>NC_091953.1:78547290-79178862 GCF_031021105.1 Erythrolamprus reginae
TTATAAGTTTATATTTACATTGTTATTTACATTGCTATTTGCAAAGGAATTTAGAACCATTTAATTAATTACAAACTAGAAAGTTGATTGTTAAAATTTAATTAGTGAATGAAATACAGCAAGAGTTATTAATCTGCTTAAACACTTTTCTCTCATCTCCCATGGTGATCTGGAATAGAATATTTACTATATTGGAAAAGCAAAATCAGATCATAAAAGAGATGGCTAGTTATCAACCTAAAGGTGGTAAAAAAACCACCACCACAACAAATACAGCTTCCCCTGCCTCTCAAAGGCAAATAGATGAGATGTTAAATGTAGAGAAGGAAAAAGAGAGTACATTATTGATGCAAAACATGAACAAGACTTTAACAGTAATGCAGGAGACCATGCTGAAACTGCAGGAACTGATTACAAATAATCATGTAGAATTAAAAACGGATATACAGTACTGAGACTAGAAAATCGATTGGAATCCGCACAAGCAGAAACACAAAAAAATTAGGAAAAAATAATAACAGTAGAAAAAAGGACAGAACAAAATGAAAAAAAAACTGGAACAGGTTGATCAAAAACTCATAGATTCCCACAGAGAGCTCGAAAACTCCTTGATCCAATTGGAATTAGAGAGATCATCTTACTTTCTAAGATTTCAAAATGTGGTAGAGGCAGAAAATGAAAACCTTGGGGAGATTATGACAACAATAATCTCAGGGATATTACAGACTAACAGAGAGGAAGTCATAAATGAAATAGACGAAATTTACAGAATCAATACTAATTTTGCCAGAAGACATCGATTACCCAGGGAAATACATTTAAGATTCGCTAGAAAGATCACAAGAGACAGGGTATATGCAGCCTCTAGAGAAGGGAAAATGACATATAAAGGCAGAGAACTAAATATTTTGAAACAAATCCCTAGAAAGATTAGAGAACGAAGAAGGGAATATAAAAACTTAGCCTCCCTCCTGAACAAAAAGGAAATAACATTTAGATGGATAACACCAGAGGGGATGATGGTAAAAATAGAAGGAAGGAGAGTGAAAGTTGACAATGCGGAAAAAGCACAAGAGATATACGAATGAATAACTGCCCTAGACTCCGAATTAGAAAGTGGAGATAGACTAGAATCAAGCAAGGAAGAGGATATAGACACAGAGGGACAAATAGACAGAAAGCAAGGACTAGAGGAAACAGAGAGAAGAAAGGAGAAGGAAGAAGGGGCTAAGACTAGATCACAAACGGCAGCGGCAGCAGATAAACAAAACTAGCTTTCTTGCTTCAACTTTTTTCCTCCTTAGGAGGAATACTTAACTAAATGCTTTCAGATATTAAATTGATTTCAATAAATATAAATGGCCTTAATAACAATTGTAAGAGAAAAAAGGTTTTTTCCAAACTCCTAAACCAGAAACTACAAATAATATGCTTGCAAGAGGTACATATTAAATTAGGACATAAGAAATTCTTAGAATATACAAAATTAGGGGAATTACATGCTTCATTAGACGAAAATGAAAAAAAAAGGGGAGTGGCCACATATGTGAAGAAAGAACTAAAACCAAAAGAAATTAAAACGGATCCCAAAGGAAGATATACAATGACAGAAATTGAAATATTAGGGGAAAAAATACTACTGGTGAACATATATGCCCCGAATCAAGAGTTAAAACAATTTTATAAAAATATACATCAAATTTTGCTTGAAACTAATTATATAAACATTTATATGGTAGGAGATTACAACGGAATTGTAGACCCAAAAATGGACCACAAAGCAGGGAAAAAAAGTAAACTGAAAAGACCCACATTACCAAACACGTTTAATAAAATGACTGAAGAATTAGATTTAACAGATATGTGGAGAGTGAGACATCCAAAAGACAAACAATTTACTTTCCACTCTGGACCACACCACTCATTATCAAGAATAGATATGGTTTGGCTAAGCAAAAGATTACATAAATCAATAAAATCCCTGGAAATAGAACCTAACACCTGGGCAGATCATAATCCGATTACTATAACTTGGCAAGGAACAAAAAAAGGTTATAAGAGATGGTCATTGAACACAAATTTACTACACGATGAGAAATATATAAAGATGATTAACAGAGAAATAAAATTATTTTTAGAAGAAAATAGGAAACAACCCACTACAACACAAATACTGTGGGACACACTAAAGGCATACACGAGAGGAATAACAATATCATATGCAGCCAAAAAATCAAAGGAAGAAAGAGCAGAACACAACTACCACACAAATAGAATAGTAAATTTGGAAAAAATCCTCCAACAAGACCCCACAAATAATCAAACAATAAACCTACTAAGAGAAGCCAAATATAAAATAAATACTTTAGAACAACAAGAACTTGCCAAAGATATAAAATATTTAAAACAAAAACACTTTGAATCGGCCAACAAACCGGGTAGATGGCTCTCGCAAAAAATTTAAAAAGCGAGAAGCGATAAACTAATCTATCACTTAGAAGATAAAAACGGAATATTACAATACAATAAACAGCAGAAAAAAGAAATAGTGAAAGATTACTACCAAAATTTATATAAAGAGGAATCAGTAGAAAGCACTAAAATCGCCAAATACAGTGGTACCTCGAGATACGAGTTTAATTCGTTCCGGACCTGCGCTCTTAAGTCGAGCAGCTCTTATCTCGAACGACTTTTCCCCATAGGAATTAATGTAAATAATTTTAATTGGTTCCAGCCCTCAAAAAACTCACAAAGTTAGTCTAAATTATGCAAAAAGACATTGCAAGAATAAATGTAACTTTACTTATTAATAAGATGATAAGCTGAGAGCTTTCCTTCCCTTCCTCTTTTTACCCAAAACAATCAACATGGCAAACTTTTATTTTTATTCATTAAACTGTAGTTATTTATTCAACTTCACTGCCACCCAATCCTGTAGAGGGAGGAAAGAAGGGAGGAAGGAAAAGGAAAGCAAGAAATGGAGGGAGGAAAGGAAGGAAGGAAGAAAGAAAGGAAGAAAGAAAGAAAGGGTGAAGGGACAGGAACAGAGGAAGGAAGCAAGGAAACTTATGAAAGGGGAGAGTAACTTCACTGCCACCCAATCCTGTAGAGGGAGGAAAGAAGGGAGGAAGGAAAAGGAAAGCAAGAAATAAAGGAAGGGAAGGTAAAAGAGAGAAAGAAAAAGAGCAAGAAAGAAAGCAAGCAAGAGAGAAAGAAAGAAAATGAAAGAGAAATAAAAATAGAGAGGGAGAATGAAAGAAATGGAAGGAGGGAAGGAAGGAGAGAAAGAAAGAGAAAGAAAGAAAGAAAGAGAAAGAAAGAGAAAGAAAAAAGAATGAAAGAGCAAGAGAGCAAGAGAGAAAAAGAAAGAGAGAAAGAAAGAAAGAAAGAAAGAAAGAAAGGCAACTTCAAAGAAAGGCTCACTGAGCATCTCTCACTCTCTCTCTCTTTCTATCCCTCTCTCTTTCTCTCCCCCCTCTCCCCCCCTTTCCCTCTCTCTTTCTCTCTCTCCCTCTCTCTTTCTCTCCCCCCTCTCCCCCCTTTCCCTCTCCCCCCCCAGGCCGGCAGCGATGTTTTAAAACAGCCGCGCCGTTTGCGAGCTAACTCCTGAGGTGCGGAAGTTCGCCTTTGGCGTTTGGGCCACTCGGAATGTGAAATTCAAAACAGCGTTCGGATCCCCCCACCCCCAGCAGAAGCCAAGGACCCCCAGAGTGGGGTGGCAGGGGAGGCGACCGCCTCTCCACTCACCCAAGTGCCGGGATACGAGCCGAGAAGAGCCGGGCTGGCTTACTTTCCTTCCTTCCCGCGCTGATGCAGAGCCACTTGAACAAAGCGTCACGCCCCCCTGACGCTTTTGGCGGCAAAAGAGCCCAGCGTCGCTTCGGAAGCCGCCGAAAGCATCAGAGGGGCGCGACGCTTTGTTCGAGTGGCTCTGCATCAGCGCGGGAAGGAAGGAAAGTAAGCCAGCCCGGCTCTTCTCGGCTCGTATCGCGGAGAGGGGCGGCATACAAATCCAAGTAATAAATAAAATAAAATAAAAAAATGTCTCTCCTCTCCCAGCTCTTATCTCGAGTAGCTCTTAAGTCGAGCAGCTCTTATGCCGGGGTTCCACTGTATATAAATGAGAATAATATACTAAAGATAGAAGAGCCAGATAAACAACTTTTAAACATGAAAATAACTCTACAGGAAATTCAATTGGCCTTAAAAAAACAAAATAATAATAAAACGCCAGGACCAGACGGACTTCCAGGAGAATTTTATAAATATAATAAAGAATTATTTGAACCTATACTACTAGAAATTTACAACGAAATCCTGGAACAAGCTAAAATCCCGAATACTTGGAGGGAATCATATATCACAATGATACCTAAAGAAGGCCTGGACAAACAAAAAATAAGAAATTACAGACCAATATCCTTACTAAATGCGGATTACAAGATTTTTATGGCAATTCTCTCAGAAAGATTAAAAAATATATTAAATAAAATAATCAGCCCGGACCAAAACGGATTCCTACCTAACAGACAAATCTCAAATTGTACGAGGACAGTCCTAGATATCATAGAATACTGTGAAGTCCATCCAGGAGAGCAAGTAGCCCTGGCATTCCTGGACGCACAAAAAGCTTTCGATAGCGTCAACTGGCAATACTTAATAGCTGTAATTAAAGAATTGAAACTGGGAACCAAATTCGAAAATATCATTAAAAATACTTATACAACACAATCAGACAGAGCAATAATCAACAATGACATGACGGAACTAATTTCAATAGAAAAAGGGGTAAGACAGGGATGCCCAATGTCCCCTTTGTTATACATATTAACCCAGGAAATACTACTAAACAAAATTCGACTAAATAATGAAATAAAAGGAATTAAGATAAAAGACGAAGAATACAAATTACAGGCATACGCAGACGATATTGTACTTTTCCTAGAAGATCCTATAAGATCTGCCCCAGAATTAATCAGAGAAATAGAAATTTGTGGGGAACTCTCAGGACTAAAAATTAATAAGCAAAAAACGATGCTTATGACAAAGAATATGACTATAAAACAAATTAAAAAATTGGAAGAAATTACAAATCTACAAACCACAAAAAAAATTAAATACTTAGGACTAATACTATCAAATAAAACTTCATCTCTTAAAAAAGATAACTATAACAAACTCATACAAGAAACTAATAAAAACTTAGAAAAATGGAAAGATTTGCAACTATCCATGTTAGGTAGAATCGCGGTGATTAAAATGGACATCTTACCCAAATTCCTCTACCTTTTCCAAACTGCCCCTATTAATATCGAACAAATTTTTTTTAAAGAGATTAATAAAACTTTTTCAAAATTTATTTGGCAAAATAAAAAACCCAGAATTCAATTCAGATACCTCCAAGACACCAAAAACAGAGGAGGATTAGGACTCCCCGATCTGAAACAGTATTACACTGCAGCGTGCCTAACATGGCTAAAAGAGTGGATTAATCTTACTAATAAAAGAATACCGGTACTTGAGGGCCATGATCTACAGTTGGGGTGGCATGCCTATTTATGGAAAGACGATAAACAAAAACAAACTGTCTTTAACAAACACATGATAAGAAAATCTCTCCTTAAAACCTGGTATGAGATTAAAAATAAATTTTACAACAAAATTCCTAGATGGCTATCTACCATGGAAGCCATAGTATATCCGAATTTAATAGACCCTACCAAGACCATAAAATATAAAGATATTTTACATCCAAATGGAGAACTTAAAACTAAACAAGAATTGGAAATACAAAATTATAGGATGGACGAGTGGACATATATACAAATAAAATCAAGATATAATAAGGATAAACAAATACCAGGTATAGCAAATTCCACCCAAACTCTAGACAAGATCTTAACAGGAAACGCTGAAAAACAGATAACCAAACTATACCAGATTTTACTAGAACACGAGAAAGAAAAAGAGATGATTAAAAATCCAATGGTAGCCTGGGAGAAAAACCTACAAAGAAAAATCCATATAGCAGAATGGGAGAAAACATGGAATACAATAACCAAAATCACCCTATCATCAGCCTATAAAGAAAACTATTACAAACTATTTTACAGGTGGTATCTACCACCGGCAAGACTTGCCAAAATTTATCCAGCACTACAAAATGTATGTTGGAAATGCAATAAAGAAAAAGGAACTTTCTTCCATATGTGGTGGTCCTGCCCTAAAATCCAAAAAATTTGGGAAACAATTTACAAATGGTTAAAGGAAATCACGAAGGAGGAAATAGAGTACTCACCGGAGGGGATGCTCCTCGGAATTTGGAAAAAATCTTACTCGAAACAAACCCTTTTTTTAGTGACTCACATAAATACAGCTACAAGAATTGCAATTGCGCAAACTTGGAAGAACAAACAGACCCCCAATATAAATTTAATAATAGAAAAAATATATACATGTGCAGAAATGGATAAATTGACAAACCTACTTAAGGGAAACAGAATTAACGAAACTAATTGGCACGAGTGGATTCAAAGGAAAAGATTTGTATAACCTTATACAAAATAGCAGTACAAACCTTAAAAAAAAAATGAAAATACCATTTGAATGTTTTTACCCTGTTTTGCATTGCATAGTATTAAGTTAATATTATTCATATAACAACTGTAACCGGTAAAAAAGTTGGATAAGACCTGTAAACTGTATAAACAAATTGTGATATATGTATCTATAAAACAATAAAAAGATTTGCAAAAAAAAAAAAAAAAGAACTTTATGAAAGGCAAGGAGGGTGGGGGCAGTTCTGAGCTCCGGGGGGAGCTGATTCCAGAGGGTCGTGGTCGCCACAGAGAACGCTCTTCTCCTGGGTCCCGTCAAACGACATTGTTTAGTTGACAGGACCCGGAGAAGGCCAACTCTGTGGGGCCTAACTGGTCACTGGGATTCATGCGGCAGAAGGCGGTCCCGGAGATATTCTGGTCCGATGCCATGAAGGGCTTTATAGGTCATAACCAACACTTTGAATTGTGACCGGAAATTGATCGGCAACCAATGCAGACTGCGGAGTGTTGGTGTAACATGGGCATATCTTGGGAAGCCCATGATTGCTCTCGCAGCTGCATTCTGCACGATCTGAAGCTTCCGAACACTTTTCAAAGGTAGCCCCATGTAGAGAGCATTACAGTAGTCGAACCTCGAGGTGATGAGGACATGAGTGACTGAGCAGTGAGTGACTGAGCAGTCCAGATAGGGCCGCAACTGTTGCACCAGGCGAATCTGGGCAAACGCCCACCTCGCCACAGCTGAAAGATGTTTCTCTAATGTGAGCTGTGGATCGAGGAGGACGCCCAAGTTGCGAATCCTCTCTGAGGGAGTCAATAATTCCCCCCCCAGGGTGATGGATGGACAGATGGAATTGTCCCTGGGAGGCACAACCCACAGCCACTCCGTCTTATCCCGGTTGAGTTTGAGTCTGTTGATACCCATCCAGACCCCAACAGCCTCCAGGCACCGGCACATCACTTCCACTGCTTCGTTGACTGGACATGGGGTGGAGATGTATAACTGGGTATCATCCGCATACTGAAGATAACTCACCCCATGCCCCTGGATGATCTCACCCAGCGGTTTCATGTAGATATTGAATAGCAGGGGGGAGAGGACCAACCCCTGAGGCACCCCCACAAGAGAGGAACCTCGAGGTCGACCTCTGACCCCCCACTAACACCGACTGCGACCGACCGGAGAGGTAGGAGGAGAACCACTGGAGAACAGTGCCTCCCATTCCCAACCTCTCCAGCCGGCGCAGAGGGATACCATGGTCGATGGTATCGAAAGCCGCTGAGAGGTCAAGAAGCACCAGGACAGAGGACAAGTCTCGGGCCTGCCAGGGATCATCCATCAATGCAGTTTCCATGCTGTAGCCGGGCCTGAATCCAGACTGCTGAAGACCTAGATAATCGGCTTCTTCCAAGGACTGTTGGAGTTGGAGCGCCACCACCTTCACGACAACCTTCCCCATAAAGGGAAGGTTGGAGACTGGACGGCAGTTATTAAGCACACCTGGGTCCAGGGAAGGCTTCTTGAGGAAGGGGCGCACAAGTGCCTCCTTATAAGGAGACGGAAAGGACCCCCTCCCCAAGGAGGTGTTGACAATCTCCTGGAACCAGCTCCGTGTCACCTCCCTGCTGGCTGAAACCAGCCAGGAGGGACACGGATCCAGTAAGCAGGTGGCAGAACTCAAAGCTCCAATGGCCTTGTCCACTTCATCAGGTGTCCCCAGATCAAACTCCTCCCAAACAGGTGGACAAGTACATGCCCCAGTCACCTCGACTGACTCGTTGTCAGTCGACTGTGTTATCCAATCGGAGTCGAGGTCCGCCCGGATCTGAGCGATTTTATCAGTGAAAAATGTGTTAAAATCCTCGGCACTACTCTGCAAGGGCTCCCCAACTCCCCCCTGGTTAAGAAGGGAGCGGGTTACCCTAAACAGAGCGGCCGGGCGGGATTCCGCTGATGCAATCAAGGCAGCATGATACGCGCATCTTGCCGCCTTGAGCGCCACTTTGTAAGTCTTAATATGAGCTCTTACAAGTGTTCAATCGGATTCGGACTTACTCTTCCTCCATCACTTCTCTAGACGTCTCTTCTGGCGTTTCAACTCCCGGAGCTCCTCGTTGAACTATGGAGCTCCACGGGGTCTAGTGCCACGGAGAGGTCGCAACGGTGCAATCCGGTCTAGAGCCTCCGCTGCAGCCTTGTTCCAGGCCTCAGCAAGAGACTCTGCCAAACTGTGGATGAGTGCATCTAGAATAACCCCAAGCGCCCTCTGAAAGCCCTCTGGGTCCATCAGGTGTCTGGGGCGGAACTGTCTAATCGGTTCCGCCTCCCTGCGGGAAAGGATTGGAGCCAGGAAGTCAAGCCGTAATAGAAAATGGTCTGACCATGACAAAGGCAACACTTCTAAGCCCCTTAGTCTCAGACCATTACTCAATTGCTCAGAGAGGAATACCATGTCGGGTGCGTGCCCCCCCTCGTGAGTCGGACCCTGTACTACTTGAGTCAGGTCCATGGCTGTCATGGTGGCCATGAACTCCTGCGCTAACCCAGAGGTTTCGCCGAGCGACAACAGGTTAAGATCCCCCAAGACTATAAGACTGGGGAATCCCACCGCCAGCCTGGCTACCTCCTCGAGCAGCACAGGCAGGGCTGTTGACACACAGCTGGGAGGCAGGTACGTGAGCAACAAGCTCACCTGAACCCCTAAGTTCAACTTCACAAGGAGGGACTCACAACCCACAATCTCTGGAGCAATGAGTCTACGTAGGCACAGGCTCTCCCTGGCTATAATAGCCACTCCTCCCCCCCTTTCCTGGGGTCGCGGTCGATGCCATACTTGAAATCCAGCTGGGCAAATTTCAGAGAGAGAAACTCCTCCCTCTGGGCCCAGCCAGGTCTCAGTCACGCATGCCAGGTCGGCCTCCTCAACCAGGATCAAATCCCGGATGAGGAAAGCTTTATTTACCACCGACCTGGCATTGAGTAGCAGAAACCTGAGCCCAGGGCCAGAATTACACTTGTCACCAGCACCCTGGGTTGAGCTCATGGAACCGGAACAAGGGATCGCTGTTAAGCAGCAATCCCTCCTTCCCCTGGAATGGCTAGTTCCGTGGCTCCCGCCATATCTGCCTCTCCCCAGCAGGACTGGAATATTCTGACCCTCTGCCACCCGAGAGATGGATGCCCCCTCCCCTCCTGCCTCTCCAGCGTCAGGTGGACCAAAAAATTCATGCACATCATTCCCATTCAGTTCATACATTCCTTCCATCCAATCCCAAACATCCATCCCTAAAATTACCCCCCAATGAATTAATTAAAAATATAAGATATAAAAATATAAAATTAAAATTATAATGGTTAACCGGTTAGCTGTTAAAATTAATATGAGACAATAATGTAATAGTCAATTAGTCTAAATTCAGTTCTTTCTTTCTTTTTTAATTTTTTTATTGTTTTTCATAAAATAGACATACAGACATACAAACATTAAACATAGAGTGGGGATGTATTTCCCCGCTTCTTTTGAAAGTATACATTCAAATAGAAAAAAGAATACATAATCAAATATTTGTTAAATGTTAAAAGGTCTAGTAAAAAATTTTCAAATCTTAAATGCAATGTAAGTACGGTATAAGTAAAAATTCTTAATATGTTGCTTATGTATAATATATTCATCTAATCAAACATTTAAACAACTCTCAACTACTAAACATACATAAACCAAAATTCTTAATATGTTGCTTGTGAATAAACTATTATATCATGATAATCAACAAATACATTTGAGCTAATATTAATATTGTTATTACCTAAATAAAAACAAATACATCTCTTATTTTTTCTTATCTAACCATTTATATATATTATTCCATGTTTCATAAAATTTAGTATCTTCTTGATCGTTTAATCGTCTTGTCATCATATCCATTTCAGCGCAATCTAATATTTTAGCTATAACTTCTTCTTTCTTGGGGATTTCCTCCCCCTTCCAATTTTGCGCATATATTATTCTAGCCGCAGTTAATATGTGTATGATTAAATAAAGAGTTTCTTTCTTATAAGTCTGATTGGTAATTCCTAATAAGTAAAATTCCGGGGTGTTATCTATATCATGCTTTAATATTTCTTTTAATATCTTCTCAATCATCTTCCAATAAATTTTAGCTTTACCACATGTCCACCATTGATGGTAATAAGTTCCTATATCTTTCTTGCATTTCCAACATAATGGGGATGTTTTGGGAAACATTTTTGCTATCCTATTTGGTGGGAGATGCCATCTATAAAACATTTTAATTTGGTTTTCTTTTAATGAAACTGACTTGGTCATTTTCCAATTATTAATCCAAACTTTTTCCCATGTATCTATATCTATTTCCTTACCTATATTTCTGCACCATCTTATCATAGTATCTTTTAGAGTCAACTCTATATTTTTATGAGCGATAAGAAATTTATATATTTTCCCTATCATTTTTACTGAATTGGTGGTAATTAAATTGCTTAGCAAATTCTTACTTTTATTAAAAATGTAAAGAGTTTTATCCTTCTGGTATCTGGATCGAATCTGGGCATAATGCCACCAGTCTATTATTATCCCTTCTTCTTGTAATTTATTCCTAGGCTTTAGCTTCATCTGGTCATTTAATAGTTCTTTATATCTATAAAATATTTTCGTATCTTTTATAGACTTTGGATGTGTTATTGCTTCTAGGGGGGCTATCCATTCTGGAACATTTAAGAAGTGATTTTTCTTTATGTCTTTCCAAACCTCAAATAAATACTTCCTTAATGTGTGTCTTTTAAAATATGAGTGATTTTTTTCCTTGTCATACCATATAAATGCGTGCCAACCCAGCATGAGATCATGTCCTTCTAAATTTAATATTCTTTTATTCTCTAAAGTTATCCAATCCTTAATCCATGTTAAGGCGGCAGCCTGGTAATATAATTTCCAGTTTGGAAGGCCAAATCCTCCTCTTTCTTTAATATCTTCTAAACAGTTTATTTTTATCCTTGCTTTTTTCCCTTGCCATATAAATTTTTTAACTAAATTTGTCAAAGTTCTAAAAAAAGTTCCCCCTGGATTTATTGGAATTACCTGAAAAAGAAATAAAACCTTAGGTAAAATATTCATCTTGATTGTGGCAATTCTTCCTAAAAATGATATTTTCAGGTTATTCCACGTTTCTAAATCTTTTTTAATTTCTGATAATAATTTTATATAATTATCATTTTTTAATGTTATTGTTTTCGCTGTTAAATTTATTCCTAAGTATTTTACTTTCTTTAAGGTTTTTATTCCAGAAATATTTTCTAATTTAGTTTCTTGTATTTTATTCATATTTTTAGTTAAGAAAAAAGTTTTGCTTTTATTTATCTTTAGACCTGCTACCTTTCCGTATTGTTCAATAGTTTGCAATAAAGAAGGAACTGTTGTTATCGGTTCTTCGATTATAAACGTTAAATCGTCTGCAAAGGCTTGGAGTTTGTAAGTTTCGTCTCCTATAGTTAAACCTTTTATTTCAGAATCCGCTCTTATTTTAATTAATAAAGTTTCAAGAGTCATAATGAATAACAATGGTGATATAGGACATCCTTGACGAACTCCCTTATTTATATCAAGTGTTGGTAATTGATTATTATTTAATATTATCTTAGTCGTTTGTTTTGAGTATATAGTATCTATTAAATTAACAAATTTTGGGCCAAATCTCATTCTGTTTAATTGCATTTTTATAAATGTCCAGTTTACGTTGTCAAAGGCCTTTTGAGCATCTAAGAACATTAAAGATGCTGTCTTATCTGAATGTTGTTCATAGTATTCTAATGTATTTATTACAGTTCTAAGATTGTTTTTAATTTGTCTCCCTGGTAGAAATCCATTTTGGTCTTGGTGTATTATTCCATTTATAATTCTTTTAAGTCTATCTGCATAAATGGCAATAAATATTTTATAATCTACATTTAATAATGATATGGGTCTATAATTTTTGATTTTTCCTGGGTCAGTGCCTGGTTTGTGTATTAAAGTTGTCAATGATTCTGACCAAGATTTCGGAATTTTACCCTCAAGTCTACATAAATTAAAAGTTTCTAACATATGGTTTCTTATTATTTCATTTTCTATCTTGTACCATTCTGCCGGTATAGCAGTGGCCTTGTTGTTTTTCTGTTTTTTAATTATAGTTAGGAGTTCTTCCATTGTTATTGGTCCATCCAATATAGTCTGTTGGTCTTCTGTTATTTGTGGTAATTTTGAAGCCTGTAAGTAATTAAAAACTTCATCTTCGCTAACATTATCTTTGGCATAGAGATCTTTATAAAAATTATACACAATGTCCGCCTTTCCTTCTGTATCATATTTTATTGTACCATCTTTATCTTCTAATTTTTTTTATCAATTTGGATTGACTCTGCTTTCTAAGTTTATATGCTAGCCATCTGCCTGGTTTATTTGCATGTTCAAAATAATGTTGTTTTGCTCTTTTAATTTTTTCAGTTATTTGATTTTGTTCTATAATTCTGATTTTATGTTTAATTACATTTATTTCTGTTTTAAAATCTCTGTTCTTGATGTGTTGCTGCGATGCAAATTCCAATTGTTTTAATTCATTTATTAATTGTACATACTTTAATTTATTTTCCTTGTTGTATTTTGCTATATAGGATATTGTTAACCCTCTTATATAAGCTTTGAGTGTATCCCATAAATTCTGTGGAGTGGTGTCTGGAGTTTTATTAATTTCAAGAAATATTTTTAGTTCCTTTTCGATCCAATCCTTATATTTCTTATCGTTTAATATATTTCTATTCATCCGCCAAATATTCTGTTTATTATTCATTCTTATATAAACCACTATTGGATTGTGGTCGGCCCATGTATTGACATCTATCTCTACCTCCCTTATTTGTTCTGCGACCATTTTTGGTGTCCATACCATATCTATTCTTGTCCAGATTTTGTGGGGATTAGAATAAAACGTAAATTGTCTTTTATGGGGGTGTCTTTCCCTCCATATATCATTTAACAGTAATTCTGCTTTCATTTTTTGAAAAGTACTAGGTAGTAAATTTCTTGTTTTTTTACTTTTTTTCCTTTTATTATTACTTCCCCCCCCTGAATGGTCTAGTTGCCTGTTCACAATAGCATTAAAATCACCTATTATTAATACATTCTCAATAGCTAAATCTATTATTATTTGATGTAAATTTTTATAAAATGTCATTTGGTCTTCATTAGGGGCGTAAATAGAAACAACCACTATAGGTCTAGGTTCAATATCAACTTGTACAATCAGTATTCTACCGTCATTATCCTTGAATATTTGTTTGGAATTTATAGAATTCTCAACATACATCACCACACCTCTTTTTTTTTGATCTGCTAATGCAGCATACATTTTTCCAATTTTGGGATTCAACAATAATTTTTGGTTATCTTTTTTAATATGTACTTCTTGTAATATTGCAATTTGAGCATTTTGACTTCTGATTTTAGAAAAGATTTGTTTCCTTTTCCTTGGTTCGTTAAGTCCATTAACATTTACCGAAAAGATCTTTAGATCTTTACTTGTTGTCATTTAGTAGGTTTTTTGGTTTCTCGCTGAGGTTGAACTCTTCTAGCACCTTGGTCCTGCTCTATTGCCTGAGCAGTGGCCCCCAAAAGTTCTTCTTGTTGGATTACTGATTTTTCCCCTAGTTGCTGTTGTGCTGGTTGTTGTTGAGCCTCTTGTTGCTTATTTGAAAGGTCCAGGTGACTGATGCCACTATTTTCAAAGAAATACCTAGCTTGTTCTACGTTTTCCAACTTGTATCTTGTAGAGCGCCATGTCAGAGAAAGACCTTGTAGGATTAACCAACGATAAGTTATATTTTCTTTGATCAAAATTCTGGTAAGGAAATGGTAGTCTCTTCTGCTCTCTCTGACACTTCTTGGAACTTGTTTTAATATTTTTATTTCAACTCCTTGATGTTGGAGTTTGGAGTTTCTTGCCCACTGGAGTATGTCATCTCACAAAGTTTTCCTGGTAAATTTAATATGAATCTCTCTTGGGAGGTTGTGGCGACGGATGTAACTATTCGAAGTTCTGTAAACTTCATCGATTTCTTTCGCTAGCGCAGCAGGATCCTCCTGGAGTATTCCTCCAATAGTTTCCGCCATAGTCATTTTTAAATCTTCATCTTTTTCCTCTTTCATATTCTGAAATCGTAGTCCATACGAAGCACGTTGCATCTCCAACTGAATGATTGATTCATCATGTCTTCTATGTCTTGCATCAGCTCTCCCTTCAAGATAGTCTATTCTTTTTTCATTTTTGTCAGATTTCTCTTCAACTTTTTTCACTCG
This sequence comes from Erythrolamprus reginae, assembly GCF_031021105.1. Taxonomy (NCBI): domain Eukaryota; kingdom Metazoa; phylum Chordata; class Lepidosauria; order Squamata; family Dipsadidae; genus Erythrolamprus; species Erythrolamprus reginae. The sequence continues at coordinate 78,562,199 of NC_091953.1, forward strand.
ATCATCACTTTCTTGTAGTGTTTGTTGAATCTCCCTTATCTGGTCTTTCACCTCGCCCATATCAACTTTCAATTGGGCCATCTCCTTTTTAAATTCTGTCAAGTCTGCTTTTATAGCTTCTCTTTGTTGTGTTGCATCCTCTTTTATAGCCTCTCTTTGTTGGGTAGCATCTTCTTGAGATTTGAACATAAAGTCCTGCATAGTGTTTAAAGTTTCTTGTAGTGTTGCAAAGTTGGACTGCATTGTTTTGTCTTTTTCTTTATCCTTGGAAGACATAGCTGACGTCTGATGCGTCGGGGAAGGACGCGGCGACGCTTGTGGAGAAGAGATTGTTGCAGTAGTTTGTTTTTTAACCGTTTTAACAAAAGTTGAAGAACTTGACATTATCAATTTTGAATCCACTATTTAAAATTCAAATTAATTTAAATCAATCTAAATTTGTATGTAGTGAAAGGGAGAAAATTTCTATAAATTCCAAATCTATTCAATCTGTTTTATTAACAATTACCCTTAAAATATAACTATTCAGTTGTCAAGAAAATTCAAAATTCAAAATCCAATATATATTATTGTTATTATTGTTGTTATTATTTTAAAAATTTAAAAATTTAAAAATATAATACCAAAGAAAACAAATGTGAGACTTTTAGGAATAAAAGAAAAGTAAAAGTTAAAAATAGATGGTCTAATAAGAAGGCAGAGTAAATAACAGCAAAGAAAAAATAATAACTGTTTTAAAAAGGGAGGTTATAAAAAGGTGAAGAAAAAAAAAAGAAGAGAAAAGAGACTTAATAAGAAAGTGGAAAGAGGGAGAAGGAAGGGGAGAGAAAGAAAAAAGGGGGAATATTTCAATTCAAATAATTAGAATAGAGCAGGAAGCCAAGGTTTGTTAACAGTGCATAGTCTTCAATTCAAAGTTCTTTTACAGATAGGAGTAAAAAGAAGGAAAATCAGAAGGGGATCAAAAGAGGATTAATTAATCAAAAAGAAAACACAGTATATGTACTTATAGTCTTCTTATAGATCAAAAAATTATACTAAATAAATGAAGAATGTAGATCCAAATGTCAGAAGATGCAGTTATACTTAATCCCAGTTGCAGGTCTCAAAAAGAAAGTCAAATTAATAGTTTTCTTGTGATTAAAATGGAGTCTATGTTCTTTTCCAAATTCAAGACAGAGGCAAAAAAAAAGTAGATCCCAAGATGGAGTCAGGTTAGAGGTTCATATGGCCAGGCAGATGTGAAAAAGTTCTCAAAAAAAAAAATAATCCCAAGAAAAAGGCAATCAGCAAGTAATCCAAAGTAATCCAAAGGCAGTCAGCAGATAATCCAGCTAGGTTAATCCAAGGGTAAATATTCCAAAGGAAAGGTGTCAATTTCTTCTATTTCCCTTTTATTTTCAAATTGTTATATTATGTTATTATGTTGCAAAGACAGCAGGATGAGGAAAAAAAAAATAAGGCAACAAAGTTGTATTCTTCCGCTGTTGAAATGTCAGCCCGGAACACAATGTTTTTAGCAGACTATAAAAAAGAAATTTTGCTCATCATTACTGATTTCTTTTAGCCATTAAAATTTTCTAAATAGTCATTTCCAGTTTAAGTTCTTTTATTAGAGCATAAGGTAGAAAAGATATTTTATAGGTTCCAAAGTTCAAATGCAAAATGGAAACAATGAAAATGAGAAGGATTAGTCTCGGCTGTTGTTTGCGGATGAGTCTCAAAGAGAAAAAAAACTTTCGCTTTCGCCTTGTTAAAGAAAGCTTTCCCTTGAGGCTTCAGTACGATCAAATCTTCTAATTCTAGTCTTGAAACAAAGAGGAAATTTTTTACCTTGAGTCCTTTATCGAATGTATTCTTTTTCAGTCGGTTAAATGTAAAACTTTCGCTTCAGGAATTTTTCTCAGCTTCCCGCTGGGTGAGGGGAGAAAGCGCTGGCCGGTCCTCTTAGGCAAAGAGGATCGGTTCTCCCGTCTTCGAAGCTGCGGGGCGAACCGCTGCCTCCGGAGTCTCAGCGATGGCTCCTCGGGCAGAGGGGAGCCCCCTGTTCTGGGATCGGGCCATCCGAGCCCGATCCGATCGCAAATGCGACCTTCGGAGGGGGTAGAAAGGATCGCCTGGCAGAGCCCTGCCAGAGATGTCCCGCCGCGATCTCCACCAAACCGGAAGTCTCTAGTCTAAAATCAGTTCTATGGGAAGGATCGTCAAACGATTAGCCACTCCAGGTCAATAAATAGATAATGTCCTCTGTAGATCTTTCTTAACTCTTTGAATCTGCTATGTATAAAATCTTCCACTAGGGGCACAGTTCTTCAGTAGTGATCTTCAAAAAGAGTGAGCAGATGGAAGTGGGTGGGTGGCGGGGAAGATGACAGGCAAGTTCTAATATTAGCTGATATCCCCAGTCAATTGGTCTCAATAATCATAGGCAGTTCAGCACTTTGTTCATGCACCGCCCCTTCCCTCCTGGTCTTTTGTAAAGCTCTGAAGATCTACCTCTGCCGGTGGGCATGGGAGCCATGAGTGATGAGATTGTCTCCAGCCAATGTTGTGAATGATTGGAATTGGATGAATGTGGATGACTGTACATGGGGTTTTTAGAATTCTTATTAATTTTATATATTACAGTGATCTCTCGATTAGTGTGGGGGTTACGTTCCAAGACCTCCCGCGCTAATCGATTTCCGCGTTATAGTGGTGCGGAAGTAAAAAACACCATCTACGCATGCGTGCCATTTTTTTCATGGCCGCACATGCGCAGATGGTGGAGTTTGCGTGTGGGCGGCGGGGAAGACCAAGGGAAGGTTCCTTCAGCCGCCCAACAGCTGATCTGCTCCGCAGCGCGGAAGCAGCGAGGAGCCGAAGATGGGGTAAAGGCAAAGGGGAAACCCCATCTTCGGCTCCTCGCTGCTGCCGCGCTGCGGAGCGGATCAGGTGTTGGGCGGCTGAAGGAACCTTCCCTTGGTCTTCCCGCCGCCCAGGCAAAGGGGAAACCCCAAGATCGCTTGCCGCTTGCCGCTTGCCGTATTGCAGCTTGGAGCCTTGCTTCGCCTCCTTCGCTGCAATACGGCAAGCGGCAAGCGATCTTGGGGTTTCCCCTTTGCCTGGGCGGCGCTGGGGCCATGCGGAGCCGCTCATCTAGGGGGGCGTGGACCGGCAAGGTGCCCTCCGCTCTCTCTCTTTCTCTCCCTGTTACCGGTGTGGTATAAGAGAGAGAAAGAAAGAGAAAGGAGGGCGACTTGCCAGTCCACGCCCCCCTGGATGAGCGGCCCCGCATGGCCCCAGCGCCGGACTCCGCCATTGCCTCCGCCCTTGTTCGGCTCTGCAGCTGAGAGGCCACGTCCACCCCCTCCTCAGTGTCCCCGGCACCCAGCGTCCCCATGCCGCCTCCACCTCCCGGTAATGCGCCCGACCTCTGCCTCTCTCTTTCTCTCTCATATACCACGCCGGCAACAGGGAGAGAAAGAGAGAGAGAACTAGCGCGGACTTATTTTTTAATTAATATTTTTTGAAAAACCGCGTTGCAGCGTTTCGCGCTAATCGAGACCGTGCTAATCGAGGGATCACTGTAATTTTAAAAAATAATTAGATTTCTTCACATACTGTATATTGTCTGCATTTACAATGTTGTACACCACCCTGAGTCGCGGTGCACATGTGTGCACTGGAAACCGGAAGAACAGCTGGCTGATGTACACATACGCACTGGGTGGCTGCCCTTCCAGTTTCCCGCATTCCTGTATGTGTGGAGACCAGCTGGCTGGCGCTGGAAACAGAAAGAACAATGGGCAACCGCTTGTGTCCTTGGCTGGCACGCGTGGCATAAGTTTGCTATTACAGGGATAGGGTCACCAGAGTTGAAGGATATTATTTTACCATGCATCCACCAATCTGGCTTTGCCACCATTTCCTTTCTAAAGAAGGCTTTCTGAAGGGACACCCAAAGAGGCAACTTCGTGGAGAAACTTGTTTTATGTTTATTCCAAATTCTTAGTATGGTGCATCTAGCAAAGTGCTTGAAATCAAGATTAACTTTATCACGCCATAGATAACTGTGCCATCCAAACCTTAAATTATGACCTTCTAAATCAATGAAGCAAGTCCTGCCCGACTCTCCTTCAAACACTGTTCCCTCCATGGTCAAAGCTTATCTCCTCTCCCCCTCCAACCCTTTTGGACCAGAACATCCCACTGCCAGGGGGCAAGATGCTGCAGCCAGCATGACAGCTCCCAGGGTGAGTAAGGAGAAAGATGTCCTGGCTCTCGCCCTCTCGTTCCCAAAGGTCCCCAACTCCAGAGACAAACCCAAAACGAAACCAAAGCGCGAGCTGTCAAGGGAGATCCGTACTAGCCTCCAGCAGAATGGGAAGGAAGCTTCTTTAAAAGAGGTGGTCCTCCTGCAAGTAACCTCTCCTCCCTCTTGTCCCCCTCCTCTTTTAAAGGACAGTGCACAACCAAGAGCAACTTTCCAAGCCGGGTGAGATGCTTTTCTAAGCTGGGGGCAATACCCTCCCTCATCATACACACACACACACACAGGCAGGAGTGTTGCCACTGGCTTGGAAAAGCATCTCCCCCTGCTTGGAAAGTGCTCTTGGTGGTGCATGGCCCTTTAAAAGGGGGAGGGAGGAGACAAGCTCTGGCCCCTCACTTCGACCGGGGAGGGCAGTCATGCAGGATTTGCTTCACGATTAATCCCAAAGGAGTGGGAAGCTTTGGAGTCTTCCAGAGCTCTTCATTATGAGTGGCAAAGAAGTGGAGGGGGAGAGTTTAGTGAAGTAGCAGAAATGTCCCACATTAAACCAGGAATTCCTACCAAGCTCATACGTTTCCAAGCAGGCTTTTTGCATAGTCCCAGAGTTCTCTGAAGCCTCCTGGAACTAAAAATGGGCACAGAGGAGGAGCGCTGCACACCCTGTTTTTCTGCTAGCAGTTTCCTGAAGCTGGAACTAAAAATGGGCCGTGGAGGGGGGATGTTGTACCTCTGCATGCCCCATTTTGGTGCTGGTAGAGTTCTTTGAAGCCTCCTGGAACTAAAAATGGGCACTGGAGGGGGAGCGCTGCACCCCCCCGCACGCATTATCCACACATGTGCATGTGACCCCCGCACATGCATGTGCATCTCTTGGCCGAAAGCTGTGAACCTGACCTGAATGTCAGCTCGCATGCTCGCAGAGATAGTCCAATGTACCAGCAGTGGGATGTGTGCCATAGGTTCGCAATCACAGACTTATAGTATTGGCTTGAAAGACCATTTGGACCTGTAGCTTTACCTGATTTCATTTTAATGACTTCTGATATCTCAGACGCAGGTATTAGATCATTCATAAGTTGTTTCTGAGTTTTGAGATAATTTAGGCCAAGGGTAGGCAAAGTTAGCTCTTCTATGACATGTGAACTTCAACTCCCAGAATTCCTGAGCTGGGAGTTGAAGTTCATAAATCATAGAAGAGCCAACTTTGCCTACCCCTGATTTAGGAAGTTGTTGTCTTAAAAGATATTCATCTATTTTTGGTATTTCTCCTGTCTTTCATACAAATTTGAATAGAAGTTATGAAAGGACTTCTTGATAAGTTCATTGTCTGTTATTGTATTATTGCTTTCACAATTTTCTCAATCATTGTCTTTTCCTTTTCCTTTTTTAGTTTATAAACTAAGCCAGTCATCTTCCTAATTTATTTGCAAACTCAACAGTGTCTTGCAGGGTAGAGCTGAGGAATTTGTTCAGTTAATCATTGGATTTGTATTGTGTATTGTTGTTGTGAGCCGCTCCGAGGGGTGGCATACAAAGCTAATAAATAAATAAAGTCACCCAGATTCAGATAAACCTTGACTCCGGGCAATTCCGACCAAGATGACAGGGGTAGGTCTTAGTCCTATTGTATGGGACTTATGAGGATGTGGATAAAGCTATGGGAGTGATGAGTTCCTCCACGTGTTTATTGGATCCGTGCCCCTCCTGGCTGGTTTCAGCCAGCAGGGAGGTGACACAAGGCTGGCTTCAGGGTTTGGTTAACACCTTCTTAATGGGGGCTCCTTCCTGCAACACTAAAGGAAGCGGTTGTGAGGCCCCTCCTCAAGAGGCCTTCCCTGGATCCAGCTGATTTGAGCCGGGAGGGGTAAAAAAAAATTTTCTCCATATAACAACATACAAAAACAATATACTGTAAATTCTATTCTTGTTACAATAAAATAGTCTCGAATAAGTAAGTCATATATATTCCAGAAACATTTTTTTTAATCCCATCTATTTAATTTCAGTATCAAATCATGCCCCCTTACTCCATTCTTTCTAATGTTGTCATCCAGATAAGTTTAAATTATCCTCTAATTGAATTCACGATTGATATCCTTTTAAGTATTAATAAAAACAATATGTTTAAGATATTAAAGTCTAAGCCATAGCTTCCTTCCCTCTTTATATATTTTTCACAAAAGACTAAAACCCCTTATGAAATCCTATTTTATCTATTAATAAATATAAAGAAAAAACCAAATTGATATAACCTTATACATTTGCTTATTGTTATCCCATTATTCTATTTAATTGAATCCCTCCTAGTAGATTAAACCAGAAAGAACAAAAAATAATAATAATCAAATCTTATGTAATCATTTTGCATAATAAAATCTATTTCATTTACCATAATATATTTCATTATTTAATTACTATATTTCATTAGTTTTAATCTTAACGTTAAACAAATTTATTAATCCCTCTTAATAAACTACATCAAAAAAAGAACAAAGCTTATTCAGTCAAATTACTAAATCGAATCTAATCAAAATACTTCTGGTTTCTTACCCCCAAATTTCTCTTGCTCCATATCAGTATTTAGCCATACATCAGCAAGAAAACATGCATTTTATCCTTTAATTTTATTCATTCTCAAAGTTATTTTTATTTCCATGTCCAAAAGTCTTAGTTTCTGTGCCTCTTCTACATCTTCTGCTCCATGTATGCCAGACTTTTAACAATTATCAATAACCTCCTTGCTATCCCAAGTTTCCTGTGATCCTCCTCCAGTTCCAATTTCAGTTGTGAATCTTATTTCTTTATATACTAATTATTTAATGTCTTTAGAAATCTCATTGAACAGATCTTTTACTTCCTCCATCTCTTCTATACATAAAATGGCTTTTTGTAAATCTGTATGTAAATCTCCAAATAGCCTAGAAAGCCCTCCTTATATCAAAGTCACTCTTTTACTTTATTTTTTCCTCTTGTAGAAAAGAAAACAGCAATTTTACTTAGACCAAATAGATTATGTCCTGAAGGTCACGTCTAGGTAAACATAAAATTCCAGCTCAGACACTTTCCCATGAAAATCACCTCCACCAATAAATGGCAACAGCATACAGTCCTCAAATTCCTTGTTTTTTCCCATGTACTGTAATACCTCGTCTTATGATCTTAATTGGTTCCAGGACAAGGTTTGTAAGGTGAAAAGTTCATAAGAATCAATGGAAAAGCCAATAATGCGTGCAAGCCCATTAGGAGAATCCAAAATATTAAGGCTTAAAAAAAAAAGTGGTCGCCAGACAAAGCTGAGGCGAACAGAGTGGGGGGAGCGAGTCCCAACGAAGCAAGGTGAAAAGAGTCTCTCTTGAGCTCCATGAGTCCCTGCCTCCCGTTTTTGTCCCCCTCACTCTGCTCATCTCCCCCACACCTTTCTCCTCCCTTGAGCTACATGAGTCTTTCCCTCCCGTTTTTCCACCCCACTCTCCTCATCTCCCCCACACCTTTCTCCCCCCTTGAGCTCCATGAGTCTTTCCCTCCCGTTTTTGTCCACCCCACTCTCCTCATCTCCCTCACACCTTTCTCCTCCCTTGAGCTCCATGAGTCTTTTCTTCCCGTTTGTGTCCACCGCACTCTCCTCATCTGCCCCACACCTTTCTCCTCCCTTGAGATCCATGAGTCTTTCCCTCCCGTTTTTGTCCACCCCACTCTCCTAATCTCCCCCACACCTTTCTCCTCCCTTGAGCTCCATGAGTCTTCCCGTTTTTGTCCACCCCACTCTCCTCATCTCCCCCACACCTTTCTCCTCTCGTGAGCTCCATGAGCTTTTCCCTCCCGTTTTTGCCCACCCCACTCTCCTCATCTCCCCCACACCTTTCTCCTCCCTTGAGCTTCATGAGTCTTTTCTTCCTGTTTTTGTCCACCCCACTCTCCTCATCTCCCCCACACCTTTCTCCTCCCTTGAGCTCCATGAGTCTTTCTCTCCCGTTTTTCCACCCCACTCTCCTCATCTCCCCTGCACCTTTCTCCTCTCTTGAGCTCCATGAGTCTTTTCTTCCCGTTTTTGTCTCCCCCACTCTGCTCATCTCCCCCACACCTTTCTCCTCCCTTGAGCTCCATGAGTCTTTCCCTCCCATTTTTGTCCACCCCATTCTCCTCATTTCCCCCACACCTTTCTCTTCCCTTGAGCTCCATGAGTCTTTTCTTCCCGTTTTTGCCCACCCCACTCTGCTCATCTCCCCCACACCTTTCTCCTCCCTTGAGCTCCATGAGTCTTTTCTTCCTGTTTTTGTCCACCCTACTCTGCCCAGCAGAGCGCCTGTTTTTGCGATCCTGGGATTCCCCTCCTGGGATTTCCCTACAGCATTGCAAAAACACGGAAGTCAGGAGGTGGGGTTTCCCATGGAGAGGAGCCTCAGGGGATCCCAGGATCGCAAAAACCCTGCGCTTGGCTTGCAACGAAAGTCCGGAGGCGGGGCATCTCAGTGGCAGCGGCAGGTTAATAAGATGAAAAAAGTTTGTAAGAAGAGGCAAAAAAATTCCGAATCCTGGGTTTGTATCTCGAAAAGTTCGTATGATGAGGGATTTGTATCACGAGGTACCACTGTATTTCACTTTTAAAGCCAATAAAGTTTAATAAGGTTGCAATACAAATTTTTAAAGTCCAAATTTCAAATCCAAAATTAATCCAACAGTCCATAGCAATAACACAGGTTTTAGCAGTCACTTTCCATCTTCAATTGAAGTTTTGGTACTAATTAGCCACTTCCCCCAACTCTCCTTGTATTTTTATCCTTTGAGCCCCATAAAAGTTCTTCTAAAAAAATCTTTTTTGGCCAACAACTCATTAAGTCTCTTAGATTTCCTCTCTTCTTCCTCCAGTACAGTACAGTGATCCCCCGCATTTCGCGATCCCGATCATTGCGAAAGGCTATAACGCGATTTTTCAACCCGGAAGTCAAAACACCATCTGCGCATGCGCGCCCTTTTTTTATGGCCACGCATGCGTAGATGGCGCCGGGCAGATCAGCTGCTGGGCGGCTTCCCTGGGTCTTCCCCCTCTTGCTGTCGGGAGGGCGAGCGGCGGGCATCAGCGAGGAGTTTCCCCACCGCCCACGCAAACTCCTCGCTGCCGCTCGCCCGTCCTTCGCCCGCCCACGCCGTTCGCTCGCGCCGCTTCCCAGCTGAGTCCTGAAGCCAGAAGGCAAAGGCGAACTTCCGCGTTTGGCTTCGGGACTCAGCTGGGAAGCAGCGCTGGGGTTTCCCCACCGCCCACGAAAACTCCTCGCTGCCGCCCTTCGCCCGCCCACGCCGTTCGCTCGCGCCGCTTCCCAGCTGAGTCCTGAAGCGAACTTCCACGTTTGGCTTCAGGACTCAGCTGGGAAGCGGCGCGAGCGAACGGCGTGGGCGGGCGAAGGGCGGGCGGGCGCGCGGGCAGGCAGGCGGTGGACAAGCGGCGGGCGGACAAGACAAGCGGCGGGCGCGGCAGCAGCGAGGAGTTTGCGTGGGCGGCGGGGAAACCCCAATCTTCGGCTCCTCGCTGCTGCGGCAGAAGTAAAAACACCATCTGCGCATGCGCAGATGGTGTTTTTACTTCCGCACCGCTACTTCGTGAAAAACCAATCATTGCGAGGGGTCCTGGAACGGAACCCTCGCGATAATCGGGGGACCACTGTATTTCAGTTACCTTTTCTTTCCGGATGTCTCCTACCTTATCAGTTAACTCCTTTTATCACATAGCCAGAGCCATGGCTATGGCAACCGAAGCTGTTCTGCACCGCTGCTGGTGGAAGCTTCGGCCAGGCTCTCCATGGGGTATGCTGACCCCAAAATGGATTGCCTGCCAAGTCCCCTTCTTCACCTCCCTTTCAGGGGGTTCTGGACTCTGTGCAGGGCTCTCAAGCCCCCCGCCGGCTTCCAGAACAAGTGCCTAGGCATCTCTGAAGAGTGTGCTGACTCGAGCGCTCGGAGGTGGTACCGGGACAAGCCGGGGCAGGACAAGTGGGGAGCAGCTGCGTCCTCATTTGGAGAGGCTCCGGCCGGCACCGCACGCGCCACTTCTCCTCTGCTGGGGGCGCTAACGTTTCCTGCTGCCCATTGGGGAGGCAACCGCCGCACTCCCTTCCTGGCTGGTGGGAGGAAGATGCTCTGGCTCCGGCCTGGTTTCGTCCTCCTCGTAAACGCTTCGCACCTTTGCACTGGCTGGCTGCACTTCCATGTCTATCTAATTCTGTTAAAAAAATATCCACCACAACCTTTCTAAATACTTTTCCTTTTTTTAAAATCTGAAGAAGTTATGTACCAGTTGTTCTGGGCAATTTTAAAATCAAACCTTTTTGCAAACATAGTGATAAGTAAACATAGTGGGAAAATTCATTTAAGGTTAATGATAGTTGGACTATATCTTTGCTATTTCTGATCATGCTTATTGAGGATTTTTTTTACCTTGCTGGTAAAATTGATTTGATTCCCTCAGCACCTAATGCCCTCTATCTCAAAAAATGAAATATCAAAAAATGTTTTCAAAAGTTGCAACCATTTGCATCTTCCATTCTAACCAATATGAGAAATGACCTTTAGTTATTTAATTAGTTTTAGATTAGTTTAAGTTTGGGTTTTTTAAATATTGAACTGTTTGTGGTCTGAATTGGTACAACTGAAATAAGTTGGTTTTCAAATTGTCATGTCCAAACTTAATTTTAAGATCAGCATATATCTTTTGCATTATTTATGCATTAAAACCATCCCATTCTAGTGAGGATTTATGCTATTCAAAATGCATTACTTTTCTGCATAAATTACGATTTCTGCATAAATGTCATGTCTGTGAATGATTTCCATAAAGTGCAAAGTTTAAAATAGTATCCCAGAATGTCAGCAATTAAAAATAATGTCTTTAGATCAATTTTATTTTCTGCACAAGAATGCACAGAAGCTAGCATAGAAGACATTGCACCCAATAGAGAGCTGTAGGATTTTCAGTTCTGTAAATATATTACACAGAATGATATATGCAGGGGTGGGCTGCTGTAAAAGCAAATAATGTGTGCGATTGGGGAAACCACAGGGAGGATGGAGGCCCTGTTTCCTCCCAGGAGATTCCTAGAGAGGCCCCATGGAGGCTTCTCCCCGCCTTTTCTGGCCCTGTTTCCTCCCAGGAGATTCCTAGATAAGCCCCACAGAGGCTTCTCACTGCCTTTTCCAGTAACAGTTTCGGAGGCTCACGTTTGTAAGTGGAAAATGGTTCTTGAGAAGGGGCAAAAAAATCTTGAACACCCAATTCTTATCTAGAGGGGAAATTTTTTTTCCTATTAATTAGGAAAAGGTTGTATAAAAGTTTTTAGTTTCTTTTAAGAAGAATGTATAAGAAGGAGGAGTAGGCATGACGGCCTATCTGAATTTGTAAGAGGATAATGATATTAATTGAAGTATAAAATAGCAGAATAACACAGTGGGAAGGGACTTTATTCTGCCCCAGCACCGAGCAACAAATAATTATGCAATAAGTTGTCTTGGGTGACATCTGCGAAAAAAAATCAGGTGCTCAGGCATGAAAATTTATTTATTTATTTATACATACATACATACATACATACATACATACATACATACATACATACTTCTATGCTGCCCAGTCCCGAAGGGACTGCCGCTCAGACACTATAGAGGGGACATTGGCCTCCAGAGGGCTACAGAGGGCATTTTTGCCCTCCACAGGCTCCAGGAAAACCTCTGGTGAAGCTTGGGGAGGATGAAAAATGGGTCTACTGGGCCCACCAGAAATTGGCAAATGGGCCATTTCCGGCCTCCAGAGGGCCTCTGGAGGGGGACAGAGGAGGCCGTTTTTGCCCTCCCCAGGCATTGAATTATGGCACTCACACATGCACGATAGCGCACACACATACTCTTTCGGCACCCAGGGAAAAGAAGGTTCGCCATCCCTGATCTAGACCCTTTTCAATCAGGCTTCAGATTTAGCTAAGCACAGAAACTGCTTTGGTCACTCTGATGGATTAACTCTGGTGAGCCCGAGATAGAAATCATTCCCCTATCTTGGTGCTACTTGACCTCTCAGCTGCTTTCAATAGCATTGTCCATGGTATCCTTCTGCAGCAATTATGGGAGTTGGGAGTCAGAGGCACTGTGATACAGTGGTTCTCCTATCTCTTTGGTCGATCATAGTCGGTGTTGGCAGGAGGACATAGGTCGACCCCCAGGCCCCTCCTTGATGGGGTGCCTCAAGGTTCGGTCCTTTCTCCTCTCCTATTTAACATCTACCTGGAACTATTGGGCGAGATCATCTAATGACACGGGGAGAGGTACCAACAATATGCTGATGATACCTAATTATATATCTTCACCCCGTATCAGTTCAGTGAAACAGTGGATATGATGTGCCAGTGCTTGGAGGCTCTGAGGGTAAATAGACTCACACTTAATCCTGACAAGACCGAATGGCTGTGGGTATTGCCTCCAAAGGATTATACCAAATGTCCATCCTTGGTTCTGGGAGGGGAAAAATTATATTCCTTAGAATGGGTTCACAATTTGTGTGTCCTTTTAGACTCAGACTTTAACATCTGATAACTGTAACTAGGGGGGACCTTTGCACAGGTTCACCTAGTGCACCAATTGCGACCCTACTTGGATCAGGAGGCTCTTCTCACAGCCACTCATGCCCTTATCATCTCACGGTTATTGCAATGTGCTCTACATGGGGCTATTCCTGAAGAGCATTCAGAATGCAGCGGTGTGAGCCGTTGTGGGTGCACCTAGCTAGGTACCCCCGCATATAAATCCAATAAATTGAATTGAATTGAATTACACCAATCCTTCACACAGACTGCACTGCCTCCTCATCCCCCATTTCCTTGCCTCCCTCTGCTGCTGGTGCCAGTGGACTACAGGAATTTGTCATTAGTAATTCAAAGAGATTTTACTTTAACTGAAAACATGCCTTGTCGTGCTACTCAGTATAGTTTGGGGTGGGGAGGTTGCTGTTGAGTTTTTTCATTAATGCATTGGGCTTTTTAAAAAAAAAGGTATTTTATTTATTTATCATTGTGATATTGGGTGAAAAAAGTGATATAATTTATGACAATTTTGTTTTGGCTAATGAAAAGCATGTATTAGCATTACAAAATTAAAGTCAGAGTATCACTTGTATAACAAAGCCCAACCTAAGAAAATATAGCTATAATGTCATATTGTTTTGGTTTTTGTTTCTGCATGGATTGAATTTTTAGTGATTTGAGCTGTTCATATTACAAAATGGAAATAGCCTGTGTTCTGACTCTTAAGTCCCAGAAAATTTAATTCAGTTACATAGCGAACAAAAATTAAATTCTCAGGTATATGCCTGGGTTTTCCATAATTCATAATTTTTGCATGATTAACCCTGCTCCTATGCTCTGATCTTTATGACTCATATTGAAATTTGAGACCCTGTAGATTTTTTGTCATGCGGATCTGAAACTTGTGATTAATTGACTTTTCCTCATTTGAGGGGTTCTTACTATGAGTGTGGGGGGGGGCGTTGTTTACTTTTTGCTATACGCTGATTGTTACATTTTGTTACACCCAAAACAGTACAAGTGTATAGTAAATGCAAACTCAACAGCAGAGTTAAGTTTTATGAGCCATTGACATCTCACTTTATTAATATAAAGCAGGGGTCGACAAAGTTGTTCAGAATCTAGGAGCCAGCCAAAAAATTTAGGAGCCAGAATTTTTTTTAAGCAAACTTGGTTTTTAATTTAACAAAAAAAACATTACAAACGTTATAAACCAGTGTTTCCCAACCTTTTTTGAGCCGCGGCACATTATTCGTATTTTCAAAATCCTGGGGAACACTGAAAGGGGGGGGGGCGGGCTAAAGAAAAGTTTGGACAAAAAAACCCTCTCTCTTTCTCCCTTTCGCTCTATTTCTCCCTCTTTCTCTCTTTTCCTTCCTTCCCTTCATTCTCTCTCTCCATCCCTCTTTCTTTCTTCCTCTCTTTTTTGCTCTCTTTCTCTCTCCCTCCTTCCCTTCCTCTATGTCTTTCTCTCTCCCTTGCTCTCTCTCTGTCTCTCTTGCTATCTCTTTCTTGCTTTTTTCTCTTTCTCTTGCTCTCTCTCTCTCTTTCACTGTCTTGCTATATGTCTCTTTCTTTCTCTTTGCCTCTCTTGCTATCTCTCTTTCTCTCTGTCTCTCTTGCTATGTCTCTCTTTCTTTCTCTTTCTCTCTCTCTCTGTGCCTCTCTTGCTAAGTCTCTCTTTTTCTCTTGCTATGTCTCTCTTTCTTTTTCTCTCTCTGCCTCTCTTGCTATGTCTCTCTTTCTATTTCTTTCTCTATCTCTCTTTCTCTGCCTCTCTTGCTGTCTCTCTTTCTTGCTCTGTCTCTCTTTCTCTGCCTCTCTTGCTATGTCTCTCTTTCTCTCTTTCTCTGCCTCTTATATGTCTCTCTTTCTCTCTCTCTCTCAGCTGACTGCAAGCGGGAGCCCTGACGGCGGCAGCTGGACGTGGTGCTGGACACCGTATATGCCAGGCACGCAGCGCCAGCATGTACGACGTCCAGCAGAACGTCCAACCGCCACCGTCAGGGCTCCCACTTGCAGTCAGCTGAGAGAGAGCGAGCGAGCGATCCCTCTCGCCGCCGCCATCTCCCCCGACGCCCCCCCCCCCCCGCTCCCATCGGACACTTGCCGTCGACGAAAGAGGAGCTCCAGCTGGGCGGGGCGCTGCCGGTACTTCCGTCCTGGGGCTTCCGCTCGCAGCTGTCCCCCGCCTCCTGCTCGATGCCGCGGTTTTCGGCGCTGGCCTGCTGGGCCCCAAAGAAAGAAGGCGGGAAAAAGGTGCGAAGAATGGAGCTCTCCTTCTTCCTGCCTTCTTTCTTTGGGGCTCAGCAGGAGCGCGGCATCAAGCAGGAGACAGCTGCGAGCGGGAGTACCGGCAGCGCCCCGCCCAGCTGAAGAACACCGCCGCGGAACACCGGTTGGGAAACGCTGAGGCGCCAGACAACATTTTCTAGGCGCCACTGGCGACCAGGCGCCTGGGTTTGTCGAACCTTGATATAAAGTACAGTGATCCCTCGAGTTTCGCGATCTCGATCTTCGCGAAACGCTATATCGCGATTTTTAAAAAAATATTAATTTAAAAAAAACCACTTCCGCGTTTGGCTTCGGGAGTCAGCTGGGAAGCGGCGCGGCTGTTTTAAAAGGTCGCAGCCGGCCTGGGGGGCTTCCCAGCACCCCCCCGAACCCGGGTGGCCGGGCGAGCAGCGAGCGAACGGCGGGTGGCCGGGCGAAGGGCGGGCGAAGGGCGGGCGAGCGGGTACTGCAATCTGTCGGCTTCCGCACTTTCGTCGCTCCCCACCTCCACCATCTGCGCATGCGCGGCCATGAAAAAAAGGGCGCGCATGCGCAGATGGTGTTTTTACTTCCGCAACCCTACATCGCGAAAAATCGATTATCGCGAGGGGTCTTGGAACGGAACCCTCGCGATAATCGAGGGATCACTGTATAGTGGTAAAGAGATCTAGACATAAGGAATTTTATTTTTTAATAAAGAACATATACAATTCCTTTCAAATTGTATGGTTTGTAGCTATGGCAGATCACTGCTGCTTTAGTTGAGTCCTTACTTGCAGAGTAACTGCATTCCCTTGAAAGCTCCCTCTGGCTACTGTGTTGTTTGCATAGGACCCTGCACATCTATTTGTGATTTGGTTGTTTTTCAGTTTTGAACTCTATATGTTAAGGGCAAGAAATATTAGGACTTAACTGTAGGCATTGAAGTTTTGATTTTGTTTTAAACTTCTGATATTTTTTGAGGAAGTTGTAGAAGTGTTGAACAGAGAGTTATCCCTAATGAACCATTTGAATAAAAGTGAATCTTGCTGTATAAGAAACATTTGTCACTCCCTTGTTTCTAGGATTAGGTCATGGCGTCCAAAGCAAATACAAATTGATCATAAAAACCGGACTTTGTAATTTCATCAAGAGAATGAATTCTTTTCAAAAACATGTTCACATCTCTTTTTGAAAAATGTCATTGGCTTTCCCCCCATGTTCAGCCTAGTGTTTTGTTTTAAGTTCATGGCTCCTGTATAATTTTTTTCTTCCAATAATACAAGTTTCAACTCTATCTTAAATAGAAATGTATATATTTGACTTCCTATGTTTCCCTGAAAATAAAACCCACACCAAAAACAAACCTGGGGGTTTTTTTGGGTGGTCCTAATATAAGCCCTACACCGAAATAAAGGGGGAGGGACATGGCCAGCATGATAGTGGCCACTTAGTGCAGTACAAATACTGATAGGTCCAAGCATGAAGGTAGAGATTGGGGGGGGGGGAGAAGACAGGTGATTCCGATGTGCTGCATGGCTGCCTGATTCACAGGAGGGTCTTCGGAGGCTTGTACGGTAGCACCAGCAGCAGGTGGAGGCAGAGGCATGGTGCATGGCAGAGGCAGGCAACCTCAATGTCCTGTACAGACAGCTCTTCAGCACGGCCACAGACAAGCTGAGAGACCATGGGATGGTGGCAGCACATTGGTATCACCTCTGCCACCACCTGGCGGTGCTGTGCACTTTTTATCCATAGGGAGAAAAGCAATTTGCTCCATTGCAAAGGACCCCGTAGGCGACCAATCACTTTCCGCTGGATAGAGAAATAACAGACTTAAAAGCTTTGTGTGCTTGCAAAGAGGATGGCTTGAAACACTGTTTGGGCAGCTACCACTAGCCTCACCTCTCTGTCCCACTGTCTGTTTGCCCAAAGCCTCATTTGGGGCCAAGCTCTCAGCAAGCCCTAGCCTCCACCCTGCCAGGAGGGTGAAGGTTTCCTGCGAGGTGCTGTGGACGAGAAGTGTCCCAGCAGCAGCTGGACCAACCAGACAGAGGAGGTGGAGGCCAGGGCATGCTGAGAGCTTGGCTCATTTATCCAAGCAGACAGTAGGACGGAGAGGGTGGGGCCAGCAGTAGTTGTACTCCCACTCCTGTCGCCCCTTATGCTTGCTGTCTCCTGTACTTTTTAAAAATAAAACCTGCCCGAAAATAAGCTTGAGTGCTTATTTTCAAGCCCAAAAGAAAATAAGACTGGGTCTTATTTTCAGGGAAACACAGTAATACACACCAAGTACAGGAGATCCAAGGAACAATGTTATTGAGACTCAAAAATGTGCTTTTGTGTATTTATATGCATCTTTCAGTTTTTACTTGATTAAAACTGTGCAGACTTGTGACAATAACTTTGCTTAATTCATGTTTGAATTGCAAATATGTATCTATTCAATTCCATTGGTACATATGAAATATCCCCATTTTTATTATATTTAGATAAGGCAGTTGATTGCTGCGCCTGGTACCTTAAGCTTGCTTGCTGTACACATATATGCTGATTCTGCTGAGAATAAATCCTCCAAAAAGAACCTTTTAAAAATTGATGAGGTATGAATCTATTTTTTCTCTAAATGATTTTCTTATTTACCCATTATCTAATTTCAGTATGTAGATTTATAATTTAGATTTCTTCTTTTCTAATGAAGTTATTCTTTTTTATGAAGGTGCATTGCAGTGTTGCAATGCTGCCTTATTGTGGTTTATGTAAAAGAATTTCTCATGTGGAGAATGCCCCAATACACATTTATCTTGTTTCCTCAAAAATAAGACCTGGTCTTACTTTCATCTGGGCCCCAAAGTAAACACTCAAAATTATTTTCATGGGAGTCTTATTTTTTGACCTGCAGGAGATGGTGAGTGCAGACGCCAACAGGAGTGGGAGTGCAGCTACTGCTGGCCCTGTCCTCTGCCCCATTGATTGTTTGTGGCTGCAACAGGCCAAACCCTTGGCATTCCTTGGCCTCCACCTGCCTTACACGCTACTGGCCACTAAGTGAGTGCCCATGCTGCTGCTGGCCTCATGGGGGCTCTTTGCGCTCTTAGCGGGTGCAGGGCGGGACATGCTGACAGCTAGGCCCTAATAAGGGCTTCCTGGGGTGGAACCAGCAGCCCAGTGCTTGATAGGGTCTTGGGGGAGAAATTCCCGTTATGCAAACCAGCCTCTTTTTCAAGTGGGCAAGAAGCCATCTCCCACCATGCTGCTGGCTGGTTGAGAATCAGGTGGTCCTGGGAATCTCTCCCTGGCTGGACATGGAACCCTGGCTGGAAGGGGGTTCCTTCGGGCTACTGAGTGTAAGCCTGCACACCTACTCGGTGCTGCAAATGCCAGGCTACAAGGTGGACGCTGCAGCTCTCATGCCAGCTGTGTGGGGGGTTGCTTCAGTGGGAGGTAATGGAGGCTGCTGGTTAGCAACTGAGGCTTGGTGGTAGACTGGGCTGGATGGAAGGCGAGGTGACTGCAGAACCACCACAGGCAACCAGGGGCATCCCCATGCTTGCCTTGCAAAGCCAGCATGAGAGCTGCAGTGGCCACAAGGGTCAGGGACAGAAAAGCGTGGGGTTCAGTATAGCTGTAGCCTGGCACCTGCAGCACCGAATAAGTATGCAGGCCGGTGCTCAGCAGCCCAAACACTTGCCAATGCAGGCCAATGTCTATTTGGCACCCAAACACTTTTTGCCCTCTTCATCTCCCTCTGGGTGAAAAGTGTGCAGACGTTCAAGCAATCAAATGTCTGTCTGTGTATAGGAGAGACAGAAAGTCACACACACAAAGAGGCAGAGAGGGGACAGAGGGGAACCAAGTATGGAAACTGAGCCTCCTCCATCCAGAAGCAATGTGCAGCCTCTCACAGTAATGAGATTTGCAGCCAATTCTCATTACTGTGAGAGGCTGTAATGGCGAGAACTAAGCAAGGCTGTGGGGGAGTGGAGGATGAAGCAATACAGGGGATGCAGAGCTGCCCCAAGTGCACCAAAATGATGTACCCTTTAGCCAGGCCACCCAGGCCAAACCCTTAATCCCCTACACCCCAGGGCAGCCACATGCCTTCTCTAATTTGCTTTCCAGC
Organism: Erythrolamprus reginae; assembly: GCF_031021105.1. NCBI lineage: Eukaryota > Metazoa > Chordata > Lepidosauria > Squamata > Dipsadidae > Erythrolamprus > Erythrolamprus reginae. The sequence continues at coordinate 78,581,388 of NC_091953.1, forward strand.
CCTGTTCGCTGCTACCGCATGCAGGGCAACTAAAGTAGTCTGTGGGACTCCAGTAAAAAATACGGTAGTTTGGCCTTCCAACTTTCCAAGGGTTTTTTTTCATGAAAAGTTGGAAGGTCTGGACTATGTTTTTTATCTGGAGTCCCACAGATTATTTTTCTTGCCATGCATGTGCAGTGGAGAATGGAGCTGGAAAGCAGGTTAGTGAAGGGATGTGGCTGGGTGGTGGTGGTGGTGTTGAGGGACCTCAGTGTGTGTGTGTGTTTGTGTGTTTGTGTGTGTGAGAGAGAGGGAGAGAGAACACATTGCTGCAAGCCCTGGATACCTCTCCGAGATTGGATCGGATTGTTCTCATTCTCTCTCTCTCTCTCTCTCTCTCTCTCTCTCTCTCTCTCTCTCTCTCTCTCACACACACACACACACACACACACACACACACACAATTCTTTCCTTGGGAGTTCTGCATAGATGCACATCCCAGGATTGCAAGGTTGAAGGTTACAGATTGAGCATTTTGGGGATGTGTGCCTATGCTGCAATCCCAAGTAAAGAACGATCAGCAGAAAAATGAAGGATGGAGATTTTCCAGCAGACCGTCCTTTTTTGGGATCACAGCACAGACACACATTCCAGGATTGCAAGGTTGGAGGCTTCAGCTTGAACATTTTGGGGATGTACTTCCCTGTGCAGGGAAACAAGAGGTTTGCTTCAAAGCTATGGCAGACATTGCACTGAGAAATCTCCACGGTTAATACTGGTATTGAATTGCACATCTTGCTCCAGTGAGGGAAATGCAAGCAGGGGGCTCGGCAGCCAAGGAAGATGGGGGCTTCGGTGCAAAGGAAGAAGGGGCAATCTTCTACCTCCTCCATCCCACTGCAGGGCCACCGTGAAGCACCTGCAGGGCAGTGCGACTGCTGTGTCAAAGTAGACTCTGGCAGGCTGGCGGCTAAAGAGGTGCTCCGAAGATCTGGGCCAAGTTGCCCAGTCCTCGCTGGCGTAGCTGATTCACGAGCCGCAATTAAGGGGCTGAAGCTCCTTGAGGTGACTGGGAAAGAGAAAGGCTGCTTCCTGTGCAGGTCACACCCACCCCCTTTACTAGTGCTTGTATTAGGCCCATCCCAAAAAGTCAGGCTAGGCCTTACTTTTGGGGTAGGTCATATTTTCGGGGAAGTACAATATTAGAAATAAGTAGTAACTATTTACTGATATTTACAGCTTTCACTCTATACCAGTCCATCATCAAAATCAAAGTATGTGGAAGATCCAGAGTCACAACTGGAAGAAACTATTTTTCATCTGCGGCATTCTTTGGCTCCATATGCGGCTTGGGTTCAGGTATAGCATTTAATTTTGTTACCAGCCCAAGAACTGAATAATTTGCATAAGCATGTAGCTTTTACTATTTTCAAACAGAGGAAGTATATGAACTGTTTGCTAGTCAGCTAAATAAGATATGTAGGAAGCACATCACAATAGTAATGAGGGATTTTATTACCCTGACATCACCTGGGAGACAAATCCAAAAGGTTCTTAACAAACAACTTTGTCTCACAAAAGGTAGAGAAGGGAACAAGTGGATCAGCAATGTTGGATTTAATTCTCACTAACAGAGATAAAATGATAGAAGGTGTTGAAGCTACAGGAATCTTGGGAGCAAGTGATTATGCAACATTGGAATTCAACATAATGCAAACACAAGCAGTAGAACAAAGTCAAAATATAATCTTGAACTTTAAGAGAATCAATTTCAATAAACTTAGAGAGAGCTTGGGAAGGATTCCAAGGATGAGAATCCTCAAGGGGAAAACAACTCAAGAAGTTTGGGAAATTTTGAAAAGCGAGTTTATAAAAGCCCAGTCTAGCACAAATTGAAAGACAAAAAGGACAAGTATAAAAAGTGGAAAGAGCAGGAAATAACTAAGGCAGAATATCAGCAAGTATTTGCTGATATTCTGAGCCTATAAATCTGAAGTGAAGAAAATTAAGACTCATAATGAACAAAGAGTTGTGACAAAAGTAAAAAATAACAAAACTTCATCTAACATATTAAAAACAAGAGAAACGTCAAGGAAACAATTGATCCATTGCTGGGAGAAAGTGGCAAAAAAGTGAGAAGCAACAGGGAGAAAGCAGAGCTACCTAACTTGTTTTTTGCATCTGTTTTTTTAATTAAAAATACATTTTATTTGAATACATTTATACACACAATACACAAAACAAAAACATTTATGTATGAGATACACAAAGAAATGAACAAAAAATAGCAACTGTGGGAAAAAAAACTGAACAAAATGAAAGAAAAATAGACTATGTCAATCAAAGAGTAAAAGATTCCCACCAAGACTTAGAAAACTCTTTGATCCATCTGGAAATGGAGAGATCCTCATACTTCTTGAGATTTCGAAACATAATTGAAACGGAAAATGAAAACTTAGAGGAGATTATGTTAACGATTGTCACTGGAATCTTACAGTTTAGCCGGGACAAAATGTTAAATGAGATTGATGAAACCTATAGAATTAAGACTAATTATGTCCGTAGACACCAATTGCCGCGGGAAGTCCATCTGAGATTATCTAGAAAGAACACCAGACATAGAGTATATGCTGCTTCTAGGGAGGGTAAACTAACCTATAAAGGCAGAGAACTAAATATCTTGAAACAAATCCTTAGAAGGGTACGGGAACGAAGAAGGGACTATAAAACTCTTAACAACACTTCTAAATAAAAAAGATATAATATTTAGGTAGACTATACCAGAAGGAATTATGATAAACTTAGAAGGAAGAAGAGTGAAAGTTGACACTCTGGAAAGGGCGCAAGAAATTTATGAGCAGATAGCTGGCATAGAGCTGGAACTAGAAAGTGGAGAAAGACTGGAGTCAAGTAAAGAAGATGAAACTGAATTAGACACTCGAAGCGAAAAGAAGAAATAATAATAATAATAACAACAATAATAACAACAATTATTATTATTATTATTATTATTAATTAGATTTGTATGCCACCCCTCTCCGAAGACTCGAAATAAGAAATAAGGTTAGTGGAAGAAGAGAAAGATAAAGAAAAAGAGGAGGGAACTACGACCACGTCACAAACAGCAGTGGCAGCAAACAAGTAAAAGAAAAAAGAAAAGAAGGGGAAGTGGGGGGGAAAGGAGAAGAGCCAAGAAGTAAACTTTAAATTAGATGTTATTTGAACCCAAACTAATCTCAATAAATATCAATGGTCTTAATGGCCTATAAACAAAAAAAAGTATTTTTGAAATTATTAAACCAAAAATTGCAAATAATCTGCTTGCAGGAAGTTCATATCAAACAATCACATTAAAAATATTTGGAATACTCTAAATTGGGAGTTATGGGTCATTAGATTGAAAAAAGAAGAGGGGTGTGGCCACTTATGTGAAAAAAGAGCTAAAGAAGTAGGAATACTAGACCCCGTAGAGCTCCATGGTTCAACGAAGAGCTCCGGGAGTTGAAACGCCAGAAGAGACGTCTAGAGAAGCGATGGAGGAAGAGTAAGTCCGAATCCGATCGAACACTTGTAAGAGCTCCCATTAAGACTTACAAAGTGGCACTCAAGGCGGCAAGATGCGCGTATCATGCCGCCTTGATTGCATCAGCGGAATCCCGCCCGGCCGCTCTGTTTAGGGTGACCCGCTCCCTTCTTAATCAGAGGGGAGTTGGGGAGCCCTTGCAGAGTAGTGCCGAGGATTTTAACACGTTTTTCGCTGATAAAATCGCTCTGATCCGAGCGGACCTTGACTCCAATTGGAAAACAGAATCGACTGACAACGAGTCAGTCGAGGTGACTGGGGCCCATACTTGTCCATCTGTCTGGGAAGAGTTTGATCTGGTGACACCTGATGAAGTGGACAAGGCCATTGGAGCTATGAGTTCCGCCACCTGTTTACTGGATCCGTGTCCCTCCTGGCTGGTTTCGGCCAGCAGGGAGCTGAGAGGTGACATGGAGCTTGGTCCAGGAGATTGTCAACGCTTCTTTGGGGAGGGGGTCCTTTCCAGCTCCCTACAAGGAGGCACTTGTGCGCCCCTTCCTCAAGAAGCCTTCCCTGGACCCAGCCATTCTCAATAACTATCGCCCAGTCTCCAACTTTCCCTTTATGGGGAAGGTTGTTGAGAAGGTGGTGGCGTCCAGCTCCAGCGATCCTTGGAAGAAGCCGATTATCTAGGCTCCCAGCAGTCAGGATTCAGGCCCGGCTACAGCATGGAAACTGCTTTGGTCGCTCTGATGGATGATCTCTGGCGGGCCCAGGACAGGGGTTTATCCTCTGTCCTGGTGCTTCTTGACCTCTCAGTGGCTTTCGATACCATCGACCATGGTATCCTTCTGCGCCGGCTGGAGGTGTTGGGAGTGAGAGGCACTGTTCTCCAGTGGTTCTCCTCCTATCTCTCCGGTCGGTGTTAGTGGGGGGTCAGAGGTCGACCTCTAGGTCGCTCCCTTGTGGGGTACCTCAGAGGTCGGTCCTCTCCCCCCTACTATTTAATATCTACATCAAACCACTGGGTGAGATCATCCAAGGGCATGGGGTGAGGTATCATCAGTATGCAGATGATACCCAGCTTTACATCTCCACCCTTTTCCCAGTCAGTGAAGCAGTGGAAGTGATGTGCCGGTTTCTGGAGGCTGTTGGGGTCTGGATGGGTTTCAACAGACTCAAACTCAACCCTGATAAAACGGAGTGGCTATGGGTTGTGCTTCCCAAGGACAATTCCATCTGTCCGTCCATTACCCTGGGAGGGGAATCATTAACCCCCTCATAGAGGGTCCGCAACTTGGGCATCCTCCTCGATCCACAGCTCACATTAGAGAAACATCTTTCAGCTGTGGCGAGGGGGGCGTTTGCCCAGGTCCGCCTGGTGCAACAGTTGCGGCCCTATCTGGACCAGGAGTCACTGCTCACAGTCACTCACGCCCTCATCACCTCGAGGCTCGACTATGTAACGCTCTCTACATGGGGCTACCTTTGAAAAATGTTCGGAAACTACAGATCGTCCAGAATGCAGCTGCGAGAGCTATCATGGGCTTTCCTAAATATGCCCATGTTACACCAACACTCCGCAGTCTGCATTGGTTGCCGATTGATTTCCGGTCACAATTCAAAGTGTTGGTTATGTCCTATAAAGCCCTTCATGGCATCGGACCAGAATATCTCCGGGACTGTCTTCTGCCGCACGAATCCCAGCGACCAGTTAGATCCCACAGAGTTGGCCTTCTCCGGGTCCCGTCGACTAAACAATGTCGTTTAGTGGGACCCAGGGGAAGAGCCTTCTCTGTGGCAGCCCGGACCCTCTGGAACCAACTCCCCCCGGATATCAGAGTTGCCCCCACCCTCCTTGCCTTTCATAAGCTTCTTAAAACCACCTCTGTCATCAGGCATGGGGGAATTGAGATATTCCCTTCCCCCTAGGCTTATAAAATTTATGCATGGTATGTCTGTATGTATGATTGGTTCGTTAAATTGGGGTTTTTAAAATTACTTTTAATATGAGATTTGTTTACATTGTCTTTTTACTGTTGTTAGCCGCCCCGAGTCTGCGGAGAGGGGCGGCATACAAATAAAATAAATAAATAAATAAATTCTTCGGAGAGGGGCGGCATACAAATCAAATAAATAATAATAATAATAACAGATTCGAGGGGTAGATATATAATGATTGAAATCGAACTGAAAGGAGAGAAGGTAATCATAGCTAATATTTGCACCCCAAACCAAAAACAAACAATTCTATAAAAAGATACATGAAATCCTTCTTATTTGTTTGTTTGTTTGTTGATTGATTGATTGGATTTGTATGCCGCCCCTCTCCATAGACTCGGGGCGGCTAACAACAGTGGTAAAAACAGCATGCGACAATTCAATACTAAAACAGCTAAAAACCCTTATTATAAAACCAATCATACATACAAATATACCATGCATAAATTGTAGCAGCCTAGGGGGAAAGAATATCTCAGTTCCCCCATGCCTGATGGCAGAGGTGGGTTTTAAGGAGCTTACGAAAGGCAAGGAGGGTGGGGGCTATTCTAATCTCTGGGGGGAGTTGGTTCCAGAGGGCCGGGGCCGCCACAGAGAAGGCTCTTCCCCTGGGTCCTGCCAAACGACCCCACAAGGGAGCAACTTAGAGGTCGACCTCTGACCCCCCACTAACACCGACTGCGACCGACCGGAGAGGTAGGAGGAAAGCCACTGAAGAACAGTGCCTCCCACTCCCAACCCCTCCAGCCGGCGCAGAAGGATACCATGGTCGATGGTATCGAAAGCCGCTGAGAGGTCAAGGAGCACCATGACAGAGGATAAATCCCTGTCCCGGGCCTGCCAGAGATCATCCATCAGAGCGACCAAAGCAGTTTCCGTGCTGTAGCCGGGCCTGAATCCTGGCTGCTGAGGACCTAGATAATCGGCTTCTTCCAAGGACCGCTGGAGCTGGAGCGCCACCACCTTCTCAACAGCCTTCCCCATGAAGGGAAGGTTGGAGACTGGGTGATAGTTGTTAAGAATGGCTGGGTCCAGGGAAGGCTTCTTGAGGAGGGGGCGCACAAGTGCCTCCTTGTATGGAGCCAGAAAGGACCCCCTCCCCAAAGAACCATTGACAATCTCCTGGACCGAACTCCGTGTCAACTCCCTGCTGGCCGAAACCAGCCAGGAGGGACACGGATCCAGCAAACAGGTGGCGGAACTCACAGCTCCAATGGCCTTGTCCACTTCATCAGGTGTCACCAGATCAAACTCTTCCCAGACAGGTGGAAAAGTACGGGCCCTAGTCACCTCAACTGACTCGTTGTCAGTCGACTCTGTTTCCCAATTGGAGTCGAGGTCCACCGGATCCGAGCGATTTTATCTGTTCTTCAAACAGATTCTAAAAATATTTGTATAATTGGGGACTATAATGGGATTGTGGACTCAAAGATGGATTTCAAGGCAGGAAGAATAAGTAAAATGAAGAGGTCAATCATATCTATCACATTTAGTAACATGGTAGATGAATTAGATCTTATTGATGTTTGGAGATTAAGACACCCTAATGAAGCTCAGTTCACATTCTATTCAATACCTCATAACTCCTTCCCTAGAGTTGATAGGACATGGTTAAGTAAAGGAATGTATAAAAAAAATAAAATCAGTTGACATAGAACCTAACACATGGGCCAACCACAACCCGCTCAAGAACATATGGCAGGGAGAAAAAAAAGAATATAGGAGGTGAACTTTGAACACAGATTTACTTCAAGATGAGAACTATACAAAGCTGATTAAAAAAGAAACAGAAACATTCTATTCAATACCTCATAACTCCTTCCCTAGAGTTGATAGGACATGGTTAAGTAAAGGAATGTATAAAAAAAATAAAATCAGTTGACATAGAACCTAACACATGGGCCAACCACAACCCGCTCAAGAACATATGGCAGGGAGAAAAAAAAGAATATAGGAGGTGAACTTTGAACACAGATTTACTTCAAGATGAGAACTATACAAAGCTGATTAAAAAAGAAACAGAATTATTTTTGGTAGAAAATAAAAACAACCCACTTCAATCCAAATTCTCTGGGACACATTAAAAGCATATACCAGGGGTTTAACAATAGCTTATTCAGTCAAAAAAAAGGAGGAGAAAAAAGAATACAACTATTATGTAAAAGAGATAATAAATTTAGAAAGAAATCTACAAAAAAATCCAACAAACATCAAAATATTAAATCAGTTGAGGGATGCCAGATACAGAGTAAATATTATAGATCAACAAGAATATGTTAGAAATAAAAACAAACAAAGCAAATTTATTTTTAAACAGCTAATAAACCAGGCAGATGGCTCTCCCAAAAGATCAAAAGGAACAAAAGCAATAAAATAATTTATCAATTAGTAGATAAAAATGGGAAATTACTAATTCAAAACCAAGGGAAATTAATTGGGAAGTTATATAAATATTTAATAAACTATAAAACGATAGGCTGGATATTGAAAGATAACATGATTAGTTGGTGTAAAAATTTTGGAAAAGAAATAAATTTAGACACATGGGAAAAGGTATGGGTATGGGTACACAATTGGAAAACAACAGCGAATTTTATAAAAAGAATAGTGAAGCTTTTGAACCTATTCTATTAGAAGTATATAATAAAATTTTAGAGCAAGCCAAAATCCCCAACACATGGAGGGAATCTTACATTACTGTAATTCCAAAAGAAGGGCTCGGAAAAGCTAAAATTGAAAATTACAGGCCAATTTCACTTTTAAATGCTGACTCTAAGATCTTTATGTTGATATTGGCTGAAAGAACAAAAAAAAATCCTAAATAAAATTATTAATATTGATCAAAATGTTTTTTTTACCACATAGACAAATTAAATACTGCACTAGAACAGTATTAGATATTTTGGGATTCTGTGAGGCGCACCCAAGAAGGCAAGTCACCCTTGCCTTCTTGCATGCACAGAAAGCATTTGATCACGTCAGTTGGCAGTATTTATTGGAACTAACTAAGGAACTAAAACATGACAACAAATTTGAAAATATAATTCAGAATATATACGCTCTTCAGTCGGCCAGGGTGATAATTACAAAACTATTTTCAGTAGAAAAAGGGGTCCATCAGGGCTGCCCGATGTCACCTCTCTTGTTTATTCTAACACAAGAAATATTACTTAATAATATACGGAATAACAAAAAAGTAAAAGGAATCAAAGTAAAAGACGAAGAATACAAACTTCAGGCTTATGCCGACGATGTTGTACTCTTTTTAGAAGCTCCGATAAGATGAGGCCTAGAACTAATTAAATAATTAGAGACATTCGGTGAGTTTTTGGGACTTAAAATCAACAAACAAAAAACAAAGCTCATGACAAAAAATATGACCCCAAACCATATCAAAGAACTGGGAAAAAACCACAAATTTCCAAACCACTATAAAAATATTAAATATTTAGGATTAATTATAACCAATAAGATTTCATCTATCACTAAAGACAATTATGAGAAAATGGCACAGGAAACTAGGATAAATCTTGAAAAATGGGGGAACTTACAATTACCACTCTTAGCTAGAGTTGCAGTAATTAAAATGAACATTCTTCTGAAATTTTTATATCTTTACAAACTGCCTCCATCAGTATAGACCAATTTTTTTTTAGGGAAATTAATAAAAAACATTTCAAAATTTATTTGGCAAAATAAGAAACCTAGAATCAAATACTCATACCTTCAAGACAGTAAAAACAGAGGAGGCCTTGGACTCCAAGATTTAAAATTATACTATAACGCTGCCAGTTTAACCTGGATTAAAGAATGGATCAACCTCTCAAATAAAAGGAGCTTGACATTAGAAGGGCATGACCTACAGCAGGGTTGCATGCCTATCTTTGGAAAGATGAAATTAAAATGCAAACTACTTTCGATAAACATCTGATTAGGAAATTTTTATTAAAAACCTGGTACGAAATTAAAATAAAATATTACATACAAATCCCTAGATGGCTATCCACCATGGAAGCAATTGTTCACCCAAACCTAATTGACCCCACTAAAACATTAAAATACAAATACATCCAAATGGAGAGTTAAAAACAAGACAAGATCTTGAACAACAAAATAATAAGTTAGACGTGGATATATGTACAAATCAAATCTAGATATAATAAAGACCAAGAAGCCCCTGGCATTGACACCTCGACTCACACTTTAGACAAAATTCTAACAGGACAGGAGGACAGGCTAATTACTAGAATTTATCAACAAATGTTAGAACTTTACAGGATGGAAGACATAGTCAAAGATCCTAGCAGATTGGGAAAAATCGTGGAACACCATTTGTAAAATCACATTGTCAGCTGCATGTAAAGATTTTTTTTATAAACTCTTTTATAGATGGTACTTGCCCCCATCAAGACTTGTAAAGATCTACCCAAAATTAAAAGATACTTGTTGGAAATACAAGAAACATACTGGAACCTTTTTCTATATGTAGTGGTCCTGCACCAAAATTCAAACTATAATGAAAACTACTCATAACTGGCTTACACAAATCATGGAGGAAGAAATAGAATTTACCCCAGAAAATATGCTCCTAGGAATTTGGGAACAACAACACTCTAAGCAAAAGCTTTATCTAATGACGCATATAATCACCACAGTCAGAATTTCAGTTGCGCAAATGTGGAAAAAAGAACAAATTCCGTCCGAAAATCTAATCATTTTTTCAATCAAAGGTGATTAGGAGCACTTCCAGCATTTGGGTGTGAACTTCCTTTCTATTTTGGCTAGTTGAGCGGGTGTTATGTGACATCTGTAATACATTTTGAACCAGTTTTCTTTATAAGATGTAGTTAGTGTCAATTTTTGATTTCTCTCCCATGTCTGCTGCCATTTATCTAACTCTATGCTATATCCAAAATTCTGTTCCCATTTTTCCATATTAACCTTTGTTTTTCCCTTTCTGTCTTTTGGGTCAATAAATAATGATATAATTTCTGAATTGGTTTTTCCTGTTTCTAAGTAGTAATTTATCTAATATCTTTTCCTTCTCAATTCCTGTTTTTTTCTTTTCCTTATCGTGTCTTGATTTAATCTGTAGGTTTTCCCACAATTCTAATTTAATTCCTTCGCTCTCTAATTTTGTTCTTTTTTTAACATCCCTGTCATCCTTAATCACATATTTATATGTAACTACTGTATTTTGCCCAGTTTCCTGATATTTGGGTGGACAAAAGCTTCCAGTGGGGAGAACCAATTTGGAATGCCCTTATATGCTTGTCTTTTTATTTTTAGCCAAACATTCAACAGTGAGTTTCTGATATAATGGTTTGCGAAATGTCTATGCGTTTTAAATTTCTCTTCCCACAAAAAGGAATGCCATCCAGATTGTAAATCATTGCCCTCTAAGTCTAATAACCTGGCATTATCTAATTGGATCCAATCTTTAATCCATGTTAAAACAGATGCATTATAGTACTCTTTCCAATCAGGTAAGCCAAGCCACCATCCTCTTTTGCTTCCTGTAGATATTTAAGCCGGATTCTGGGGGTTTTATGCTGCCATATAAATTAGACTGCGGAGCTGGGTAGACGGTGTGGAGCGGAGCTCCGTGAAACATGGGACACTTTTGGGCAATCGATAAGCTTCTCAGAAGCCATAGATCCCGAGGGGGGGGGGAGATTGGAAGATAGGGGAGTTGTGGTAGCTGAAATTGGCCTATAATTTTGGATCCAGTCTTTTTCAGAACTTTCTTTCACAATTGTGATGATATAGGGCTCCCTCCACTTGCCAGGGCTTCCCTCCATTTATAGGGCTTCCCTCCATTTTGGCCTCTTTAAAGATATCATTATATAGCACTAATAAAATAGTTTCAAATTATTAAGTTTTTTGTAGAATTCACTAGGAAAACCATCAGGACCAGGGGATTTATTGTTTTTCTGTTTTTTCAGGGCATGTTTCAGTTCTTGTATATTAATCATTCATTCATCATATGCCTATCTTGGTCTTCCTTCATTTAGGTACTTCATAATTTTCCTAGTTTCTGCTGTATCATGTCTATACAGGTCTTTATAATAGTCATATACTATTTCCCTTTTTTTTTTGGCACTCCAAGTGTTTTTGCACTCCCATTTTTCTCGAATAGTTGATATATTATTTTATTGCTTTTTCCTTTTTTAATTTTTTGGGCCAACCATCTGCTTGGTTTGTTTGCCATTTCAAAATATATTTGTTTAGTTTGTTTGATCTCTGGTGTACTCTTGTTGTTCAATGAGATTCAATTTGTGTTACCTCCATCAATGATTTATGAATTTTATTATCTTTGGGATCTTGCTAAAAGGCTCTTTCTAATTGTTTAATCTCATTTAAATGTTTATAGTATTCCTCTTTTTATTTTTCTTTGCAGTGTAAGATATTGTTAGCCCTCTTATATATGCCCTAAGCATGTCCCACAAAATTTGTATAGTTGTTAGTTGTTTTTTTTATTTTCTCTTAGAAATAGTTCAGTTTCTTTAGCGATCATATTAATGTAGTTTTCATCTTGGAACAACTTTCTGTTAAGGGTCCACCTTCTAAATTCTCTCCTCTCTTCCTGCCATATTACTGTAAGTGGATTATGATCTGCCCACGTGTTTGGTTTTATTTCTACTGATTTAAATTTTTTGGGTATTTCTTTATTTATCTACACCATATCTATCCTTGAAAATGAATTATGGTGTATGGAATGAAATGTAAATTGTTTCTGTCCACGGTGACGTAATCTCCAAATATCTGCTAAGTCGAGTTCATCTATCATGTTGTTAAATGTATCTGGTAGAATTGGTCTTTTTAATTTGCTTTTTCCTCCTGCCCCTGTAGTCTATTTTTGGGTCTGTTACTCCATTATAGCCACCTATTATGCAAATATTTTTTGCAATTAATGGAGAGTAAAGTTTCATGTATTTTTTGGTAGAATTGCTTTTGTTTTTGATTTGGTGCATAAATATTAGCTAATATTTTCTCTCCAGCGATTTCTACTTGGGTTATTGTATATCTACCTTTGGGGTCTATACTAACTTCTTTTGATTTTAGTTCCTTCTTGACATAGGTGACCACCCCTCTTTTCTTCTTTTCATCTAATGACCCATATAACTCACCCAATTTTGAGTATTTCAAATATTTTTGTGACTGTTTTATGTGTAATTCCTGCAAACACATTACCTCTGCCTTTTGTTTGAGTAGTTTTGAGAATATTTTTCTTCTTTTATAAGTATTGTTAAGACCATTAATGTTTATTGAAATTAATTTGAATTCAGATTGCATTTCCTGTTACTGATTTCCTTTCTTTGTCTCTATTTGGTTGCCATCGCCACTCTCTGTGATCTAGTTTTAGTTCTTCTTTTTCCTTATCTTTGTCTAAAGTAATAGATTGATATTTTATTTTGAGAAAAAGACAAAGATTACTTGGAAAAGGGTATTAAGACATTTTGATATTCAGTTGAGAGGTGTATATTACAATAAGTTTATAAATTAATATTTAATTTGAAAATAACACTTTAGAAACTTAAGTTTAAAATTTATTTGTTGAATTTAAATAGAAGGAATGGCAACTCAACAAATGATAACTAAGTCAATCAGAAAGGGAACTTTTAAGTTTGACATCTCCATCAGTACAAAAGTCTTCCTTGGCCTCCGATTTAACTACAACTGAAAATAAGGGGCAGACATTAAAAGATTTATTAAATAAAATTCAAGAATTTATGTTGTTACAACAAGAGGCCATAAATAAGACACAGGAAACAATATTGCAGAACCCTCAGGAGATTAAAGAAAAATTTGAAGAGGTTAGGAAAAACTTTATTAAACTCAATGCTACAATTGAGGGATTACAAAAGACAGTTGATAAACATGAGACAAAAATAAAGAAAATTGAGGAGACAGCAGAGGACAATGGATTGAAAATAAAAAAGAGCGAAGACAAACTTAGAAAGGTAAATAAAGAATTAGAAGGAGCAATAGCCCAGTTGGAATTTGGAAAGGCCTAATTTTATCTAAGGTTACAAAATGTACCGGAGGGAAAAGGAGAAAATCTTTTTGGAATAGTGGTTGAGATCTTTGCAGAAGAATTAAAAATTGATGAAGACGACCTGGTCAGACATATAGATGAAGTGTACCGCGTACAAACTAACTACGCGAGACACTATCAACTCCCTAGGGAGATACATATTAGGTTTACCAAAAAAAGCACTAAGAGATGAGATCTACAGAAGTACAAGAGGCCTATTGTTGTACAAAGGGAAGGATATAACTGTGTTGAAACAAATTCCAAAGAGGGTAAGAGAAAAGAGAAGGGATCTGCGCTATTTAAAAAAAAAAATTTATATTGATTTTTATAATATAAGAAACACACACACACAACATATAACAAGTGCTTAGTGATTGTGCCCACCATCAGACAAACATTCGTACCCCACCACCAATCGGGGGTGTTTCTTATATAAATCGTTTTAACCCAAGAGCGAAATATTTATTTACATATTATAAAGCAGTGTTTCCCAACTTTGGCATCTTGAAGATATTTGGACTTCAATTCCCAGAATTCTGGGAGTTGAAGTCCGAATATCTTTTAAGTTGCCAAGGTTGGGAAACACTGTTATAAAGTGATTCCAACTTGTTTCTTATAGCTTAGTCTTGGATCCTACTCACCATATATCGTCTTACCTTGTCCCATCGCCCCATCAGTTGTCGCAATTCAGTTTCATTAGTCAAATTCATCCTTTTGTCCATAATCTCAAATTGAATGTGGTCCACCATGTACCTATACCAATTTTGCATTGTCCATTTTGTCGCGTCCTTCCAACCTAAGACTATTTCCGCCTGAGCGCTTTCTATCTCTACTTCTCTGAATTCTCCCATCTCAATACTTTTAACTAATACTGCCATTTCCTTAGTAATTATCCATCTTATATTTAATATCCTATTAATATCCTCTTGTACTTTTTGCCAAAAATTCTGCACTACCGGGCATTCCCATACCATATGCATGAACACTCCTTTATCTTGGCACCCATGCCAACAAATACCTTTAGCATTCTGTTGAAAATGTGCAAGTTGAACGGGTGGGTAATACCACTTATGTAATATTTACCTTCTCATTTCCCTAACTCTTGTATTCTTAGTTTTCCTTATATTCTCTACTATATTTTTCATCTCTTGCACCTCTACTTGTATCTCATTTTGCCACCATTTAGTCAATCCTTGGATCATATCCCCGTCTGATTGCATTAACATCTTATATATATTGCTTGCTTGTGCCTTTGTACCCTCACTTGTTTCTCTTATTATTTTCTCTAACTCTATCTCCTCCCTAAATAGTGCTTCTTTATTCTCCCTTTCATTCAGATATTTACATATTGCATTGTTTGTAGCCATCTTCCCTTACCCAACCACCATTCTATACGATTTCTACTTGGCCTCCCATCCTTCCCATATAGCTGTTCTATCTTAGTTATCCCTCTTCCCTTCAACTCTCCTATAACCTATATTTAAATTTGTTTCGTTATTTCTATTTATTACATAAAGCGATGACAGTTTTGATTTATATAATACTATTTTCCCCTGCCATTTTTTCCAAATTTCCATAGGTCCCTTTCATGGGACCTATTAATTTATCTAAGTTGCTCCTATTCCACTTTATAAAAATTAATTCTCTATTATTCATCCTGTTTATCTGTTTTTCCAGTTTCACCCAATTATTTTCGAATAATTGCAGCTCCATTAATCTTTCAATTTTAAATGCTTCCCTATACAGCTCCAAACAAGGAACTCCCCATCCACCCTCTTTTTCATTCACTATTAATCACTTTTTCCTTATTCTTGGTCTCTTATCTTCTTCAATCCAAAAATTAAGTTTTTTATCCCACTCTCTAAACTTGGATGTTGATAACCCACCTGACAGTACCTGAAATAGGTACAGTGATCCCTCGATCATCGCGAGGGTTCCGTTCCAGGACCCCTCGCGATGATCGATTTGTCGCGAAGTAGCGGTGCGGAAGTAAAAACACCATCTGCGCATGCGCAGATGGTGTTTTTATTTCCACAGCAGCAGCGAGGAGCCGAAGATTGGGTTTCCCCGCCGCCTCGCTGCTGCTGCTTGTCCGCGCGCGTGCCGCCCGCCCCCCGCGCTGTTGCTGGGGCCGCTTCTCAGCTGAGAAGCGGCCCTGGGGTTTCCTCCGCGCGCGTGCCGCCCACCCCCCGCGCTGTTGCTGGGGCCGCTTCTCAGCTGAGAAGCGGCCCTGGGGTTTCCTCCGCGCGCGCGCGTGCCGCCCACCCCCCGCGCTGTTGCTGGGGCCGCTTCTCAGCTGAGAAGCGGCCCTGGGGTTTCCTCCGCGCGCGCGCGTGCTGCCCACCCCCCGCGCTGTTGCTGGGGCCGCTTCTCAGCTGAGAAGCGGCCCTGGGGTTTCCTCCGCGCGCGCGCGCGTGCTGCCCACCCCCCCGCGCTGTTGCTGGGGCCGCTTCTCAGCTGAGAAGCGGCCCTGGGGTTTCCTCCGCGCGCGCGCGTGCTGCCCACCCCCCGCGCTGTTGCTGGGGCCGCTTCTCAGCTGAGAAGCGGCCCTGGGGTTTCCTCCGCGCGCGCGCGTGCTGCCCACCCCCCGCGCTGTTGCTGGGGCCGCTTCTCAGCTGAGAAGCGGCCCTGGGGTTTCCTCCGCGCGCGCGCGTGCTGCCCACCCCCCGCGCTGTTGCTGGGGCCGCTTCTCAGCTGAGAAGCGGCTCTGGGGTTTCCTCCGCGCGCGCGCGTGCTGCCCACCCCCCGCGCTGTTGCTGGGGCCGCTTCTCAGCTGAGAAGCGGCCCTGGGGTTTCCCCGCGCGTGTGCCGCCCACCCGCCCACGCCGTTGCTCGCGCCTTACCGGGGCAAGAGGGGGAAGACCCAGGGAAGCCTCTGCCCGGCGGGGAAACTCCACCATCTACGCATGCGTGGAAGGGCACGCATGCGCAGATGGTGGAGTTTACTTCCGGGTTGAAAACTCGCGATATAGCGTTTAGCGAACATCGAGATCGCGAAACTCGAGGGATCACTGTACATCATTTTGGGAAATATCATTTTGTGGGCTCTTATTTTACAGATTCTCCTTAGCCTTTTATCTTTCCAGCTCCTCCTCTGTTTCAGCATTTTCCTCCATATTCATCTATAATTCACCTCCTCGATTTTCGCTGGGTTTCTCAATAACCAGATTCCCAGATATTTAATTTTCTTTAATCCTAACTTCAACCCTGATTCTTTCCTAATTTCTATCTGCTTTCTCGGACCTGTATTTAAACACATAATCTCTGATTTTTTCATATTTTTCTCTAATCCACATAAGTCCTGGTCCAGGCTAGACATTGTTGTGGTTGGCTCTGGGCCAGCTTCTGCTCCAAGGACTGTGGGGGTGGATGTGGGTGAATCCTCCCAATGTCTGAGGTCAATTTTGCTGCCGTCTGTAGAAGATAGTGAAAGTGAAATGTGATCCTCAAAAGAGATAATTACAGGCAGCCCATTTAGAGAGTTGTCCCGTGAGTGAGTCATCATCATTATCATCAGTGGATTCGGAAAGGGAAACATTCATTGATGTGCGCAGACGCAGGACAATGTCAAGAAAAGAGCAACTGAGGAAATACTACAGGAAATAAAGGAGAGCACCTATGGCTGGGGGTAATTAGGCTAATGGGGCTGCTGTTAAATTGTCAGGGTTCTTGCCTCTGGGCATGGAAGTTTATCCATGAAGGAGAGAAGTGTACTTTGAATCAGGATTCTACTAGAACTATTTGAACTGTTTTCAGGATGTTTGGACTACTTCATAGTTAAGTTAGTGACTTGAGAATTCTTGAAGGAGGGTGGCTGTGACGTCTTTACAGCTGCCTTTTATCTGCTTTGTGTTTGTTCATTGTTCTTCACAGCATTCAAGGCTGTTGCTTTGAAGGTGAGCACTTTGACTGACTTAAAGTGTGTTTGGCTCATATTTTCCTTTCACTAAAACAGTGTTATTGACTTTACAATTGTGTGTGTCTGAATTCCTACATTTGAACTTCATTGGGGGCTCGTGTTGAGAAGCCCGGCAGAACAGACATGATATGGACTGATATAACATTAGAAAAGGACATTGTAAAAATTGAAATTGAACCTAACTCTTGGGCGGACCACAATCCAATTTCACTTATAATTGAGGGAGGAAATGTTAAAAAATATACATGGACAATGAATACCAAAATATTAGAAGAAAAAGACTACAAAGTATATATTGAGAAAGAATTAGAAATTTTCCTGGATATAAATTGGAATAAAGATACAACAATCCAAAATATTTGGGACACGACAAACGCCTTTGTCAGAGGATTGACAATTGCATACAGTAGCAAAAAAAAATAAGATCAAAACTAATCAATTAAGAGAAAATCAGAATGAACTAAATGACTTGGAAAAGAAATTTCAAAATGACCCAGAAAACAGAAAAGTAAAAGAAGAAAGAGAATTGTTAAAACATAAAATAAATCTCTTAGTCCCGAAGATATAGCCCAAAAAATTAGATTAACTAAACAAAATTATTTTGAACAGGCGAATAAGCCAGTCAGATGGCTAGCCTATAAATTAAAAAAGAAAAAAGAGAAAAAATGTATACAACAATTGGAAGATGAACTAGGAAACAAACAATTTGATATAGAAGGGGGAAAAACATAGCTAAAAACTATTTTCAAGAGCTTTATAAAAGAGATGAGATAAAAGAAGAAAATATACAAACATACTTAAATAAATCAAACTACCAGTAATATCAGAATCAAATATTAATAAGATGGAAGAAGATATAACAATGACAGAATTAGACATTGCCATTAAAAAACAAAATAATTATAAAACCCCCAGGATAGACAGAATTCCAGCAGAATTTTACAAACAAACACAAGAACATTTCAAAGAATTAATGTTGGCAACAATGAATGAAGTTCTAAACAAAGGTGAAATTCCACAATCCTGGAGGGAAGGATTGATTTCATTAATTCCAAAAGATCCAACCCAAAAACATTTGATCGGACAATATAGACCTGTTGCTTTACTAAATTCGGACTATAAAATTTTTACAACCATAATAGCGGAACGATTTTAAAAAATTATTAATGAGGTGATACACCCAGATCAAAATGGGTTCCTACCTAATAGAAATATAAGAAATAATTTGAGAAATGTTATAAATATCCTAGAATATTATGAAGCTCACTCCGAAAAAAGTTTAGCTTTAATCTTCCTAGACGCAGAGAAGGCATTGGACAATTTAAATTGGAAATTTTTTATTAATCAATTAATAAAAACGAATTTTAAAGAAAAATTTATAAGAACCATCCAAACTATCTATTCTCAACAGACAGTGAAAATAATCCTCAATGGAGATTTAACTGATGTTATTAATATAGAAAAAGGAGTCAGATAAGGATGCCCCCTTTCTCCCCTAATCTACATAACGGCAATATAAATTTTATTAAATCAAATACAGTGATCCCTCGATTTTCGCGATCTCGATCTTCGCGAAACGCTATATCGCGATTTTTCCCACCCGATGACGTCACTCTCTTCCTTTCTCATCTTTCTTTCTCTCTCTCTTTCTCTATCTTGCTTCTTCCTCTCTCACATCCTCTTCCTCCCTCTCTCATCTCTTTCTTTCCTTCTCTCTCTTTCTCTATCTCTCCCCCTCTTGCTCTCGAGCGGCGGGCGGCGGGCAGGCGAGCGGCGGGCGGGCAGCAGCGAGGAGCCAAAGATCGGGGTTTCCCCTTTGCGTGGGCGGCGGGGAAACCCCGATCTTCGGCTCCTCGCTGCTGCGGCGCTGCCGAGCAGATCAGCTGCTGGGCGGCCGAAGAAACCTTCCCTGGGTCTTCCCCGCCGCCCACGCAAAGGGGAAACCCCGATCTTCGGCTCCTCGCTGCTGCGGCGCTGCCGAGCAGATCAGCTGCTGGGCGGCCAAAGAAACCTTCCCTGGGTCTTCCCCGCCGCCCACGCAAACTCCACCATCTGCGCACGCGCGGCCATGGAAAAAGGGCGTGCATGCGCGGATGGTGTTTTTACTTCCGCGAGGGGTCTTGGAACGTAACCCTCGTGATACTCGAGGGATCACTGTACTGTATGCTCCAACGCAGATATAAAGGGATTAAGAATAAAAGGACATGAATACAAGCTACAAAGAACCCAAGCAAACTGGAAACAAATTACTTGAAGAAATTTTTGAATTTGGGAAAGTAGCGGGATTAAAAATTAACAAACAGAAGACCAAAATATTAGCTAAAAATTTAACTACCGTATATACTCGAGTATAAGCCGACCCGAGTATAAGCCACAAAAACCTGGGAAAACTTATTGACCCGAGTATAAACCGAGGTTAGAAAATGCAGTGGCTACTGGTAACTTATAAAAATGGAAACCAATAAAATTACATTAATTGAGACATCAGTAGATTAAATGTTTTACAATATTTATTTTAAAGAAAACCAAAATTAGCTCTGTAAATTTAAAAGAGGGTAAACGAAAGCAATCTGGTAATAACAATAAATTAAAAAGTAAAAAAAGTAGCTCAATCACCAAGCTAATACCTATTTCTAACCTAACCCAGGGCTCTTTAAACTTGACAGTTTTAAGACTAGTGGACTTCAACTCCCAGAATTCCTGCACCAGCCCTGCTACTTCAGGAGTAGGAGTTGAAGTCCAGAAGCCCTAATTTTTCCAGGTTTGAAGACTCTTGCATTTCTAACCCTAACCCAGGGCTCTTTAAACTTGAGTTTTTAGAAGCCTGGAGAGAGTTCATGCTGTCCCCCCCCCTCTTTAGCTTGCTGGCTGGCTCGTTGGCTTGATCTCCCACCCCTGATCCTCCCTCCTCCTCGTCTCCCTTTATTGCCCCATGTGTTGTGCAGGGAAGCAGATTTGCTAAAGAGATCCACTTGGGATGTCAACAGGGAAATGAGGCGGAGGAGAGCCAGAATAGCCCACAGCTGCGGGGGAGGAGGAAGAAAGGAAAGAGCTGTCCTCCTCCTCCTTCTCCTCCTTCCCCTGCTGCCGTACCAAGTGGATCTCTATAACAAATCTGCTTCTCTCTCCGGCTGGAGGCTTCTTAAGCCTGGAGAGATTTCATGCCGTCCCCGTCCTCCCCGTTTAGCTTGCTGGAGGGGCGCCCTCTTGTGGTGATTCGGCGCCCTCTTGTGGTGACTCGAGTATAAGCCGAGGTCGGGTTTTTCAGCCCATTTTTGGGGCTGAAAAACTTGGCTTATACTCGAGTATATACAGTAATTTAAAAAAAACAAGAATTAGAAAAAAAAATAGGGTTACAAATAGAGAAAAAAATTAAATATTTGGGTATAAACCTCTCAGAGCTATTACAATCAAAGAAGAAAACTACACAGAACTAATTAGGAAAATACGAATAAAATTGGAAAAATTGAATAAATTACCAATCTTCCTCATTGGGAGAATCTCTGCAATAAAAACGTCAATTTTGCTAAAATTATTATACTTGTTAAGAACAATTCCAATCACTCTAAAGAAAGATTTTTTCCAAGAATTAAATAGAATTATAACTAAATTTATATGGATAGGAAAAAAACCTAGAATTAAATTACAATATTTGCAAGGTAATAAAAGACAAGGAGGTTTTGGATTACCTGACTTTGAACTATACTATTACGCATGATGTGTAGATTGGCTAAGAGAGTGGATAAAATTGGAGAACAAAAGATTGTTATTACTAGAAGGCCATGACCAATTAATGGGATGGCATGCTTTTCTGTGGGACAAAAAAGATAAAACACATAAACATTTCAGACGCCATGTAATTAGAAACTCGATATAAGAAGTATGGATTAGAATTAAAAGAACCCACTATCCACAAGTTCCTAAATGGTTCTCCAGTATGGAAGCAATTATACATCCAAACACCAAAGATTTATGAGAGATGATCAAATATAGTCAATTACTATCACTGTCTGATGAAAGAGGTGAATTGAAAGATAGAGACCAATTAGGAAAAAATGGTTTAAAGGTAGATTGGTGGCCATATAGTCAAATAAAATCAAGATTTCAAAAGGATAAAATAATGGGAATACAAAGAAAAGAATCTGAATTGGATAAAATAATTCTAGGACAAGATAAAAAAAATATTTCAACATTATATAAATATTTATTGAATTACAAAATGGAAGAGTTCATAGTTAACTGGATTAGGAATTTTGGTTACAGCGTTAATCTATATAAATGAGACATAATTTGGTCAAAGAATTATAAATTAACAAAATCAACAGCATATAAAGAGAATCTCTATAAGATGTATTATAGATGGCATCTTCTACCTGCAAGACTAGCTCAGATGTACCCAAAATTAAAACTGCAATGTTGGAGATGTAAGGAAGAAATGGGAACGTATTATCATATTTGGTGGACTTGTCCAATGATAAAAATTTTGGATAAAGATACAAAGATGGTTATTCGATATACTTAAAGTCAAAGTAGTTATGAAACCCGAAGCAAATCTGTTAGGAATTATAGATCAAAAACTAGAACAGGATAAGTATTATTTAACAATACATGTACTAACAGCGGCCAGAATGGCAATAGCACAATGTTGGAAGCAACCAAATGTACCAGATGACTCACTCACTCTTAAAAATATTTTTGACTGTGCAGAAGCAGATGTGCTAACTCTAAAATTAAGAAATAAAGAAGACACCGATTATTATAAAATTTGGAATTATTTCTATGAATGGTTTGCAAAAAGGAAAGAAAACTAAAATCACAATATATGTAATAATACAGTATTTATTTTTTAAACATTCTTTTTTTTTATTATTTGAAAAACACAATTAATTCTATTATATACATATGTAATATATCTATAGAATAAATATTTTTAGGATATTAAACATAGAAACATAGAAGACTGACGGCAGAAAAAGACCTCATGGTCCATCTAGTCTGCCCTTATACTATTTCCTGTATTTTATCTTACAATGGATATATGTTTATCCCAGGCATGTTTAAATTCAGTTACTGTGGATTTACCAACCACGTCTGCTGGAAGTTTGTTCCAAGGATCTACTACTCTTTCAGTGAAATAATATTTCCTCACGTTGCTTTTGATCTTTCCCCCAACTAACTTCAGATTGTGTCCCCTTGTTCTTGTGTTCACTTTCCTATTAAAAACACTTTGCTCCTGAACCTTATTTAACCCTTTAACATATTTAAATGTTTCGATCATGTCCCCCCTTTTCCTTCTGTCCTCCAGACTATACAGATTGAGTTCATTAAGTCTTTCCTGATACGTTTTATGCTTAAGACCTTCCACCATTCTTGTAGCCCGTCTTTGGACCCCTTCAATTTTGTCAATATCTTTTTGTAGGTGAGGTCTCCAGAATTGAACACAGTATTCCAAATGTGGTCTCACCAGCGCTCTATATAAGGGGATCACATTTAATATAAATTTAACATAAGGCGGTAAGATAATAGTACATTAATGGACAAGATAACAATAACCAAGACAAGTAAAAGTACACCGAATATCCAGGGCAGAAGATGAAAATATTTTATATTAATTTTATTGAATGGTTATAAATAACATTGACAATAGTAATAGAGAATTATTATTTTTTTTCTCCTCACAAAGTAGAAAGTATAATTATAAGTTTATATATTTTTCTTAAATGTTTGTTGGTGGTGGTTTTTCGATGTTTGTATTTTTGGATTGCATTGTCTTTTTTTGTTTGATTTTTTTAAAATAAGAAATTTAATAAAAACTATTTTTAAAAAAAGAATGTTCCTCGTGCCATTCTTTAACACTTCTTGCTCTATGGATTAGTGCATTATCATATTGAAAGATGGCAGCCCCCTCTGGAAACAGTTCTTGAACCATAGGATGAATTTGGTCGGCCAATATTCCTAAATAGCGATGGCTATTCATTCTTCCATGAAGGGAAATCATTGGCCTGGCGGATTTCCAAGAAATAACACCCCAGATCATCACTGAACCCTCGCCATGTTTGACATTTGGGAGAAGGCAGTCTGGATGAAATGATTCTTTTGGCTGTCTCCAGATGTAAACAGAGCCAGAGGTCGGAAAAATGGTAAATGATGATTTCATCAGAGAAAATCACATTTTGCCATTGCCCGAGGGAACATTTCTGGTGGTTTCTACACCACTCTAAATGCTTTGAAACATTTGTCTTTGAGAGCAGAGGTTTTCTAATTGCAGCTCTTCCATGGAATCCAGATTTGGGAAGATCCCTTCGAACAGTTTTTGTGGAAACTGGGTTCTGTACGTGTCTATTGAGCTCTGCAGTGATTTTAGGAGCTGCGGTCTTGTGATCCGCTCTAACAATTTGCTTTAGAGTCCGACGGTCTCTCTCAGACAACTTCGACTTTCGACCAGACCTGTGCTTGGCTGAGGATATTTTCCCTTCTCTTTCAAAAGCAGTCAGTACTTTTGAGACATTACCTCTTGAAACGCTAAACATTCAGGCACCGTTCCCCGTAAGCTGCGCCCGTGAGCAGGCGCGCATCCCCAAATACCCCCGTGCACACCCTTTTCCACGGGTGCGCGCTCCCCATCCCCCTGCCAGCCCGCGGGGGGACGGGGAGGCGCCGGCAGTAAAAGGAAAGGGAGCCGCGGCCGCCCCTGCCTCCCCACCATGCCTCTGGCCCCCTCGCGCCCCTGGCCTCTCAGCCCTGCCCCCCACCCGCCTGATTCACTCCCTCTCCTCCTCCGCCTCCTGCGCTCCCAGCCAGGGGGCTGCGAGAGAGTTTTCTCTGCGCGCTTCGGGAATGCCCGCCCCACCCCTCTCACAGCCCCTTCGTGGGAGCGCTTTCCTCCCAAGCTTTCAGCAAGGGGGCTGCAGTAGAGGCAGGGCAGGCGTTCCCGAAAAACTCAGAGAAAGCGCTCTTGCCGCCTCCTCGCTGAAAGAGAGAGAGGGAGAAGGAGAGAGAAATCTCCTTCTCCCTCTCTCTCTTTCAGCTAGGGGGCTGCAGTAGAGGCAGGCAGGCGTTCCCAAAGAACTCAGAGAAAGCGCTCTCGCAGCCTCCTCACTGAAAGAGAGAGGGGGAGAAGGAGAGAGAAATCTCCTTCTCCCTCTCTTTCTTTCAGCGAGGGGGCTGCAGTAGAGGCAGGGCAGGCGTTCCCGAAGAACTCGGAGAAAGTGCTCTAGCAGCCTCCTTGCTGAAAGAGAGAGGGAGAAGGAGAGAGAAATCTCCTTCCTCTCTCTCTTTCAGTGAGGGGGCTGGAGTAGAGGCAGGGCAGGCGTTCCCGAAGAACTCGGAGACAGCGCTCTCGCAGCCTCCTCGCTGAAAGTCTCTCTCTTTGGCCTCTTTGAAAGTCTGAGAGGTCTGCCATTTCTAGAAGGTTATAACCAATTTCCTTAAATTTCTATTTAAAAAAAGGTAGTTTAAAAAACATATCAAATAATAGAATTAAAAAAAACATTAAAATATGCCAAGTTTTGTTTGGTTTGAACATGTTCAAACATTATGATGCCAAAAAGTCAAGTGTTTCCATTTTTTTGTCCACCCCCTGTACTTCTTGTGTTTGTTCTGGTGTGTCGAGTCGACCTTAATTCTTCTTTCACCAGATTTATCACCATTCTCTCTGGTATGATCCATCTGAATGTAATGTCCTTTTTATTTAACACTGAGGCTAGCGACTTGTAGTGTCTCCTCAGTTCTCGAACCCTTCTTAAAATTTGTTTTAATATGTTTAACTCTCTGCCTTTATACGTTAGCTTGCCATCTCTGGTGCTCTTTCTATCAAACCTCAGATGTACTTCTCTTGGGAGTTACTGTTGCATGGATCCTAAATGTTTCATCTGTTTCATTAGTCACCTCTTCTCAGCTTATCTGTAGGATTCCAACTACAATAGTTATCATGATTTCTCCCAGATTTTCTTCTTTAGCTTCCACTATATTTTGGAACCTCAAAAAATAACATGATCTCTTCATCTCGAGATAGGTTGGAGAGTTTTCTAATTCTTTGTTTGAGTAATTTCTGGTCTATAGTTTGAATTTTTTCCCCATTTTGCTTCATTTTTTTCTCTACAATTATTATTCTTTCTTCATTTTTTGGGATGGTGGCTTGGTTGGTTTCTATCTTGTTGTCCATCCTCGATATATCTGTCTTTGGTTCTGTGTGGTTATTTGTTATTAGTCTTGGAGCTTCAACATTGTTTCTTGCACCATATTCAAGGTATTATTCATATTCTGCATCAATGTTGTTCCTCCCTTTTCTTTGCCTATAGGCACCATCTCCTCTATCTGTCTCTGTGATGCAGGTGAAGAGATGTTAGTATCTGACACTGGAACTGGTTTTTTGCCTACTCTTGGTGGATTGCTTGCCATTTCTTTTATAGTTTGATTTTGTTTCTCTAAGATTTTAAATATCCTGTTCTAGATAACCATATACGTCCTTCTATATTTCCTTCTATGTAGATCTATTACTGTATAGTTACTTTTACTCTACTGTGGTTATTAAAATCTAGTACAGTTAAATTGAATTTATTTTTTTAAGCTGGCACTTATGTCAGCTTAAAATCTATTATCTATTTGAAATGGCTACCTTTATCTATATTTGCAATAATGCTATCTAGGCAGGATTATTAGGTAGAAGAGGGGGAGAGAGCACAAAAAGTCAAGGGGAGAAAACAGGAACAGAAGAAAGAGAAGGGAGTGGGAGGAGAATCCTTAATTAGGAGGAATTAATTATTTGTTTCTATTTCTAAATATGTCTATGTTATCCACAAAACAATCAGTTTATAGTAAACTTTAAATATTATGTAATAAATCTCTTATATCTATCTATGCCTATATATCTATTAAAATATAATTAATAAAAAGTTAAATAAATGGCTATATGTGTTGAGGGTTATCTGTATTATAAATGTTACTAAACTAACTAGCAAATATAAATACAATAAAGTTATTCTAACAAGCTAAATATATTCAAAATACTGTGATTATAAAATATAAATGGTCTTAAATGTGAAATATTAATTAAATATATAAGTGATTATTAAGTAGTTATTAAATTTATTAAAACTATTACAATGTTCTTTCACAGATTTTACCTTATACTATCAATCAGAATAAATTATAACATTTTTATGCAGTTCCTGGAATAGCCCTCCAAAATCTTCTATTTTGTAGGTTTGTGGTCTCCGTTTTGTTTTTATAAGTCAATCCAAGTTCGCTGGTCCTACTGACTAATCAATGTTTTAAATTAATTTAAGATGAATTTAATAGATTTAATACAATTCCATTGAGTTTCTTGACAAGATGTGGTGATGGTCAACAATGTCCCACAACGATTGGGGGGCAGGGTCTCATAACTGCACCACCGGGATATTTTCCTCTCTCCTGGGAAATGTCCCCAAATCCCATTGCCCGGGAGTTCTGGTCCTTTTGGACCAGACCAGATCTCCTGCAGGGAGAGTGATGCATGGGACGCTGCCAGAGGCCTGGCTGGGGCCAGCATGCCCTGCTGGGCGAACTGACTTGTCTCGTACCGGCTGTGGTGAAGCCGGACAGACAGCCTTGCCTGTTCCGACACAGAGACTATGTAACGCCGGTAGGATAGCCGAATGATTCCATCTGGAAAGAGAATTGAAAGACTTACTTGCAGAGGGGAAGAAGAGATTTTCTGTTTATGATCGTAAGCAGAGAGTGCCTGAATGGGATTTTAGACCTTTGTTTCTCGCTTGGTTGCTGGACAGAGTTAAAATGTCCTGAGATTGAAGAAGGCAGCTAATTGTGCAGTGGCATTTTAGCGAAAGCTCCTAAAGTGGTGAAATTGCCCATCATTTGGATTATTTTCCACTACCTAATTGAAACTCTTTGAAACTCGCCTTTTGGAATTTGGAACCTTTGTTGTGGAATCCTTATCTTTACTTTCTTCTATAAACAAAGAACAACGGCAGAATATAACAGGAAGTGATAGCAACCGGAAGTAATAGCCAAAGTGTCATTCTGAGTTATTTAGAGAGAAGACCTGGAAAATTGATCACCTAGTGACATCATGTGGCCAGAAGAAATATAGCAGTCTGCTTATGGTTTAAAGACAATATTCTTACTTTGAGTCAATTTGATCTAATTGGACTGATTGATTTGACTGGAATTACATATGTTACAAGTGTAAAGACAGTGCTCTTGAGAAAATTGATCTGCTAATGCATGGAAGGAAATCAGCGTTCAAGACGAAATGATTTGAACTGAATTAAACTGATTTGAATTGATTTGATCTAATTGGACTGATTGGTTTGACTGAAATTACATTTGGACTGTCTGATCTGACTGAAATTACATTGAATAATATAAATTGAAATTGAAATTAAATCCTTCTAAGAATTAAATGCTTTTAAGAAAATTAAAATTAAAATACTAGTAAGAATATTTAGAAGTTACTAAAAGATATTAGCACTTTCTTTTCTCTGTTCTCTATTCTTACAAAGTTCTTACAAAGTTATATATTACAAAAAGAATTGAGTATATGAATGGGATTTATTAAGAGTTTAATATTTTAATTTCATGGGAGCTTACTAATGAAAATACATATACAGTGATCCCCTGGTTATTGCGTCCCCGACCATTGCGAACAGGATAATTTGCGATTTTTGAACCCGGAAGTCAAAACACCATCTGCGCATGCGTGCCCTTTTTTCTATGGGCACGCATGCGTAGATGGCGCCCGGCAGATCAGCTGCTGGGCGGCTTCCCTGGGTCTTCCCCCTCTTGCTGGCGGGAGGGCGAAGCCCCCCCCAGCACCCGCTCGCCCGCCCTTCGCCCTTCGCCCGGTAAGTTCGCCAGGAGTCAGCGGAGAACGGCGCGCCTGTTTTAAAACGATCGGAGCCGGCCGGCTCCGATCGTTTTAAAACAGGCGCGCCGTTCTCCGCTGACTCCTAAAGCGGGGAAGTTCGCCAGGAGTCAGCGGAGAACAGCGCAACTGTTTTAAAACGATCAGAGCTTTCCAATGAGTCCCGAAGACAAACGTCAAACTTCCGCGTTTGTCTTCGGGACTCATTGGAAAGCCGCGCGGGTGTTTTAAAACGTCCCCGCCGACATGGGGGGCTCGCTAGCACCCCCCCGAACCCCCAACCCGGGTTCGGGGGGGTGCTAGCGAGCCCCCCATGTCGGCGGGGACGTTTTAAAACACCCGCACGGCTTTCCAATGAGTCCCGAAGACAAACGCGGAAGTTTGACGTTTGTCTTCGGGACTCATTGGAAAGCTCCGATCGTTTTAAAGCAGGCGTGCCGTTCTCCGCTGACTCCTAAAGCGGGGAAGTTCGCCAGGAGTCAGCGGAGAACGGCGCAACTGTTTTAAAACGATCGGAGATTTCCAATGAGTCCCGAAGACAAACGTCAAACTTCCGCGTTTGTCTTCGGGACTCATTGGAAAGCTGCGCGGGTGTTTTAAAACGTCGCCGCCGACATGGGGGGCTTGCTAGCACCCCCCCAAACCCGGGTTGGGGGTTGGGGGGGTGCTAGCGAGCCCCCCATGTCGGCGGCGACGTTTTAAAACAGCCGCGCCGCCCCCAATCTTCGGCTCCTCGCTAGCGCTGCGGAAGTTAAAAACACCATCTGCACATGCGCACAATGTGTTTTTACTTCCGCAGCGCTACTTCGCGAAAACCCGCTTGTTGCGGGGGGTCCTGGAACGGAACCCTCGCAACGAGCGGGGGATCACTGTGCTTTATATATATATATACAAATATATAAGCAAGTGATATAAAGTGTAAAATGGAAGAAGTATATAAGAGGAGAAAATTTAATGGCTTATAAATGAAAAAATTGAAAATAGCTTTGATTATTGCGCTTTATATAGGTGAGATATTTGATAATGGTTATTATTAGTTTTGGGTGACATTTTTTTTCTTCTTTGCTCCCTTTGCTCTCTTTTTTATTATTCTGATTGTTTGAATTATAAATTGCTTATATGATTCATGGTGATAAACAAAGTGGAAGGAAGGGGGAAAAGAAAAGGGAGGAAAGTTATAATAATAGTAGGATTAATATGGGATAATAACTAGCACTAATTTTGTTAGGCATTATAAGGAAAGACAGTTGAAATAACAAAGATACAAAATCAATAGATTAGGGAAGATTATCACTGAGTTCCATAGTGGAAGATATTTAGAATTAGGGAAATATATAGATTAGGGAAGATTATAGTACTGCATTTAGCAGTGAAAATAATTAGTATAGGAAAGATTATTGCACTGATATGACAGTGACACAGATTAGGGAAGATTATTATGCTGCGATTGGCAGCAGGATTTATAGATTAGGGAAGATTATCACACTAAGAACGACAGTGGAAAATATCTAGATTAGGGAAGAATATTAATACTTTGGTCTTTTGTAATGGAAGATACTTATCGCATAAAATAATGGAATGATAATGATTTATATTTATTTTGATTTGTTAAAATAGAAGGGATATACTGATATAATGAATGAAGTGAAATAAATGAATTGAATAGGAAATGTATTTTAAAATTTTTAACAACAACCCTTCCTCCTATGTATAGATTAAGATACGATATGAATAGTGGTTTTCTTTTCTTTTTCTTTTCCACTCTTCTTTTTTCTTTCCTTTTTCCTTTTATTCTTTTTTTTTTTAAATTCTTTTTTTCCTGGGTTTTTAAAGAGATGTAAATTTGGATATTTTCTATTATTAAGGGCAGTTATGATAAAATGAGGGTTTTTTCTTAAATGAAAGTAGGAATGTGTTTTCTAAGAAGGTTAGAAAGAGATGGAAGCATGATGGCATAGTTAGGAAAAATAGCAAATAGCCAAAAGAAATTTAGATAGCTATAGCACTTTAAATATAAATGAAAGCGAAGAACATTATCTAAAATCTTGGAAAGGAGATAGCACAAGATGAATGATATATACCAGAAATAATTGGATAAATAATTATAAAAAATTGATTACTTTGACTAAGAATTTGGCATTTGATATTGTATTGTACTATATTTTAATTTGAGGTATGTAAATTGGAATCTCTGTAAGGTGTGAAAAACAATACAAAATTTATAAACCCCCCCCCAAAAAAGTGTGTCCCACAAAAATCTGATAGTCCAATAAGTCTAATATCCACCATGCTTCAGAGAGTTCTATGCTTATTTTTTTGAGTCTCTCTGTGTTGCCTATCACATCACTTCCGTTCTCTCCCTAACTTACAATTCTCCAAAGGAAGGGGGGGAAAAACACCTATGGTTCTCCAGGCTACAGATCTAAAGAGTCCAAAGGGGCCAGTTGTATTTTTCTCTCTATATATATAGGTGGGTTCACCTCCACCGATCCGTACCTTCTGCTTCGGAATCTGCACCTCCCGTTCTCTATCAGTTCTGATTTCACGATACCGCCGGCTTTTCACACTAGTATTTTCTCTCCTCGATCTTTTTGTCAGGTGCTCTGAATCTGCCTCAGGATACTCAGCAGCCCCGCATAGTCCATAGTTCCAGCAGATTAACGAACATTTGCATTTCGGCGACCACTCAGTCCGAGCGCCAAATCAACTACCAAGCCCTCACTCGCTCTCAAAATCTCCACGTCACAGCCTCTCCGCCGCCCCATTCCAACTGCCCAGTTCCATACCGCTCAGCAGCTGATTGTCAAATTGTCAGTTCTCCAAAATCGGATGAAATCAGACCAAATAAGCTGTTAAATTTACAATAGTCAAACTCTATTGATCTGATAAGACAATTCCAAAATACATAAGGGATATATAGCAATCCCATTTAGGAGATTCACATGGTTCTGCCATATGTTCTCTCTCCCCCCTCAGTAATCCAAGGAGCTCCAAATGTGCAGCAAGGATCCCGGGCATTTTCACACATTTCAGGGCTTCTCTCATTCATGAAGGAAGGGAGGGAATGAAGATAGGTTCTGCCGTAAGTTCTCTTTCCCCGTCAACAATCAAAGAAGCTCCGAACGTGCAGCAAGCTTTTCAGGCATCTTCGCACATTTCAGGGCTTCTCTCACTCATGAGGAAGGGAGGGAATGGAGATAGGTTCTGCTGTACGTTCTGTCTCCTA
Source organism: Erythrolamprus reginae (assembly GCF_031021105.1). Lineage (NCBI taxonomy): Eukaryota > Metazoa > Chordata > Lepidosauria > Squamata > Dipsadidae > Erythrolamprus > Erythrolamprus reginae. The sequence goes on from NC_091953.1 coordinate 78,612,941, forward strand.
CTCAGCAATCCAAGAAGCTCTGAATGTGCAGCAAGCTTTCCAGAGTGAAAATCTTCCTCTCAATTTGCTCTCATGCGTGTGTGTGCAGCAAGGGGGAGAATCAGGCCAGGCCAGCTGAGAGCAGGAGTTGTGGGAAAGAAAAAAAAGACTGCTGCTGCTTTCCTTCCATGCAGCCAAAAGCAAAAGCAGCAGCAGTCTTTTTTTTCTTTCCCCCAACTCCTGCTCTCAGCCTGCCTGTCCTGATTCTCCCCCTTGCTGCTTGGTTGCTTTGGACTGCTTGTTGGAGCATTTTAAAGCGCAGTCCTGCCTGTAGGATCGATGCTTGCTTCCTCTTCCTCGCAGGCATGAGTGCGTTTCAAATTACTGTAGGCAGAGCCCAGAGCAGGGGAGCCAGTCCCGTGGGGTGTGCACTTCTCGCTTGCTCTCTCTCCGAAAAATGTGACAGAGCTACAAGTCCCAGGTAGGATGCACATCTCCCGGACCTCAACAGCAAACCAGAAGTGAATTTTTCTGAACTTCCAGTTTGTCTGTTGGGCAATTTTTTTCACCTACCAGGCTTTGGAAAGGCCTGTACGCATGCGAGACGGCAGTGCGGGGGTGGTGGTTGCAAATGTGTGGGGGGAGGGAAGGGGTGTGGGCACGTCACACATGCTAGCATCCCCCCACATGCTAGCATCCCCCCACACACCCTTTTTGGAACCAAAAAAGGTTTTCCATCACTGGCTTATAAGTTGAAGAAGAAAAAGAAAAGCACTAAGCAATTAGAAGACAACGATGGAGATATACAACATCGAGAGGAGGGGGAAAAGCAGATTGTTTGGACCTATTATAAGAATAAACACTTGTCTAAGCCAGTGTTTCCCAACCTTGGCAACTTGAAGATATTTGGACTTCAATTCCCAGAATTCCCCAGCCAGCATTCGCTAGCTGGAGAATTCTGGGAGTTGAAGTCAAATATCCTCCAAGTTGCCAAGGTTGGGAAACACTGGTCTAAGCAAGGAGGTTTCGCAGCTCAGTAAAGCTTCACAGCTCAGAGAGAACTTATTAGCTTGGAAAAGCTTTGTTCAGTAATCAGTAGTAACTGTGAGAGGGACCTTGGAGTCTGGTGGACCACCATTTAAATAATTGATCAATGGAACAGCTTGCCTCCAGAAGTTGTGAATGTTTCAACACTGGAAGTTTTAAAGAAGATGTTGGATAACCATTTGTCTGAAGTGGTGCAGGGTTTCCTGCCTTAGCAGGGGGTTGGACTAGACTTCCAAGCTCCCTTCCAACTCTGTTTTTCTATTCTATTATTGCAGAAATTATACAAGTAGAATCTGTTTCTCTTGCAATCTAAACTGTAAACACAATAATTTTCATGTTATTACTTTGTCAACTCAGTTATTTTGATGGTAGCCAATCTTCTCTGATCTCACAAAGTTAATCAGACTTGGATTTAAAAAGCCAGGGCCTGTGGTTTACATTGGGAAGAAATATCAAGAAATATCCCATACTTAAATTTCTTTGGAAAAAATGCTGCAATCTTTTAACATACTAATAGTTGTTTCAACTTTGCCCTCTTTAGGACTGTACTGGGAAAGCTTTGCCTAAGGTAGAAAAAGCCTGTGAATATGTTAAAGGTGAGAGCATGTTTCCAGAAATTAAACTCTAAGCATTTTGGAAATATTTTAATATACTGTTATGTGGTTGTGTTACTGTACATATTTTTTAAGTACTGTAACTTCATTATTCAATCCACTTACATTTGTGCTACCTATGTGTTCTGTCTTGTACAGCAGCTGACCGATTAGCCCCAAATGAAAGCTCAAACATACACACACAGGTTTCAAAATAAAGCAAGAGTTCTTTTTACTAGACATTTGTTACTTCACAAACACAAATTAAAGCAATGTCTCTTCCTTTGCCAAAATCCGGGTGTAAGGCCAAATTGATAAGATAACAGCACAAAAGTGTACTCACAAGATTAACCCTATAAATGTCCAACACTGAATCCAGGTTTGTCAAGCAAAACACTCTTTACAGGCTTTTCTCCTCCGGAGGCACAAATGTTGACTTCTTGCAAAGAGCACTCTGTAAACTCCTCCCCTTAAATACTCTCGGGGAGCGCTGACTATGCACAGGTATGCTCATTTCTTCTTTCAGATCTTTCTCAACTGCTCCTGCCAGCCCCAAATTTTGTTTACTATCCGAAATGTGCGACCAAGGCTGCTTTGCAAAGCAGCTGCCACAAGATCTGAGGGGACGGGGTGAGAGGTAATGTGAGTCGGGATCTGATACGCCCCTCCCTGTCTCTACCGTCTAACTGCTCCAAGCTGCAGAAAGGGTAGGGCTGGCTGCAATACCGGCAGCTTCGGGGGGCTCCTTTCCTCAGCGGTTCAGTTTGTTACCTCCAGGCAGCTGCACCAACTTTTTCTTTCCCGGCGGTGGCGGCTACTGGAAGGGAAATCGCCGATTTCAGTAGCAAGAGCGCCGGGAACGTCACGTGGTGAAGGGAAGCCGACGGAGCCATCTCAGCAATTGCTGCCGCTCCTGCAGCTTCCCTTCATTACGTGACTTCCCGGCGCTCTTGCTACTGGAAGGGAAATTGCCGCGTGTTGGAGCCACAGGGAAGGAGAAAGTTTTTGAAGCTGCTTACAGGTAATAAAAGGAAGCAATGAGGAAAGGAGCCCCCAGAAGCTGCCAAGATTTCAGCAGCCCCCACCCTTCCTGCAGCTTGGAGCTCTTAGAGAGCTCCTCAGCCCCCCTGAAGCTGCTGGGATTACATTTCGGATAATGAACAAAATTTTCTCTGGCTGTTCGGTATCTGAATTTTTGTTCAGATACCGAAGCAAATTTTTGCCGAAAATTTTGTTCGTTATCTGAAATGTACGAGAAAGGAAGCGTTCGAGTACCGAGGTACCACTGTAGTTATAAACACAACAACCATGCTTAAAATCAATCATATACAAACTTTTCTTTTCTCATTACTCCCTCAATGGAGGCTCTTATCTCTCCCCATGTAACATTTTCTGTTAATTTTATACAATATTAGCAATTCTTAAAAATCTAAATTAATTTTTTCCCTCACCGTCTTACTACAAAAGGTTACAACAATGCAAAGAATAATAAAATCTCTTTTATCTAAATTTTAATCTTATATCATATAGCTAATTAAAAATTATCTATATATGTATCTTTAATAAAAGAAACTATTCATAATATATCACCTACATCGTAAAATAAAGTTCTATATGTTTAAAATCTAAACAATAAGTAAATTTTGTGTTATATCATTATATAGTGCTAGCACTATTTCTCATCTTTGCCATCTGGCTTGCAAAACTTAAATCAAATTCTCTTGTTTCAATTTTTCCAAAATTAACCAATTGCTAATACATACATATCTCTTAATTTTCTATCCAATCATAAAACTTCCCCCAAATTTTATAATAACCCGAGTCCTGTTTATAAGTTTCAAAGTCAATCTACTCATACTCTGAATGTAGCTCTCCCCCCCCCCCCCCCCAGCCATAACTAGTTGCTAACAATCTTTCCAGCTCTTACCTTGCAGGCTCTTTCATTGTTTGTGAAGAATGTTTTCCAAGCCCTAAGTCTTTGCAGGTTTTTTTTTATTGCTCTACTTGCTCCGACTGTTTCTTTCCAGGTACTAAAGATGTTCCCAGATCTTACTGGTTTACAAGCTCTTTCATTGTTACTGTCTCAGAATAAAGGTTTTTTTAAGCCTTTAACCAGGGGATAAAATTATGTGTTTAAGGTGACAGACTAAGGATGCTAGCCAGATGAATACCTGGTAAGCAGATTCTTTTCCCTATTTTCCTCTCCAAAACTAACTACTCTGGTGCGTCTTATATTCCAAAAAATACGGTAGGTTCATGATGGCAAACCTATGGCACATGTGCCAGAAGTGGCACACAGAATCAATTCTCTGGACATAAAAAGCCATCACCTGTTGCTCTTCCAGATACTGGTGCACCAGCCAGCTGGTTTTCATGTGCCAGCAGCTGTCCAGTGGTGTGCATGTGTGCACCAAGAAGATGATCTTCCTGTTTCAAGTGTATGCATGCACATCAGCCATAGACTTCTGTTTTCTGGCGCGCATGCACATGCGAAGATCAACAACAGCAAGAACAACAGATGCACAAGCCAAAAGTCGTGGAGAGGGGATCCCAGGGGTCACTTCCTGAGGAACTAGGGTTTTCAGCCAGGACAGGTGGGCTGAGACTTCTCTCCCTCCCTGCCCGAGTGGATTTCTTACATAGCCCAACCCCCCAGCCTGCAGCGCATCCATGATCAAGAGCACCTGCCAACCCTGCCATTTTGTCAAGGAAGCACAACAGCTTCCTAGCTGGCATGCTGTCTCCAGCATTCCTCTTGCTCAGCCTCACTCCTAGAAGTGCAGCAGCAGTGGCAGCTGCAGGGAGAAGGGCAGGAGCAACTGGCCTACTTGGGCGCATGGCGCAGCATTTGCTGACTTGGTGAGCGGCTACCCCACCCGCGGCTCCTACTGCAGCCGGGGAAGTGGCAGTGTGAGAATCACCAGCGCTAGAGGCAAGGGGGTGGCAGTGGCAAGAATGGGCAGGTCAGGGCTTCTCTCCCTCCCCACTAGAGGCCTGGGACCACACAAGAAGCCTGTTCATGAAGGGAGGGAGAGAAGCCCCGTCCCGGCTGGCAACTCTGCTCCTGTTCTAGGTTCTGGCCTGCCGCCTCACCCGGCAGCACCAGTTCTCATGCTGTTGCTTCTCCATTGGTGGCAGAAGCAGCAGGCAGGCAGCTGCCCTGCAGCCAGCTAGCCAGCCAGCCAGGGCCTAAGCCAACCATGTGCTCCAGACCACAGATGCGCTGCTGGCTGGAAGGCTGGGGCTGCACAAGTAGCCCACTTAGGCGGAGAGGGAGTGAAACCCTGTCCTGCCTGTCCTTGTCACTGCCACCCCCTTGTCCCCGGTGGCGGCTGTCATGCTGCCACTTCCAGACGGGATATTGGAGCAGCCTAGGAGAAGGAAAAGCTGCTGGTAGGGAGCTGAGCTTCCCCAGGAGGACTGGAGGAAAGCACGTCTCCTCACGCATGGAGACACACCGGCCAGGAAGTGGTTAAATGTGTGTGTGGGGGGGCTGCACTGGATTTTTCCAAGGTTCGGAAGGAGCTTCAGCTTTCCAGCAGAGGGAGGCAGTGAAGAGCCCCAAAAGGCAAGGCGGCACCGACGCATATGTACCAGACAGCTGGTCTTCGTGTGCGCATGTGCACCAAAACCGGTAGACTAGGTGGCCAGTGTGCTCGCTTCTATTTTGGCACTTGGTGCCAAAAATGTTTGTGCGCGCTCCTGTTTCAGCGCTCGGTGTCCAAACGGTGCACCATCCCTGATATAGATAGTCCTTGCTGAACATCCGTTTGTTCAGTTATCATTTGTAACTGTTTTAGCAGAGAAGCTAATAATCTACATCTCTCATACATTTCAGCAATTATGGATAATCCTTGCTTACCAATTACTTATTCAGTAACCATTTAAAGTTATGACGGGGCTGAAAAAATAACTTTATAGCCAGTTTAAGGCAATGTATGACTTTTACAGTGTTCCTCAATTAATTATCGTCATTACAGGCATTATGCATTGTCCTATGCCTGATCTGTGTTATTTCTCCTTCAAAATGGGGATACTGAAGAAAAAGTGATTACAAGTAATCCTAAAGGATTGCAAGTCAACTATTTGCTCTTCCACACATCAAAAGCAATAAATTGCATTGTCACCCTAAATCAGGCACACTATGCAAATACCTTACTCTTTAAATCTTTTTCTCTCTGATCTCACCACTCTGAGAGGGTGCAATGAAAAAACCACACTATTTATTTGAACAATGTCCTATTCCTTAATCTTCCCCTTCTCCTAGAACACACATTGAAGAGGAAGGGATTTCAAGAAAGTACTGTATTTACTTTTAAGATAAAGTATGTCAATCTAGTAAAAATTCTGAAACTTGATCAAAATTTTAAATGTCATAATCTGAATGCAATTTCCAATGCATTTCCAATCTAAATTTCAGGAATTCCAAGAGAACAAACAGCTTTTTAAATAACACAACTAACACCCCTCCCCCATACAATTACACCCTCCTTGCCTTTCGTAAACTTCTTAAAACCCACCTCTGCCGCCAGGCATGGGGGAACTGAGACATCTCCCCCGGGCCTATACAGTTTATGCATGGTATGTTTGTGTGTATGTTTTCTTTTTAATAAGGGGTTTTTAATGACTTTTAATTATTAGATTTGTTATATGTTGTGTTATCATTGTTGTGAGCTGCCCCAAGTCTACGGAGAGGGGCGGCATACAAATCTAATTAATAATAATAATAATAATAATTATTATTATTATTATTATTATTATAGATGTAATGCTGACCTAGGAAATGGATCTTGATGTGCTAATTACCAATGAACAGTGGCAACAGTAAAGAACAAGGAAAACAAAATAACCAATTGTTAATAATTGGTTCACCTGATTTAAACCCCAATTAAACATAAAAGTTGATTGATACTTCTTAGTTAATAATTGTTTCTTAGTCAAGATTGTCACAAGGACATTGTGCAAATACCTTTTAAATTAATATGCCTTTATTATATCAATATATCAAATATATTTCTAATTTTGTAACTAGCTATTGATAATGGAAACATAAAAATAATAATTTAAAGTCTTGAATAATATTTAAATGCTCTAGTAACTAGGTATTAATAGGTAATGTAATACTGTTTTTTTTAAGAGAGTTATGAAATCATCAAAGCTCCACCTCCAGGATTTTATCCAAGGCTTGGTGTTATAGGTTTTGCTGGTATTGTTGGATTGTTCTTGTCAAGAGGTATGTTTGTTTTCAATGTTTGTTCAAATATTGGTGTCCATTTTCTCTTTTAGCAAGGCAGAATTTAAACTGCAATATACAATTAATTGATACTGTGATGCTCACTCAGAATGTTGCCATTATTAAACTATAAATAAAAATTTCAATACATCAGCATTAGAATTTATTTGGAATAATCTCAACATGTTTCAGACAAGAGGACCATGTATAATAAAGGTGTAAAAATACCTATTACAAACTAACAATTATATCAAGTAATTCAAAAATAAATTCCATTAAGGAACATGATTATTATGCATTTAATGGCTCATTTTTATACAGTGAAAAAATACATATTCTTGTACAGAGTAACATTACATAAATCATGATCCTTTTTAAAAGGTATTGTTACTATGTAGATGATAGACATACATCACAAGTAGGCATTGTTTTCATATTGATGCTGAATTCATATGTTAAAAATCATGGCTTATCTATAAGGTACATGTTGTATATGGTATAAGTTCTTAGTCTCTAGTAGATGAAGTAGAGGTAGAAAAGAATCCTGACTAAACCTTGTCTCTGCTATTAATCAGAGTTCTTCTGGGCTAGATTGATAAATGAATAATCTGACACAGTATAAGCACTCATAAACAGCATTTAATTACTAGAGCAAGTCTTTATCGCTTGTTGAATATATCTATGTTGCTAGACAATATGTACTTTTTAAGATGTTTTAGAATTTGGAGATTGAATTATAAATTAAGTATCTTTCAATAACCAAAGCCAGGTTTGCATCATCTTGCTACAATGTTTAGTATTCCTTTGCTCTTCATTATTCCGTTTTCCTAAATCTTTATATCTAATTGTCATCATTTAACATACTTTCCCCAACCTACTTATTTCATCTGGCTGATAATCTGCCCTTTTGGGGACACTGCCATGCAGTGGCTTAATAATGCTGGAATTGCAGGCCAGAAATGGTCTACACACTGGCAGTTCGAGTATGCTTTTTGAGACAGAGTGAGCTCCTGTCATTTCGGCCCCAGCTCTTAGTCACCCAGCAATTTGAAAGCATGCAATATTGCAAGTAGATAAATGGGAAAAACCTAGCTACATTTGTGTGTGGTGACGGGAAGCGGCTCTGGATTTAGCCAGATGTGAGACAATGCAACATGAGGCAAGTGAGATGAGACCAGCAGAGGAGCCTGGAAGAGTCAGCAACCTGAACACCACTAGTCAGCTATTGTAAACTAATTTGTCCCCTGTGGTGCACCAAGGATAGGCATACAAGCACTAAACAGAATGAACTAGCAATTTAAGCTATTGGGATTGCATTGTGTGTAGTATTTATAGATTTCCCTGACATTGTATGCCTTACTCTTTGTATGCCATATGTAAGCCCTTTTAATTTAATCTTATTCAGTATATCATACATTAGAAGTATCATTTCTTCTACGGAATAGGTTCTAAAATTAAAAGATTGGTGTATCCAATAAGCTTCATGGGGATTGGTATTGCTGTCTACTACCCACAGCAAACAGTTGCTGTTGCCAAGGTAATTATTGAAAATAATCCTTCTTATTTATGTACGCTTATATTTCTTGAAATCTTGTAATTCTCGCTGCTTGGAGAATCCAGGTATGAGTTATTTTCTTGTCTGATTGGCCAGGGACTGAGTTGCAATTTCTTTGGGCACGCCTCTTCCTCCAGCCGAGCACCAGTTTTTTCAACTCAGTCGTTTCAACTCAGGGGTGGGCAGTTAATTTTGCCATGGGGCCCCATGGGAAATTGGGATGGTTTTAGAGGGCCGGACTAACATAATTAACTCAGTTCTACCCAATACTGTATATAGTATACATATACTATCTTTTCATAAACAAACAGTATGTTAAACAATGCAAAGATTTACAATACAGTGAAAATATGGAGGACCTAATTACATCATTATTTAATGATGAATGATGAACTGCAAACAGCTTGTCATTGTTCACTTTAGAAAATTGTTAACTTTAACATTGTTTGGAAAAACTTGCTATTTTAGATCAAGATATCATGTTAGTTTTTTAAAGACTAGCATCCCTTTAAGTTAGTAAAGAACAGTAAATGAACAGAGTTCTGTTCAAAGTTCTGCTCAGATTAAAGAAATTAGAGTTTGAGAAGGGTTGATTAAGCTTGGAGTATTGTTTTGTTTGCTTTTTTAACTATAATTATTTTTCTATTTAGATGTATAAATTTTAGGAATTGCTGATTTGTTTTAATAAAGTTAGAAGTATTAATTATAATAAGATATGTAGTATGTGATTCTGATTTAGATTAATGCATAAATGGAATTGAATTTAGAATTGTTGGGGAGATTAATGATGTTAATAATTTTTAATTAATTGAAAATAGAGAATATTTAGAATTTTTTTCCTTTTTTTCTTTTCTCAAATTGATTGAAATTTAAGATTAATAATTAAGTAAGAAATGTAGATAAGTATTAGTTGGCTAAATGTTAGATGGGTTGAAATAATTTTTAAATTTGAGATTAGGTAAATGTGCTATTTATACATATATGTTTATGTTTTCTTTTTAATTTTCTTTTGTTAACATCTGATTGGCTATACAAGGTTTTCTTGGTTTATAGAAAAATGTATAAAGAAAGAAGGAAGCACTTTGGCATAATGGTTAATATTGTAAGTTAGAAATATAATTGGTGTACTTTTTGAAGGAACATTAAGGAGGGAATTTAATTAAAAGAAAAGTATGTAACTGAATGACAAAATTAGGGGGAAAAACCTTTTGCAACTTTTTTGATGATTGACATCAGTTACTAACAAAATACCGCATTTTATTCATGGAAAATCAGACCGTACACTCTATTGTTTGAATGTATGTTGAGAGAAAACATTTTAAAAAATTACCCCCCCCCCAAAAAAGTCCTTCCTTCCTCCCTTCATCCCTCCATTCATTTCATTCTTCCTTCCTTGTTCCCTCCATTTCTCCCTTCCTTCCTTCCTTCCTTCCTTCTTTTCTTTTCCCTCCATTTCACCTCCCTCCCTTCCTTCCCTCCCTCCTTCCTTCTTCTCCACTTCTTTCTTTCCTCTCCCTTTTTTCCTTCTCTCTCCTTCTCATTTGTTTCTCTTCCTCATTCTTTCCCTCCATCATTTTCTCATTTTTTTCTCTCTCTCTTTCTCTCTCTCTCACATTCCCTCCCCCTCTCACTTCCCCCCTCTCCCCCTCTGTTTCTCTGCCTCCATCTCTGTCTGAGCTAATAAGGAGGGAAGGGGGGGTAGGATTTCTCCCAAATTCCTGGCTTGAGGCAGGTCTAAAAGCCCAAGAAGAACTGGTAGAAGGCTTGCATTTAATAGAATTTCAGCAGCTGGGGAAAAAAAGTGGTGCACTTCCCCCTCCTTAAGAGAGCCTTCTGGGCTTACCAAGCGCCCTTCTCCCGGTTGGAGCCCTTTGGCAATCGCCACCCCGCTTCTCTTCTCCCTCCGCCCTGGTAAGGCAGCCGATCTTGCCCCGGCGCATTCCACCAGCAACAAAGATTGGCAGCCCTTCGCAAAAGGTAACTACTTTAACCCTTTCTGCCCCGGTGCCCGATTCAAGGCAATGCAGCCTCGCTCGCCCCCCAGAGCACCCAGGTACAAATCCAAGACGCCCGGCGCCCTCTCGGACCCGTTCTTGCATTTGCTTTTCTAACCTCCCCCTCGGGCATGTACCCCAAAGGCGGCGATCTGAAGGGGCAGCTGCAGGGCACATGAAGCGGGAGTCCACCCAATGGAACAAAACCGGCCCTGGCTGCGGCGGCTACTGTGCCATAGAGGGAACACTGGCGGCAGACTGGTCACAGATAGCAGGTGGGTCACCCCTTGCCCAGGTCTGTCCTAGAGGGATGCAGATTGAATTGCTCCTGATCATTACTATTGATTCATTGCATTAAATTGAGTTTAATTAGGATTTAATTATAAAATTGTGTTAAATTGAAGAAAATTACCAATTTGGCTGGAAAAGTGCCTGATGCATTTGTGTGAGGCTTGCTGCCTCCATGCCCCTCAGCCATTGCCACATGTCGACTAAGATGGCAGGCACAATAGAAGAAACTGCAACATAGCAAAATCTGCCTTTGAAATCCCCAGGCTTGCCTCTGCAAAAAATCCTCTGCTTCAAAAAAAAAAGAAAGGAAGAAAGAAAAAGAAAAGGCTGTTCAGAGCTTCGGACTTCAGAGCCGTTGTGCTGATCAGCTCGCTGATAACACTGTTCTACAGGTAAAAGTTATGAGCATGAAAACAGCTGTTCTTACATCATTTTGGGGTGCTAAAAACGAAAATAAGATTTAAAATGTATACTGGCTCTAGATATAAGCAACCAACTAATGAAGTAGAAAACCGCCAGGCATGCCAAGATGATATAATATTAGCTAATATTACATCACCAGATTCTTTAAAAGTCACAGTATCTGTTGCTTGGTGAGTTAGACAGCATCTTGAAACATTGTTTTATGCTAGTAAATTTAGTTATGCATTGAACATGTTTGAATAAAGCAGATAATTTCTGCTATATTTGCGGTGAAGTTACTTTTGCATCCCAAAAACGAAGGATCACAACCATGATTAAGAAAGCCTACAATTTATATTTTGGTTGCAAAATAGGAGACCAGGATAAAAACTGGCTGCCCCATATATTCAGTAATTCATGTGGAACAAGACTTGTCCAATGATTGAATGGGAATAAGCCTTCTATGTTTTTCGCTGTGCCAATGATTTGGAGAAAAGCAATAGATCATGTTATTAATTGTTATTTTTGTATGGTGCCTACAACTGAAAAAGATCTTACTAAGAAAAAAAAGTTGTTTGTGCAGTATCCAAATATTCTATCAGCAATGCATCCAGTACATCGTGAAGAAGGACTACCAATTCCAAAAGTGCCTGAATCTTTCGTAGTTGAATCCAGTGAGGAAGAACCTCAGGAAACTTGTAGTGAGGAACAGCCTTACATGATCTTTATCTGCCATTTACATCCACTGAATGTCATAACACAAATGGCATAAGAGGAACCTAATAAGAGATCTAGGTCTTCCAAAGAACAAAGCAGAGGCTTTAGGTTCAAGACTAAAGCAGTGGAATCTCCTGGCAAGTGATGTTCATATATCTCTATACCATGATTGTCAAAAAGATCTTCTATTCAGGAAGGTGGTATTTCTGTTTGTAACAATATCTGTGGTTTAATGTTGGCCATCAACATAGATTATAATCCAAATGAATGGAGGTTGTTTGTTAAGGCTTCCAAAAAGAGTCTTAAAGATATATTGCTGCATAATGGCAATCAATTACCATCCGTTCCAGTTGCTTATGCAGTTGCAATGAAAGAAACATAAAAACTTGAAAGAGCTCTTAAGATACATTAACTACGGTCAACATAAATTGTCAATCTGTGGTGACCTGAAAGTGGTTGCTATCTTACTTGGTCTTCAAAGTGGATATACAGCACCTCTACCTACGAACGCCTATACTTACAAACTTTTCTAGATACGAACCTAGTGTTCAAGATTTTTTGCCTCTTCTCACGAACCATTTTCCACTTACGAACCCAAGAAATTTCCCAGGAAATTTGAGAGTGGCACCTGGCCAGAGAAGTTTATTCCCTCTCCAAGTACCCAGAGAAAGGAAGATGCTTCGTTCGCTCTGGACTGCCCAGAGCAAAGGAAGCTTTCCCCTTACCCATTTGCTCTCTGTGTGTCCTCCAGTTTTCACTGAGAATTTCCAAGCTTTCCTCTTCCCCATTTGCTCTCTATGTGTCCTTCAGTTTTCATGGAGGGTTTCCAGGTTTTCCTCTTCCGCATTTTCTCTCTATGTGCTTTCTATGTGTCCTCTAGTTTGCAAACCCGCTGAGAGCAAATGGGGAAGAGGAAAGCTTGGAAACCTTCTGTGAAAACTGGAGGACACATAGAGAGCAAATGGGGAAGAAGAAAGCTTCCTTCGCGGCTCTGACTGCATGGTGGACTGGGGTTAAAGGTGCCTTGTGCCCCATTAAGGCAGCATTAGGGCTAAAGCCGGCTGAGCAGCCTGCTTTGGCTCTTAATACCCAGCGAGGCCGTTAAGGAGGGTGGAATCCCCGCTGGCTGACAAGCCGCCAAGCAGCTCCCCACATGTGTCAATCCACCCATGAGGCTCCCTCCGGGCAGCCTCTGCTGTCTTTTCCCCCCATTCGCTTCCTCCACCCACCCCCGAACAAGGATCAGAATGCCGGCAGTGCTTAAATACAATTCACAGATGGGTTTGCACACATTATTTGCTTTTACATTAATTTTTATGGGAGAAATTGCTTCTTCTTATGAATTTTCTTCTTACTAACCCAGTCACGGAATGAATTAGGTTTGTAAGTAGAGGTACCACTGTACTAAGTATTGCTGCTACCTGTGTGAATGGGACAGTCATGCGAAAGAATTGCATTATATCAAAAAAGACTTGCCGCTATGGCAAACACTCCAACCAGGGAATAAAAATGTTAACTCTCCAGCACTTGTAGACAGCAACAAGATTTTACTATTACAGATCAAATTGGGATTAATGAAAAAAATTGTGAAGGCAATGGACAGGTATAAAGCAGCTTTTGTGTACCTGATAAGTACCATTGCTTAGTGGTGCAAAACTAAATGAAGGAATTTATGTTGGCCCACAGATCCATGAACTTACTAATGATGATGAGTTTCTTTGTTGCATGGCAAGGAAAAGACTGCGTGGATCAGTGTTCCCTCTAATTTTTTTTCCGGATGGGCGGAAAAGTATAGTGTCTGAGCGGCAGTCCCTTTGGGACTGGGCAGCATATAAGTATACATAAATAAATAAATAAATAAAGTGTGGGCGTGCGCTATCACACATGAGGGAGTTCTTGCATCCATAATTCTATCCTTTCTATGTCTCCCTCCCTCTTTCCTCCCTCCCTATTTTCCTTTCTATCTTTCTCTCCCCCTGCCTTTCTCCAAGCCCTTCCTTTTCCCTCTCCCTATCCTACTACCCCTCTCCCTCCTTTCTATCTCTCCCTCCCTCTTTACTTTCTATCTCTCCCTCCCTCTTTCCTCCCTCCCTCTTTCCTTTGTATCTCTCCCTCCCTCTTTCCTTTCTCCCTCTTTCCTTTCTATCTTTCTCTCCCCCTGCCTTTCTCCAAGCCCTTCCTTTTCCCTCTCCCTATCCTACTACTCCCCTCTCCCTCCTTTCTATCTCTCCTTCTCCCTTTCTCTCTGTCTCCTTTCCTTCATCTTTCTTTCCTTCTCTCTCTCCCTCCCTCCCTCTTCCTTCCTTCATTTCTTGCTCTTTCTCTCTCCCTCATACCCTCCCTCTATGTCTTTCCCTCTCCCTCCTTCCCCCTCTGTCTCTCTCTCTTGCTTTCTTTCCTTCTCTTTCTCTCTTGCTTTCTTTCTCTCATTCTCTCCCCCCTCCTTTTTCTCTCTCTTTCTTTCACCACGCTGGCAACAGAGAGAAAAAGAGAGCTTGAGCCGGAGAGAGAGTGGAGGGCGCCATTGTCTTCGCCTCCGCCCAGCTCTGCAGCTAAGAGGCAGCAGCCATCAACCCCCTCGCCCTCCCAGGCGCCCAGCCATGCTCCGCCTCCCGATAGCCCGGCCGACTTTTACCTGCTGCCGGAGCCGTTTTCTCTTCATGGCGCAACTATGGAAAAAAGATATCAAGTACTACTGATCCCTATGAAGGATAAAATCCACTTCTTGTAGTCAGCTGAAAGTGTGATTCATCATTATTGCAGCTGCAGCTATTATGACTGATCAAAGGGATTCTATTAACAGCAGTTCTGCTGATTCTTCTACCTCTCACAGGATGGATGGATGTTCCCAGCCCATAAGAGCTAGGATGACGGTAGAGAGCCCTTCTACCAGGTACAAATCCTCTCATTCCAAGTCCAAACCATCCGTTTCTGATAAGGATGCCCTTACAAGACAAAGGGAGTTTGAAAGGCAGTTTACAAAGGCTCAAACGCAGGCTCAGCTTGCAAGGAGCTTTGAAAGTGCTTCTGCATTTTGCATTCCCTTGACTAGGGAAATTTTATCTCAGCCCCAGGTGGAAGACCAACTGGCATGTTCTCCTAATGTGCTGCCTGATCCTCAAGCCAGTTTTCTGGCTCCTATTCATGAGGAATGTTTACTGATCTCTGGCCATTCAGCTTCAGGGTCACAGGCTGGGGCCACAGTTAGACCATCAGCTCCTTCAGCCACCTTCACCCCTACTGCTGCTGGAATCCATTCACCTGAGCTTGCAGATCAAGGGTTGCCAATAGCTCAATAATGCTATTTTTAATACCATCACTATGGGTATTGATGCAGCTCTAACCCAAAGAGGCTTAATAGGTCAGGGGTCCAGAGTTCCTCATCAGAGTTACTCTCAGGGCAGAGATTATGTGAGAGAATCTCATTCCCTAACTCCATCAAGGCATAGTGTAGCCTCTCGAGGAGAGAAAGAGGAAAATTTGGAGGATTTTTACTTTGTGAAGATGAAGAAACCTCTCCAAGTAAATCTTCATATTGGTCTGTTTAATTCAGCCCCGTTTAGCACATTGCTGTTTAAGGCCAAAATCACTGCTAGTTTGAGTGACTCCGTTCCCACAGGAGATCGGCCTATGGCTCCTCAAAACCTTTCTGTCATTCTGTTTTGAGAGCAGGTGTTGGAGTAAGAGATGGTTCCTTCACCACATTTTTTTGTGGATTTAATTACATGATAGTGGGAACAACCAAGGTCCATACCAGTTCCTAGTGGCATGCATAGGTGCAGATATTCCACTGAGCAGGAGTTAGAGGAACTTTTGCAGTTTCCAGTCATAGATGGTTCTCTAGCCAGTTTAGCCTCCTTGGCTCTCCTCCCTTCTGACACTGCAGAGGGACTTATGGCTGAAGACAGGAAGGCAGAGCTGTCTGCTTGCAAAACTCATTAGGCAACTACTAGGCTATTAGATCAGTCACAGCAGTGTCCTTTTTACCAGGATCTCTCCTTTATGGCTCCATTAAATACAGGATAAGGTCTCTCCTGATGATGTCCGGTTGCAGTAGGACATTTGTAAATTAATAGTTGCGATGGAATGTACTCCAATCAATCAATCAATCATCAATGCTGCAAAATTTGCTTCCAGGACCCTGGCTTCAAATATCACCTCCAGACGTCCCTTGTGGCTCTGCCAGTGGCAAAATCCAAATGGAGACCAGCATAGGCCACCATTCAAGGGTTGACAACTTTTTGGAGAGGTATTAGACCCCATCTTGGTGGAAGGAAAAGACAAAAGGAAGGTTTTCCTCATTCATACAGGCGAGCAGAGAGGAGACCTTCAAACTTATTCAGAAGGCAGTCTTTTGGGGGATCTGACTCAGGGTTTTCCGCTCAACCCTATCACCATCAGTACTCACACAATCCTGACAGGCCTCAAAACACATCGTCCTTTCGGGACAGGGCTTATCAACCTCAATTTAGAAAACTCTTCCATAGGTCCAGCAACAGTTCGTACAGGCGCAATAGGTGATTCATGGTCACACATTCCCATTGGGGGCAGGTTACAGGAGTTTGCAACCAATGGCAAGAGACAACTAAAGATGCATAGGCATTACAAACGTGAGGCTCGGGCTCACCCTGGAATTTACATCCAACTCGCTGCATCTATTTGTCCAATGCTCTGTTCCAGAGATTTCTGTCGGGCTGACTTCAATCAGAATTTAAGGAAAATAAAACTCAGAGTCCATTTTGAACCCCAAAAGTGAATTTTACTCAAATCAGAACTGAAAGCATCAAAACCAAAGCAAAGAGTGAAGAAAAAGGTGCGATAGTTGCCCATATCAAAAAATCCCATTTGCTCCCCTTTGGGAATTAGCCAATCCCCATTGTCCATCTTTGTCAGGTGGACGCATTTTTACCCCCGTGTCATACTTATGGAATGCAGCTTATAACAGACTTTTTTCTCACCTCTTCTCAAGGAAATAGAAACTCATCCTGGCCTTTGCCAGAGAAGCGAAACTTATCAGGGACCTCCAGAAACTTCCCCCTCCCAAATACTCCATACTCCTCCCCTGTTACTTATGACAGCCGAAGCGTGTGTAGAGATGAAACATAGCGAGGCTGAATTTTCACATAGATCCTCATACTGGCTGAAATTCAACACCTGAAGGACATCAGGGCCTTAGAAAAGGTCCTAAAAGACCAGGAGAGGTTTTTATTCAGTTTTGTTCCTAGTTTCCAAGAGTTCAGGGGATCAGTGGGCCATTTTGAATTTAAAGGCCCTCAACTTGTACATAAAGTACAGGAGGTTCAAAATGCAATCCCTGCTTACAATCCTGGGTTGCTTTAGGAAAGGTGACTTTATGACCTCCATAGACCTAAGGAAGCATCTCTCTATGTGCCTATCAGGCCATCCCACAGGCGGTTCCTCGGGTTCATTTACTCTGTCCACGATTGGCAGTACAGGGCTCTTCCCTTTGGACTGTCCTCAGCTCCAAGGTTTTCACAAAGCTCCTGGATGTTATAGCAGCGTACCTCTGCATCAAGTCCATCCACCTGCAGTGTTACCTGGTTGACGTGTTAATTCAGAAGTTGTCATCAGTGCAGGTAGAGAGACATCTCAATTTCACAGTCCAGATCCTGAAAAATCATGGTTTCTCCATAAATTGGAAGAAAAGTCACTACCCCATCCACCAGACTGACCCATTTAGGGACAGCAATTGACACCCTGTCCTCACTAGTCTTCCTCTCACAGGAATGCAAGACAATACAGGGTGCGTTCCAAAAGTAATGCAATTATTTTTTTTTAAAGTAATTTATTGAACAGATTTTCACAAACACTTAAAATTCTTCAAAGTACAGTGGTACCTCAAGATACGAACCCCTCGTCTTACGAACAACTCGAGATACGAACCCGGGGTTCAGAAAAAATTTGCCTCTTCTTACAAACTTTTTTCGTGTTACGAACACCAAACCCGAACTTCCGGGTTCGGTGTTCGGGAGGCTGTTGGGAAGCCCCCCGGCTGTTTTAAAAGGTGACAGCCGGGCGGCGGGGCTTCCCAGCAGCCTCCGAATGCCGAACCCGGAAGTTCGGGTTTGGCGTTCGTAACACGAAAAAAGTTCGTAAGAACAGGCAATTTTTTTCTGAACCGTTCGGAGGCTGCTGGGAAGCCGCGCGGCTGTTTTAAAAGGTGACAGCCGGGCTGGGGGGCTTCCCAGCAGCCTCCGAACGCGGAAGTTCGGGTTTGGCGTTTGGCTTCGGGAGGCTGCTGGGAAGCCGCGCGGCTGTTTTAAAAGGTGACAGCCGGGATGGGGGGCTTCCCACCAGCCTCCGAACGCCGAACGCGGAAGTTTGGGTTTGGCGTTCGGCTTCGGGAAGCTGCTGGGAAGCCGCGCGGCTGTTTTAAAAGGTGACAGCCGGGCTGGGGGGCTTCCCAGGAACCTCCTGAACCCCGAACCCGGAAGTTCGGCAAAAGTTTGGGGTTCGGGAGGTTGCTGGGAAGCCCCCCAGCCCGGCTGTGACCTTTTAAAACAGCTGCGCGGCTTCCCAGCCGTCTCCCGAAGCCGAACGCCAAACCCGAACTTCCGGGTTTGGCGTTCGGAGGCTGCCAGGAAGCCCCGCCGCCCGGCTGTCACCTTTTAAAACAGCCTGGGGGCTTCTCGGCGGCCTCCCGAACGCCGAACCCGGAAGTTCGGGTTTGGCCGAACCCGGAAGTTCGGAAGTTCGGGAGGTCGCTGAGAAGCCCCCAGGCTGTTTTAAAAGGTGACAGCCGGGCGGCAGCGTTTTTTTTGCGGGTTTTTTTTTTGGGTTGCACGGATTAATTGACTTTACAAACCTTTCGTCTTACGAACCTCCCCCTGGAACCAATTAGGTTCCTAAGACGAGGTATGACTGTACTGTCCTTGGGTCTCTACACATTTTTTCCTGTGACTCTGCCATGACCGGTATGCGCCCTGGAAGGCGTCTTCGGGGACCTCTCGCAAGGTCTTCATCACGGCTGAATGGATCTCTTCTATGGACGAAAAACACGCCTTGCCACAATGCGCTACGAGTCCTCAAGTTTCTGGCCAAACACTAAGTGCCAACGCTGCCCCACCCCCACATAGTCCTGACGTCGCCCCAGCCCTGAAAGGAACCCGTTTTTCGTCCATAGAAGAGATCCAAGAGGCCTCTCCACAAATACCCTTTGCAGACAAATGGCCACTTTAGCTACCGTCCTTCAGGGAGAGAATGCAATTCCTTTTTTGCATCACCCAGGGTACAGAGTTTTTTTTAAAGGGATATCCAACTGGTTGCCTCCATCTGTCCACAGGTACCCTATCTGGGATCTATCGGTTATACTGGAAGTGTTCACAGTGTCACCGTTCGAGCCTCTCCATTTGACTAGTATCAGGTTATTGACTTTCAAGGTTTCCTTTCTAGTCACAATCACTTTAGCTTTCAGAATTTCAGAGCTTGTTGCCCTATCAGTATGTCAAGACTTGTGTATTTTTCATGCTGACAGAGTGGTCCTTCATTTAAATCTAACATTTGTACCAAAGTTCAATACCTTGTTCTACAGAACTCAGGAAGCTATCCTGCCAGATTTCTGTCTGAATCCTAGGCATCCGAGTGAGAATCATTGGCATAGATTGGATGTCCGCAGGGCATTGCACAAATATATTAAACAGACAGAACAGTTCAGATGCTCAAAGGCACTCTTTGTCTCCTTTCAATTTAGGACAATGGGCAAGAAAGTGTTATTACCTACCATTGGGCATTAGCTGAAGGTCTGCATTGCCTTGGCCTTTAAAGCATCAAGCCAAACAGCTCCTCACCACATAACAGCACACTCAACCAGGAATGTGGCCCCCACAGCAGCATGTGCCACGCAGGCCTCTATCCTTGAGATTTGCAGAGCAGCCGTCTGTGAAAAATTACAAGGTTGACATGTTTGCCTTGGGGGAGGCAGCATTTGGGAGACGAGTTTTGCAATGGGTTCTACTAGTCGAGGGGACCAGGGACCAATCTGTTTCCAGCCCAAAAGCTTGGGAATATCCCACGCTTGGACTCTCTAAGCATTTGGGAGACGAGTTTTGCAATGGGTTCTACTAGTCAAGGGGACCAGGGACCAAGCTGTTTCCAGCCCAAAAGCTTGGGAATATCGCACGCTTGGACTCTCTAAGCAGTGCACAGGAGAATGAATGTTGGCTTACCTGAATGTTCATTCTATGCGTACTGTGGGAGAGTCCAATCCCACCCTGGTTCTAATATGGTCCAGGGTCTAGGAGTAGTCAATATATCAGATGAATTGCATCTTCTCCAGATCTGAGTCTTCGTTGAAAATCTGGACCTCAGCCAGGGGCATGGCCAAAGAAATTGCAACTCAGTCCCTGGCCAGTCAGAGAAGATAACCCATGCTTGGGCTCTCCAGCAGTACACAATAGAACAAATGTTCAGATAAGCACATTTTTATTTTACTTAAATAATATATTCTCCACTGCATCTGGAAGGAGAGTCCAACATGGGTAGTTTACCAATCCTATTGGTAGAGACTGAGTTAAATATTTACATATTAATTGAGTACCGCCCCCTTGTATCCCCCATGAGCTCAGTTTTAAAAACTCAGTCCCAGTGTAGAGACTGCTGAGTTTGTTGCTCTTGAATTAGAGTTGTTTATTAAAATGTTTTAAATGGTTTTAAATGGTTTTAAGTTGTTTTAAACTTGCCTGTTTAATGTTTTCTTCTTTTGTCTTTCAGATGATGCTGAAGACTTGGATGGGGTCTCTGCCCTGCGCGGGCACCACCCCCAACGACACTCCTTAGGGGTCCTTCCCCCCCCGCGGTAATTGCCCCGGAAAGGAGCACCTCAGCCTGGGGTCCCTGGCCTCCGAGGCCACACTAAGGCTGCGAGCCGAAGGTGGGGGGGTCCGCCCCCCCCACTGGGAGGCTCGACAACGCTCCCGGAGCTGACATTGCCTGCCGAGGAGGCGATCAGCTGTTCGGCGGCAAGGAAAAAAGCCGCCGCCGCGAAAGCCGTCACGAAAGCCGCCGCAGCAGGGCTGCCGCCGGGATCACTGGGCATTTGAGGGCAGCAAGGCGAGAGCCAGGCCGAACACCCTGGCAGAGACCGCCGTCGGTGGCAGGGCGAGGAGCGGCGAGCCCGATAAGACCGCGAACGGCACGGGCGCCGCCATTTTGGATTGCCGATATCAGCCGCCGCGATTGGGCGTGAAACGGCAGGAGTACGGTGGCAAGGGCGCCAAAGGGGCTGCTAGACCCCAGTGCGCCGGCGCAGGAGGCTACAAAGCCTGGGCGCCATTTTGGGGAGCGACTTCACAAGCTGTTAAGTTGTGGAGTCACGGAGCACATTTGTTGCAATCTCAAGCATTAACTGTGAGTAAAAATGGAGAATCAGACGGGGACTGATAAGACCAGCTCCCCCGCTGCGAAAGACAAGGGCAAAGGGAAGGCCAAAGACAAGACAAAAGCCTCCCATTCCTCAGGCTCCTCGTTAAAGGAAGCTGAGAAGCGAATTAAGGCCCTTGAGCAAAAACTAGAAGCGGCCCTGCAGCCCTCCCCCACAGAATTGCCCTTTACCCAGAGGCAACCGCTAACCCCTGACCAGATGACCACCCAATCTCCCTTGGGGGCTACTGGGATCATGCCAGAGGGGGACTGGTCACCTGAAAGACAGTTTCAACCTCTATCTCAGGCTATGCCTTCACCTGGCGCATCTTGGACCAGACCGGGGTCTGCAGGCCACTCAGTCCGGAGCCTGCAGGAGCCTTCCGCTACCTTTACCCCCATGGCAGCCGGCCTGGCCGTCGATCCAAATGACTCGGCCCTGATGCCAATAGGAGGGAAGCTCCAACATTTCAGCCCCTCCTGGCAGCTCACATCATCCGACAAATGGGCCTTGGCCACTGTTTCACAGGGGCTCCGCTTGGAATTTGTTCAACCTCCACCCAACCGTTTTCTTCATTGCCCCGTAATACGGGACTCGCAAAAGAGGCTGCAACTCCGCAAGGAGATCGAGCATTTATTAGACATTCACGCCATAGAGCCGGTACCCTGGCAGGAAGAAGGCAAGGGGTTCTATTCAGTGATCTTTATAGTACCCAAGGCCTCAGGAGGATGCCGACTAATACTAAACCTCAAACAACTGAACGTTTTCATCAAATACAGGAGGTTTCGAATGCACTCCTTACAGACAATTATAGCATCCATACGATCCCAAGATCTATTAACATCCATAGATCTAAAGGAAGCATACCTGCATGTCCCCATTCATCCAAGACATCGGAGGTTCCTCTGCTTCTGTACCGAGGGGAGGCATTTTCAGTACAGAGCCATGCCTTTCGGCCTGTCATCGGCACCGCAAACTTTCACCAAACTGTTGGACATTTTGACTGCAGATCTTCGACAGCAGTCAATCCGGCTGATGGCCTACCTGGACGACATAATTATATTGTCCAGGTCCCCATCGAGAGCCAGAACCGACTTGGACAGAACTGTGCAAACACTGGAATCTCATGGTTTTACAATCAATATGGAGAAAAGTCAACTGTCTCCCACCACCAGATTACTACACTTGGGATCAGTCATAGACACTTTGACAAACACGGTATCCCTCTCTCCGGAGAGACAACTTACCATACGCCAACTGATCTCCAACGTACAACGCATCAGAAGAGTTCCACTGGCACTATTGTCCAAGATTCTGGGGACCTTGGTGTCAGCCATCAGCATCGTTCCTTGGGCCAGACACCATATCCGAGATCTACAGTGGTTCTTGCTTCCCGCTCAGAGGACCAAGACGAGCCACTGCTGCAAAAAGGTCTATGTCCCACGGACGGTCAAAGAGTCCTTGAAATGGTGGACATCACAAGCCCTAAGCAAGGGCTCTCCCTTCCGTCTACAGGATCCGATAACCCTTACGACTGATGCCAGTCTCTCAGGGTGGGGTGCACACATTGGACATCACATGGCCCAGGGACTCTGGTCAGCCAAGGACCTGGACCCGATCAATATAAATTTCCTCGAGTTAAAGGCAGTCTTCCTGGCCCTACAAACATTTGCCCCGCTAGTACAGGGCAGACACGTACGGGTCCTGACGGACAATGTCGCAACCAGGGCCCATCTGAACCACCAAGGTGGCACGAGGTCACTACGCCTTATGGAAGAGACCAATCGCCTCTTCAATTGGGCCGAGAATCACTTGGCTTCCTTGATGGCCAAACACATTGCAGGCGTCAGCAATACCCAGGCGGACTGGTTGAGCAGGACCATTCTAGATCCATCAGAATGGAGATTGGACCCATCACTCTTTCAACGGATAATTCAAAGATTCGGGACTCCTCTGGTAGACCTGTTTGCGAGCCAACACAATGCTCAGCTCCCCAGGTTCTACACATGTTTTCCGGAACCAGAGGCAGAAGGGGTCAACGCCCTACTTTCCCCGTGGCCACCTGGCCTGCTCTACGCCTTCCCTCCAACAAGCCTCATACCCAGAGTGGTGGAGAAGATTCTGGAGGAGAGAGCAGAAGTGCTGTTGGTGGCTCCGCACTGGCCTCGCCGCCCGTGGTTCTCCGACCTGGTGGCACTATCGGTGTCATCCCCGTGGAGAATTCCAGACCGGATCATCTCCCTCAGTCAGGGGAATCTGCAACATCCGGATCCCCAGTGGCTACATCTAACCGTCTGGCACTTGAGAGGAGCAGACTGAAACAACAAATGTTACCAGAGAAGGTCATAGATACGATGCAAGCAGCGCGACGTCCATCTACGTCAAGGATTAACCAGGCGACTTGGCAAGCCTTCTGTAAATTCTGTGAACGACTTCATTTGAACCCGAAAGAAGCATCAGTGATTGCAGTGTTGGAGTTTCTGCAAGCGGGAATAGAGCGGGGCTTAGCCCCTAATACCCTAAAGAGGCAGGTGGCAGCCCTCGCAACTATGATACAAGTTCCAGAGGCACGTTCGTTAGCCTTTCACCCATGGGTGAGAGACTTCTTACGAGGGGCCATAAACAAACACAGCCCTCCAGTACGAAGGTTCCCGTCATGGGACCTTGCCTTGGTACTCAGAGCATTAACGAAACCACCATTCGAGCCCTTAAGATCCATCTCAATCCGACTACTTTCCATTAAAACTGCATTCCTGGTGGCAATAACGTCAGCACGTAGAGTGTCTGAGATTGCGGCCCTATCAGTTAGGCCAGACCTCTGTATCTTTTATCCGGACAGAGTCGTGCTAAGACTGGATCCCACCTTTATACCCAAGGTGAACACTGTATTTCATAGGAAACAGGAACTGATACTTCCTGACTTTTGTACTCATGGGAACCATCCATCAGTATTGAGATGGCACAAAATAGACGTCAGGCAAGCTCTGAAGATCTACATCAGACGGACAGAAGCGTTCAGGAAAACTGAACAACTGTTCATTTCTTTTTCGCAACATAGAATGGGACTTGGACTGTCTTCTAAATCTATCAGCTGTTGGCTCAAAGACTGTATCACGGAAGCTTACAAAGCTAGGGACCAGACTCCACCATTAGGGTTGACGGGCCACTCAACAAGGAGTGCGGCCGCATCAACTGCCTGGTCCACGCAAGCATCCATAGAAGACATTTGCAAAGCCGCAACCTGGGCGGCTCCTTCAACCTTTATCAAGCATTATAAGTTGGATTCCTTCGCTTCAGCGGACGCAGCATTTGGAAAACGTGTTTTGCAACAAGTTTGTTCTTCCCCAACGTCCCTGATAAGACCTTCTCCCTCCCATGGGCCTTAATCTTTGGCATAGAAACATAGAAACATAGAAGTCCGACGGCAGAAAAAGACCTCATGGTCCATCTAGTCTGCCCTTATACTATTTTCTGTATTTTATCTTAGGATGGATATATGTTTATCCCAGGCATGTTTAAATTCAGTTACTGTGGATTTATCTACCACATCTGCTGGAAGTTTGTTCCAAGGATCTACTACTCTTTCAGTAAAATAATATTTTCTCATGTTGCTTTTGATCTTTCCCCCAACTAACTTCAGATTGTGTCCCCTTGTTCTTGTGTTCACTTTCCTATTAAAAACACTTCCCTCCTGGACCTTATTTAACCCTTTAATATATTTAAATGTTTCGATCATGTCCCCCCTTTTCCTTCTGTCCTCCAGACTATACAGATTGAGTTCATTAAGTCTTTCCTGATACGTTTTATGCTTAAGACCTTCCACCATTCCATACATTCCATTAAGTCTTTCCTGATACGTTTTATGCTTAAGACCTTCCACCATGGCATATCCCATGTTGGACTCTCCTTCCAGATGCAGTGGAGAAGGACCGTTGTACCTACCTGAACGGTCTTCTCGCTGCACTGGAAGGAGAGTCCAAACCCACCTGGCACTGCTAGTTCAGGGACGCCGGAGTTGGGGGGAAATTGTTTTGTTTGATAGTTGACAATAAAAATTGGTTATCCTCTTACATTGTCTTTGTTTTTAAAACTGAGCTCATGGGGGATACAAGGGGGCGGTACTCAATTAATATGTAAATATTTAACTCAGTCTCTACCAATAGGATTGGTAAACTACCCATGTTGGACTCTCTTTCCAGTGCAGCGAGAAGACCGTTCAGGTAGGTACAACGGTCCTTTAGTCCAAAATGTTGGGTAAATATAGATGTGAGTGAAAATGTCTGGATGCAAACACATACAAACATAGTTGAGTCTGCTTAGTCTTGGTCCATCATTATTTGTTCTTTATCTCAGCATATCGGTTAAGGAGACCTTAGGGATTTGCAAATCTAATTCTATTTCCTTAATGAAAAATCCAGGTGACCAAATGTTCTTATAAGCACATACCTATTACCACTATTTTTTCTGCAGAGCCTCTTATGAAAAAACTTTGTGGGTTCCTGTAATTTCTTTGGTCATCAGTTATGTTTTCCTTAGTAATGTTGACAGATCTTTTTACATAACTGAATTAAAAAATGTTTCTTTATTTTACAAATGTTAATATTAAGTGTGCACAAATAGCTGTGTTGCTTATGAAACTATACAAATATTGGAATATCAAGTTGCAGCAGCTTTCTGTATTAATTTTATAGGGTGCCTATATTAAATTCAATTCAATTTATTAGATTTGTATGCCGCCCCTCTCTGAAGACTCTGGGTGGCTCACAACAGCAGTAAAAACAATATAACAATGGAACAAATGTAATTATAAAAATTATATAAAAACCCCAACAATTAAAAACCATACAACACATACATACCAAACATAAAACATAAGAAAGCCTGGGGAGATGTCCTAGTTCCCCCATGCCTGGCGATATAGGTGGGTCTTGAGTAACTTGCAAAAGACAAGGAGGGCGTCTACTTAATAAGTTGCAGCTAAAAAATATTAGCACTGTATAGCCATTCTGTCTTGAATATAATTGGAGATAGTACAGTATTTTCCAACCCTTAATAATGAACCATAGAACAAAGCCATATATTGTCAGCTGTCCAGCTAGCAAATACAAAACAAAAACAAAAATCTTTATTGAATACTACATTGGCACAGAAGAAACAAAAGCAGCTCTGAGTTTCCCACATGAAAACTCAGTTAAACTTGCTTTTCACCTTTGGCCATCTCCCTATTCATTGCATTATCCAATTAAATCAGCTCCTTTTGTTATGAGAACGGCCTGCATCATTCAGACACCTGCGCAGCATGCTCTTGGGGTTGGCAACAAGGTCACACAATCTACAAACAGTTGGCATTACATTCTCACTCCAGACATTCCAACCATCCCCCTCCTGATTATAGTCAACCTGAGAGCAAAGAAGTAACTAGTTGAAGAGTGAAACACTCTTGACATCTATTATATGACTCCTGAAAGTATAATATTCTTTTAAATGTGAAATGATTGTAGCTGAAGTTGTTTATAGCATGGGAGGTTTGGGTTCTGTTAAAGATTACATCAGCGGTCCCCAACTACGGCCCGCGGGCCACATGCAGCCCACTGAGGCCATTTAGCCGGCCCGCCAGTGAGTGACAAGAGCACAGGGAAAAGAGAGAGCATGAAAGAAAAGGGAAAGAGAGGGAGGGAAGGAGAAGTGGAGAGGAATGAAGAAGGGAAGGAGGGAAGGAAAGAAGGAAAGAAGGAAGGAAAGAAGGAAAGAAGGAAGGAAGGAGAAATGGAGGGAACAAGGAAGGAAGGAAGAATGAAATGAATGGAGGGACAGAGGAAGGAAGGACTGTTTGGGGGGGGGGAATTTTTTTAAATTTTTCTCTCAACATACATTCAAACAACACAGTGTACCATCTAATTTTCCATGAATAAAATGCAGTATTTTGTTAGTAACCAATATCAATCATCAAAAAAGTTGCAAAAGGTTTTTTTTTTAGTTTTGTCATCCAGTTACATTCATTTTCTTTTAATTAAATTCCCTCCTTAATGTTCCTTCAAAAAGTGCAACACCAATTATATTTCTAACTTATTAACCATTATGCCAAAGTGCTTCCTTCTTTATACATTTTTCATAAGCCAAGAAAACCTTGTATAGCCAATAAGATGTTAACAAAAGAAAATTAAAAACAAAACATAAACATATATGAATTTCAGATCTTCACCCCCCTCTAAATAGTACGTTCCCATTTTGTTTTTTACTTTAAAACAAGGTATGTGCAGTGTGCATAGGGATTTGTTCATAGTTTTTTATATAGTCCGCCCCTCCAACTGTCCGAGGGACAGTGAACTGGCCCCCTGTGTAAAACGTTTGGGGACCCCTGGATTACATAGAACTTATGCATACCTGCTTTTGCAGCTGAAATTCAGAATTTCAGTTTTTAAGCTAAATGTTCTCAGATAAAACAAATATTTTCATTTGCTTATGTTAAGTCTCTAAACCATAGTTTTAGCTACATCTGTTTAGCATGGAAATTTAAGGGTGCTTACATAAAGAAAAAAAATGTCCTCTCTTCTATATAGATTTGAGGCCCCTCAAAAGCTTTATGGAAATACTGCTTGTCAATATGGGAAGTGCAAGATGTTGCTATGTAAAATAAGCACAGGAAATTATCTTTGTTTTTATAAGAAATAATTTAAAGCAAAATTTCTACTTATAGTTTATTTCAAATTTGGTAAGACAATCAGATGCTTTTTTCCTTTTGTGCTGCCTTTTCCAAATAAACCTCAACTATATACAGTGGTGCCTCTACCTAAGAATGCCTCTACTTACGAACTTTTCTAGATAAGAACCGGCTGTTCAAGATTTTTTGCCTCTTCTCAAGAACCATTTTCCACTTACAAACCCGAGCCTCCGAAACTGTAACCGGAAAAGGCAGGGAGAAACCTCCATGGGGCTTCTCTAGGAATCTCCTGGGACGAAACAGGGCTGGAAAAGGCAGGGAGAAGCCTCTGTGGGGCCTCTCTAGGAATCTCCTGGGAGGAAACAGGGCCGGAAAAGGCAGGGAGAAGTCTCCATCGGGCCTCTCTAGGAATCTCCTGGGAGGAAACAGGGCCTCCACCCTCCTTGTGGTATTCCCAATCACACGCATTACAGTGATCCCTCGAGTATCGCGAGGGTTACGTTCCAAGACCCCTCGCGATACTCGATTTTTCGCGATATAGTGGTGCGGAAGTAAAACCACCATCTGCGCATGCGCGCCCTTTTTCCATGGCCGCGCATGCGCAGATGGTGGCGTTTGCGTGGGCGGCGGGTAAGACCCAGGGAAGGTTTCTTCGGCTGCCCAGCAGCTGATCTGCTCGGCCCAGCAGCAAGGAGCCGAAGATCGGGGTTTCCCCGCCGCCCACGCAAAGGGGAAACCCCGATCTTCGGCTCCTCGCTGCTGCCGCGCTGCTGAGCAGATCAGCTGCTGGGCGGCCGAAGAAACCTTCCCTGGGTCTTACCCGCCGCCCACGCAAAGGGGAAACCCCGATCTTCGGCTCCTCGCTGCTGCCCGCCCGCTGCTCGCCCGCCTGCTGCCCGCCGCTCGAGAGCAAGAGGGGGAGAGATAGAGAAAGAGAGAGAAGGAAAGAAAGAAAGGGAAGAGAGTGTGAGAGAGGAAGAAGCAAGATAGAGAAAGAGAGAGAGAAAGATGAGAAAGGAAGAGAGTGACGTCATCGGGTGGGAAAAACCGCGGTATAGCAAAAAAACCGTGGAGTATTTTTTAATTAATATTTTTTGAAAAATCGCGATATAGCGTTTCGCGAAGATCGAGATCGCGAAAATCGAGGGATCACTGTATTTGCTTTTACATTGATTCCTATGGGAAAAATTGCTTCTTCTTACAAACTTTTCTACTTAAGAACCTGGTCACAGAACGAATTAACGCAGGAGTCTGAAGACTCATCTATGCCGCCAGGCTTGGTGCTATTAGACTCCGGCCTCCTGGCTGACGAATGTTATGTATGTTTGTTGTTTGAGTGGAAATGATTGATTTTCAAAGTAACTGGGAATTTTAGTTTAGATTAATAGTTAATCTAAATTGGATTTAGGACACTTGTATTGTTTTTTTCTTTTATATGTTATAAGCCACTCTAGTCCTTGGAGAGGAGCATCATATCAAATAAGTAAGTAAGTAAGTAAGTAAGTAAGTAAGTAAGTAAGTAAGTAAGTAAGTAAATAAATAAATAATCAAGGTATCTTAGTATAAGTTGAATAAAGTAGTAGTTATTTCTTTCTGTTTTCTTTACTTTATAATTATAGCTTTTTCTCTGAGTGTTATGCTTTGCTGTACTACTTACCTAAACTTAAAAATGTACTCTTTATTGAAGTTGATAAAACCAAAGTATATCACTTAAGATTGACTATAATCATATCACTGGTTTTTGAAAGGTAACTGGCCTTTGCCTATATGACTGGAGTCTACAAGCATATATAAGCCTAGAATCTCTTTGGAAAGATAGTTCGAAAAAATCTGCAAAAGCAAATAGCAAGGTATGGTATCTGACATATTTCTTTCATGATGAGTTTGTTTTGATGATTCTTGGGCTTTTTGTTTTGATTTGGCATGTACTTGTTTATTTTTGCTGATTTGTTCTTATATTGCAGTTATAAAAATTGTGCAGGGATAAAAACAAGCTATCATATGCTGGTTCCACAAACTTCAGTAATATTTAGGAAATGCCTGTAGACCTGATTCTGCCATATGTCATTGGAGATCCATTCGGATAGGGGTCCCCAACCCCTGGGACCTGGCCCAAAACCCATTTGGAACTGGACTGCGCAAACAACAAACTTCTAGATAACTTCAGTATACTTTTGACTATAACTTTCTTGGCACTACCTATGCTGGATATACTAATGTTAATTGTATATTATAGTATCTATAGAACATGAGCTTTATTCTCTCCATCTTAGTTGAGCATTACAATTCAAGATAAATCTTAGAAATAAGATTTATCTAAGAAATAAGAAATTTTTGTCTTGCTTGTCTGTCTAATCCAGAAGGGGAAAAGATAAAGCTTATGTTGCCAATGTATAACAGAGTAACAAAGTTGGAAGGGATCTTGCAGGTCATCTACTTTAACTCCCCACCTAAGCAGCAGACCCTATACCATTTCTGACAGATGGCTGTCCAGTCTCTTCTTGAATGGATGGAACACCCACAACTTCTGAAGGCAAACTGTTCCATCAATGATGGAACACCCACAACTTCTGAAGGCAAACTGTTCCATCAAGTGATAGTTCTCACTGTCAGAAAAATTCTCTTTGTTTCTAGGTTAAATATCTTCTTTAACAGTTTCCATCCATTATCTCTTGTCAAGTCTAGGATTTTTAGTCTCCAATTCTTCATTCTCCTTGGGTGATTATTCCCCGACTGACCTACTCAGGTGACACGCCTCCACCCATTTGTCCTGAGCAATAGGTTACCAGCATCTCTGTCCCACACCCTTGACACAGCTGTTTTTGCAGAAAGAGGGTTTGCAGAAAGAGGGTTTGTTCTGGTTATTCTGCCTACCCGGACAGTTAGCCCCCAAGCAATAACCTAGAAGGGCCTACTCTCTCCTCCCCCAATACAAATGCAGCAAAAGGACAGAGGAAGTGATATCCTAGCAATCTCAATTGTCCCCAGTCTCAATTGTCCCTGCCAAAAGACACATTTTCTCCACTTTGAAGAGAATCCAGGAGCAGAAATGGAAAGTCGCAGACTTTTTTGTATGTGACAATGTGTAGGTGCATGTCTGAAAAAGAAAAAGAAGGCAGGGTGCTAGGATAACAGGACATTTCACTCAATCATTCTCCAGACAGCAATGGGTTCCTTTTCTTTTGTAGCATTGTGACCTAATGGTATGTTGTATCAGGTACATCTGGCTCTTTATTTTACTTTTTTGTTCTATTTTATTTTGTGTATTTAACAAATTGTTTAGTCCAATTATAGGTAATTGTTTTGTTTTGTTTTTATTGTTTCACTTTTGATCAATAATTTGTGTATTAGTCTCTTGTTTGTTTTTTGTAGTTCAAATTTGCATTTATTTTCATTTCTTGTTGGAAGGAGGAGGATTTATTTTAACATTTCTTTTTTATATTTTTTAAATATTTGTTTTGTTTGAGCCATTTATACCATATTTCCCAAGTTGTGTGAAATTGACAAAAGCAAAGTCCTTCACCTAGGTTAAAAAAAAACCTTAGGCACACATACAGCCTGGGAGAAACCCCACTTAGCAATAGCGAATGTGAAAGAGATCTCGGAGTCTTGGTGGATAATCAACTAACCATGAGCCAACAATGTGCAGCAGCGGCCAAAAAAGCCAACAGAATCCTAAGATGCATCAACGGGAATACACTCCAAGACCACGGAAGTATTAATACTATTTTACTATGCCCTGGTCAAACTACATCTGGAGTACTGCATTCAGTTTTGGTCACCACACTTCAAAAGAGACATTGAAATTCCGGAGAAGGTGCAGAAAAGAACAACCGAAATGATTAGGGGACTAGAAACCAAGTCTTACGAAGAGAGATTGCGGGAAGTGGGCATGGATAGCCTAGAGAAAAGGAGGGCCAGAGGGACATGGTAGCAGTATACAGGTATTTGAGGGGTTGCCACAAAGAGGAGGGGGTCAATCTATTCTTCAGGGCACCAGAGAGCTGGATGAGGAACAACAGCTGGAAGCTGACCAAGAAGTAGTGTTATAGGATTTCCTGCTCAGGCAGGGAGTTGGATTTGATGACCTGCATAGTTCCTTTCAACTCTAACAATGAATTAAAATAAAATAAAAATAAAATTCTGATTTGTCTCTATCATGAAGTTCATAGATCATTATTGTCAGTTCTGTGCTTTCAAGTACTTTAATTACAAAATTTAAGGTGTTCGGTGTTTATTTTTTCCAATGCTGCGCATAGAGAGTTCTAGCAGCAATTGTAATATGGAGAGTTAAATACTTATCTTCTTTTTAAAGTTTTTTGTCTAATGATTCCCAGGAAAAATAATTCAGGTTTAAATGGCGGTTTTGTGTTATAATTTGTTCTAAGTAGTTTTTAATTTTTTGCCAGTAATTTCTTGCCTTGCAAGAAAGTGGGTTCCTTTCCTTTCACATCCTACCTGGTACTTGTAGCTCCATTGTGTTCCTCAGAGAGAGAGAGAGAGAGAGAGAGAGAGAAATTTAATACATCCTAATATTAAACAAAACCTAAATATATCTTTTACCATCATTCCATAGTCAATCCATATTTAATAATCAATCATCCCTCCTCAAATTTCTACCACTCTTGCCAAAGGGAAGAAACCATGTTGTTTTTCAGTAGCCTGTGTTTTTCTTTTAATATTTGTTATTTTTCTTTTTAATTATAAGCTACCAAACGTTTTTATGCAGCTGAGAGACATGAAAATTAAAGCATCATAACAAATTGGATGATTGATATTGTTTTGCTGATCTTAATCTGCAGTAAAGAAATTTTGGTTTTTAAAAAACCCATAACATTTTGCCTCAGAGAATTTCGAAATAAAATACTGTGTGTCTATAACAGTGACCTCTGAATGGGGCAACTCCATCAATATCAAAATGCTACTTAAATAGTTGAGCTAGTTTCAAACAAAGTGAATGCGAAAGCCTGGCTGACAGCCAGGAAGATGTGGCAAACAGCCAGGAAGACGTGGCAGACAGCCAGGAGGACGAGGCCACTGGTACGCAGGATTCAGCAGACAGCCCAGGGGATTTGGCATGCAGTCCTTCAGACAGTCTTTTGTCTCTGGGTTCTTCTGCAGATCAATATATTGATATATTGATCTGCGTAGCCGAAGAGCTATGCAAAGAAGGGATCGCTTTAAGGAGTATTACAAGTCATTTTAGGAGTACCTGGGCTGGGTGTGGTTCCCTTAATGAGGGCTAAAATGATAAAAGGGAACAAAGGCCAAGGCAAACTGTGGCTGTTTATCTGTGTTATTTTGTGGTTCCTGCTCTGAAGTTTCTGTTCCGTGCCGTTGGAGTTTTCAACCCAGCTTTTTCAGAAGTGAGAGGTGAAAACTCTGGGACTTGCTGTTTGCTCCAAAGATTCAAAAGGACTCCTGAAACGTCTTGGCTCATTCCAGGTTGTCTTTGTTTGTTTTTTCCTGTGTTTTTGTATGCGGCTGAAGTAAGCCTTGCACTATCATTGTTTTCGGACACTAAGAACTATTTTTGAGTAACCCTTTTTTGTTTATCTAATACAAGTTTGCTGATTAGCAGAGCACGTGTGTGTTTGATTTCTTTTCCTTGGACTGTTACGCATTGCCTGAGCCCAGTCAGGCAGAACAGAATAAACAGCCACCCATCAAACACACTGCATTCCAGTTTGTGGTGGTTTGTTTTGGCTTATTCCTTCATCTTCTCTGCTGCTATTTTTTTGTGCTCTTTCTGCCTTTTGGAAGTACCATGGCTGAAGTGATGGCAGAAATGCAGGCTGTTTTTGAAGCTTTGCGTTTGGAGAAACACACTCTGACTCAAAAGGTGGGGTCATTGCAGGACCAGGTGAATGTGTTGACCCAGCAGGCAGCCCCACCCCAGGTGCACCCTGTGGCCCCTTCTCCAGTGCCTCTCCCAAGGAGGAAATGTTTTGTGGCCATGCCCGAAAAGTTTTGGGGTGATCGAAGACTGTTCCTGGCTTTCCTCAACCAGGTGCAATTGTTCATCAACGCCCAGAGGGTTCATTTTCCTGGCGATGAGGAGAAAGTGGCGTTTCTGTGCAGCCTCTTGGCCGGTCCTGCTGCTTCGTGGGTGTCTCCTTTGTTGGACCGAGACGACCCTCTCCTGCAGCGGTATGATGTGTTCTGCGCACACCTGAGACGGCAGTTTTCGGATCCGGTGAGGGAACAGACGGCCACGAGAGTGCTCAAGCAGCTGAGACAAGGTTCGCGCCCCCTGGTGGAGTACCTCAGTGACTTTCGTATGCTAAGCCGACCGGTGTGGTGGATTGAGGCTGCTTTGCTGGAGGCATTCCAGGATGGCCTTTCTGAGACTATGCTCGACGAATTGGTGCACGAGGCCTTGCCAGATACCTTGGATGAGTTGGAACAGCACTGCTTGGCTATTGAGGCCAGGTTGTTGTCGCGGGAGGTTCGTTGGACAGGACAGTCCTCTCCCCGTGTTTTTGGCGCCACGCCGACGCCTGCTCCACAGCGGGGGGGGTCAACTGTGCCTGTCTCGACTCCGGTTCCTGCGCCTCGTTGCTTCCTGCCAGCCCTGCCTCCTCACATGACAGAGCGTGTTTCTGCTGGAGAGCCGATGGAGGTCAATTTCGTGAAACCCCGTCAGACTCCGGAGGAGAGGGCTCGCCGTCGTGCCTCCGGACTGTGTTTCTAATGTGGGGGCTTGGGGCATTTTGCCAATGTTTGCCCGAACATCCGGCGGAGAACGGTTGCTGCTGCTGTCCCGGTTCCCACCAGCTCTCCTGCAGTCTCCCCGGGGACCGTTGACTGGTGTCCGGAGACGGCTACCTGTGTTCCTGTCTCCGTTGTGGATACGTCAATGACGGATACCACGCCATTGGTTTCGCAGCCGACAGTGCCGCCGGGAAACTAGGGAAGCCCGGCTTGGTGGCAACATTAGGTCGGGCTGGGATGCAACCCTCACAAGATTCTACAGCTCATGACTCTGGACTGTTTCGTCACCTTACGATTTCGGCTCACCTGATTCTTGATCAATGCCCTGGAATTATTCCTGCTATTGCCCTCGTGGACTCGGGGGCAACCACGAATTTCATGGATGAGATGTTTGCACGGCGACATTCCCTGCCCCTCTGTCCTGTGGACCCTCCGTTGACTGTGGAAACTATTGATGGGAGGGTTTTGTTGTCTGGCCCCATACGTTTCCAGACTCTGCCGGTGCGGATGTGCATCGGAACACACGAAGAGACCCTCCAGTTGTATGTTACGAGGGGTCTCCATTTCCCCCTTGTTTTGGGGTTGTCCTGGCTACGGGCTCATGATCCCCATGTGGTGTGGTCCCAGAACCTTGTCACCTTTCCCGGTTTGCCGTGCGTGGAGCATCATAGATGTGTGTGCGGCTCAAGGACCTGTAGTTACCGCGGCCCTGCTACCCAAGTGCCTTGCTGAGTTTACAGACGTTTTCAACGAAAAAGAGGCAGATTAGATGCCGCCGCATAGACCCTATGACTGTGCCATAGATTTGTTTCCAGGCACCAAGCTCCCGGCTGGACAGTTGTACTCGATGTCCGAACCGGAGCTCGTGGCCCTCAAAGAGTTCATTGAGAAAAAACTCGCCAAGGGCTTCACCCAGCCGTCAACCTCACCCTTGTCAGCCCCTGTCCTTTTTGTCAAAAAGAAAACGGGAGATCTTCGTCTTTGTTGTGATTACCGGCGCCTGAATGCCATCACGGTGCGCAACCGGTATCCCTTGCCGCTGATCCTGGAACTGATGGACAGGTTGCGAACTGCCACTGTGTTTTTTAAAATAGACTTGCGCAGTGCCTATAATCTGGTGCGGATATGGCCGGGAGATGAATGGAAAACGGCGTTTGGCACCTGTTGTGGACATTTCGAGTATACGGTGATGCCCTTTGGCCTAACCAATGCTCCAGCTGTTTTCCAACATCTCATGAACGATGTTTTCCGGGACATGTTGGATCAGTTTGTGGTTATCTACTTGGATGATATCCTTGTGTATTCCCCGACCCAGGCCAGTCACTTGAACCACTTGCGCCGGGTTCTGCACCGCTTGAGAGAGCAGAGCCTTTATGCCAAACTGGAGAAGTGCCAGTTCTTCCAGACAACGATAGAGTTCCTGGGACATATCCTCTGTCCAGGTGGTATCTCCATGGACCCGGGCAAAGTGACCGCCCTCAAGACCTGGCAACCCCCACGAAAAGTAAAGGATGTACAGCGGTTGTTGGGGTTTGCCAACTATTACCGTACCTTTATACTCAGTTTTGCCATGTTGACTATACCCCTCACTCGCTTACTGCAAAAGCACGTCCCGTTTTGTTAGGGTGAGGAGGAGCAGCGGGCTTTTGACTTGCTCAAGGACGCATTCATGTAGGAGCCCTTGTTACAGCATCCTGATCCCGCTCGACCGTTTGTCGTCAAGACGGATGTTTTGGATGTGGCAGTTGGCGCCGTGCTGTTGCAAGCCCGCCCGCCAGAGGACACTTTGTTTCAGTGCGCGTATTTTCCCCGAAAACTCACATCTTCTGAGTGCAACTATACCATATGGGAGAAGGAGCTGTTAGCGGTCAAGGCGGCTTTTGAAACGTGGCGGCATCACCTTAAGGGTGCCCGACATCAAGTCAAAGTCCGGACGGATCACCGCAATTTGGAATATTTACAAACAGCCCGCAAATTAAACCAGCGGCAGATACGCTGGTCTTTCTTTTTTGCTCGGTTTCATTTCTGGATTCGATACACCCCCAGTGCCCAGAACCCCCAGGCGGACGCGTTGTCCCGGAAACCCAAATTCACGTACCTGAAGGACCCGGACCCGCTACAGACGATTCTGCCGTCAGCTGCCTTCGCTGCGACCCAAGTCCCCATGGATTTGCGCCAACGTCTGCGTGAAGCGCAACAGGGGTATGGGTATGTGGCGCAGCGTGTGCGGGATGTAGGACCGGGGTCCCCTTGGACTGTTGAGGATGGCCTCCTGCGGTATAGGGGGCAGTGCTATGTTCCAGCCAATCTGCTCCATGGGGTCATCATGAATCAGTGCCATGACAATCCGGCGGCGGGTCACTTCGGTCTGTTTAAAACGTTGGATTTGGTATCCCGGACCTTTTGGTGGCCGCGCCTCCAGGATGATGTGCAGTCATATGTTGGCACCTGTGCTCAGTGTCGGATGGCCAAAGCTGCTACTGGGGCCCCGCCAGGCCTACTACAGCCCATGCCAACGCCCACGAGGCCGTGGGGCGTGGTCTCTATGGATTTTGTCACCCATTTGCCTTCCTCCTCTTGGTTCACCATGGTGATGGTGGTGGTGGACATGTTAACCAAAATGGTGCATTTTATACCCTGCCGCCAGGTGCCCACAGCGCAGCTCACAGCCCAATTATTTGTACAACACATTTTCCGGCTCCATTGGCTCCCCGATCGGGTTGTGTCAGATCGGGGATGCCAATTCACGGCTCGGTTTTGGAAGGAGCTGATGGGGGCATTGCAAGTGCAAGTGTGTCTTGCCTCAACCCAACACCCGCAGACGGATGGAGGCACAGAGAAAAGCATAGGCATTTTAGAACAATACCTCCGTTGTTTTGTTTCTGATCGACAGTCTGATTGGTCTCGGTTCCTCCCAGTGGCGGAGTTCACCTTCAATAATTCCCGGCATTCGTCTATCCGAATTACGCCTTTCTACTCAAATTATGGTTTTCACCCCTGGTTGTTTCCTTTGACACTCCTAGATTCCCGAGTGCCTGCAGCGGAGGATTTCCTTAGTGAGCTGCATGCCCTGCACGAAATGGTGAAGCGCTATTTGATTAAGGCCAAGGACGATTACAAGAGAGTGGCTGACCGGTCCCGGAGAGACGTACCCCCCCAGCTGTGGGGGATCGCCTATGGCTCTCCACCATGCACATCACCTCGGAACTGCCACGCCGGAAATTGGACCCTCGTTTCTTGGACCCATTTCCGATCGAGCGTGTGATCAATCTGGTGGCCTACCGTCTCACCTTGCCGGCGAATTTGCGGGTCCACTCTGTCTTTCATCGATCCCTCTTGGTTCCTATTCGTCCTGACTGCCCGCTTTGTCCCCCTGTTCCTGTGTTGCCTGCACCCTGTGTCCATGATTATCTCCCTGATGCCCCGGTTCATGCCATTCGGGAATCTCGACGGGTGCAGGACTGTTTACAGTACCTGGTGCAATGGGTGGATGGCGACCCGGACAATTGTTCATGGGTGGAAGCTGCTTTGGTGGAAAAAACAAGCTCCTGCGCTTGTCCAGGATTTTCACGCTCAATTCCCCCAGAAGCCAGGGCCGTTGTTGGGGAGCCCGGGGGGAGGGCCTTCTGGGGGGGGGATGGTGTTGTGTTTGGGCCTGGGCAGCCGTTGCTCTCACAGATGGTAGAGACGCAGCACAAAGTGAATGCGAAAGCCTGGCTGACAGCCAGGAAGATGTGGCAGACAGCCAGGAAGACGTGGCAGACAGCCAGGAGGACAAGGCTACTGGTACGCAGGATTCAGCAGACAGTCCAGGGGATTTGGCATGCAGTCCCTCAGACAGTCTTTTGTCTCTGGGTTCTTCTGCAGATCAATGTATTGATCTGCGTAGCCGAAGAGCTATGCAAAGAAGGGATCGCTTTAAGGAGTATTACAAGTTATTTTAGGAGCACCTGGGCTGGGTGTGGTTCCCTTAATGAGGGCTAAAATGATAAAAGGGAACAAAGGCCAAGGCAAACTGTGGCTGTTTAGCTGTGTTATTTTGTGGTTCCTGCTCTGAAGTTTCTGTTCCGTGCCGTTGGAGTTTTCAACCCAGCTTTTTCAGACAAGTGGGAGGTGAAAACTCTGGGACTTGCTGTTTGCTCCAAAGATTCAAAAGGACTCCTGAAACGTCTTGGCTCATTCCAGGTTGTCTTTGTTTGCTTTTTCCTGTGTTTTTTTATGCGGCTGAAGTAAGCCTTGCACTATCATTGTTTTCGGACACTAAGAACCGTTTTTGAGTAACCCTTTTTTGTTTATCTAATACAAGTTTGCTGATTAGCAGAGCACGTGTGGGTTTGAAAAGCGCGCCGCTTTCCTGGGCAGCCGGCTTTGCTGGCCGGCACAGGGCAGCTGCTGCGATGACAGCAACAACAGTGCCGTGGCGGTCACTAATGCCAAGATTCCCAAGCCCACTCTCAATCATCAACGCCAGGCTTCGGGTGAGCAGAGCTGCACAGCGGTGGCAGGAGCCGGTGGGGAGGCAGACACGGCACCTCTGCCGGGAAGGGCTGTCAAAGAGGCCCTGAAGGGGGACAGGGCGATCCCCGCCGACTGTGTTAGTGGCGAGGTGTGCTGGCCTTGTGCCGCGGGGAGGAGATGGTGGAGGTCAGGGGTTTGCAAGCGGCTGCCTCCCGCGGTTTTTGAATCGCCAATCGCCTTTTCCTGAATCTCCCGTCCACTTACCATGAAGGAGGTGAGGAGGAGGGGCCAATTGCAGGCCCACTTTCCTCCCCCCTTTGCCTCTCCACCTCCTCCTCACTCAGCAGCCAACCGTGGTGAGTGGACAGGAGATTCGGGAGCTTATTATATCTATTGGTAAAATCTCATGTGCTGTCGCGGGCCGGATAAATGGCCTCAGCTGGCCGCATCCGTCCCATAGGCTGTAGTTTGGGGACCGCTGCCTTAGGGCTTGGAAGGGGTGAGGTCAAATAGCCATGGCAGCACGGAGATCCCCCTGTCCCATTGGGGGGGGGGCAAATCCCCACCGTCTGGGGGTTCTGGTTCTTTTGAACCAGAGCCAATCCTCCCTGAAGGGGAGGTGATGCAGGGGACGCTACCGGGGGTCTGGTTTGGGGTTGGCATATCCCACCAGACATACCAGCCTGGTCTCACGCCGGCGGTGGAGCAAAGCTGGCCAGGCTGCCATGTCTGAGTTGGCACCAGCCGTGGAGACAATGCAATGCAGGGATTGGAGCCGAGCAGTAACACCTGGGAAGAGGACCTTTTAAGCGATGACGAGGTGAAGGAAAAATTAAGTGGTGTGCTGCTGAGTGATTTTGACTGAAAAGGGATTGGAAATGTTTTTTTTATTATTTTTTTCTTGGAGCTAACTGCTGGAAATGGGAGAGGAAGCGGCTATTTTACGGTGTGGTGAATAGTGGGTGTATTGGTTTTTGCATATTGCCCAAGATTGGACCAATTAAAAGAAAGCAGATTTAAAGTTCCTGAATTTGGACTATTTAAGCATTTCTTTCTTTTTTCTTTTTTCCCCTTTAAAAAGTGTTTTTTAAAAATTGTGCAGTGAAGAGATTCAGATATGGAATTAAATATGGAACTAAAATGCTAGAAGCACAAAGAGATGAGAGCTTGCCATCTACTGGTTGGAGGAGTCACTATAAGGAGAATTTCGTTTCATATGCTCAGCAGATGCTGGCCTTGGTCGTGGATCTTATCTGTCTTGGTCATGAGATTAGAATGTGTTTATGTGTTTACCTTAGAGAATGAAGGAAGCTAACATCTTCTGTTTGCAACAATAACTTTCGTGAGAAGGAATATTTGAACTGGCTGATAAAGATATGGCCACAGAGTTGGCAAAAAAATACTAGAACAAATTAAACATGAGAAGAAGAATTTGAGGACAATCATACAATGGATATTATTACCAGAAAGAGTCTTTGTCATTTGGAATGAATTTACAAATGAGAAAATATGGATGGCAGCAGAATTTCTGAAGAGGAAGAAGATTGAGATTATTATAAAATTAGAAATTAGAAGAATTATTTTTTGTAAAATGATGAGTGGGATGTATGGGAATTAAATAATGACTTTTAAAATTATTTGGAATTTAATATAGGTAAATTATACTGAGAAGAGATTGAACATATTGGGGATATGAATGAAATTTAGAAGGGGAATTAATGAGTAAGAGTATTACTTATTAAGAAGTAATTAATGAGTAATGAGTATTATTAATAAAAGAGTATTAATTGAGCTTTATATCTAAGATATGTTATGGTATATTTTTGGGGTAAATAATGAAAAATGGAATAATAGAACAATAATAATAGAACAATGAACATTGAAAATAGTTATGATTATTTTGGATATTAATATTTTTGGTATTTCTGATATTTATGGGAGAGAGGTGAGGGGGAAAGGTATTATAAGATAAGCAAAGATTAGGATAATTTTATATGTGGATGAATAATGTTTTACTGAAATATAGAATTAAGAAGATAGAAAATAATTATGACTATATTAGATGATTTTGAATTTTAAGGAAAGTTATTAATGATAATGGGAAATATTGATTATTGAAATTATTGAACTATAGAATTTAAGTAAGATAGGTGAATTATAATTTATACGTTATAACTTTTTATGAGTTTATAGGAAGTTATAAATTAGATTGATAAAAATAAGGAGATCATGCTGTCTCTACTGGGATTACATTGATTTATATTATAATAGGGTATGAGATTTTTATTTGATTTATTGTCCTGTAAAATGGAGTAGGTTTTACTGATGATTCCAATAGGTTGTCAGATAATTTTATAGATCAGGGCACGATGATTCCACTGGGTTTACAGTGGTAAAATTAGTGTAGTGCATGAGGATCTTATTGGGCTAACAGTGTTTTGTTTTTGTTTTTTGTTTTTTTAGAATAGGGCATGATGATTCTACTGGGTTTACAATGATATAAATTAGAGCAGGGCAAGAAGATTCCACTGGGTTGATAGTGATTTATTAGCATAGAGCACGATGATTCCACTGGGTTTACAGTTACATAGAGTAGGGCAAGATGATTCCACTGGGTTTACAGTGATATTTTAGAATAGGGAATGATGATTTCACTGGGTTTACAGTGATCTATTAGAGTAGGGCATGAGGATTCCACTGGGTTTACAGTGATAAATGGGGTGTGGTGATTTAATTGATTTCAGAGTAAAAGAGATCCATGGAAGAAGAGGGAAAGGGGGGTTTTGTTTATCCTTCTTTTTCCTCTTTATTTCCTTTTTCTTTACTTCTCTTCTTTTTTATTTTTTTATTTACTTATTAAAATGAATTATTATTAATCAGGCTAATTGGGACATTTAGGATAAATTATTTGGATTTTTCTCCCCTTTTGAATTGTTATATGTTAGATCCCTGTAACAGTTAGATAAAATTTAAGACTTAGTTGTTATGATTGGGAATTCTAGTTTTTTTTCTTTTCTTTTTTAAAGGGTGATTACAATAAAAGTAATGGTAAGAAATATATATGAAATTGATATCAAGGATATATTGAGGAGATTGAAGCATGACGGCCTAAATGATTAGATGTAATAAGAAAAGAAGCAGCTAAAAGAAACTATTAGTTAACAGCTATTTAAATGCATATAAGAAATTTGAATAATTATTTTTTATCCAGATGTCAAATGTACAGGAGTTAGCACTGGACGGATTATGAATATCCAATTTAAAATGTTATTATTGTATTGCATTTTAAGATTGGTGGTACAGTATATTATATTGCATATGTGATTGGTGTGGAGAATTTTTTTTAAAAAAATCCTGAAAAAAAAAAGTGTTTCCTTACATTGGAGTTTCCCTGCAAAGACCAGCTAAGAAAGAGTAGTGGTGGAGAGAAAAAAGACACTGATAAGATGCGCATCTCACAGCCCACTCCTTCCCCTCATGTCTAACTCTCCATCCCCAAATTGTGCCCGAACATCTCACCAGTGTATGGCAGCTCCACCGCTTCTCTTTCTCAGCAGGTCTTTGCAGGGAAACTCCTTGAAATGTAAAGCAAAACTTCTCGTGAATGCGAGAAGTTAATTGCTTGCATTCATGAGAAGTTTTTCTTTACATTTTCTTTTCTTTCCATTTCATGAAACTGCAAAGACCGGCCAAGAAAGAGAATCAACAAGCTGCCAGACTCTGGTAAAATGTTTGGCCATAATTTGGGGGTGACAGATGGGACAGGGAATTTGTGTATGTAGTTGTGGAAGGGGGCTTATTGGAGGCGGGCTTATTTCAATGCATGTCCTAAAAAGCCCTATTGGCCTTATTAGGATATGTCTTATTATTTTATATTATATATATATATTGGTATTAATATTAATATATTTATATTATTATACATTATCAGGACATGTCTTATTATAGGAGAAACGCACTAGTTCCCCGGTGCTTCAGGATTTTTGAAAGATATGGTATAGTTGTTCTGAGATGACATCTGCCAACTCTTTTAGAACTTTGGGATGTAATCCAGGTCCTGGTGATTTATTTTTATCAAGATCAGACAGGGGTTTTCTTAGCTTTTTTTTGTTGTTGCTTATTTTAACTTTTATTTTTAGTCTGTCATTTGCAGTTATGTTTTCAGTAGGTTGAGTTACAGTTTCTTTTTGTGTTAAGACATGCAAATAATTATTTAAGCAGCTCTGCTTTCTCTCTGCTGCCTATTACTTCCTTGCCATCTTCTCTCTTTAGTGGACTGACTGTTTCCTTGATTTTGTTTCTTATTATTATTTATGTGTTTTCTGAAAACATTCTTCCCAGTTTTTTTGATGTGCAGCCCATCCCTTGCCATAGGCTATTGTGGAGATAGTGTAGACTATGGTCCAGGAATCCAAAGTTCTTTTGGCAACACCAACCCTTTATCCAGCCATTTCTCGATTCCTTTGTTCTTTTATTGGATGTTGACCTTTTGTTGGCAGTACAGATATAAAAACTACTTGTGCACCTT
Source organism: Erythrolamprus reginae (assembly GCF_031021105.1). Taxonomy (NCBI): domain Eukaryota; kingdom Metazoa; phylum Chordata; class Lepidosauria; order Squamata; family Dipsadidae; genus Erythrolamprus; species Erythrolamprus reginae. Next base: position 78,656,492 of record NC_091953.1, read on the forward strand.
AACTCCTTAACTTTCTTGCCTGGCTGCTTGTAATCACTCGATATTGTTTTCGGGTCCATTTTCATGTCATTTGTCTCTACATGTAGTAAAATTAGAAAAGAATAGTAATCTGTGCATTTTATTATTTTAGTTAGGTTCTTAGCCACATCTTTGATTTTTGCTCCATGGAGACAACATACCTCTCTGGATTGACTATCTGGTCTACAGATAGTCAATTTGTTCTCTTGTGAATTGAATCTCCTATCACCAACACTCACCTTTTTTTTTCTTAGGGATATTTAGGGTATTTTTCTACCTGTCACAGAAGCACTTGATGATGCTACTTTTTAGGGAGATTTGATTATGCTTTTTTTCTAGTTGTATGCATGTTTTCTTCCAGTTTTCTGTGAAAACTGCATGTTTTCTTCATGTTTTGTATGAAATTGATTGCTCAGCACCAGTGGGACTACATCAGAGTGGGTTGGATTGGAGAAGAGATTTGTACTAGGTTTGCATTTTCTTCTATGAATGACATGTATTAGTCTCCAAGCAATATACTTATCCTACTGAGATTAAAAATAAATAAATTAGTGTGATCAATATATAATCTGAAAAATTTGCTAACTCCCATTTTATTACTAAAATAGATGCAGACACTTTCCTTTAACACAAAATACTATCTTGTTTTTTCATCTAAATATCTCATTTATTTAGATATATGACTATTTATCTCAAAGTATTTTTTGTCCAGGCAGAATTATATAATCAAAGGAGTCACTTTGTGTGTGTCCCCAATCCAAGCCCACATACCAGTTTTGTCTCAAATAGCTACCATCTGAACATAAACACATGAAATCTAAGGTGTTAAATTTCTAAATATTTCAGGATGTAATTTTATAAGAATTACTTTCTTTGTTATCTTTCAATTAACTATGTTACTAAATAACTTCAATCTGTATTTTTTTATTTCCTTGTTCATTAAGTCCAATGCAGAAAGTGATAAAGAATTGAAAGTACAAGAAGAAAGAGCAGTAAAATAAAATACTCCATTACTACTTGTTGAACAGGTAAAAAAAATCAAACAGGTACGGTTCTTAGGACAAAATTGTAATGTTAAAATTGTATTTTTATACGGAATACCAGTGACAAAAAAAAGGTCCATTTACTGCTATCATTCCACTTGTTAATTAGAACATTATTAGAACAATTTGGGGCAGAATTTAGACATATTTATTTTTATTCTAGCAATTAGAAACAATTAGAATAAAAATAAATATTTCTGAATTCTGCTCTAAATTGTTCTAACATTATTCTAATTAACAAGTGGAATAATTTAATGCATATGCCGAATCAGACTAATCCACTATATAAAGATGAGCAATTTTAGTTGGCCAGAAACTGCCCACTTTGCGTACAGAAAGTATATACTAAATCATAAGACTATCTAGTTAAAATAAATTATTTGAGGTGCTGCATAATATTAATAGAGCAGCAATGAAGACCTATGAACAATTAGAATAAATGAAACTAGTCTAAATAGAATATATAGTGCTCAAAAAAATAAAGGGAACACTCAAATAACACATCCTAGATCTGAATGAATGAAATATTCTCATTGAATACTTGGAATTATATTCTGTGGTTCAAGTGTTCCCTTTATTTTTTTGAGCAGTGCATTTAAACATGCTGAATTCTTCTTGCACAATTCTCTATGTATTTGGGCCAGGTAGTTCATTGACCTTTGATGGTGATCTGGCTTTTGTATGGGCGGTTATTATTTAACCAAGGCACCCTGGAGTTATATTGTTACAAAGGTTTTAATCTTTGTATGCTGCCCAGAATAATTGCTGTGAAAGTGTAGCTCTATAAATTATTTAAGTAAATAAATAACTTATCCCCTCCATTTTTTCAATATAGCTATTAGCAGTTTAAAAATTTCGATTTAATAGCCCTTGTTAAGCATGTTGCCCTCCTAACAACTTCATAAACTAGCTGAGAATAAGTTTTTCAGATTTGGCCATCTTATTCACTTGAATTATTACATTTACAATATATCCTGCCTTTTGATCAGGAGCTCAAAGTAGTATCCCTATCACTTCCTCCTCCAATTTCCCCCATAAAAAACTCTGTGCAAATTATGTAGGAATGAAAACTTGAAAGTGACTGGTCCAAATCACTCAGAGAGCTTCCATGGCTGAGAGAAAATCTGAAGCTGGCTCTCAAATCTGGCATTATATATTACAGCATGGTATTCTACGATTCATGTAAAGTTGAAGCAAGAGCTTTTAAATCAGTCTTGACAATCTTGCTAGGAAAAAAGAGAAGAAATATGCAAACTTACTAGGAAGAATGAAGAAATATGCAAACTCAGGGTGAGGTTGGTGTTGTGGCCTGTCCGCATCCCACACAGCTGGTCAGGGATCCTGAGGATCAAGAGACATTTGCGGCCTGGTACCCTAGGCCCGTGTACCTGGCACCCAAGTCTGATAGCGAGGGGTTTCGGAAAGGATATGCTGTCAAAGGCTGAAAGCCAACCAGGACCGTCTGAACCTCCCGAGGTGCATATGAGTGACTCAGGAGAAGAGGAGGACCTCTTCTTGATTCTAGGTTACACAGAATTGCCAGAAGCATGAGTGGCTAAGCAAGAGGAGGTATCTGCATGAATAGATCTAAGCACCCCACAGGCCATATGCGGCCCGCGGGCTTTGAGTTTGACACTCCTGCTGTAAAGGCTTAACTTTTAAAATAGGAATCAGGATATAAATTATGTTATGCTGTTCAATGGGAGAAATCATACTTTGGCTTCTCCATCAAAAATACCTTACAGACAGAGAATAGAAGAACTACCTGATGCCAGTTGGGAAAGATACATTAAACAATTTGGAGAAGAAGCATAGAAACATAGAAGATTGATGGCAGAAAAAGACCTCATGGTCCATCTAGTCTGCCCTTATACTATTTCTTGTATTTTATCTTAGGATGGATATATGTTTATCTCAGGCATGTTTAAATTCAGTTACTGTGGATTTACCTGTGGATCTGCTGGAAGTTTGTTCCAAGCATCTGCTGTTCTTTCAGTAAAATAATATTTTCTCACGTTACTTCTAATCTTTCCCCCAACTAACCTCAGATTGTGCCCCCTTGTTCTTGTGTTCACTTTCCTATTAAAACACTACTCCTGAACCTTATTTAACCCTTTAACATATGTTTCATATATTTCCTATAGGAAATGTATATTTCCTATTTTGCCATCCACACAATTAGTAATTCTTGTTAATGTAAACAAACAAAAAACTTCTACCCTTGGGGTAATGAACATTTACAGATTATTCAAAATACCAGTGGGTGTCTCTTTAACATCGACTAGATATCTGGTTTTGCTCTTTTGAGCTGGTACACTCAGAAAGTCTTAAGGGTACTACCGTATCTCTAAAGGCCAAACCTAAAGGTTAGCAGGCAAATAATTGCTCCAGAGTCTAAATACAAGGCTAAGAAGCAGTAAGAACACTAACATATAAAACCATTTATTTAACTCTCTATTTACATAATTTAGGAAAGCATTTTCATTTGGATTCCTTGTACATAATATGGCCATATTTCTCTAGTTCATTTCTACTCTTTGCATTATGTATCACAATCCACTCTACCAATCCACTTCCTTCATTTCTGCGTATAGAATTAGCCACACTAATTGTTCTGCTGACCTTATTCAGCCTTTACTTTTTTCTAAGAAGCAGTGATGTGCTTTCTTTTTTCATACTGAAACTGTATCTTTAATTCTCATGTGCCCAGAAGTATTCTGAGTAATTAAAATAATACAGGCCTAAAGGAACCAAATCCATCCATCCACCTATCTAAAAATAGGGCTTTGTTTCAATTAATTGGAAAGTAGTACAGAAAAGGAAAGAAATTACTTCATATCGCTTCTAAATAATTCTGTCACATTTTTCTATTAAGTCAAAATTTAACTTTTGCCAGTGTGATTTCTTTGAATGTATAAAGATGTAAAAGATTTGTTGCATTTCAGATCACTGTAAAGCCATATTTGAATTATCCTAGAAGAGGGATGGTGAGGATGTATTTCAAGATAATCTAATTTATTATTCTTTTGAATATAGATGGATAGATAACATATAGAAATTAACATTTTTTTTAAAAAATTACAGAATCTATGAAGATTGAACATGGTTTGCCACTGTCTTTGCTTTGGAAAGATTGGCTTGAAAACTGTCGAATAAGAAATACTATGATTGTGTTCTGCCAGCTTTGGACATGGTCAAAGTTTTGCATGATTATCTTAAACTCCTTCGAGATCTGAATCTCTCTGAATTCCTGAGCAATACTTGCAAAGAAATATATTTAATTAAATTTAATGAGCTGTAATGGTACATAAATGTTTAAGATTAGGCTGCAAATTAATGTCGAAATTTCTTAGTGCCTTGTCACTGTTTATAGGTTTAATTAAAATGAATATTGAAAAAAACCTCTTTGTTTTTTTCCTGTTAATTACATTATGAGCAATACTTGCAAAGAAATATATTTACTTAAATTTAATGAGATGTAATGGTACATAAATGTTTAAGATTAGGCTGCAAATTAATGTCGAAATTTCTTAGTCCCTTGTCACTGTTTATAGGCTTAATTAAAATGAATATTGAAAAAACATTGATCTCTTTGGGGGTTATTCTGTTAATTACATTATGCTGTCTTACTTGCATTTGTATAGAAAGTTCAGAGAAAATGAATAACATTTTTGGTAAGAAGTAACAAAGCTAACTTGTCAAAGTTGGTAAGGGTAAAAAAAATACAATAGGTTGTCTGATTTTCTCTTTCCTCTGCAAATTAAATTCTTCTGGATAACAAGTCAATGGGAAGAATAGAATAGAACAGAACAGAATATAATTTTATTGGCCAGGTGTGATTGGACACACAAGGAATTTGTCTTGGTGCATCTGCTCTCAGTGTACATAAAAGAAACATTTGTCAAGAATCATGTGGTACAACACTTAAAGATTGTCATAGGGGTCAAATAAGCAATGAAAAAACAATCAATATTAATAAAAACTTTAGGATACAAGCAACAAGATACAGTCATACAGTCCATAAGTGGGAGGAAATGGGTGATAAGAATTATGAGAAAAAACTAGTAGTAATAGTAGTGCAGACTTATAGTTTGACAGTGTTGAGGGAATTATTTGTTTAGTAGAGTGATGGCGTTCGGGGAAAAAACCTGTTCTTGTGTCTAGTTGTCTTGGTGTGCAGTGCTCTGTAGCGACATTTTGAGGGTAGAAGTTGAAACAGTTTATGTCCAGGATGCGGAGGGTCAGTAAATATTTTCACAGCCCTCTTTTTGACTTGTGCAGTATACAGGTCCTCAATGGAAGGCAGATTGGCAGCAATTGTTTTTTCTACAGTTCTGATTATCCTCTGATGTCTGTGTCGGTCTTGTTGGGTTGCAGAACCAAACCAGACAGTTATAGAGGTGCAGATGACAGACTCAGTGATATCTCCATAGAACTGTATCAGCAGCTCCTTGGGCAGTTTGAGCTTCCTGAGATGATAATAATAATAATAATAATAATAATAATAATAATAATAATAATAATAATAATAATTTATTAGACTTGTATGCCACCCGTCTCTGGAGACTTGGAGTTGGTGCAGAAAGAACATTGTTGTGCTTTTTTGATGATGTTTTTGATGTTAGATGACCATTTTAGGTCTTGAGATATGATAGAACCTAGAAATTTGAAGGCCTTTACTGTTTACTGTGTTGTCTAGTATTGTGAGAGGTGGAAGGATGGAAGGGTTTCTCCTAAAGTCTACCACCATTTCTACGATTTTGAGTGTATTCAGTTCTAGATTGTTCCGGTTGCACCACAAGGTTAGTTGTTCAACCTCTTGTCTATATGCAGATTCATCATTGTCTCGAATGAGTCCAATCACTGTTGTATCATCTGCAAACTTCAGTAGTTTATCAGATGGATCGTTTGAGATGCAGTCATTGATGTATATAGAGAAGAGAAGTGGTGAGAGTACACAGCCTTGGGGAGGAGGTGGGCTGTGCTAATTGTACAGATATCTGATGTGATTTTGCCTAGCTTCATCTGCTGCTTCCTGTCTGTTAGGAAGTTATTGGAACATCTGTGAGCTTGCTTCTGTAGACTGAAGGGAATAAAACTCTACTTTAAGCATTTTCCCCCTTGCTTGAATGCATAGTTGAATATAGATTGGAATGTTCAATTGGTAGGAACTTACTATAGTGTAACTAATAATTTATTCTTGGGCATCAATAAAGAAAAATATGCAGTATAGAAAATCAAGTATCCAACTCTTGATTGGAGATGACAGATAAAATTTGAAGTGCTTACAGCTATTTGCATGTTTTCAATTTCAGCATCATATATAAACATTTACAAATTAATTGAAACAAGAAGGCAAAATAAACACTGAGAATTTACATGTTAGGGATATTAAACATTCAAACTAGAGACATTTTCTTTAAGACATTTTATTTTCTAATCTTGTACAATATCTTTGACAATTATGTGGAATTTCTTTTAGAATTCATCAAGTAACGTCTTCATCAAGTAACCTTAAAGAAAATGAGATCCTGTATGAATGTACAGGTAATTCTGTATGACACTAGTTGGAGATTATTACTATATAATTTTCTGTGTATCTTCATAACTTCTCAGCATCTATGCGTATATACAAAGGAAAAATAAATCATAATGGATATAGTCTGTAATGATGCTTATAAAGGAGCCTTTTTAAAATAGGTTTTTGTGTAGTCATTTCTCCCCTAAAGTATGGGACCTTGACTTTCCAGTTTTCATGTATGTTCTCACTTGACTGCTATCAATTTACTTTTTTGTTCAGTTTGTGATGCCAAAATATTAAGAAACACATTTGTTTTTCTAGTACATGAGCTGTACCCCATAATCATCACAATTATGACAAATCTAGCTTGCTTTGCATGTAATGAGTCTCTCTCATATGAGTTTCTCTCGGAGAGGGGCGGTATATAAATCCAATAAACAAACAAACAAATAGTTTCACCTTTTAAGTTGCATTGCTGAAATAAATGAACTTTTGCACGATATTCTATCTGTATAAGCTGTCTGGCGATCCTGAAGGAAAGGCAATAAATAAATATGCTAAATAACAATAATGATATCCTGTTTCCAATAAAATATTATTCAGAACTAAGTCAAGGATGAATTTAATTCACTATTCTATTTCCAATAGCTGCCAATAGCATCATGATCATCATCATCATCATCATCCCAGAGAAAGAAGAAAATACTTGATTTAATCCCAAAATTCTTAGAAAGATAATATATTGCTTCCTCCCTTTTAAGAATTATATGTTTGGTTAAGATGGAAAAGAAAAGAGTACTTTATTTGGCCAAGTGTGATTAGACATACAAGGAATTTGTATCTGGTGCAGAAGCTGTAGTGTACAGAGAAAGGCAACAGAGTAATAATAAAACCACTAAGAGGGTATTGAAGAAAATAATGATAATAATACTAATAATAATACTACTACTAATAATAACAATAATAATAATAATGTTACAGCTGTATAATATAAGTAAATGTATATAGACATTAAACTAGGGTGACCAGACGTCCCACTTTTGGTGGGATAGTCCTACTTTTTAATAATTTGTCCCATGTCCCACAGCGTTTCAAAAATGTCCCAATTTTTATAAAGACTGGGTTATCTTATTCTAGGGGTTATCTGGTCAAGCCTTTCTTCTGAGCAAAAAAAGGCAAAACTCATGCGGAGGTGGGTGAGGGGGCTTTGAAAGAGAGACTTAAATAAACTGGGGATTTTCTCTCTCTCTCTCTCTCTCTCTCTCACACACACACACACACACACAGCCACAAAAAGGTTCTCTTCCCTCGCGCCCCCTTCCAAGAGTCTCCAACTTCACAGCAGCCACTGCTCCTCGCCTCTCATGTCCTGGGAGTGGAACTGGGTGCCATATCTCCCTGCCCTATGGCTGCAACCGACGATGCCCGATCCACCCCTCCCAAGACCGGCTTCCCGACTGCAGTGCCCGCCTGCCCACCTTGCAGAGTCTGCTGTGGGGAGGTGCCAGGAGAAGCTCCCCCTGTAGCCGCTCTCTCTCCTTGATGGGGGCACCACAGCCAGTGGAACTGCAGCCCCTATGTGGCCTGAGAAGGAAGAGGCACAGAGAGCCCCCACCAACCATCCCTGCAGCCTCCCAGGGAGGAAGCCCATCCAGCAGCTCGGCCGGCTGTTGCGCTCTGACCGGCTCTACAGAAAGAAATAAAGAGGAAGGAAGGGAGAGAGAGAGAGAGAAAGAAAGGGAGGGGGGAGGAAGGAAGAGAAAGAGGGAGGGAGGAAGAGAGAATAGAGGAAGGGAGAGAAAGAGGGAGGGAGAGAAAGAAAGGGAGGGAGGAAGAAGGGCGAGGGAAGGAGGGAGAGAAAGGGAGGGAAGAAGAGAAAGAAAGAAAGGGAGGAAGAAAAAAAAGAAAGGGAGGGAGGGAGGGAGAAAGAAATAGAAAGAAAGTGAGGGAGGAAGAGAGAACGAAAGAGCAAGAGGGAAGGAGGGAGAGAGAAAGAGAGGGAGGAAGAGAGAGCAAAATCTAGTTTGACACTAGCTCAATTTGAAAGTGGCATTTCGATACTTAGCAGAGTTGTCATCTGATTATCTGCTATCCAGGTTTTTTGTGGAGGATTTACAAAGCCATGTATGTAACCAAAAGCAAATTGGTCATGTTTAATGTTTCTATGCAGGATAATGACAAATTCCCTTCTAATTTTATTGTAAATGTATTGTACATGTTAGTAAATGGTACATAACGGTATTTGTGGTTGCCATGTATGTTAAACTACAAATTGTAGTTTGTATTTTTACAGTTGCAATATCTCTTTAAGGACTTTGGCTGGTTCGCCATAAGAGGACGCCATCCCTCTCTCCTGTTGATGATGATGGATAGCTCATTCACCTTTTTGCCTTTACCTTGTGAGGGAGTATATTTTTGCTTCTTGCAGCTATGTGCGGTTTGTTGATTATTTCTACTTTGTGCTTGTAAATATGTATATATGTAAATAATGCCTGTTCAGCATACTAAGTCTGTGTCGTTAATGACTGTATCACACATCCACACTCTTCCTTAAACTCTGCTCAGCATATGTCGAAGGTCTCGTAGCCTAGCTGCACCAAGACATACCAACAGTACAGATGTCATATTTTCAGTTTTTTTAAAAAAATTAGCAACTTGTTTTTGTACAAATGTTTAAACATATGCCTTTTTCTAATTGGATATTTTATTTTTTAAAGTCTCATTGAAGGTGCTTTTAATTGCTGCTAAATGATGTTGCTTTTGCTTTTGCAAAAAACAAAAACAACAAAAAATCAAAACAACCTCCTTAAAGTGCAAGTCAGCTGAAAGTCCTAATGAGACTGAAAGTAGAGATAATTCATTAACAATCAAGGCACGTCAAACCAATCTGTGTTGGAACTATACAGTATAGTTTGAGTTGGTTTCCTGAACTGGAACACGTGGATACTGGATGTAGAAGTTGTTTATAGTTATTCTGGGTTTCTGGAAGTACTGTCTACAAAGTGGGAAGATGTTCCCCTAAAGAAATGTCTCTTGTGGCTTGTACAGATATTTTAAAAGGTGAAACTTTTTCTAACTGTCTTGTATAATAATAACAACAGAGTTAGAAGGGACCTTGGAGGTCTTAGTCCAAGCCCCTGCTTAGGCAGGAAATTCTACACTACTTCAGACAAATGGGTATCTAACATCTTTAAAACTTCCAGCGTTGGAGCATTCACAACTTCTGGTGGCAGGCAGTTCTACGGATTCATTCATTGTTCTAACTGTCAGGAATTTTCTCCTTAGTTCTAAGTTGCTTCTCTCCTTGTATAGTTTCCACACATTGCTTCTTGTTTTACCCTCAGGTGCTTTGGAAAATAGCTTGACTCATCTCATATAATTTAGGTAACTAATTTATTTATTTATTTCAGAGGCCAAATTTTTAATCAAGGAACACAACATCACACACACACACACCCTACCAACATGAAAATCTGCTCACCTTATATTAAACAGTACTGTGAGAATTAGATGTTCAGCAGTGATGGCATGAGGGAAGAAACTGCCTCTGTATCTAGTTGTTTAGCATGCAATGCCCTATAATGGCATCCTGAGGGGAGGAATTGAAACAATACATGTCCACGATGTGAGGGGCCTGTAGATATTTTCCCAGCCCTTAGACCCATGCAATATACAGGTCTTCTACAGATAAAGTGACCAGATTTTTACATTGTTAAAGAGGGATACCATTGACCGGGGTGGGTGGGTGTTGATTAAAAATTTGGTCTCTATGGAGCAAAAAAACCCCTCTTTTTCTCTCTCTCTCTCTCTTCCTCTCTCTCTCTCCCTCCCTCCCTCCTTTCTCTCCCTTCCTTCCTCTTTTTTCTCTCTCTTCCTCTCTCCTTCCCTCCTTCCCTCCCTCCTTCTCTCTTCCACCCTTTCTATTTCTCTCATTCTCTCTCCGTCTCTCATTCTTTCTTTCTCTTCCTTCCTCTCTTCTCTCTTCCCCCTTCTCTCTCTCCCTCTCTCTTTCTTTCCTTTCTCTTTCTCTCCTTCCCTCTCTAATTCTTTTCTTTCTCTCTCTCCCCTCCTTCCTTTCCTCTCACTCTCTCCCCCTCCCTTCCTATCCTTTTCTCTCTTTCTCTTTCTTCCTTTCTATTTCTCTTTCTCCCTATTTCTCTGTCTCTCCCTCTTTCTTTCTATCTTTTTCCCTTTCTTTCTCTCTTTTCCTTCCTTCTGCTGCAACAGAAAGTCCATGAGCGATGCATTGGATGAAACCAAGCCGGTGGAGGGGCGGTGGTGGTGGCAGACTTGGTGTCCACATTGACAATGTCTGCAGGTGGCGCAAAAACTCCGTTGGAAAGCGGTGGTGGTGGCCCCTCGACGGGCTGCGCCAGGGAGGTGGCGGTGAGGCCGCCCCCCCCCGCAGCCCCCCCGCCATACCCATGCTGCCCTTGGCACCGTGTCCCCAGCAGTGGCGATGGCGGGAGGGCTGCAAGCACCACGGGGCTGGGATCAGGCTACATGATCCCCCAACTGTCGCACTGCTACCGCCCGCCCTGTTATTGCTCATGGATCCAGCAAGCTCTGGCAGCCGTTTCAAGATTGCACCACACACTGAGTTGGGGGGAGGGCGGAGGAGGAAGATGAGGAGGGGGGAGGAAAAGGAGAAGGGACTCAGCAGCTGAGCCAGCCAGAAGAACTCAAACAGCAGGCAGAGGAAGAGAAAAACCTGCCAACCCCCCAGATGTGCCCAAGGAAGACAGAGAGCAACATTCTGTGTGGCTCAAAGGCCCACAACCGCCATCCCCGCAGCCTACCGGGGAGGAAGCCCATCCAGCCACTCGGCCGGCTGTTGTGCTCCAACCGGCTCTACAGAAAGAAAAAAAGAGAGGAAGGAAGGGAGGGGGAGGGAGGAAGAGAGAAAAACTGAGGGAGGAAAGGAGGGAGAGGGGGAGGAAGGAAGAGAGAAAAGAGGTAGGGAGAGAAAGGGAAGGAGAAGTGGGAGGGAAGGAGGGAGAAAGAAAGGGAGGGACAAAGAGAGAAAGAGGAAGGAAGGAAGAGAAAGGGAGGGAGAAAGAAAAGAAAGAGAAAGAAAGGGAGGGAGAAAGAAATAGAAAGAAAGGGAGGGAGGAAAAGAACGAGAGAGGGAAGGGCTGCAAACACCACGGGGCTGGGATTGGGCTCCATGATCCCCCCACCCGCTGTGCTGCTACCGCCCACCCTGCTATCGCTCATGACCCCCCACTAACACTGACTGCACCCGACCGGAGAGGTAGGAGGAGAACCACTGAAGAACAGTGCCTCCCACTCCCAACCCCTACAGCCGGCGCAGAAAGATACCATGGTCGATGGTATCGAAAGCTGTTGAGAGGTCAAGAAGCACCAGGACAGAGGATAAACCCCTGTCCCGGGCCGGCAGAGATCATCCATCAACACGACCAAAGCAGTTTCCGTGCTGTAACCGGGCCTGAAATGAATGTTGAGGGCCTAGATAATCGCTTCTTCCAAGGACCGCTGGAGCTGGGGTGCCACCACCTTCTCAACAACCTTCCCCATAAAGGGAAGGTTGGAGACTGGGTGATAGTTATTGAGTACAATTGGGTCCAGGGAAGGCTTCTTGAGGAGGGGGTGGACAAGTGCCTCCTTGTAGGGATCCGGAAAGCACCCCCTCCCCAAAGAAGCATTGACAATCTCCTGGACCCAGCTCTGTGTCACCTCCCTGCTGGCCGAGACCAGCCAGGAGGGACACGGATCCAGTAAACAGGTGGCGGAACTCACAGCTCCAATGGCCTTGTCCAGTTCATCAGGTGTCACCAGATCAAACTCTTCCCAGACAGATGGACAAGTATGGGCCCCAGTCACCTTGACTGACTCATTGTCAGTCGACTCTGCTATCCAATCGGAGTCGAGGTCCGCCCAGATCCGAGCGACTTTATCAGCGAAAAATGTGTTAAAGTCCTCGGCACTACCCTGCAAGGGCTCCCCAACTCCCCCCTGCTTGAGAAGGGAGCGGGTCACCCTAAACAGAGAGTCCAGGCAAGATTCCGCTTATGCAATCAAGGCGGCATGATATGCGCATCTTGCCCCCTTGAGCGCCACTTTGTAAGTCTTAATATGAGCTCTTACAAGTGTTCGATTGGATTTGGACTTACTCTTCCTCCATCGCTTCTCTAGACATCTCTTCTGGCGTTTCAACTTCCGGAGCTTCTCATTGAACCATGGAGCTCTATGGGGTCTAGTGCCGCGGAGAGGTCGCAATAGCGTAATCCGGTCAAGAGCCTCTGCTGCAGCTTTGTTCCAGGCCTCAGCAAGAGACTGCTGAACTGTGGACGAGTGCATCTGGAATAACCCCAAGAGCCCTCTGAAAGCCCTCTGGGTCCATCAGGCGTCTGGGGTTGAACCACCTAGTCGATTCCGCCTCCCTGCGGGGAAGGATTGGTGCCAGGAAGTCAAGCCGCAATAGAAAATGATCTGACCATGACAAAGGCAACGTTTCTAAACCCCTTAGTCTCAGACCATTACTCAATTGCTCAGAGAGGAATATCATGTTGGGTGCATGCCCCCCTCATGAGTCACACCTTGTACTACATGAGTCAGGTCCATGGCTGTCATGGTGGCCATGAACTCCTGCGCTAGCCCAGAAGTTTCACCGAGTGACAGTAGGTTAAAGTCCCCCCAAGACAATAAGTCTAGGGAACCCCACTGCCAGCCCGGCTACCTCCTCGAGCAGCACAGGCAGGGCTGTTGACACGCAGCTGGGAGGCAGGTACGTGAGTAACAAGCCCACCTGAACCCCTAAGTCCAACTCCACCAGGAGGGACTCGCAACCCGCAATCTCTGGAGCAATGAGTCTACGCAGGCAAAGGCTCGCCCTGGCAATAATAGCCACTCCTCCCCCCCTTCCCTGGGGTTGGGGTTGATGCCATACCCAAAACCCAGCTGGGCAAATTTCAGAAAGAGGAACTCCTCCCTCTCGGCCCAGCCAGGTTTCGGTCACACATGCCAGGCCGGCTTCCTCATCAATATACCCTCTAAGGTACGCGGCTGCGCACTCAAACCCCCCCTGCACACCCTTTTCTAAGGCCGCGCAAGGAGCTGCAGCCACCCCCACCCCCCAGCGCCTCCGCCCCCGCGCTCCTGGCTTCTCGCTGCTGCCCCCCCGCCCACCCAATCCACCCCTCTTTATCCTCCTCTGCTTCCCACTTTGGGCGCAGCTCCTCCCCAGTGGTGGCTGCAGCGGCGGTGGCAGTTGCGGCTTCTCGTCCTCCTGATCCGACCGCTAGCCACTCTGAATCCTTTGGAAATGCCCGCCCCACCCCTCTCGCAGTCCCTTCTCCAAAAGCGCTTTCGTCCCGGCTTTCAGCAAAGGGGCTGCAGGAGAGGCAGGGCAGGCATTCTTCTCACAGCGAAGGCCAGCGAAGGTTAGTCTGAATGTTGGGCGCGCATGTACACGTACTCCCCATCCCCCTGCCAGCCCGCCCGGAACATTCAAACTAAGAAAAACTTTCACCAGCCTCCACAGAGAAGAATGGAAGAGAAAGAGAGAACAAGAGAGAGAGAGAGCAACAGACAGAGCAAGATAGAGAGAAAATGAGAAAGAGAGGGGAGAAAGAGAGATAGCAAGAGAGAGAGAGAACAAGAGAAAGTGTGTGAGAGAGAAAAAGCAAGAGCGAGCAAGAGAAAGAAAACAAGAAAGAGAAAGCAAGAAAGACAAAGAAAACAAGAAAGAGTGTGAGAGAGAAAGCAAGAGAGAGAGAGAGAGAAAGAAAACCAGAGAGAGAGAGCAACAGACAGCAAAATAGAAAGGAGAGAGGGAGACAGAAGGTGAGAGAGAGAGAAGGGGGAGAGAGAAAGAGATAGAAAGAAAGAGAAAGAAAGAAAGATAGAGAAAAGAGGAAGGAAGAGAGTGAGAGAGAAAGAAAGCAAGACAGAGAGAGAGGAGGAAAGAAGAGTGGAAGGAAGAGAGAGAGAAAAATGATAGAAAAAGGGAGAAAAAAGATGAGAAAATGATTGAGGCAGAGAATGACAGGAAAGAGAGAGAAACAGAGAGAGAAGTGACTTGATTTAAAGCATATGGTAAAAGCACTTAAATAATAACAGAGGAAAAAACCCCAGCCCTCACCTGTTTTTATTAATAGTTATGTTTTTGGTTTTGCTGGTTGTTTTAGTTTTAATAGTAATAAGATTTTGGTTTTGTTTTCTTATTAATTTCTTTTAATAAAAAAGAAGGGTTATTTATTTATTTATTTATTTATTTATTTATTTATTTATTTATACTTCTATGACCGCCAAGTTCCAAGGGGACTGCCACTCAGACACTATACTTTTCCGCCCACACCGGAAAAAAATTAGAGGCAACATTGCTCCTCATCCAGGATCAAATCCCGGATGAGGAGAGCTTTATTTACCACAGACTTGGCATTGAGTAGCAGCAGCCTGAGCCCAGGGCCAGAGTTACACTTGTCACCAGTGCCTTGAGTTGAGCTCACAGAATGGCTAGCTCCATGACTCCCGCCATATCTACCTCTCCCCAGCAAGAACGGAATATTCTGACCCTCTGTCACCCCAGAGATAGGTGCCCTTTCCCCTCCTGCCTCTCCAGTGTCAGGTGTGCCAAGCATTTCATTCATACCGTATCCATTCACCTCATACATATCATAATCCCACCCGCCCACCCCATTCCATCCACCACCACCCTCCTATCCACCCCCATTCACTCCACTCCATTCATTCCAGTAGTTATAAACCTCCATCACTAAAACCCCCAATAATTGATTTAAAAATATAGGTTAACTAAAACACTAGTAAAATAGTCCCATTCACTCATGGCATATATAATTTAACCCTCCCTAAAATTAGCTAACAACAATAAATATAAAACATAAAAAACATAGACAAAAACAGCATAGAAGTAATTAATTTGCTAATAGTTCTTAAAAAAGAAAAAGCAGCAGCAAGAGGGTGCCAAACTCCAGGCTGGTTAAAATCTCGAAATCGTAGTTCTAGAAAAGTCCAATATCAGTATCTGATTCTCAGAGTATAAATACAAGATAGTCTTTCCAGTGCTTGCCACAGCCATTAACCAGCTCTGTAAAAGTTCTGTCTCTCCACCTCGGCTGTAATTGTCTAAAGTTCTTCCTTCTCCATGGGGGCTCCAACTCTTGCTAGACGCCCTGGTCGACCTCCAGCAGTCCTCAATCCTGCTGGGCAACATCTCCATTGCCCCTTCGTAGCTCCACACAGCCTGCACAGCTGCAAACCGCCCCTAGGTAACCCCTACATAACACGATACCGGTAACTCTTCATCCTCCTCTTTTGCGGTAGCGAAAGTAATGGTCCTTCCAACACCCAGCACCCCCACTTTCGGCGTCCTGGCATCCTAGGTCCCTACAATCCAATAAGCCAGAATTGACGAAACTGTCTGGCTAGGTCCGTTGATCTTATTAGGAAGGAGGTCGTGATTTTTCTCAATCCCGGGTCAGTGTAAGAGGCAGAAGGCAATCAGCGGCTCAGTTGCTTTTCTTACAGCCGCCATTTCCTGAGTCCCAGCTGATCGATTCATCAGCCCTCGATGCTCTCAACACCTCTGTCATTTCTCCTGCGGTTTCTTCATGACTGCACTAGGAAGTGTCAATGCGGAGCTCCGCTGACACTTTCACTGTTTTCATTTGAAGTACCGCTTTTTTTGGTGTGATCTGGCTTGGAGGGTCCGGATTGTTGAAGGGGGTTATCTGAAGCTCTCAGGGCATCCCGCCATTGCCCGGGGGGGCGAGGAATATACCCCAAAAACTTCACTTGAAAAGAACTGGTGCCTTGGCAGCCGGCCGAAGCAGCAACGTCCACACAGCAGGAAGAGGAAGAGTGATTGGAATCAGACCAGAGAAAACAAGATACATCGAAAATAACTAAGAACATATAAAGATCGAACAACCCCAGGTACTGTCTAAATCTTTAACATAAAAGACGAAAAAGAAGAGTGTAATTGAAAGGACCGCAAGTTTTTTTTTTTACCCTGAAAGACGGTGGAACTTAAAATCACATGCTGCGAAACTGACAGCTAATTGAAATTAAAATTTTCACTACATTTTTCTCTTTTTTTTGATGGACTATAAGTAAAAAATAATTAGTAGCTTTATTTGGAAGAGACTGCATATTTATAGTGCGAAGAGGAGGCTGAAAAGAAGAAAGGAAAAGTGTTTAGGAAGTTGTTGATTGCGGACGCCATTGCAACATAATAACAGCAAGAGAGTGACTGAGCAGAAAATGAAAGTTATCAGTATAAGCGGAAGAAAGTGAGACTGGGTTTCGGAAAAGAGACAGAAATATAGAAACCCTTTTCCTTTGTTTTTCTTTTGACAGAAGAAGATACTACAAAATCATTTTTTTCTTTTTCTTTTTACTTCGTTATCTCCTGACCTACTGATAGTAAAATTATTTTTTGTTTTTCCTCCACTTAATTATTCGGTATTCTTTTATTTTTATTTTTATTCTTTTTTTATTTTTCAGTGGAAACTCTTGTTGAAATTTTACTGGACCCACCTAACAAAGAAAAAGTTTTCTCTTTATTGTTATTTTCTTAGTCTTTTTCACTTTTTGTATTTTTTTCATTATTATTATTAATAAATACTTTTCCTTTCTTTTTTGCTCTCCATTTTTTTTGAAATAATTTTTACAGATACAAAAATCTTTTTACTTTAATTCATATTCTTTGAAATATTTACATTTTTTTCTTTCAAATCTTCTACTGCTCTATACTCTTTATTTCTATTTATTATTTCCTCTTCTTACTCCCCCCTTTTTTCTACTTTCTCTTTGATTTATTACTTTTTGTAGTTTTGATATGAATAGTAATTAAATAACCTCTCTTTCCTCCCAGCTTGTATTAAAATTTATTAGAGTTCCTTATCTAGATTAATTTAGTTTTGAAGTTGATTGTGAATTGTCTTTATTTCTGATAAATATATTCATTATATTAAGTAAAAATCTATATTAGTTTAAAGGAATTAATAGTTTGAATAGGTAAACAAGTAAATAGTGAAATAAGTTAAGATTGATTATTGTATAAGAGTGTTTATAGTACTTAGTAATATTAATTAATTATAGATTAAGTATAGGGAATGTATTAAATGTATTAAATATCCTCTTATCTACTGAAATTGATAAATTTAATATTGTATTATTGTAGTCATTACCCTTCTTATCATCTTATCATCTTTTTGCATGTGTTCTCCTATCTTACTTACTTTTCTACTTTGCAAATATTTGAGAAGCTGTATAAAATTACTATAAGTAAGATTTTTTTTTTCTTGATTACAAGTGTAGGTTATTGTGGAAAAATTTTAGAATTTTGTTAAATATGACTAGTATAACTACAACAATGAACACCACCAAAAAGCAAAATATAGATTCACCAATACACCAAAAGACATTAGATACCATGTTAACAAAAGACAAGTCTGGTTCAACAACTAGTCTGCAATCAATACAAGATATGATAGTACAATTACAAGATACAATGACAAAAGCTTTGGAAGGTAACAGAGAAGAAGCTAAAAAACAAAACGAAGAATTAAAGACAGAGATGGGAGAAGTAAAAGACAAGATCAAGGGGATGGATGAAAGGATTGTAGATATGCAACAAACATTAAAAGAAAATATACAAAAAATAAAGATAATAGAAGAGAAGGTAGAGAAGGTAGAAAAGAAGTAGAGAGGGTAGAAGAGAAAAATGAGTTGACAATCAAGAATATGGACCAATCTGTTTCACAATTGGAATTAGATCTTTCCTCATATAGTTTAAGATTTCAAAATATAATTGAAGAGCGAGATGAGAATTTGGGTGAGAAAATAATAGAATTCTTAGCAAAAATTTTACATAAAAACCAACAAGAGACGGCGCGGGATATAGATGAACTATACCGGGTACATACTAATTATGCAAGAAGGCATCATCTGCTGCGCGAAGAACATATTAAATTTACTTGACAGATGGTGAGAGATGAAATATATAAATGGTCACGCAGCCAATCAATATCATATAGAGGTAAAGAAATAATAATTCTTAAACAAGTGCCATGTAAGATTCATGAAATTAGAAAACAATATCAATTCCTGGCAAGAAAATTGATTCAAAGGAATGTAATGTTTAGATGGCTGCTACCAGAAGGGATGATGATAACTTGGAAAGAAAGGAGAGTCAGAATAAATACACTGGAGGAAGCAAGACAATTCTGTGAAGAAAATGATTTACTATATGAGGAACAAGTTAGTAAGGAAAGTAGGGAAGGGGCACTAGGGTGGGGGTTCAAGACATAGAAACATAGAAGTCTGACGGCAGAAAAAGACCTCATGGTCCATCTAGTCTGCCCTTATACTATTTTCTGTATTTTATCTTAGGATGGATATATGTTTATCCCAGGCATGTTTAAATTCAGTTACTGTGGATTTATCTACCACATCTGCTGGAAGTTTGTTCCAAGGATCTACTACTCTTTCAGTAAAATAATATTTTCTCATGTTGCTTTTGATCTTTCCCCCAACTAACTTCAGATTGTGTCCCCTTGTTCTTGTGTTCACTTTCCTATTAAAAACACTTCCCTCCTGGACCTTATTTAACCCTTTAATATATTTAAATGTTTCGATCATGTCCCCCCTTTTCCTTCTGTCCTCCAGACTATACAGATTGAGTTCATTAAGTCTTTCCTGATACGTTTTATGCTTAAGACCTTCCACCATTCTTGTAGCCCGTCTTTGGACCCGTTCAATTTTGTCAATATCTTTTTGTAGGTGAGGTCTCCAGAACTGAACACAGTATTCCAAATGTGGTCTCACCAGCATTCTATATAGTGGGATCATAATCTCCCTCTTCCTGCTTGTTATACCTCTAGCTATGCAGCCAAGCATCCTACTTGCTTTCCCTACCGCCTGACTGCACTGTTCACCCATTTTGAGACTGTCAGAAATCACTACCCCTAAATCCTTTTCTTTTGAAGTATTTGCCAACACTGAACTGCCAATACAATACTCAGATTGAGGATTCCTTTTCCCCAAGTGCATTATTTTACATTTGGAAACATTAAACTGCAGTTTCCATTGCTTAGACCATTTATCTAGTAAAGCTAAATCATTTACCATATTACAGACGCCTCCAGGAATATCAACCCTATTGCACACTTTAGAGTCATCGGCAAATAGGCAAACCTTCCCTACCAAACCTTCCCCTATGTCACTCACAAATATATTAAAAAGAATAGGACCCAGAACAGATCCTTGTGGCACACCGCTTGTAACCTGACTCTGCTCAGAATACTCGCCATTAACAATAACTCTCTGATGTCTACGCTTCAGCCAGCTGCAAATCCATTGAACTATCCAGGGATTAAGTCCAATCTTCACTAATTTATCTATCAGCTCTTTATGTGGAACCGTATCAAAGGCTTTGCTGAAGTCCAGGTAGGCAATATCCACGGCACCACCTTCATCCAACACCTTTGTGACATAGTCAAAGAAATCAATGAGATTAGTCTGACATGATTTGCCTTCAGTAAAGCCATGCTGATTTGGGTCTAATAAGTTATTGTTTTTTAGGTGCTGATTTATCCTCTTTTTGAGTAGAGTCTCCATCATTTTAACTACAACTGATGTCAAGCTAACTGGCCTGTAGTTACCAGCTT
Source organism: Erythrolamprus reginae (assembly GCF_031021105.1). Lineage (NCBI taxonomy): Eukaryota > Metazoa > Chordata > Lepidosauria > Squamata > Dipsadidae > Erythrolamprus > Erythrolamprus reginae. The sequence continues at coordinate 78,676,729 of NC_091953.1, forward strand.
CTTCTCTACTGCCCTTCTTGTGAATAGGCACAACACTGGCCATTCTCCAATCCTCAGGAACTTCTCCTGTTAACAAGGATTGGTTAAACAAATCAGTCAGGGGGGTAGCAATGACAGATCTGAGTTCTTTAAGAACTCTGGGGTGGATGCCATCTGGACCCATTGCCTTATTTATCTTTAATCGTTCAAGTTCTTCTAAGACATCGGCTTCTAAGATCACTGGAGCTGAATCCGTACAGCTGGAAGCAATGCTATATCCCTCTATAGTATTATTTTGTAAGGTGTCTTTTGAGAAAACTGAACAGAAGTAGCTATTGAAATGGTCAGCGATCTCCTTATTCCCATTAATGCATGTATTATTCCCGGTACTAAGCTTCGTGATGCCGCAGTTTTTCTTCTTCTTATCATTAATATATCTGAAGAAGGTTTTATCCCCCTTCTTTACAGATTTGGCAATTTCTTCCTCTTTTGAGGCTTTAGCAGCATATATTATCTGTTTCGCCTCCTTCTGTCTCATTTTATATACCTCCCTATCAGCTATACTTCCAGACTCTTTATACCTCCTATAGGCAGCCTTTTTTTCATTGACTATAGCCCTTACATCATTGCTAAACCATAGCGGTTTCTTCTTCCTTTTACCTTTAGTTATTTGTCTTACATACAGTCCAGTGGCTTTTAAGATGGCTTTTTTTAATACAGTCCACTGGATGCTTGCTCCTGCCATTTTATCCCTCCCCTTTAATTCATTATCTAAATATTCTCCCATTGCATTAAAATTTGTTTTTCTGAAATCCAATACTTTGGTTGCATTATAGGATTGCTCACAATGAGTTTTTACATCAAACCACAAACATAGATGGTCACTGCAACCTAAATTTTCTCCCACCTTGACATCTGAAACCCAATTCCCATTTGTAAAAACTAAATCTAGAATATTCTCCCCTCTAGTTGGTGTCTTAACCAGCTGTGCCAGAGCTGCTCCTGTAAAGGCCTCTACTATATTCTTACTTTTGCATGTAAGGGCACTGGGGATATTCCAGTCAACATCAGGCATGTTGAAATCACCCATAACCACAATATCTCCCTTTACTGCCATTTGGGTAATTTCATCCACCATCTTGTTGTCATATTCCTCGGATTGCCCTGGAGGCCTATAGATCACCCCAATTCTAATGACAGAACCTTCTTTATTTTGCATGCAAATCCAGAGAGTCTCTAGATCTTGACACGTATTTTGAATTAGTGTTGTTTTTAGACTTTCTTTAATATAAATGGCTACTCCACCTCCCCTTCTCTCTATTCTATCCTTCCTATACAGTGTATATCCTGGTATGGATATTTCCCATTCATTAGAATCCTTAAACCATGTCTCAGTTATGGCAACCAGGTCCAAATTATCTCTAGATATTATGGCCATTAATTCACAGAGCTTGTTGCTCAAGCTTCGAGCATTTGTGCACATTACCCGAAGAACATTATTTTCGTTATTAGTTTGCCCCTTATCATCAACAACTACATCTATATTATTTGCAGCTCCCTTTTCATAAGCTTCCAAAAACTGCTTTATCCTCATTGGTCGGGGACAGAAATCACCCACATCAGTTACATCTCTGTCCCCTTTACCTAGTTTAAATGCCTGTCCAAAAAAGTTCTGAATTCCTTACCGAGCACCTGGGTACCTCTGTATGATGGATGCAAACCATCCCTCTTAAACAACTCCCTATTAGACCACCTACTGACATCATGACTTACATAGCCAAAACCTTCAGCTTTACACCACTGCCTTAACCACACATTAAACTCTCTGATACACGTTGTTTTATCCTCTTGGCCACAAACCGGTAACACCTCTGAGAAAGTCACTGAATCAGTTATTTTACCCAGCTCCACACTTAGACATTGAAAATCTCTTTTTACTACGTTAACATTTCTCTGTGACAAATCATTTGTGCCAAGATGCACCACCACATCAACGTTATTACCTTTACTCACAGTCTTAACAATGTTTGTAATCCGCCTCCTGTCCCTGCTGGCAGTGGCCCCTGGGAGACACCTCAGCACCTTAACCACATCCTTGCTCTGTCCCAAATCAACACCTCTAACGGTCGAATCACCCACAAGAAAATGTGTCCTCTTTTTATTTCTACTAACTGTACTTGATGGTTTGGTGACATTTACGACAACTTCCCCTTTGAACATCCCCTCATTCTCTGACTGAGGGACCTTGCTAATATCTCCAACATCCTTACTATTTAAATCCGCAAGAACACTATAGGAATTCGATACAGAGAGACCAAAATTGCTATGTTTTTGCTCAACTGCACGCAATCTTCCTGAACCGACAGTTGTCCACACAGCCCTCCTCCTCGGGGGGCGCTGTGGAAGTGGAGGCTGGACACATGGCTGCATTACAGCACGTGGCTGGGACAATCTTTCCACTTCTGACTGCAAGCTACAAACTAAGGACTGCAATCTACAGATCTCGCCATCTAACCTAGATGTCCTTATGCAAAGAGGGCAGTACCCCAAGTTCCACAAGGTACTACGGAAGACAACAGCCAAACAAATGTTACACTGCACCAAGCCAGTCATCTTAACAATGTATTGAAATACAAGTACTTAGCAGGAAAATCCACAACCCCTATTGCTACCAAACTTTGCTGATTTTGGTTTATAGTTATATGATTTGCGCGCCGTTAGGCGCACGGGCCACTACCTTCCTCTCCTTCTCTGTGATCTGAAGTGCAAATTAAAATGGCTTTTTCCTGCCTTTTATACTTCCCAGTCTAATCCTGCCCCAGCCTAATCTGATTGGTCTGTGTTTGAAAACAAACTGCTAATAAAATTGTCTGTAACAGCCAGTTATAAATGCCCCTTCTCCTTGAATTCAAAAAATGCAAATGCAAAAAGTAAACAGCACTACCTTCCTCTCCTTCTCTGTGATCTGAAGTGCAAATTAAAATGGCTTTTTCCTGCCTTTTATACTTCCCAGTCTAATCCTGCCCCAGCCTAATCTGATTGGTCTGTGTTTGAAAACAAACTGCTAATAAAATTGTCTGTAACAGCCAGTTATAAATGCCCCTTCTCCTTGAATTCAAAAAATGCAAATGCAAAAAGTAAACAGCACTACCTTCCTCTCCTTCTCTGTGATCTGAAGTGCAAATTAAAATGGCTTTTTCCTGCCTTTTATACTTCCCAGTCTAATCCTGCCCCAGCCTAATCTGATTGGTCTGTGTTTGAAAACAAACTGCTAATAAAATTGTCTGTAACAGCCAGTTATAAATGCCCCTTCTCCTTGAATTCAAAAAATGCAAATGCAAAAAGTAAACAGCACTACCTTCCTCTCCTTCTCTGTGATCTGAAGTGCAAATTAAAATGGCTTTTTCCTGCCTTTTATACTTCCCAGTCTAATCCTGCCCCAGCCTAATCTGATTGGTCTGTGTTTGAAAACAAACTGCTAATAAAATTGTCTGTAACAGCCAGTTATAAATGCCCCTTCTCCTTGAATTCAAAAAATGCAAATGCAAAAAGTAAACAGCACTACCTTCCTCTCCTTCTCTGTGATCTGAAGTGTTCTGAAGACAATTAATAAATACTTTTCCAACAGGCTCTGTTTTGCAGGAGGGAGAAACACACTTAAAAGTATGTAAAATGGGTGAAACAGTTTTATTGTCATTAAATGTAAACGGTCTTTCATCACAGAAAAAACGTTATAGAATCATGAAGCTGGCTAGGGATAGTAGAGCTGATATCTTATTTTTATCAGAAACTCATAAAGGGAGGAAAAGATCAGATAAATTAGTTACCAATAGCGATTGGCAAAGGGTCTACGAGTCGAGAGGGACGGCAAAAAGTAGAGGAGTGGCTATTTTGATTAACCAAAGACTATCATTTCCATTAATTAATATTAAAAGGGACAAAGACGGCAGAATGTTATTCATTAAGGGGAAAATAAATAACAAGGCAGTAACTTTAGCAGTAATCTATGCCCCCAATGCAAATGCAAAACAATTTATATTGAATGTAAAGCGTAAATTAGATAATTTTGCGGAAGGCATAGTGATTTTAGCAGGTGATTTCAACTTGGAATTAACAGCAGGGAGGGGAGAAAATAAAAAGTTACATTTAAATAAAATTAATATGTTGGACCTCCATGAAAATACAGTAACAGGGATACATTTTACTCAGCAAGACACAATAAATTTAGTTGCATTGATTATATATTAATGAACAAAACGGGGGAGGTACACCTCAAGAGAGCAAAAGTTAAAAGTATTTGGTTATCAGATCATGCTCCACTGTTAGCAGTGATTGAAATGGATGCTAGTAGACAACAAAGGATATGGAGATACAACCCTGTGGTTTCGGCTAGTGAGAAAAATAGACTTAAATTACAAAAGGAATTGAGTGAAATCTTTATTATTAATGAAACAGGAGAAATTAAGCAAACAATAGTTTGGGATACACACAAGGCTGTTATGAGAGGTAATTGTATTAGCACCGAAGCTTTTATTAGGAAATCTTGGGAAGCTGAAAGAGAAAGTTTATTAAAAGAGATAGATCTAATCCAAGAGACTCTGAAAATTACAAGAAATAGAGCCTGGAATACATTATTATTATTTAAGAAAAAGAAATTACAATCTCTTGAGGAAGAGAGATGGAATAAAATGAAGATGATTGTAAAACAGAGAATTATGGGTTGGGGGAACAAATCAATGAAACAAATGGTACATTATTTGAAAAAAAGAAAGGAGAAATCCCATATCTCTGTTTTAAAGGATAAGGAAGGTGCAATAAAACGTAGTAATATAGAAATGGAAAAAATAATGAGAGACTTTTATGGGAATTTATACAAAAAAGAACATATTACAATGCAAACTATAGAGGTTAATGAGAAATTAACGGAAGAAGATAGACAAATCTTAAATGCAAAAATAACAAACGATGAGATATCTAGAGTTATTAAAGGGTTGAAACCTGCTAAAGCCCCAGGCCCAGATGGTTTTACTGGTGAATATTATAAGACTTATAAGAATGAATTATTACCGCATCTGGAAAAATTGTTTAATAATGTTTTTCAGACTTTTGAAACTCCACAGTCATGGAAAATTTCAGAGATTATAACTATCCCAAAGCCGGATCGTGATTTAATGAATCCAGGTTCCTATCGCCCTATCAGCTTACTTAACCAGGATTACAAAATATTTATGAAAATATTGGCAAACAGGATAGAGAATATCTTACCAAAGATAATTGGAGAAGACCAATATGGATTTGTTAAAGGAAGAAAGATTTATGAACCAATTAGAAACGTCGTTAATGTGATACATCATGCTACCACTACCAAAAGAAAACTAGGTATTTTAAAATTAGATGTGTACAAAGCTTTTGATAAAGTTAACCATGATTACTTGTTTCAATTGTGTAAAGATTTAAATATGGGAGATTCATTCTGTAGAATTATAGAAACAATTTATAAGGATAATATAGCTTATATTAGAGTAAATGGCAACAGAACAGAGAAGGTTAAAATTCAGAATGGAACTAAGCAGGGTTGTCCACTATCCCCAATGTTATTTGCATTGGCAATTGAGGTCTTAGCAAATAAAATTAGAAATGACAAGGAGTGGAGAGGTTACCAAATAGGAAAACTTGAATTAAAATTAAATCTTTTTGCAGATGATGCTATAGTATTGACTGAAACCCCAATTGAAATGATGAAAAGAATAATGATCTTACTCCAGGAATTCAAAGACCAATCGGGACTTAAGGTTAATATAGAGAAATCAGAGATAATTTGTTTAAATACAGGCCCTAAAGAGCAAATCGAGATACAAAAAGTGTCAGGATTGAAACTAGGATGTAAAAAAATGAAATATATAGGAGTTTGGTTGTTTAAGAATCCTATTAAAATTGCGACGGTTAACTATAATTTAATATGGAAGAGATTTCAAAAGCAGATAAAAAATTGGAGGGAAAAAAGGTTGAGAAGAATTGCTAAGATTAGAGCTCTTAAAATGATGATAATACCAAAAATGATGTATTTATTTCAGGTTTTACCAGGTACCTTTCCTGGTGCAAAATTGAGAGAATGGGATAGTAAATTAAATTTTTGGATTGAAGGAAACAAAAGGCCTAGAATAAGAAAAAAAATGGCTGTTTGCCCACGAGAAAGGGGGGGTGGGGTAGCCCGTGCTTAGAATTATATAGAGAAGCATTTCAAATAGAAAGATTAATGGAACTACAGTTATGGGGGGAAAAGAAGTGGGTGAAATTGGAAAAGGAAATTAATAATATAAATAATGAGTTATTATTTAAAAAATGGAGTAAAATAGAAATCAATAACTTAACCGACCTGCTGAAAGCAGATTTAGAAATATGGTCTAAATGGCAGGGGAAATGTGGAACTAGAAATTCAAAATTATCAACGTTACACGTATTGAATACAGGTAATGATGTTAACTTAACCAGAATTATAAAAGTATTAAATAGCAAAGGGATAATGAGAATTGAACAATTATATGAGAAGGATGGGAGAGTTAGTAGAACTCGATTGGAATGGTGGCTCGGTCAACAGAAATGGCTGCAGATTAATGCAATAAGTAAATATTTAAATAAAAGTGAGAATAAAGAAGCTTTCTTGCGAGAAGAAAATTGTTTAGAAAAAATAATAAAAGAAAAGATTAATGATACAAAAGCTCAAGCTAGCAATATATATAGAATGTTATTGCAAGTGGAAGAGGAAGTAATAAAAAGTTTGACAAGATGCTGGCAAAATGATTTACTAATAGATGAAAGTGAAATGAAAGAAATAGTAGAAAATATACATAAGATTAAAAATACAAGAATTAAAGAGATGAGAAGGAAAATCTTACACAAATGGTATTATACACCAGCACAACTTGCACACTTCCAGGGGAAAGAGAAAGGTAATTGTTGGCATGGTTGCCAAAAGAAGGGAATTTTTATGCATATGTTCTGGGAGTGTGTAGAAATTCAGACATTTTGGAAGGAAGTGCAGAATGAAATTAATAAAATGTTAAATATTAATTGGACAATTACAAAAGAAATAGCAATTTTAATTAAACAAAGAGAACTAGGAGATTTTAAAGAAATAAAAACTGCAGCATTGGAAAGTGCTCAAGCAGTAGTGGTATTGGGTTGGAAAGAGTCTATAAAATGGACACTACAGAATTGGTACTGGTACATGGTGGATCACATACATTTTGAAATTATGGAAATAAGATTAAACAACTTTGATGAAAACAAACTGGAAAAGCTGATGGTACGATGGAATAAGGTGAAAGGTTATATGTTGAGTAGAATCTGTGATGTAAATGTGAAAAATAAACTGCAATCACTCTTTTAGTAATAACAAATGCAAAGTAGGGCCAAGGAAATATATATACAGTGATCCCTCGATTATCGCGAGGATTCCGTTCCAAGACCCCTCGCGATAATCGATTTTTCGCGATGTAGGGTTGCGGAAGTAAAAACACCATATGCGCATGGGCGCCCTTTTTTTCATGGCCGCGCCTGCGCAGATGGTGGAGTTTGCGTGGGCGGCGGGGAAGACCCAGGGAACGTTCCTTCGGCCGCCCAGCAGCTGATCTGCTCGGCAGCGCAGCAGCAGCGAGCAGACGAAGATCGGGGTTTCCCCTTTGCGTGGGCGGCGGGGAAACCCCGATCTTCATCTGCTCGCTGCTGCTGCGGCCGCCCAGCAGCTGATCTGCTCGGCAGCGCAGCAGCAGCGAGCAGACGAAGATTGGGGTTTCCCCGCCGCCCACGCAAAGGGGAAACCATGATTCGGCTCCTCGCTGCTGCCGCGCTGCTGAGCAGATCAGCTGCTGGGCGGCCGAAGGAACCTTCCCTGGGTCTTCCTCGCTGATGCCCCCGCTCGCCCGCCCGCCCACCCGCCGTCCACCGCCCGCCGCCCGCCGCCCGCCAGCAAGAGGGGAAGAGATAGAGAAAGAGAGAGAAGGAAAGAAAGATGAGAGAGGGAGGAAGAGAGTGTGAGAGAGGAAGAAGCAAGATAGAGAAAGAGAGAGAGAAAGAAAGATGAGAAAGGAAGGAAGAGAGTGACGTCATCGGGTGGGAAAAATCGCGATATAGCGTTTCGTGAAGAACGAGATCGTGAAAATCGAGGGATCACTGTATATATAAACTAGTAAATTGTGAACCCCTTGTAATGGGTGGTGGTGGTAATGGGGTTTTTTGTCGGTTAGGTGATGGGCACATGCACTGTGCACTGTTTTATGTTTCTCGTTATGTAACCACATTTATAAAAATCAATAAAAATATATTTTTAAAAAAAAAAGTAAGGAAAGTAGGGGAAGTAGAGAGGAATTAGAGACAGCAAGTCGGGAGGAAGAGGAACCGAGGGAAGAACGAGAGAAACTAAGGATGGAAGAAGGAAAACAGGAACAAAAGGAGGCACAACAGGAGAGAAACTTAAAAGAAACAAGAAATCAGAAATACTACACATAGTCAATGTCAGAAGACACAAGAATAACATCTATTAATGTAAATGGACTTAATAATCCTAATAAAAGAAGATTGATATTTACAAAATTAAAAAAAAATTAAAAATGGATGTGATTGCTTTGCAAGAATTACATATACGTAAACGAAATGTAGACCTATTAGTAAATAAGAAACTAGGAATTCTTTATACATCTTTAGCAGAAAAAAAGGGGGGTGGCAATATATGTGAAAGAAACGATTAAAGCAAAAGAAATATACAAGGATAAGGAAGGTAGAATTTTAATAATAGAATTAGAAAACAATCAGAAATTGCTAACATTAATAGTAATATATGCACTGAATGAGAACCAATTAGAATTCTACAAAAAACTACATGAAAAAATCATTGAATTAGATTTAGATAACATAATTCTACTAGGAGATTTCAATGTGGTAGCAGATAAGAAATTAAATTATAAAGGAAACAGAAATATTAAAAAAAAGAAAAACCTCCCTAAAACCTTTTAAGATATAGTTAAGGAGCTAAACTTGAAAGACTCTTGGAGATAAAAACATGATAAACACAGACAATATACATATTATTCAAATCCACATCAGAGTTGGTCGCGTATAGACATGGTTTGGGCAACACTGCAGATAAATAATGAAATTGTAAAAACTGAAATAGAAGCAAACACTTGGGCAGACCACAACCCAATATCATTAATTTGGAGAAAGGGAAATAACAAAAAACAAATAAAATGGATTATGGATAGAAAAATAATAAAGGAAAAGTAGTATACTGAAATGCTAGAGAAAGAATTACAAATATTTTTTGACATAAATAAAACAGATGAAATTTCACCACAACATGACAAAAGCTTACATTAGAGGATTAACAACATCATATATGGGAATGAAACAAACAAAAAAAGATTAAACAGGAAAAATTAGAACAAGAATTAAAACAAATAGAAACAGAGCTACAATTAAATCCAAAAAGTAAAAAAAATAAGGAGAAAAAAAGATCAATTTAGACATGCAATCAATTTGTTACATCAGGAAGAAGTAGAAGAAAAAATTAGAACAGCCAAACAGGTATATTTTGACCAAGCAAATAAAACAGGAAGTTGGCTAGCATATAAACTAAGAAAACAAAAAGAAAAAAAATCATAGACAGATTAGAAGATGAACAAGGTAATATAAAATATGAGAAGGAAGAAAAGAATAGCAGTACAATATTATAAGAAATTATATACACAGGAAGAAGTAAAAAAAGAAGAAATGGAAAAGTATATTAAACTAACAAATATGGAAGTATTAACAGAAGAGCAACAAGAATTAAATAGACCAATTACCTTAGTTGAACTTCAGGCAGCGATAAAACAACAAAAAAACAACAAAGCAACAGGCACAGATGGTATACCAGTAAAATTATACAAACAAGAAATAAAAATATTAGAGAACAATATATTGGATATTTATAATCAAATAGCCCGAGACACAAAGATACTCCAAAAATGGACAGAAGCATTAATATCACTCATACCCAAAACAGAAACAGAAAAAGAAAAAATTCAAAACTACAGACCAATATCACTATAAAATACAGATTACGAGATATTTATCACAATTTACGCAGCAAGGTTAAAAAACATTCTGAATCAATTAATACACTGTGATCAAAATGGCTTTCTCCCCAAGAGGCAAATCAAGGATAATTTGAGGATAATGTACTAGAATACTATGAGGAGCACCCTGGAAAACATATGGCATTGGTTTTTCTTGACGCACAAAGGGCTTTCGACAATGTAAATTGGAAATTTATGATAACACAATGAGAAATGATGGATTTTGGACAACACTTTACAAATTTAATAAAAACAATATATCGGGAACAAAACGCCAAAATTATAATTAATGGAGAGCAAACAGAAAAATTTAAAATTGAGAAAGGAGTGAGACAAGGATGCCCTATCTCTTCACTTCTGTTTATATTAACGATGGAAACACTACTAATCAAAATAAGAAAAAATGAAGACATAAAAGGCCTAAAAATAAGAAAAGAAATTTATAAAGTCCAGGCCTTTGCAGATGATTTGGTATTTATAATTGAAGAACCATTGACAACTGCACCAAAATTAATTAAACAAATTGAAGATTTTGGTGAAGTAGCAGGACTCAAAATAAACAAACAAAAAACGAAAATAATCACCAAAAATTGCACAAAAAAACAAATAAAACATTTGTAACAAATTACCAATATGCAAGTAGTCAAAAAAGTGAAATATTTAGGAATATGGCTTACAGCCAAAACAACGACATTAAAAGAAGACAATTATATAAATTTAATAAACCAAATTAAAGTAGATTTTAAAAATTGGCAAAATTTACAACTTTCATTAATAGGTAGAATTAATTCGATTAAAATGAGTGTCCTGCCCAAGCTCCTCTTTCTTTTCCAGACAATTCCAATAAATCCAGGTAAAAATTTCTTTAAAGAATTAGACAAAGTAATATTAAAATATATATGGTTAGGTAACAAATCAAGAATCAAATTAAAGGCATTGCCAGATGTCAAGGAAAGAGGAGGTTTGGGTCTACCAAATTTTAAACTATATTACTACGCAATATCATTGGTATGGATCAAGGAGTGGATCACATTAGAAAATAAATGTATATTGACAATAGAAGGGCATGATTTATTATTAGGCTGGCATGCCTATCTCTGGTACGGAAGAGACAAAACTCATACATATTTCAAAAAGCATATATTATGAAATTCTCTTATCCAAATATGGAAAATAATAAAAAAACAACAATATACTAAGGTACCAGAGTGGGTCTCACCAATAGAACTAACATACCATCCAAATTTAATCGGCCCCACAATACAATTAGATATAAAGAATTATTGGGTCAACAAATGAATATAAAAACAAAGGAAGAATTGGAATATAATGGTAAGAAATTAGATTGGTGGACATACCTACAATTAAAAGACGCATACCAAAAAAACAAAAGGAAATACGGTTTTCTGATAGGGAGGGGTGAATTGGACAGGACACTATTAAAAATGATGAAAAATTAATCGGTAAAATATATAAATTTTTGATTCATTATGAGACAGAAGTGGAAATTGTAAAAGAGAATATGATAAGCTGGGGAATTAATTTTGGCTACACAATTGAACTAGAAAAATGGGAAAAATTATGGACTAACAATTGGCAGATGACAAAATCGACTACATTCAAGGAAAACCAATTAAAAATGTTTTACAGGTGGCACCTATCACCAGAAAGACTATCAAGTAGAAATAAAAAGAGGACACATTTTCTTGTGGGTGATTCGACCGTTAGAGGTGTTGATTTGGGACAGAGCAAGGATGTGGTTAAGGTGCTGAGGTGTCTCCCAGGGGCCACTGCCAGCAGGGACAGGAGGCGGATTACAAACATTGTTAAGACTGTGAGTAAAGGTAATAACGTTGATGTGGTGGTGCATCTTGGCACAAATGATTTGTCCCAGAGAAATGTTAATGTAGTAAAAAGAGATTTTCAATGTCTAAGTGTGGAGCTGGGTAAAATAACTGATTCAGTGACTTTCTCAGAGGTGTTACCGGTTTGTGGCCAAGAGGATAAAACAACGTGTATCAGAGAGTTTAATGTGTGGTTAAGGCAGTGGTGTAAAGCTGAAGGTTTTGGCTATGTAAGTCATGATGTCAGTAGGTGGTCTAATAGGGAGTTGTTTAAGAGGGATGGTTTGCATCCATCATACAGAGGTACCCAGGTGCTCGGTGAGGAATTCAGAACTTTTTTGGACAGGCATTTAAACTAGGTAAAGGGGACAGAGATGTAACTGATGTGGGTGATTTCTGTCCCCGACCAATGAGGATAAAGCAGTTTTTGGAAGCTTATGAAAAGGGAGCTGCAAATAATATAGATGTAGTTGTTGATGATAAGGGGCAAACTAATAACGAAAATAATGTTCTTCGGGTAATGTGCACAAATGCTCGAAGCTTGAGCAACAAGCTCTGTGAATTAATGGCCATAATATCTAGAGATAATTTGGACCTGGTTGCCATAACTGAGACATGGTTTAAGGATTCTAATGAATGGGAAATATCCATACCAGGATATACACTGTATAGGAAGGATAGAATAGAGAGAAGGGGAGGTGGAGTAGCCATTTATATTAAAGAAAGTCTAAAAACAACACTAATTCAAAATACGTGTCAAGATCTAGAGACTCTCTGGATTTGCATGCAAAATAAAGAAGGTTCTGTCATTAGAATTGGGGTGATCTATAGGCCTCCAGGGCAATCCGAGGAATATGACAACAAGATGGTGGATGAAATTACCCAAATGGCAGTAAAGGGAGATATTGTGGTTATGGGTGATTTCAACATGCCTGATGTTGACTGGAATATCCCCAGTGCCCTTACATGCAAAAGTAAGAATATAGTAGAGGCCTTTACAGGAGCAGCTCTGGCACAGCTGGTTAAGACACCAACTAGAGGGGAGAATATTCTAGATTTAGTTTTTACGAATGGGAATTGGGTTTCAGATGTCAAGGTGGGAGAAAATTTAGGTTGCAGTGACCATCTATGTTTGTGGTTTGATGTAAAAACTCATTGTGAGCAATCCTATAATGCAACCAAAGTATTGGATTTCAGAAAAACAAATTTTAATGCAATGGGAGAATATTTAGATAATGAATTAAAGGGGAGGGATAAAATGGCAGGAGCGAGCATCCAGTGGACTGTATTAAAAAAGGCCATCTTAAAAGCCACTGGACTGTATGTAAGACAAATAACTAAAGGTAAAAGGAAGAAGAAACCGCTATGGTTTAGCAATGATGTAAGGGCTATAGTCAATGAAAAAAAGGCTGCCTATAGGAGGTATAAAGAGTCTGGAAGTATAGCTGATAGGGAGGTATATAAAATGAGACAGAAGGAGGCGAAACAGATAATATATGCTGCTAAAGCCTCAAAAGAGGAAGAAATTGCCAAATCTGTAAAGAAGGGGGATAAAACCTTCTTCAGATATATTAATGATAAGAAGAAGAAAAACTGCGGCATCACGAAGCTTAGTACCGGGAATAATACATGCATTAATGGGAATAAGGAGATCGCTGACCATTTCAATAGCTACTTCTGTTCAGTTTTCTCAAAAGACACCTTACAAAATAATACTATAGAGGGATATAGCATTGCTTCCAGCTGTACGGATTCAGCTCCAGTGATCTTAGAAGCCGATGTCTTAGAAGAACTTGAACGATTAAAGATAAATAAGGCAATGGGTCCAGATGGCATCCACCCCAGAGTTCTTAAAGAACTCAGATCTGTCATTGCTACCCCCCTGACTGATTTGTTTAACCAATCCTTGTTAACAGGAGAAGTTCCTGAGGATTGGAGAATGGCCAGTGTTGTGCCTATTCACAAGAAGGGCAGTAGAGAAGAAGCTGGTAACTACAGGCCAGTTAGCTTGACATCAGTTGTAGTTAAAATGATGGAGACTCTACTCAAAAAGAGGATAAATCAGCACCTAAAAAACAATAACTTATTAGACCCAAATCAGCATGGCTTTACTGAAGGCAAATCATGTCAGACTAATCTCATTGATTTCTTTGACTATGTCACAAAGGTGTTGGATGAAGGTGGTGCCGTGGATATTGCCTACCTGGACTTCAGCAAAGCCTTTGATACGGTTCCACATAAAGAGCTGATAGATAAATTAGTGAAGATTGGACTTAATCCCTGGATAGTTCAATGGATTTGCAGCTGGCTGAAGCGTAGACATCAGAGAGTTATTGTTAATGGCGAGTATTCTGAGCAGAGTCAGGTTACAAGCGGTGTGCCACAAGGATCTGTTCTGGGTCCTATTCTTTTTAATATATTTGTGGGTGACATAGGGGAAGGTTTGGTAGGGAAGGTTTGCCTATTTGCCGATGACTCTAAAGTGTGCAATAGGGTTGATATTCCTGGAGGCGTCTGTAATATGGTAAATGATTTAGCTTTACTAGATAAATGGTCTAAGCAATGGAAACTGCAGTTTAATGTTTCCAAATGTAAAATAATGCACTTGGGGAAAAGGAATCCTCAATCTGAGTATTGTATTGGCAGTTCAGTGTTGGCAAATACTTCAAAAGAAAAGGATTTAGGGGTAGTGATTTCTGACAGTCTCAAAATGGGTGAACAGTGCAGTCAGGCGGTAGGGAAAGCAAGTAGGATGCTTGGCTGCATAGCTAGAGGTATAACAAGCAGGAAGAGGGAGATTATGATCCCACTATATAGAATGATGGTGAGACCACATTTGGAATACTGTGTTCAGTTCTGGAGACCTCACCTACAAAAAGATATTGACAAAATTGAACGGGTCCAAAGACGGGCTACAAGAATGGTGGAAGGTCTTAAGCATAAAACGTATCAGGAAAGACTTAATGAACTCAATCTGTATAGTCTGGAGGACAGAAGGAAAAGGGGGGACATGATCGAAACATTTAAATATATTAAAGGGTTAAATAAGGTCCAGGAGGGAAGTGTTTTTAATAGGAAAGTGAACACAAGAACAAGGGGACACAATCTGAAGTTAGTTGGGGGAAAGATCAAAAGCAACATGAGAAAATATTATTTTACTGAAAGAGTAGTAGATCCTTGGAACAAACTTCCAGCAGATGTGGTAGATAAATCCACAGTAACTGAATTTAAACATGCCTGGGATAAACATATATCCATCCTAAGATAAAATACAGAAAATAGTATAAGGGCAGACTAGATGGACCATGAGGTCTTTTTCTGCCGTCAGACTTCTATGTTTCTATGTTTCTATGTAAGAATGTTCCCAAAAATCTCTCTAATATGTTGGAAGTGTCAAAAAGAAAGAGGCACGTTCTGCCACCAATGATGGACATGCACACAGGCAAAAAAGTTTTGGAATAAAATAACAAATTGGTTAAAAGAAATAGTAAATGAAGAAACAGAAAAAAAACCAGAATTATATTTATTAGGTATTTTTAATTAAAAAAAATAGAAAAAGAGGTAAGATACCTAGTTGTACATATACTAACATCTGCCAGAATAGTATATGCCCAACAGTGGAAAATGGACAAACTACCAGAAGAAAATATAATAGTTAAAAAGATACTAGACTGTGCGGAGATGGACAGGCTATCCAAAAGATTAGAGGGAAAAGAAGAATCAGATTACTATAAAACATGGGCAAAATTTTATGATTGGCTAAAGAAAAGAACAATAAAGAAATAAATAAAAATCTATGCAAACAACACGTCAAATAAAAGAATTGAAAAATTAATATTATATTATCACGTTGGAGCGGAGCTGTCTTCGAAAGCTCTCGGGACCGTTCTCCATTTTTCAGCCTTTTGGCCCGCCATCGAAGCAGTTGCAGCCTGGAGGGATGAGCAACTTGAAGGGGAACTCTCTGTGCACCCGTTGTGGTAAGGCAACACCTCGGGGGGTGCGGAGTAACGCCCGGGACCGGGGTTGAAGAGATTGGCTTGTGTCGATCCAGAGACGTGGCTGCCCGACATCTTACAGGAAGCTAG
The DNA here is from genome assembly GCF_031021105.1 of Erythrolamprus reginae. Lineage (NCBI taxonomy): Eukaryota > Metazoa > Chordata > Lepidosauria > Squamata > Dipsadidae > Erythrolamprus > Erythrolamprus reginae. Next base: position 78,692,755 of record NC_091953.1, read on the forward strand.
AAGAGCAGCTAACATAGGCCAAAGTATCGGGGAAAGATTTATTGAAACGGATGGTATAGTGGCTGGATAAGAGTGGTTCGTGCCTGGAGAGATTGAGAAGGTTTTTGAATGGTAAGCTCTTGCTGCGAACAAGAAGAATAACCAGTTTGGGAGAACTTTGAAGAATTTACTGTGGCGGCCGTTATCGAGCGTGGAGAGAGAGATGGGGGTCGTATTGTGTACAAGTGGATCGGAGCCGAGGGAGGAACCCGGCAGGATCTTCTCCCCCCTGTAATCTTGGTTTTTGCGTTGGAGTGAATAACATCGGAGTGGAACGGCAGCAAGAGCAAGGTGGTTTTTTTATCGAAAGTGGATGGTGGTTTGCGGAAGTTTGTGGAAGTTTGTGGAAGCAAGAGAGAGAGGGATACTTGGAGCGGCCTAGAGTGACTCAGCAAACCAGAAGCCTGTGCTGACACGTGGACAAATCAGCACATATAACATTTGGAATATTTGGATATCTTTGGAATATTTGGAACCATTTGGATATATATTGTTGCAAAACAGCTTTGGGAAAATATAAGTTACAAATCAATCAAAGTCCTGTGCACAGTTTAGTAAGAACTTGGTGGCAACTTTATAGCTTTACAACTTCATATAATTTTTCCTTCTTTTTTTTTTTTGACTATCTTGACTTTCATATAAACTCTGGAGATTTTTGTTACTAGACTCTTGACTTTTGATTGCATAATGGATGATCTCTGGCGGGCCCGGGACAGGGGTTTATCCTCTGTCCTGGTGCTCCTTGACCTCTCAGCGGCTTTCGATACCATCGACCATGGTATCCTTCTGCGCCGGCTGGAGGGGTTGGGAGTGGGAGGCACTGTTCTTCAGTGGTTCTCCTCCTACCTCTCTGGCCGGTTGCAGTCGGTGTTAGTGGGGGGACAGAGGTCGACTCCTAGGTCTCTCCCTTGTGGGGTGCCTCAGGGGTCGGTCCTCTCCCCCCTGCTATTTAACATCTACATGAAACCGCTGGGTGAGATCATCCAAGGACATGGGGTGAGGTATCATCAATATGCCGATGATACCCAGCTTTACATCTCCACCCCATGCCCAGTCAACGAAGCGGTGGAAGTGATGTGCCGGTGCCTGGAGGCTGTTGGGGCCTGGATGGGTGTCAACAGACTCAAACTCAACCCGGATAAGACGGAGTGGCTGTGGGTTTTGCCTCCCAAGGACAACTCCATCTGTCCGTCCATTACCCTGGGGGGGGAATTATTGACCCCCTCAGAGAGGGTCCGCAACTTGGGCATCCTCCTCGATCCACAGCTCACATTAGAACAACATCTCGCAGCTGTGGCGAGGGGGACGTTTGCCCAGGTTCGCCTGGTGCACCAGTTGCGGCCCTATCTGGACCGGGACTCACTGCTCACAGTCACTCATGCCCTCATCACCTCGAGGTTCGACTACTGTAATGCTCTCTACATGGGGCTACCTTTGAAAAGTGTTCGGAAACTCCAGATCGTGCAGAATGCAGCTGCGAGAGCAGTCATGGGCTTACCCAGGTATGCCCATGTTTCACCATCACTCCGCAGTCTGCACTGGCTGCCGATCAGTTTCCGGTCACAATTCAAAGTGTTGGTTATGACCTTTAAAGCCCTTCATGGCACTGGACCAGAATATCTCCGAGACCGCCTCCTGCCGCACGAATCCCAGCGACCAATTAGGTCCCACAGAGTGGGCCTTCTCTGGGTCCCGTCAACTAAGCAATGTCGGTTGGCGGGCCCCAGGGGAAGAGCCTTCTCTGTGGCGGCACCGGCCCTCTGGAACCAACTCCCCCCGGAGATTAGAACTGCCCCTACTCTTCCTGCCTTCCGCAAACTTCTTAAAACCCACCTTTGCCGCCAGGCATGGGGGAATTGAAACATCCCCCCCCCTGGGCACGTTGAATTTATATATGGTATGCTTGTGTGTGAGTCTGTTAGTTTGTGGGGGTTTTTTAAATCTTTAAAATTTTAAATTGTTGATTACTTACGATTTGTCTTTTTACATGTTGTGAGCCGCCCCGAGTCTTCGGAGAGGGGCGGCATACAAATCCAAGTAATAAATAAATAAATAAATAAATAAAACCGGAATTAATTCACTCTTTCTGATTATAGAACTTTTAGATACCTTGATAGCTGGTTATTAAATTATTATTGAACTATTAAGAAAATTGCAAGCAGAAGACTGAAGATAGAAGATAGAAGATATGAAAGTTATGTAAAACTATATAAAATTACTGTCTGAAATATAATTATAGACTTTATTAATTTACCTCAACCTTCCTTGCCCTTTCCTTTTCTATTTTTCTTTTTTCTTGTTATTATTAGGCTTCAAAACTAAGATCTTACTATCCTTTTGTTATAATAGTTTAGTATAATCATATACAGTGATCCCTCGAGTATCGCGAGGGTTACGTTCCAAGACCCCTCGCGATACTCGATTTTTCGCGATATAGTGGTGCGGAAGTAAAAACACCATCTGCGCATGCGCGCCCTCGCGCATGTGCAGATGGTGTTTTTTACTTCCGCACTTGGGAAGACCCCCGCCCAACAGCTGAGGACCCGCCTGCCCGCCGCCGCACCGCTCGTGCCGCCGCTGCTGGCGCGAGCAACGCCGCTTCCCAGCTGAGTGGCGCGAGCAACGGCGTGGGTGGGCGAAGGGCGGGCGCGCGGACAAGGGGCGCACGAGCGGCGTGGCGGCCGAACAAACGGCGGCCGCACGAGCAACGCAAGCGGCGTGGCGGCCGGACAAATGGCGGCCGCGCCTGGCGGCAGCACGAGCAACACGAACGGCGTGGCGGCCGAACAAACGGCGGCCGCACGAGCAACGCAAGCGGCGTGGCGGCCGGACTAATGGCGGCCGCGCCTGGCGGCAGCACGACACACAAACAGCGTGGCGGCCGAACAAACGGCGGCCGCACGAGCAACGCAAGCGGCGTGGCGGCCGGACAAATGGCGGCCGCGCCTGGCGGCAGCACGAGCAACACGAACGGCGTGGCGGCCGAACAAACGGCGGCCGCACGAGCAACGCAAGCGGCGTGGCGGCCGGACTAATGGCGGCCGCGCCTGGCGGCAGCACGACACACAAACAGCGTGGCGGCCGAACAAACGGCGGCCGCACGAGCAACGCAAGCGGCGTGGCGGCCGGACAAATGGCGGCCGCGCCTGGCGGCAGCACGAGCAACACAAACGGCGTGGCGGCCGAACAAACGGCGGCCGCACGAGCAACGCAAGCGGCGTGGCGGCCGGACTAATGGCGGCCGCGCCTGGCGGCAGCACGACACACAAACAGCGTGGCGGCCGAACAAACGGCGGCCGCACGAGCAACGCAAGCGGCGTGGCGGCCGGACAAATGGTGGCCGCGCCTGGCGGCAGCACGAGCAACACGAACGGCGTGGCGGCCAAACAAACGGCGGCCGCACGAGCAACGCAAGCAGCGTGGCGGCCGGACAAACGGATTCTCCTCCGACCTGCCCTCACCTTAGCTTCCAGCTGATGCTTCGATCCTTGGAAGAGGCCAGAGCGCCTTTCTGCACCACACTCTGCGCTCGGGTTCCTTTCCGGAAGATGGAAGTTTCTCTCCTTCCATCCTTTCTAGCAATACAATACTCGATGGTTAAAACCATTTTAACCATCGAGTATTGTATTGCTAGAAAGGATGGAAAGAGAGAAACTTCCATCTTCCGGAAAGGAACCCGAGCGCAGAGTGTGGTGCAGAAAGGCGCTCTGGCCTCTTCCAAGGATCGAAGCATCAGCTGGAAGCTAAGGTGAGGGCAGGTCGGAGGAGAATCCGTTTGTCCGGCCGCCACGCCGCTTGCGTTGCTCGTGCGGCTGCCGTTTGTTCGGCCGCCACGCCGTTTGTGTTGCTCGTGCTGCCGCCAGGCGCGGCCGCCATTTGTCCGGCCGCCACGCCGCTTGCGTTGCTCGTGCGGCCGCCGTTTGTTCGGCCGCCACGCTGTTTGTGTTGCTCGTGCTGCCGCCAGGCGCGGCCGCCATTTGTCCGGCCGCCACGCCGCTTGCGTTGCTCGTGCGGCCGCCGTTTGTTCGGCCGCCACGCTGTTTGTGTTGCTCGTGCTGCCGCCAGGCGCGGCCGCCATTTGTCCGGCCGCCACGCCGCTTGCGTTGCTCGTGCGGCCGCCGTTTGTTCGGCCGCCACGCCGCTCGTGCGCCCCTTGTCCGTGCGCCCGCCCTTCGCCCACCCACGCCGTTGCTCGCGCCACTCAGCTGGGAAGCGGCGTTGCTCGCGCCAGCAGCGGCGGCACGAGCGGCGCGGCGGCCGGACAAGCGGCGGGCAGGCGGGTCCTCAGCTGCTGGGCGGGGGTCTTCCCAAGTGTCCGGCCGCCATGCTGTTCGTGTTGCTCGTGCTGCCGCCAGGAGCGGCCGCCGTTTGTCCGGCCGCCACGCCGCTCGTGTGCCCAATGTCCGCGCGCCCGCCTTTCGCCCGCCCACGCCGTTGCTCGCGCCACTCAGCTGGGAAGCAACGCTGGGGTTTCCCCGCCGCCCACGCAAAGGGGAAACCCCGGCAAGAGGGGGAAGACCCAGGGAAGCCGCCCAGCAGCTGATCTGGCCAGGGGGAAGCAAACTCCACCATCTACGCATGCGTGGCCATAGGAAAAAAAAAATGGCGCACATGCGCAGATGGTGTTGTTTACTTCCGGGTTGAAAAATCGCGATATAGCGTTTCGCGAAGATCGAGATCGCGAAACTCGAGGGATCACTGTATTTATATTTATACTTATATATTTAGTAATATTATTAATAATATCATTATTACTCATTAGGAGGTTTGGTTTAGAATTTAGAGTTTTAAAAGATATTTGTATTTAATGGTGATCTAATTGTGTTTAAGATTTAACTGTGTTTAAGATATTGTGATATTAAAATATTAAGATATTAAGGACATTAAGAAATTAATGAATTTTTGAAAACTAAAAGTGATAGGATCCTGTAAGTGCCTTTAGCCATTACCCTAAATATTTAACGAAACAACTGGCACTTGTATAAATTTTGATGAATTGGTTTGACTGATTTGATTAGAGCGATTATAATTTATTTTTATAAACTACAGTTGTCTGCAATCTTTAGGTAATAATAATATATATATTCTATTCTATTTAACTTATATCTGAATTAATTAAATCAAATTATACTATATTTTTAATTATATTTTAAATTATCCCATTCAATAGAATTAATTGCTTAACTGTTTGATTAACTGACTGATTAACTGATTAATTGATTGTTCAACTGATTGACTGATTGATTAACTGATTGTACAACTTGTGACACTGTGATATTGAGATTATTTAAGATGTCAAGGCCCTCAGCAAATGCCTCTCAATCCAAAGGTGGTAATAAATCAGTGACACCTCAGCCAGCAACTCCTCAAAATACTAGAGGAGCAGAAAGTGTGACAAACATGACCTCTCAGACTCCAGTTATAACACTCGCATCTCTGCAAGATCTAATGTTAAAGATGCAAGAATCATTGGACCAAAACTATGAAAAACTGACAGGGAATATTGAGAATGTAAGAGGTGAAATCCAAAAAGATATACAGAGAGTGGAGGACAGAGTAGGCAAAATGGATGAAAAAATCGAATCTATACGAGGTGCCCTCTCCAAAAACGCACAAAAAATACAGGAGATTGAGCAGAAAAATGAGAAATTGGAAATTAAAATACAGGAAACAGAAACCAATACAATGTCAGCTATTAAAAATATGGAAGAGGCCCTACTTAATATTGAGCTCGAAAAAGCCTCTTTTTTCTTAAGATTTCAAAATATACAAGAAAATAAAGAAGAAAATATTGCAGAAACAATGGCTGAGATAATAGCGGGTGTTACAGGGTCAACAGCAAGTAGGGTGCTGAAGGAGATAGACGAAATATATCGTGTATATACCAGCTATGCCCATAGGAATAAATTACCTCGAGAGGTACACGTCAGATTTGTCAAAAAAACAGCAAGGGATGAGATATACCATCTAGCGAAAGATGATCCAATAATACACAAATGAAAGGAGGTAATAGTCCTAAAACAAATCCCTAGACGGATTAGAGAAAAAAGAAGACTGTACCAATCTCTAACATCCAAATTACATCGACATAAAATTTCTTTTAGGTGGCTTATACCCGAAGGTCTTCTAATCACCCTTCTGGGGAAAAAGTACAGGATAAATTCAACTGAAGAGGCTCCAAATTTTCTTGATCAAAATATTAAATTAATTTAAACACAGGAACTAGGGGGGAGGAGGGAAAAGGAGGGGAAGAGTAGAGATGAATCAATATCGGACGAGAACATACAAGAACCAGAGATCAGATACAAATGAATTACTAATGGCAAAGAAGGGGCAATTGCAAGGTCTAGAACAGGAACCAGAGATCGGAACTAAGGAAACAATTACAGACGATGAAATATCACTACTTTCCATAAACATCAATGGTATAAATGCAACAAAAAAAAGAAACAAAATATGGCATAAATTAATGAAAAGCAATCCAGATATAACCTGTCTCCAAGAAGTACATATCAAAAAAGATCAGTATTCAGTTTTAGAATATCCAAAATTAGGAAAACTTTTTGCATCCCTAGCACCAGTTAAAAAACGCGGGATAGCAATTTATGTTAAACCAAGATTGAAACCAAAATTAATATATTCTGATGAGGAAGGAAGGATTCTGGCGGTGAAAATAAACAAAGGAAACACTCCAACAATAATAATCTCAATATATGCTTCAAGTATAAAGCAGATTGAATTTTATGCAAAAATACATAGAATTTTATTAGATATTGATCCCAAAAAAATAGTAATTGTTGGAGACTATAATTCGATAGTGGACAGGAAAAAAGATTATAAAAGTAACGATTAAAAAAAAATTAGAAAAACCCTCCCGTCTACCTTTAATCAAATGACAGAAGAATATCTATTGAAAGATGTTTGGAGACATTTCCATCCTGCTACCAGATACTATACATTCTTCTCATACCCGCACAAGTCATGGTCTAGGATAGACATGGCTTGGGCTAATCAAGAATTTATTAAAAATACAATAGAATCAGAGATCTTGCCCAATACTTGGGCAGATCACAATCCAATATGGATAAAATGGAAGGAGCAGGAAAGCTATATAAAAAAAAGATGGTTTTTAAACCAATCTGTTACCAAAGAAAAGGAATATATATCAATGATGGAAAAGGAGCTAAAATATTAGCTTGGGCTAATCAAGAATTTATTAAAAATACAATAGAATCAGAGATCTTGCCCAATACTTGGGCAGATCACAATCCAATATGGATAAAATGGAAGGAGCAGGAAAGCTATATCAAAAAAAGATGGTTTTTAAACCAATCTGTTACCAAAGAAAAGGAATATATATCAATGATGGAAAAGGAGCTAAAATATTAGCTTGGGCTAATCAAGAATTTATTAAAAATACAATAGAATCAGAGATCTTGCCCAATACTTGGGCAGATCACAATCCAATATGGATAAAATGGAAGGAGCAGGAAAGCTATATCAAAAAAAGATGGTTTTTAAACCAATCTGTTACCAAAGAAGGGGAATATATGTCAATGATGGAAAAGGAGCTAAAATATTTTTTTGAAATAAATGATAATGGAGAAACAAATAAAGCTAATCTATGGGACACTACAAAGGCTTATATTAGAGGTTTATCAATATCCTATTTAGCAGTCAAAAACAAACAAAAGAAGAGTGAAATACAAAAACTATCTCAGAAAATAGTCTCCCTAGAAGAAGAATTACATAAAAACCCATCAGATAAAAAATATTGGAAGAATTAAATCTGACAAAACATAAAGTTAATTTACAAAATCAAGAAGAATTAGTACAAAAAATAAAGAGCCAAAAACAATTTTTTTTTTTAAATGCCAATAAGCCTGGAAGATGGCTAGCTTGGAAGCTAGCAAAACAACAATCAGAAAGATATATTGAAGCACTTATTGATGCATCAGGAGAAAGACAAACAGGTGAAAAAGAAAAAAAGGTAATAGTCGAACAATTTTACTCTAGATTATATGATCAGGAAGAGGTGGAAGAAAGTACAATTAATAATTATTTAGAACAAATAGACCTACCCAAAATTACGGAGGAAGAAAAAGAAAATCTGAATCCAAATATTACAATAACTGAACTAAGACTAATTCTGGGCAGGCAGAAAAACAACAAATCCCCGGGACCTGACGGAATCCCGTTTGAACTATATAAGGTGCTTCAAAACACATTAGAAATACAAATGCTAGACTTATTTAACGATATTATGATGGGAGGGAAAATACCAGAATCATGGAAACAGGCATATATAAATCTAATCCCTAAAAATGAATTAGAAAAAGTTTTAATCCAAAACTATTGACCAATCACTCTGCTGAATACAGACTATAAAATATTAGCGGCAATTATTGCAGAAAGGTTAAAATCAATATTAAATAAAATTATTCACATAGACCAAAATGGATTCTTACCATATAGACAGATCAAAAACAATACTAGGACGATACTAAATACAATTGAATATTATGATCTACAGGTTGGAAAACAAGCAGCCCTAATATTCGTAGACGCAGAAAAAGCCTTTGATAAAGTGAGTTGGAGATATTTTACACTGCAATTCCAAAAAATGAACTTTGGCGACAAACTATTAGGATTAATCAACACAATATATACTCAACAAAAAGCAAAGGTGATAATTAATAAAGAAATGACAGAGGAGATAGAAATTTAAAAAGGCGTAAGGCAAGGATGTCCACTAGCACCATTAATCTTCATAACGGCTTTAGAAACCTTACTAATTAAAATAAGAAACGTTCCAAACATAACAGGATTAAAAGTTAAAAATGAAGAATTCAAACTTCAAGCCTACGCTGACGATATGGTATTCATTTCGGAAGACCCACTAATATCAGGTAAACACCTATTGAAAGAAATAGAAGATTTTGGAGCTATTGCAGGGCTAAAAATAAACAAAAATAAGACTTAGATAATAACTAAGAATATGACCCCAAAGCAAAATTCAGAATTAGAAAATAAACTAGAATTTAACATAGCTCAAAAGGTTAAATACTTAGGAATAACGCTTTCGGCCAAATGCAGTACCATATTTAAAGATAACTATGAAAATTTTTTACAAACAACAAAAGTAAATTTAGACAAATGGTCTAAGCTCCCACTGTCATTTTTAGGCAAAATTGCTGCGATAAAAATGAACGTGTTACCTAAGATTATTTTCCTTTTCTAAACAATCCCCATTAAACTACCTAGGAAATTTTTCGACACACTTAAAAAACTGACACACCAATTCATTTGGAGTAAGAAAAAAGTCAGACTGAAATACAAAAATTTACAAGACCATAAGAACAGAGGAGGGATGGGAGTCCCGGATTGGAAACTATACTATACAGCCGCTTCAATGAGCTGGATAAAAGATTGGATCACCTTTAGGGAAAAGAGAATATTAGCTCTAGAAGGTTTTAACCTCAAATTTGGGTGGCATTCTTACCTATTTGGAAAAAAGAATAAATCATATACACACTTTAATCAGCACTTTATAAGGGACAGCCTAATAGAATCATGGTTTAGAGTACAAAAATCCCAATACCTGCAGATACCTAGATGGATTTCGCCAAAAGAGGCTATAATATATCCCAAAATAATGAATCTAAAGAATAAAATAATATACAACCAAATCTTAGATGAAAATAATACATTAATGTCCAAACAGGATCTGCAGCAAAAAGGGATTGAAATTGAATGGATCCAGTATTATCAAATTAGGTCAAGATATAAAGAGGACAAAGAAAGACAGGGATTCCAAAAAATAGGTGCATTAGATAAAATTTTATTAGGCCCAGACAAAAAACAAATCTCAAAAATATATAAATATTTGTTATATCAAGAATTAGCGGAGGAAGAAGTAAAAGGAAGTATGATAGCATGGGGTCAAAATTTTGGATACACAATAAATTTACCGGAATGGGAAAAAATATGGACAGTCATCTATAAAACAATGCTCTCAGTTCCATACAGAGAAAACATCTATAAGATGTTTTACAGATGGCACCTTCCTCCAGCTCGATTATCAAAAATGTACCCCAAACTCTCTCCAATTTGTTGGAAATGCCAGAAAAAAACGGGTACCTATTACCACATGTGGTGGACATGTCCTTTAGTTAAAAAATTTTGGGGAAAAATTAGGAATATGATGGAAGGAATTATAGGAAGGGAAATATTTATGAAACCAGAACTATTCTTACTTGGAATATTTAGACAAAAATTTTCAAAGAATGATAGACATGTAATACTACATGCAACAACAACGGCAAGAATTACGTACGCACAATCTTGGAAGCAGGAACCCATGCCAACGATGTATAGTGTGATAACAAAAATTTATGAGGTAGTAGAAATAACCAAACTAACATACGAATTACAGGACAAGGATATGGAGGACTTCCATAACAGCTGGGACAGAGGATTGCCAAAAACAAATTAAATTGAAAGAAAATTGGGAACCAATTGGGTCGGAATATTCCAGTGTTGCTGGGGAGAGGCAGATATGGCGGGGGCCACAGAGTTAGCCGTTCCAGGGGAACGAGGGATCATTGCTTAATAATGATCCCTTGTTCTGGCTCTGTGAGCCCAATCTTGGGTACTGGTGATGAGTGTAACTCTGGCCCTGGGCTCAGGTTGCTGCTGCTCAATGCCAGGTCGGTGGTAAATAAAGCTCTCCTCATCCGGGATTTGATCCTGGATGAGGAGGCCGACCTGGCATGTATTACTGAAACCTGGCTGGGCCCAGAGGGGGGTGTTCCTCTCTCTGAAATCTTCCCAGCTGGGTTTCAGATATGGCATCAACCTCGACCCCAGGGAAGGGGGGGAGGAGTGGCTATTATAGCCAGGGAGAGCCTTTGCCTACGTAGACTCATTGCTCTGGAAATTGCGGGTTGCGAGTCTCTCTTGATGAAGTTGGACTTAGTGGTTCAGGTGGGCTTATTTCTCACGTACCTGCCTCCCAGCTGCGTGTCAAAAGCCCTGCCTGTGCTACTCGAGGAGGTAGCCGGGTTGGCGGTGGAGTTCCCCGGACTTATTGTCCTGGGGGACTTCAACCTGCCGTCACTCGGCGAAACCTTTGGGTTGGCACAGGAGTTCATGGCCACCATGACAGCCATGGACCTGACTCAAGTAGTACAGGGTCCGACTCACGAGGGAGGGCACGCACCTGACATGGTATTCCTTTTCGAGCAATTGAGTAATGGTCTGAGACTAAGGGGCTTAGAAACATTGCCTTTGTCATGGTCAGACCATTTCCTACTACGGCTTGACTTCCTGGCTCCAATCCTTCCCCGCAGGGAGGCGGAACCAATTAAGATGTTCCGCCCCAGACGCCTGATGGACCCAGAGGGCTTTCAGACGGCGCTTGGGGTTATTCCAGAGGCACTCGTCCACAGTTCGGCGGAGTCTCTTGCGGAGGCCTGGAATACGGCTGCTGCGGAGGCTCTCGACCGGATTGCGCCTTTGCGACCTCTCTGCGGCGCTAGACCCCGTAGAGCCCCATGGTTCAACGAGGAGCTCCGGGAGTTGAAACGCCAAAAGAGACGTCTAGAGAAGCGATGGAGGAAGAGTAGGTCTGAATCCGATCGAACACTTGTAAGAGCTTTTATTAAGACTTACAAAGTGGCGCTCAAGGCACCAAGATGCGCGTACCATGCCGCCTTGATTGCATCAGCGGAATCCCGCCCGGCCGCTCTGTTTAGGGTGACCCGCTCCCTTCTTAACCAGGGGGGAGTTGGGGAGCCCTTGCAGAGTAGTGCCGAGGATTTTAACACGTTTTTCGCTGATAAAGTCGCTCAGATCCGGGCCAACCTCGACTCCAATTGTAAGACAGAGTCGACTGACAACGAGTCAGTCGAGGTGACTGGGGCACGTACTTGTCCACCTGTCTGGGAAGAGTTTGATCTGGTGACACCTAATGAAGTGGACAAGGCCATTGGAGCTGTGAGTTCCGCCACCTGTTTACTGGATCCGTGTCCCTCCTGGTTGGTTTCGGCCAGCAGGGAGGTGACACGGAGCTGGGCCCAGGAGATTACCAACGCTTCCTTGGGGAGGGGAGTTTTTCCATCACTCTATAAAGAAGCGCTCGTGCGCCCCCTCCTCAAGAAGCCCTCCCTGGACCCAGCCGTACTTAATAACTATCATCCAGTCTCCAACCTTCCCTTTATGGGGAAGGTTGTTGAGAAGGTGGTGGCACTCCAGCTCCAGCGGTCCTTGGAAGAAGCCGATTATCTAGGTCCCCAGCAGTCGGGTTTCAGGCCCGGTTACAGCACGGAAACCGCTTTGGTCGCGTTGATGGATGATCTCTGGCGGGCCTGGGACAGGGGTTTATCCTCTGTCCTGGTGCTCCTTGACCTCTCAGCGGCTTTCGATACCATCGACCATGGTATCCTTCTGCACCGGCTGGAGGGGTTGGGGGTGGGAGGCACTGTTCTCCAGTGGTTCTCCTCCTACCTCTCTGGCCGGTCGCAGTCGGTGTTAGTGGGGGGTCAGAGGTCGGCTCCTAGGTTTCTCCCTTGTGGGGTGCCTCAGGGGTCGGTCCTCTCCCCCCTGCTATTCAACATCTACATGAAACCGCTGGGCGAGATCATCCAAGGACATGGGGTGAGGTATCATCAATATGCGGATGATACCCAGCTTTACATCTCCACCCCATGCCCAGTCAACGAAGCGGTGGAAGTGATGTGCCGGTGCCTGGAGGCTGTTGGGGCCTGGATGGGTGTCAACAGACTCAAGCTCAACCCGGATAAGACGGAGTGGCTGTGGGTTTTGCCTCCCAAGGACAATTCCATCTGTCTGTCCATTACCCTGGGGGGGAATTATTGACCCCCTCAGAGAGGGTGCGCAACTTGGGCGTCCTCCTCGATCCACAGCTCACATTAGAAAACCATCTCTCAGCTGTGGCGAGGGGGGCGTTTGCCCAGGTTCGCCTGGTGCACCAGTTGCGGCCCTATCTGGACCGGGACTCATTGCTCACAGTCACTCATGCCCTCATCACCTCGAGGTTCGACTACTGTAATGCTCTCTACATGGGGCTACCTTTGAAAAGTGTTCGGAAACTTCAGATCGTGCAGAATGCAGCTGCGAGAGCAGTCATGGGCTTACCCAGGTATGCCCATGTTTCACCATCACTCCGCAGTCTGCATTGGCTGCCGATCAGTTTCCGGTCACAATTCAAAGTGTTGGTTATGACCTTTAAAGCCCTTCATGGCATCGGACCAGAATATCTCCGAGACCGCCTTCTGCCGCACGAATCCCAGCGACCGATTAGGTCCCACAGAGTGGGCCTCCTCCGGGTCCCGTCAACTAAACAATGTCGGTTGGCGGGCCCCAGGGGGAGAGCCTTCTCTGTGGCGGCACCGACTCTCTGGAACCAACTCCCCCCGGAGATCAGAACTGCCCCTACTCTTCCTGCCTTCCGTAAACTTCTCAAAACCCACCTTTGCCGTCAGGCATGGGGAAACTAAACATCTCCCCCTGGGCCCGCTGAATTTATACATGGTATGCTTGTGTGTGTGTATGTTAGTATAGGGTTTTTTTTAACTTTTAATATTTTAATTAATTGGATTATGTATTGAATTGTTTTTTCACTTGTTGTGAGCCGCCCCGAGTCTTCGGAGAGGGGCGGCATACAAATCCAAATAATAAATAAATAAAATAAATAAATAAACCCTAAATCTAAATTTAGAGAGAAAAATCAAATTGATACTAAGAAAAAATAATAACAAACCAAGCATTACTATACCATTGGGGGGAAAAAACCATATAAAACTGACATAATAACAGGAAATTGAAAGATTGTATATATGCAATAAATATGTAACAATTATTAAAAGGAAGATTTTCCTTTTTGTATGATGTATAAGCTGCAAGTCAAATACACTACCTTTTAGGTGGTGCAGATTGTAAGTAATGATACCAAATTTTGTATGTATAAAGCAAAATGCTTTATTCTCTTTTTCTTTTTCCCCCTTTCTCTTTTCTATATTTGTATGTAGTGTATATATTCCTATTTTGTCGGGTTTTTTCCCTTTTATGTTATATGTTTACATGTTTTAATGTATATATTTAATAAAGTCTTTTTCAAAAAAGAAAGAAAGAAAAATTAATATTATGTAAAAGAAGTAAAATTCTCTGATCAGATATCCAAAAAGTGGGGAAACTTTCATTTCCCAAGTGTTATATGTGTATGTCTTTATGTATGTTTTTTTTCTTTTTTCTTGTATGTCATATTTGTAAAAAAAACACAAATAAAAATATTTTTTTTAAAAAGGATTAGCTTGTTGTGAGGCAGGGAGTTCCACCAGCCAATTTAGCAGCCCAGAAATTTGACTGGGAGACCAATTCTCCTGCTTGACAAGGGGGTTGGACTAGATGGCCTCCGAGGTCCCCTCCAACTCTATCATTCTGTAACAATCTCCTGCTTGAGAATGGGGTTGGACTAGATTGCCTCTGAGATCTCCTTCATCTCTATCATTCTGTATCAATTTCATGCTTGAGCAGTGGATTGGACCAGATGGTCTCTGAGGTCCCATCCATCTCTATGATTCTGTATCAGCTTCCTCTTTCTCTGTGTGCAAACAAGGAAGTATAACTCAAGAGGAGGCAAACTGTCCCATTCTTTCCTTCCCAAAGTAGCATTTTGCTAGGACCGTTCTGATTGGATGGTGGTGAAGTGTCCCATGTGGCCAAAAGGAAGTGGCTGAATGTTTTTTTTGTGACAAAAGGGCTGGGGCAAATAGTTAGGGGCCTTTTGGTGAGGGAGAAAATGCAGCGGCCTATCATCAGAGAGCAACAGCAACAGCAAGAGCTTCATCCAATTGGCAGAGGCAAAATGTCCTAGACCCCCCCAGCAAGACTGGAATATTCTGGCCCTTTGCCACCTCGGAGATGGATCCCCCCATCCTCCCCGTCTCTGCATTGTTTAACAGGTTGGCCCTTCTATTCCACTCATTCATCTCATACATCCCAGTCATATACTCCATCCACTCCCCCCACCCATCCATGCCTCAGATTTTTTTTATTTATTCATTCATTCATTCATTCATTCATTTATTGGATTTGTATGCCGCCCCACTCATCCATTTGACCATAATACATCATCTTCCCTGTTTACCCCCTCCCCAGTCCATACCATATCAATTCTTGACTAAGGTGTCTACTGGAAAAAAAGGTATATTGTTGTTCTTTTGCATGCCTATCTATCCAAACATCAGTCAAATTCCATTCCAATATCATATTGAAAAATGATTTAGGCAAAATTTTCCTTTTTCCTTTATTTTGTTTACTAGTCTTATGGTCTAAGTCAATTTTAGCTATAGAATTAAAATCTCCTAATATACAAATATTGTCATAGTCATTAATCTTCTTATGTAGTTTTGAATAAAATACTTCTTTATTATCATTTGGGGCATATATCGCTATCAACAATATCATTTGATTATTCATATTTATTTCCACCATCAAGATTCTACCTTCTTTGCCAAAGTATATGCCTTTTGATTCTATTTTCTTCTGTATGTACAAAACCACTCCTCTTTTAATTTGATCTATTAGTGCCACATAAAGTTCTCCTAAAAATTTATTTCCCAGAAATTTCTTATGGTTTTTTTAATATGGACTTCTTGTAAACAAATTATGTCCATATTTAATTTTTTAAGTTTAGCAAATATTCTATTTCTCTTATTCGGTGAGTTAAGTCCATTAATATTTAATAAAATCCATTTAATCTGTTGATCCATACTTAATTTTGATTACTTTTCCTATATTAGGGCATTCAACACTCTGTTGCCAATCTCGTCCTAACCTCTGTTCTTTAGATGCTGTCAAGGATAATTGTTTCTCCCACTGTTCTGCAATTGCAATCAGTTCACGTCATGATGGTGCTATATCCAATAAGTCTTCTTCATACAATTCATTTAGTCCTCCTGCTGCTTGTGCTGCTTCTTTTCCTTTCTTATTCACTTGTACTTCAGTTGTTTCTTCTTCTAAAATTTTGCCTATAAAATACCTTGGCCTTGTTGACTGTATCCAATCTAAACCTTTGTCCTTACCAGACCAAGAAGATACCTTAAAATTAGCTCCTCTTTCATTGAGTTTTCTTGTCAGAAATTGGTATTCTCTTCTTAGATATCGCACCTTTCCTGATACTTGCTTTAAAACAGTGGTTTTCTTTTCTCTGTATTTAAGCGTAGTGGTTCTCAGTTTTTGCAATAATTGAGTTCTGCATGCCTTTTTAGTAAATGTTACATGAACTTCTGGTAAATTGTGTTTTATAACATATCTAGTATTTACCTGATAAGCTTCATCAATATCATTCAATATTTTTTTCTTTATCTTATTCTATAAGTTTTGCTAATTATTCAACAATTATTTCACCTAGATTTTCTCCTCTTTCTTCTCAGATACTTTGATATTGCAGATAGAACACAGATCAATCAACTTCCAAAATTATAGATACTCTTTCTTAAATTTTATTGGCGGTCATCAATTCCTCCAACATTGAATCATGTCTTTCTACTTTTTCTTCTATCTTCTGGATACATTGTTCATTTTTCTCCATTATTTTTCTAATTTCTTTCATTTCTGTTTTCGCTTGGTTTACATTTTCATTCACTTGACTTAAATTCTCCTTGACTGAATTAAACACTTGGCCTACATTTTCTTGGAGAGATTTAAATCCATCTTTTAAAGCTTGAAACATATTTTAAATTTCTGCCAACTCCAACTTTTCTCCAAGATTTGGTGACGCTGGTGGTGTACTTGAAGGATGCAGTGGTGGTCTTTTTGCAGTCATTTTACAATCCAAGTAGCTCATAGATATCAATCAGGAAATTTATTTATTTATTAGATTTGTATTCCGCCCCTCTCCATAGACTCGTAGACTTGTAATCCAATCCAACAAAGCACATATAGTTGTAATACACTGGTATTGAAACCTGATGTTCAAAAGAACATCCGCAAAAAGTAATCCACTGGGTATGCAGACTCAACGTTCTGAGAAACATCCGCAAAAGGTAATCCACTGGGTATACAGATCCAATACTCCGAGGAGCATCTGCAAAAATTATTCCCTGGATATACAATCCCCCAATGCTCAAAAGTGCATCTTCAAAAATTTACAAATTCAATGCTAATTTTTTCCCCATAAAATTAGTCCAATCAAAAAACAAAAAGAAAAGGGAAAAGATATAAATCAGTCTTTTTAATTAGTCTAGAAAAATAAAAAAGTCAAAATAGATTCATTAATTTAAAAAACAACATGCATGACATTTCAAATATGACTATAAAAATCACAGTCCTATTTCTATTAGTAAAAAGAAACATAGAAACATAGAAGATTGAGGGAAGAAAAAGACCTCTCATTTCTCTCACCTTAGTTTTGGATGAGGGGTGCAATTGCGTTGACAGGAAAAGAGCCATTTTCTTGCCTCTGAGGGGCGGGGGGAGGCTGAGCACGAGCTTAAAAAGAAAGGCTGAGGGAGGCCGAGACAAGAGCTCCGGTTTGGGCAGTGCCACCAACGGGCAACAGGAGCGATCACCCCCTTTTCCCCCACAGAATACACACACAGTCTCCTGCGGTGCTGCCCAAACCGGAACTCTTGCCTTGCCCTCCTCCACCTTTCTCTTTAAAGCTCACGCCCTTGCCCAGGTCTGCATTAGAGGAAATGCTGCCAAGCCTGGCTGAAGCAAACACATCCATAAGATGGAAAAATTTCAAGAATGCTATCTATAACACCACCTTGTCAATATTTGGTAAGAAGATCAGAAATACAGCAGATTGGTTTGAAGCCCACTCAGAGATGACACCAGCCATCGAGGACAAAAGGAGAGTGCTGATTGCATATAAAGCCTGCTCCAGTGTGCACAATCTACAAGTTCTGTGAGTTGCTCATAGCAAAGTCTAACAGGCCACCAAAAAATGTGCAAATGACTATTGGTTGCAGCTTCGCTCTCGAATCCAGATAGCAGTTGACACAAGTAACATCAAGGGGATGTATGATGGCAACAAGCAGGCCTTAGACCAATACAGGAGAAATCTGCCCCTTTGAAGTCTAAGGAAGTCTGAAGGTGAGATTATCCAGGACCGAATGCAGCAGATGGTGCAGTGGGTGCAGCACTACTTTGAGTTATATTCTAGAGAAAATGTGATAATTGACAAGGCTTTGAACGGCAATGAGTCAACCTTAGAGGAACTAAATGTGGTTCTGGACTTTCTCACCTCATGCAAGACACCTAGGAAAAATAATATCCTTGTCAAAGTTTTGAAGTGCTGCAAAGAGTTCATCATCACGGAACTGCCTGCAATCTGTTTCTGTTGGAGTATCGCAGGACACGAAGCATGCAAATGTCATCACACTGTATAAGAACAGAGGTGACAGGGTGATTGTAACAACTCTCTCTTAGTGTGTTAGGCAAGCTACTTGCCCGTGTCCTATTGAAGAGGCACCAGCTCCTTGCAGACACAGTCTATCTAGAATCACAATATGAATCACAGTGTGGCTTCTGAGCCAACAAGTCCACCTGTGCCACTGTCTAAGAGAAAATACCATGGTCTTCTACCGATATGGTATTTTCTCTTAGACAATGGCAGGAGAAATGCAGGGAACAGACAGCCACTTTTTGTAGTGTTCATAGATCTTATGAAAGCTTTTGACCTGGTTAGTAAGGATGGCCTTTTTAAAATCCACCCCAAGATCGGATGTCTGCCCCAGCTCCTCAACATCATCATCAAGGGCATAGTAGTTTTTGATGACTTAACATCAGATTTCATTGACATTCAAAGTGGAGTGAAACAGTACTGCATCCTTGCACCAATTCTATTCAGGATCTTTGCTGTGATGCTGAAGCATACTTTTGGAGCTGTAACAGAAGGAGTCTATCTCCAGACCAGACAGAAAACTCTTTAGATTGAGAGCAAAGTCTAAAGTCCAGCTGAAATGCTTACAGGATTTCCTCTTCGCTGTCAATGCTGCCAATATTGCTCATTGACTGTTTTAGTAAGGCCTTCCAATATTTTGGATTAACAATCAGCCTGAAAAAAATGCAAGTCATGGGTCAGGACATGGACTCACCTCCCCATATCTTTGCACAAGAATTTGAGGTTGACCATGACTTTGAGTATCTTGGCTCAACCATTGCTGACCCTCTCGCTAGATACTGAGCTGAATAAACGTATTGGTAAAGCGTCCATCACATTCTCCAGACTTACAGAGTATGACTTAATAAGAAGGTGACAGAATATACAAAAATCCAGATTTATACAGCAAGGAAAAATAAGAATAGAACACAATAAGAGACCCTGCAAGAACAATTTAAAAGATTGGAATTGGAATTACAGAAAACAACATGAAATAAAAGAAAAAAAGAAATCTTAGGGGACAATAGGAGAAAATGTTGTAGTGGGTCGCCTCTAGCAGTTAAACCAATGAATCATATCTAGGCCCTCAACAGTTGGGTTTCAGGCCCGGCTACAGCACGGAAACTGCTTTGGTTGCATTGGATGATCTCTGGCAGGCCCGAGACAGGGGTTTATCATCTGTCCTGGTGCTCCTTGACCTCTCAGCAGCTTTCGATACCATCGGACATGGTATCCTTCTGCACCTGCTGGAGGGGTTAGGAGTGGGAGGCACTGTCCTTCAGTGGTTCTCCTCCTACCTCTCCGGTCGGTCGCAGTCAGTGTTAGTGGGGGGTGAGAGGTCGACCTCTAGGTCTCTCCCTTGTGGGGTGCCTCTCGGTCCTCTCCCCCTCTGCTATTTAATATCTACATGAAACCGCTGGGCAAGATCATCCAGGGACATGGGGTGAGGTATCATCAGTATGCTGATGATACCCAGTTGTACATCTCTACCCCATGTCCAGTCAACGAAGCAGTGGAAGTGATGTGCCGGTGCCTGGAGACTGTTAGGGTCTGGATGGGTGTCAACAGACTCAAACTCAATCCTGACAAGATGGAGTGGCTGTGGGTTTTGCCTCCCAAGGACAATTCTATCTGTCCGTCCATTACCCTGGAGGGTCCCCAACTTGGCCGGCCTCCTCGATCCACAGCTAACATTAGAGAACCATCTTTCAGCTGTGGTGAGGGGGGCGTTTGCCCAGGTTTGCCTGGTGCACCAGTTGCGGCCCTACCTGGACTGGGACTCACTGCTCAGTCATTCATGCCTGCATCACCTCGAGATTTGAGTACTATAATGCTCTCTACATGGGACTACCTTTGAAGAGTGTTCGGAAACTTCAGATTGTGAAGAATGCAGCTGCAAGAGCAATCATGGGCTTTCCCAGATATGCCCATGTCACATCAACACTCCGCATTCTGCATTGGCTGCCGATCAGTTTCTGGTCACAATTCAAAGTGTTGGTTATGACCTATAAGGCCCTCATGGCACCGGACCAGAATATCTCCGGGACCCCCTTCTGCTGCATGAATCCCAGCGACCGATTAGGTCCCACAGAGTTGGCCTTCTCCATCAACAAAACAATGTCTGGCAGGACCCAGGAGAAGAGCCTTCTTTGTGGCAGCCCCAACCCTCTGGAATCAACTCTCCCCCGGAGATGAGGACTGCCCCCACCCTCCTTGCCTTTCGCAAACTCCTAAAAACCAACCTCTGCCGTTAGGCATGGGGAAATTGATTCTCTCTGGCCGTTCCGTTTTATGTATAGTATGTATGGTTTATTTGGGATGTATGACTTTTTTTATATTAAGGGTTTTAACCGTTTTAATCATTGGATTTGTACTGTTCTTTGCTGTTGTGAGCTGCTCCGAGTCTTCGGAGAGGGGTGGCATACAAATCTAATAAATAATAATAACAGTACGCTTATCTGCAATGTGACTAAAATATTTTTGAAGAGAAAAAAATCAGTGGAAAACTCCTCCTCTCCTAATTTATTTCACTACTTTTTCCTCTTCATGTACCTCGTGTACTGTAGTGTCAAGCTTGAAGATCCTTAAAAAATCATAACACCCTAGTGGAAAGTTTACTTTTTCCTAGGTTGCCTTATTTTAAATCTGTGTGAAACTTCCCTAGGAATTAAATGTTTAGTAGTACATTTAGGGCTTTTCAAAAGGGATACAAGAGAGTGGTATATGAGATTGCAAAAAACCATCAAAATTATAATGGATATAAACGATTGGAGAAGGCCAATAAATAAAAGTTGACACAAGCATTTGTGATCACTAATAAGAAAACATTTATTTTATAAATGTAAATAATTGAAAACAAAGAAAACATACCGAATGTACACTGTACACATTTGAAGGATACTTACAATGAAGTCACACATAATAGACATTTTAGGATCACAGATGTACTGACAGTAAACTCTTGCTACATTGGCGTTTCAGAAGTCCACAGCACAGTAACATACACCATTAATATTAACAGCTTTAGGTTTAAAATACTTATTAACTATTTCAATTTTTAAATGAAAAAAGTAATACAGGGATAGCAAATTGAGATAGCAAATTGAAAAACTAGATATTTAATTTGTATTTGGATTATTGAATTGACAAAACTCATTCTTCAGTCGCCATCTTCATCAAATACTCTTTATCTATTTTGAAAAGTCTCCATCCTTCCTCAGATGATAGATCAGAAGCCCCCCGTCTTTTGTAAAATCTAATAGAAGGTTCATTCCATTCTGCTACTAAGAAATGCATACTGCTGCAACGGTATTTGACAGCAATCTGGAAAAAGAAAAACATGAACATAGGTGAAAGTGGTGGCACATTTCTAATCTTAACATGGTACCTGTAAATGTTTATACAGTATATAAATCTATATTCAAATTAGTGCCAATTTTAAATATTCCTTGTATACTCATTTGGATTGCATTAAGAATTCCTATACTATTTCAACAATTGCATTTCAATAATATTGGCTTTATTGGACCAAGAATTCTTTACTGTATTTAAAAATAATTTTAACAGGTTTTAGAACTATGATTCAGTGTGCTTTCATGAAGTGCTCAAATGTAGATTTAATTAAGATCATGTAATACTTTTCTTGCTGAGGAAGGAGAATCACACTTCAATGCACAAATATATTTTGAATATAATATACTATAATTACATTTATCTTGGTATGAACCAAAAAAGTTTTAATACAAATCAAAATGAGGTCTTTAAAATGTGAAACACATTTATCATTAGAAACATAAAAACATAGAAGATTGACGGCAGAAAAAGACCTCATGGTCCATCTAGTCTGCCCTTATACTATTTCCTGTATTTTATCTTAGGATGCATATATGTTTATCCCAGGCATGTTTAAATTCAGTTACTGTGGATTTACCATCCATGTCTGCTGAAGTTTGTTCCAAGCATCTACTACTCTTTCAGTAAAATAATATTTTCTCATGTTACTTCTAATCTTTCCCCCAACCAACCTCAGATTGTGCCCCCTTGTTCTTGTGTTCACTTTCCTCCTGAACCTTATTTAAACCTTTAACGTATTTAAATGTTTCGATCATGTCCCCCTTTCCCTTCTGTCCTCCAGAATATACAGATTGAGTTCATTAGGTCTTTCCACATAAGTTATATGCTTAAGACCTTCCATCATTTTTGTAGCCCGTCCTTGGACCAGTTCAATTTTATCAATATCTTTTTGTAGGTGAGGTCTCTAGAACTGAACACAGAATTCCAAATGTGGTCTCACCAGCACTCTATACAGCGGGATCACTGTCTCCCTTTTCCTGCTTGTTATACCTGTAGCTATGCAGCCAAGCACTCTACTTGCTTTCCCTACTGCCTGACTGCACTGTTCACCCAAAATTAATTTTTTTTAAAATAATTCAACAAAAAAGTAATATATGAAATTATGTATAAATACATGTGTGGAAGCAAGCATGGTTTATAAGCTTAGAAAATATGGAGAATTTAAGTATGTTTTTCTTACTATTTTTATGTTTTATGTAACTCTGCTTAGACTCAAAAGGGAATTACATGATCAGTATTTATATGTATCTTCTAAAATTATTTCCTGGAAATAAATATCTTTGAAAATTGTTCTAAGAAACCAATTAGATAATCATCAATAGGTAAAATAAATTATGAATGGAATAATTTATCAGATGAAATTTCCATTTAAACTGAAGATAACTGTTGCTCCCCCCCCTACACTGGAAAGTCATAATCATCTACTTACCTGACTCAAATTCCTCAGAATTTCTGAACCAATCCCCAAGCCTATATGTGGGGGGAAATTAATTTTATAAATCAGATTTATATATGGCTTATAACATGATTCTAAAATATTAATGTTTAAAATATCTAAGATACCTCTGAATTCATTCATCACAAAGAAATCTTCAAGATACAGGAGTTTTCCAATCCATGGATCATAAGTAAAGTAATACATGGCAAAGCCCACAATATTATAACCTGCAATGAAAGTTATTTTGATTTTACAAAGATAGAACATCATTAAAACATAAGTTATTTTACATGCATTTGTTAAAACAGATATTGTAATCATGCAAAATTAATCTGTTATGCTACAAAAATAAACATTTAAAATTCAATAGATGCAATAAGAAGCAGCAGTTAGAATACACAGATCCCTATCAATTAAAAACTGGTCAAAGAAATTGTCATATTAATAAGATGCAGTTAACTGAACTTGCACATGCCCAGTAACAGTATAGCCGAAATATACCGCCAGTTGTGTCAGTTTGTTATTAAAAGTAGATTTTTTTTTGTTAAAAATACTCTTTCCATATCCTATTTATACCATGTTGGAGCAATATAAACTTCAAAAAATTCACAGCGGCAGATCAGAATGTTATGGTAATTAACTGTTCTTACACATACATACATACATACATACATACATACATACATACATACATATATATCAGGACCTTTTCCAAATCAAAGTCCTTGATATTTATCTTCTAAATAAATTCTGAAGGTTTATTTCCAATGCAAAGGAGGCAAAAGCATTTGTTTCATCTGTGACATCCAAATACCATATTTTTTGGTGTATAAGATGGAGTTTTTTCCTCCCTAAAAGAGGCTGATGCGTCTTATTTTATTTATTTATTTATTTATTAGATTTGTATTTATTAGATTTATACTCTGAATGTAACTTTTTTTCCCTCCAGCCCTAACTAGCTGCTAACAACCTTCCCAGCTTTAACCTTGCAAGCTCTTTCATTGTTACTTTCTGCCAAGAATGTTCTCCAAACCCTGTTTTTATAGGGTTTTTTCATTGCTTTACTTGCTCCAGATGTTTCTTTCTAGCCCTTACCAGGTGCTATTAATATTCCCAAGCTCTTTTATTGTTACTCTTTGTGAGGAATGTTTTCTAAACCCTGTCTTTGTAGGGGTTTTTTTCATTGCTTTATTTGCTCTAAATGTTTCTTTCCAGCCCTAATCAGGTACTAACAATATTCCCAGCTCTTACTGGCTTGCAAGCTCTTTCATTGCTAACTCTCTGCAAAGAAGAATGTTTTCCAAGTCCTAAGTCTTTGCAGGGTTTTTTCCATTGCTCTACTTGCTGGACTGTTTCCTGGCAGGTGCTAATGATGTTCCCAGCTCCTACTGGTTTGCAAGCTTTTATTGTTACTCTCTCAGAATAAAGATTTTTTAAGCCCTTAACCAGGGGATAAAATAATGTGCTAAAGGTGACCAGACTAAGGAGGCTAGCCAGATTAATACCTGGTAAGCAGATTCTTTCCCCTATTTTCCTCCCCAAAAACTAAGGTGTGTCTTATACTCAGGTGTGTCTTATACCCCGAAAAATACAGCATTATTAAGAACAGCTGAATCCTCAGTTGAATTGCAGCAGCCATGTTAATTGCTACCAGTGTTTTTCATTATCACTTGTAAAAAGGAGCAATTGTTCACTTTTCAATTTTTGGTCTTTTCCAGTTATATAGGTATAAGACATTACTGACTTCAATTTGATTTTATATTCTAATGTTTTAAAGATTTCTAAAAACATAAATTACATATATGATTTCTGATCTACCGAGTGCTTTTATACTTTCTTCTTACTTGAGGTAAATGTTTGGGAATAGTATATGTCCCTGGAGACCTTACCTCATATATCATGATCATCTACTTTATTGAGTAACGGATCTTTTAGTTACCTCCCCGCCCATCCATGTACACGGAAGGGCCATGTACATGGCGAAGCTAGAGACTGTAACCTGAAGATTGGGACAAATTAAAGAAAATGTGATTTAACAGAATTGCATTGCGATATGTTAGGGTCAAACAAGAATAACCATGAAACGAAGTGGAATTACACTTTTTCTTCTTGTATTGTTATACCTGGATACTTGGTTCTCCATAGTCTTAAGGATAACTAAGCAATTTTTTAAAAAAAGCAAAAACCAAAAAGATATCCAATTGGATTCAGAATTTGTTCTTGCCGATAGGAGCATTCCTTAAATGAAATGCTCAGTAGAATCCAGCCAGCAGGGAATAGGAGATATGATTCTCTAACTCTCCCATCTAGACCTCCCTCCACTGTCATCTATTAATAATAATCTGGATGATCCTCAGATTCTCCAGAGTAGATGTTTCTGTAGATGGGAAGGAAGGAATCACTAAAAACGCTTCCTCCTACTCCTTGCCAGCAGAACTGATCAATTAAATTTTTTTAAACCCTTCCATTCATGGAAGACAAGGTCTGAATCCAAAATATATTTTCATGTTTTAAGTATCAACTTAATACTTATATATAATTCTGCATAAATATGTTTTAAATCTTTTTTTTCTAAAAGATATTACAATGCCTAAGTTTCACCTTCAGGTGTCCAGTGTTCTTTTGGCACTTCTGCAATGAGGCAATAGTAGAAAGGATGTTCTCCAAAACCATCCTCAAGAAGATCTGCAAAATGAGAACATATGGAATATTTAACTACAATTTTCCAATCTCCCATGTAAATTAACCAGATTTATTTTAAAGTATATAATTACCTTTTTCAGTCAGTACTACTTGATCTTCCATATCTTCGTATTTAGCAAGTTCCTGTCCAAAACAAAATATTATGGCTAACTTTCTATTCTATTAGACATAAGGAGCCACAAGTTCATTTGTTTTTATTTGGAGAGTTATGTTTTTAAGCCACTATCTTATTTTTAATAGTAACACAGAAGTTAATGATCATAAAGACTCCTCCTCTTAAGAGGAAGGAATTCTTTGCCAACTCATGAGGGCAGAAATGTGTGTCCAAAAGGCAGAAAAGTTGTTTCAGGATTAACAAAACAAACTCCACCCACCCACCCTAGGACTTTTACCTTTGCCCCTAAGTGAAATGCTAGATTTAACTTATTTTTTTAAAAGAAAAACAAGTAGTGTAGCTAGCATAGCACTTTAATGCAAAGGTAAACTTCAGATAGATTGTTCAATTATTTAGCAATAAAATATTGTCTGCTCTATTACTTTATTGCAATAAAACATGTTTGGTCTTATCTTAAACAAATACATCTATAATTGTCTAGATTTTTGTTATAATCTACATAATCAAAAAGGGATTATGGCAAAATATATCTAGTTCATAGCTTGAACAGGAAACAAAATAACAGCAAAAGTTGGAGGGAAATTAAACAGAACATAAATATAATGCACATTATCTAGAATTAATCACAACCACTTAGTTTGGTAACAGCCAAGCTGATGCTTTTGAAAAGTTCAGCATATCAAAACGTGTGGCACAATCAATACTCCAAGAAACCTCTGCGTTTTCTTAAAGGGCAAATTGTATATAAAGAATCGCAAGAAAAATGTTAATCAGGACCCTGGGTATTAATGTCACTCTAGACCCTAAGGGGGTTTTGCTGTCAACCTTGCAGATGTTTCCCGATAGTCACATGGCCTCTTGAAGGCTATGGATAAAACTAGCCGAACGCGTTTGAGGAATCGAACTGCCTTTCCAGTTCTTGGGATAACCCTTCGTAAAACCCTCTCCCCACCCGATGACCCCAGAGTCCCATATTGTATATTGCGCAAAACTTTTTATTTATTTATTATTATTATTATTATTATTATTATTATTATTATTATTATTATTATTATTATTATTATTATTATTATTAATTTGTTCTGACGGTTCTGAGGTTCACTTTATTAAGATTTTCTCCAGCAGTCGGGGCTACGCGCAACGGCCGAGCGAAGCTCCCAGGCCGACCCGAAGCGAGGTATATACTGTACCTTTATGAGGCGCAGAATATCAGCGCAGTCCTCAGACCGCGCGGCTCGGATATGGAAGGAGGCCATTTTCGGCGGCGTTTTCCCTTGCGTCCCCCCCGTCTCGCGAGTCCCCGATATTTGAAGAGCAATAGAAGAAGTTTCTTCATTCGCGTCCCGGGCGCAGCGTTGGCGACACAGGCGCAGTCAGGCAGTTAGCATTCCCTCGGGCACCGAGAACAAAGCAAAAACAGCAGGAAAAGCGCCGATACTGCCTTGATAGCGTCCTCTAATCTGGGGCCTTTATCTATAGTCCAGCACAATCCTTTCGGCCAATCAGAAACGCCACTTGACATATCCTCCCCTCCCTTTCATCTTCCTACTGATTACATCATCTTTCTAGGAAATGATGTCCTGAGGCTGCCTAAACAATGACTCAGGCAGGTTTTGGGCTCTTCGGAGAGCACATCTCATGGAGCAGTTCATTTTTTAACGGAGATCTTTAAGCGTGGCACCTAGGAGATCTAGATGCTTAAGCTCTGATAAGTTCCAAGCAGTTTGGAAATGTGGGTTAGTCTAAAACATTTGGAGGGAAAAGAGATAACTCTATCGTAAACCATTCTTCTCTAATCCTCTTTCAAACAATCCCTTTCAATTCTGTAGCAGACGTTCTTTCAAAAGGTCCCCATATTTAGGACAACTGCAAGCAGTTTTTATTTCGCAGTATCAAAATGGGGCATGGGTCAGAGAAAAAAAATCAAAACTTCTGCTCAGTGTAGAAGCTGTCATAGTACTTTGTAAACTATTGTAGAAGAGTTTTGCAAATTAACCGGCCACCCCATATGCCAGATTAAGATTAAAGTTGTTATCCTGGTGCTGCTGAGTCATGGTTTAAACATGGGCCATGGAAGCACTCTGATAACAACTCTAATCCTAAACTGCATCACACAGACAGTACTTAACTGCAATCAAGCAACAACAGCCAGCCAATCAAACAGTCCGAAATCAGACCATGATTCAGAAACATCTGAACAAACAACAGACTAATTTGCATCTCATAAAAAGGTATTTAAAGAGCTGTGTTCTGACAGATGAGCACAATTCAAAGAGTACAATTCAAAATGCACCGATTGTTCTGCCGTGCCCCCCCATTTTTCAATTTGGCCAGGCCCCTGATGCCAGTAGCAGTAATACTGGTCTATCGGCGGCCCTGCATGTGCCACACGCCCTTAATTACAGGTTAATTAATCCAAGCAGACACACACAGAGAATATAATGCAAATAAATGTTCTTTATCAACAGAAGAGAAGAAAAAACTCCATTTTATTCAAAGGGATTTCTTGTACAAACAAGGCACACTTGGAATACAATCCAAGAACGATGTCCCATAATAAATCCAATTACTAACCCAGTAACTGGGAATTGGCTCACAGCTACTGTTGTCCAAACGCTGATAAACACAATGAATTTTAGTCCAGAGTCCGGAAATCCTAACGAAGTCTTGAATACAGCGTGGTTTTGACGAACTATGATCACATAATCTTCCACAACGGTTAAGCCAGCACACTGCTATTTTATCAGCAGCTCTAATTACTGGAGCCCCACCCAACCACAGGTGGCCTCTCCTATCTCCTGTAATATGTCTTAAGTTGTTCTCTCCTATGCATATCTCTACGCATGCGTGGGTCTGTCATACGTTCCTCATCTGAATCCAAAGAAGATAAGGAAGATTGATCTCCTCCTGGGCTGTCAGCCAAGCCCCCCTCTTCTATCCGACCCACACTTCCTTTGGCATCGGATAATTCACTAGCTGACTCTGTCGGAAGCAAAACAGGCCTGTGACATGTGGATGTTTCCCTCACATCCACCTCCACATTCCTTGGGGCAGGAGCTGGGCCAGAGCTAACCACAACACTGATGATGAAACATTTGCAACCAAATTGCCAACCTTGGAGCTCAAGCCAACAGCCTACCAAACCAAACTACTAATGTTAAAACACATTTCAACCACCTTTGGGCATTCAACGCTTGACGTCACTCATCACTGGGAGACCTTCACCTGAAGAGAGGTTTCCACACACTAGCAACTATTCTTCCTTCACAAATGCCTACAAAAAAACATACTTCCTCAAAGCATTAACTACAGACGTCAATCAGTCCTCCAGCAACATGGACAATAGCAGAACAGAACGATAAACACATGATCTGACTGATGATAACAGACACTCAAAACTATCTCAACAAATACATAAAATGCTTCATTGAGCAAAAGCTCCTATGCAACAATATCATTGCACCACAACTTATGCAAAGTTTGAATGCTGCAATTGAGCACAGAACAACAAATACAAGAAAAAGAAGCACACTGCCCTGCAATGCAATCTATCCAGACTAACAACTCCCACAAACAATAAAACTGGATCAAGAACCTATCAAAACAACAACTCAAACATGAGGAACAAGAAGTCCTAATAAATGAACTCAACTTCAACCACAGAGATGCATCAAACACAGAATTCCTAGCAAGCCAAGAAAACGCTTTAAAATCGAAAGACCAACAGGCAATGAATCCCTCAAAACTGATAACAATACTGTCATCCTACCAGCCGACTAAGGTTCAGTGATAATCTTTTTTTAAAAAATTAATTTTTTTAAAGAAATAAAACAATGGTATAATTGAAAAAGAACAATAAACAACAATTTAAATATACAAATAGAAAAGAAAAGAGAAGGAAGAAGGGAGAAAAAAGGAAAACAAAAAGGAAGAAAAAGAAAGGGGGAAAAAAGAGAAAAATGGTTACATGACACACCGTTATCTTCTTATTTACATCTCTGGTGAATCAAAAAGCAAACTCTATGTTGTGGTTGACTCTGGGTCAGCTCCTGCTCCGAGGACTATAGATGTTGGTTTGGGAGAATCCTCAAGTTCTCAGAGACTGGTTTTACTGCCAACAGCTTTGGACAGTGAAGATTCTGTGTCAAGGGCAGACTCTGGGATTGAAGCAGAATCAGATGGTCAGGTAGATGCAGGCATCCCATTAGCTAATGACCCCATTAGTGAGTCATCGTCATCAGACTCAGAGGAAGATGGATTAATAGATGCTCGCAGGCGCAGGTTTATGACAAGAAGAGAACAACTGTGCAAGTATTATAGAAGCTAAGGTAGAACACCAGTGGCTGGTGCAATTAGGCTTCTCCGTTTGGAGAAGGACGAGTGTTGTTTGATTTGGACTGTTTCAGGATTTACAAAGACTTTTTGGATATTTCACAGTTAAGTACATTTTGTGGACACTTGAAGGGGGTTGGCTGTGACGCCTTCACAGCTGCCTTTATCTGCTCTGTGTTGTTTTTGTTTTTCGCAGCATTTAAGGCTTGTGGTTTGTGGGAGAGCACTTTGGCTGTTTAAAGTGGGTGCGTACAATACTTTTGTTTTGATAAACGGACTCTCTGTTTACTTTACAACAGTGTGTGTGTTTGAATTTACATTTCTGACTTAATAGGGGCTTGTAACGTGAAACCCGGCATAACAGAATAATCTCCCACCTTTCAGATACACACTGATCAGGTTTTGTGGCCTGTTCCTGTTTGTTTTTGTTTTTCCTGCATTTGTTTTTGCAGGCCCTCTGTTTGGAAATGCAAAACCTGATGCAGACGGTGGCTGCTCTGCAGAACCAGATGGACATGTTATCACAGCAGCAAGCCTCTCCCCCAGTGCAGCCAGTAGTTCCTGCTCCACAGCCCCTGCCATGGAGGAAGTGTTTTGTGGCTATGCCTGGGAAATTTGGGGGTGAATGTAGCATGTTTCCTGCCTTCCCCAGCCAGATGCAGCTGTTTATCAATGCACAAATGATACGTTTTCCCAGGGATGCAGAGAAGGTGGCTTTCCTCTGCAGCTTGTTGGCCAGCCCCGCTGCAGCATGGGTGTCACCATTGATGGACCGGGATGATCTGCTGCTGCAGGACTACACTGCTTTTTGCAACCAGTTGCAACCGCAGTTTGCAGATCCAGTGCAGGAGCAGACGGCTACGAGGGCATTGAAGCAATTGAAACAAGGCTTGCGCCCATTGGCGGAATATATGAGTGACTTTCGCGGCCTCATGGTGCAGGTGCAATGGAATGAGGCCACGTTGGTGGAGGCGTTCCAGGATGGCTTGTCCGAGGCTATGTTGGACGAGCTGGTCCATGAGACCCTGCCGTGCACCCTGGATGGCTGGACTGCCTGGACATAGAAGCCCAGCTGCTAGCCTGGGAGGTGCGTCGGACTGGGCGGTCCTCTCCCCATGTTTCTGGTGCTACACCTGTGCCTGTTCTGCGTCAGGGGGTGCCAACTGGGCCAGTCCAGTATGCGGTTCCTGCACCCCGCCGTTTCATGCCAGCCTTGCATCCTCATATGGCAGATCATGCATGTCCCGTGGAACTGATGGATGTGAGCTTTGCCAGATCCCATGTGAGCACTGAGGAGAGGGCTCATTGACGTGTGGCAGGTCTGTTTTATTATTGTGAAGGGGGCAGGTCATTTTGCGAATGTCTGTCCTCACAAACAGTGGAGCACGGCTGCTGCTACCATCCCAATAATTCCAGTACCGACTGTTCTGGTCTCCGGCTAAGGCCCCTGTTAATTGGAATAAAGGCTTGATGAATGCAGAGATTTATAAAAACAAAAACATCATCTTTATTTTTCTTCCTTCTGTTACAAATTGTGTCATCGGTATGCAGTCACTTTTATCTCAGTCTTTAGTAGTTAAGGACAGCATAAACATTCTCGAAGTATTCCTCCCTCCATCTTAAGATTTATGGCTAGGCATCATTAGCCCAGGGTAATAAAAACTGCAATTAAAAACACATAAAACAAAGCTTAATTTCAGAGCCACGGAAAGGCACCTCAATATTGATTCATAGCAGATTGAAAACTCCACCCTTCTTCTCCGCTGACACCCAGACGTGACAAATGAATTACTTAATTAATTAACCCATTCCTCTCCTTAATATTTCTTCCCTGATACTTGCTTCCTTTGCCTCTGTAATCATCTGAAATAAGGATTTAACCATCTATTATCTGTCTCTCCTTCACTTGAATCTGAACTCATAGGAACGTCCTGTGGTAGGTCTCCCCCTTCTTCTGCCTGTAAATCAGGACCTGCCACTAATTCATAAACACTTTCTGAATCAGAATCTGCGAAATCCCCAAACTGGAGTATACTCAACACCCTGCCTCTCCTCATGGCCCCTCCCCTCCCCCAGGGGATAATCAGGGTTGGGTTTGTCAGGAAAATGAACATGAAAGTCAACAAGTAATTCAGGAGCGTAAAAGTCCTGAGCATCCATCCATCCAGTGTTATCAGGCCCGCCTCCTGACCATTCCACCAGGTATTGGAAACGGTTGGCGAGCCAACAAGAGTCTCGGATGCCAGTAATGTCCAGGCAGCATAGTGGAACTTGAAGTGTGGGTGCAGGGCATGGAGGAGCAGGAACGGCAGGAGCAGAAAATGGGGGGGCGAAGTGGAGAGTCAGGTGAGACTGTAAGCAATAATGAGCGATGAAAAACGGGGTGCACACGCATGGAAGTAGGTAATTTTAAATGGTATGTATGTGACTGGATTGATGACCGTTTCAACAGGAAAAGGGCCAATGAAACCTTGATTAAGCTTGCGGTGAGGTTCAGAAGAGAGGTATTTGGTAGAAAGCCAAACTTGATCACCAACAGTCAAGGGGGGATTGTCTTTGTGGGAACGGTCCGCAAAATGTTTGTAGTCTTCTTTGGCTTGAGTTAAGGAACGTTGGACGAGTTGCTGGATGGCACATAACTCGTTAAGGAAATCACCAGCAAGTGGAATTGGAGAATCAGAAGGCATGAACGGAAACAATTGGGAATAAAACCCATAATTGGCGCAGAACGGTGTGGTCTGCATGGAGGTATGTTCAGAGTTATTAAAGGCGAACTCAGCTATGGGAATCTATTTGGGCCAATCGTTTTGTCTATCATGAACAAAACAACGGAGGTATTGCTGCAGGATGCCAATAACTTTTTCCGTTCCCCCCGTCGGTTTGGGGGTGATGGGTGGACACCAAGGAAATTTTGACTTGGAGAGCGGTCATGAGTTCTTTCCAAAACTGGGCGGTGAATTGGGGATCGCGATTGGAGACGATGGCGTTGGGTAAGCCGTGGGGGTGAAAGATGTGTTGGATAAATAGTTGAGCTGTGATCTTGGCCGTAGCAATTTAACGACAAGGGATGAAATGAGCCATCTTGGTTAACATGTCCACCACTGCAAATATAGCAGTGAATCCTTGAGAGACAGGTAAACAGGTGAGGAAGTCCATGGAAATGGTATCCCAGGGTCTTTCAGGTGTAGGCAAAGGTTGCAATAATCCTGGAGGGGGTCTGGTGGCAACCGTGGATTGGCGACAACGGATGCAGGAGTTAACGTAGGCACTGACCTCATGGAGGAGTCTGGGCCACCAAAAGGTGCAAGAGATGAGGTGTAGGGTTTTGAAGAGGCCAAAGTGTTCGGCTGCTGAATTATCGTGGCACTGGTTGAGGATGAGACCTTGGAGTAGATCTGTGGGAATGTAGAGCAGGTCACGGTAGCGGAGCAAGTCATCAGCGACAGTCCATGGAGAATCAGGTTCTATGTCTTGCTTTCTTTGGGTGACAAAGGGGTCCTGGCGTTGCACTTCCCAAATTTGTTCTCGAAGATCTATCGCATCATGGGCGGTTGCGATTGACATGAGAGGCAGAATGTTACGAAGCGGCTCAGGTTCTTGGGTTTGGGTGTATTCAGGTTTGTGGGACAAAGCATCGGCTTGTTTGTTGTCACACTTGGAAATGTAGGTAACATGGAAGTCGAATCTGGTGAAGAAAAAGGACCATCGGATTTGTCTCTGGCTCATCTTCCTGGCAGTTTGGAGAAATTCCAAGTTTTTGTGGTCAGTTCTGACCTTTACTTGGTGACGGGCTCCTTCCAGGTGATTTTGCCAGGTCTCAAAATCAGTTTTGATGGTTAAAAGTTCTTTTTCCCAAATGGTATAGTTACGTTCCGCAGGTGTTAAATTCCTAGAATAATAAGCACAGGGAAACAAAGGTCTGTCATCTTGGCGTTGTTGGAGAGGTACAGCCCCGACTCCAACGTCAGAGGCGTCAGCTTCTATGATAAATGGATGGGCAGGATCAGGGTATTGGAGAATAGGTTCTTGCATGAAAGCTTTTTCGAGGTTGAGAAAAGCTTGTTGCTCTGTGGTGCCCCATTGAAATGGAACTCCTTTCTGGAGAAGGTGGGTGAGGGGCGCTGTCAAGGTGGCGAAGTTGGGAATGAAGGTTCGGTAGTAGTTGACAAATCCCAAAAATCATTGGACATCTTTGCCTTGAGCTGGAGGTTGCCAAGTTTGCAAGGCATTGAGTTTTTCAGTGTCCATGGCGATGCCTTGGGCAGAGATAACATGGCCTAAGAAGTTGATGGAAGTTTGGAAAAATTGGCATTTTTCTTTTTCTTTTTTTTTAATAAAAAAAATATTTATTAAATTAATTTAAAAAAGGGGGATATGAACAGAAAAAAAAGGGGGGTACAGAATCAAAAAAGATGCAGGAGAATAGTAAAATTGTTGCGTAGTAATACATACAAATTTATATCTCAATATTCTATTTCTTAAACAGTATACAGTGATCTCTCGATTAGCGCGGGGGTTACGTTCCCAGACCTCCCGCGCTAATCGATTTCCGCGTTATAGTGGTGCGGAAGTAAAAAACACCATCTACGCATGCGTGCCATTTTTTTCATGGCCGCACATGCGCAGATGGTGGAGTTTGCGTGTGGGCAGCGGGGAAGACCAAGGGAAGGTTCCTTCAGCCGCCCAACAGCTGATCTGCTCCGCAGCGCGGAAGTAGCGAGGAGCCGAAGATGGGGTAAAGGCAAAGGGGAAACCCCATCTTCGGCTCCTCGCTGCTGCCGCGCTGCGGAGCGGATCAGCTGTTGGGCGGCTGAAGGAACCTTCCCTTGGTCTTCCCGCCGCCCAGGCAAAGGGGAAACCCCAAGATCACTTGCCGCTTGCCGCTTGCCGTATTGCAGCTTGGAGCCTTGCTTCGCCTCCTTCGCTGCAATACGGCAAGCGGCAAGCGATCTTGGGGTTTCCCCTTTGCCTGGGCGGCGCTGGGGCCATGCGGAGCCGCTCATCTAGGGGGGCGTGGACCGGCAAGGTGCCCTCCGCTCTCTCTCTTTCTCTCCCTGTTACCGGTGTGGTATAAGAGAGAGAAAGAAAGAGAAAGGAGGGCGACTTGCCAGTCCATGCCCCCCTGGATGAGCGGCCCCGCATGGCCCCAGCGCCGGACTCCGCCGTTGCCTCCGCCCTTGTTCGGCTCTGCAGCTGAGAGGCCACGTCCACCCCTTCCTCGGTGTCCCCGGCACCCAGCGTCCCCACGCCGCCTCCACCGCCCGGTAATGCGCCCAACCTCTGCCTCTCTCTTTCTCTGCCTCTCTCTTTCTCTCTCATATACCACGCCGGCAACAGGGAGAGAAAGAGAGAGAGAACTTATTTTTTAATTAATATTTTTTGAAAAACCGCGTTGCAGCGTTTCGCGCTAATCGAGACCGTGCTAATCGAGGGATCACTGTACATATAAGTTGTCCTTGTCATTACCATGTATATCTTGTACTCTATTTATAATTCATAACATTTAAATTCAAGTGCATATATATATATATATATATATATATATATATATATATATATATATTAGTTAGTAAAAATGATTTATCATAAATGGAGAGTAGAAAATGGGAGTATAGTTAAGGAAAGAGAATGTTTTAATAATCAACTGATATGATTAGGGAGAAATTGAGATTTAAGTAAGAGAAGAAGAGAGTAAAGAATAGTGAGGAGGGGTAAATCTGCGTGTGACGCAGACGTTTTTAGGTGATACGACATGGTATAGTAATAAAATTGGGGGTGTATATGTAAGGTATAATAAATGTATTCTTATATAAAAGAGTATAAAAGTTAATATAGGTGTTGATAAATAGTTGTATTGAAATGTTATGGTGAGAGTAAAAATTTCTGTTTGGTTTAAAGACAAATAAAGAGCGATATGATATAAAATCGTTCTCAAATTAAATTTCATATTAATTGGTTATGGAATTGTTTAGTGGGTTGGTTTTATTTCCTTTTAGAACGGTTTTTTTTAAAAATATCTTTATTGATTTCCATTAAAAAAACAAACAGAACAAACATACATTTAACATATACTTGGGGCTACAATTGCCCCACTTATTTTAGAACTCTTTCTAATACAGAAAAAGAATACACTATCAATTGCAAATTCAACATAGTAATTTGAATGAGAAGAAGAATTTTTGTTTTTATTTAATATAACCATTATTAACTGTAGTTATAAAAAAAATAAACTATTTTAATACATTTACATGCTTTCAGGTCATTTGAATTTTGTTATATTTTATTTATTTATTCATTCATTTATTTTTTATATTTAACCTATATAGACTTTATTCCAAATATTGTAAAAATCTGATTCTTCTTGATTATTTAGCCGCCTTGTCATCATATCCATCTCTGCACATTCTGTAATTTTCTTTATTACATCATCGTCCTTGGGTATATCTTCTCCCTTCCAATTTTGTGCATATACTATCCTTGCCTCTGTCAAAATATTAGTAATTTTTAAAAAACCTCTTTTTTATATTTTTGTTTCGTTATGCCTAATAAAAAAAATTCTGGGGTTTTCTTTTATCCACTTTTCTATTATATTCCAATATAATTTAGTTTTATGGCAAGTCCACCACTGGTGGAAATAGGAACCTATTTCTCGTTTACATTTCCAACAATTTGGGGACATGTTAGGAAACATCTTGGCAATTCTGTTTGGTGGCAATGCCGCCTATAGAACATCTTAATTTGATTTTCTTTTAATGAGACTCATTTTGTCATTTTCCAGTTGGATATCCAAACTTTTTCCCAAGTTTCTAAATCGATTTCTCTTCCTAGGTTTTTACACCAACTTATCATATTGTCTTTCAAAGTCTGGTCTATATTTTTATATCCTATCATGTATTTATATGCTTTCCATATTAATTTACTCTGATTTGTAGTTAATAGATTTCCTAAGAAATTTTTATTCTTCCTAAATAAATACATTTTAGTATTCTTTTGATATCTAGACTGTATCTGGATATATTGCCACCAATCTATTGTTATTCCCTCTTCCTTTAATTTTTGTCTTGATTTTAATTTCATTTAGTCATCGATTAGCTCTTTATATTTTGGTATCTTCTTTTCCTGCATTAAGTTAGGGTGGCAAATTGCTTCCAAATGGGAGATCCAATCTGGAATGGTTAAGAAGTGGTCTTTCTTTATGTCTTTCTAAACTTCTAATAGATGTTTTCTTTTTTAAATAAACTTTATTAATTTTTCATAAAAATTGACAGACATACATACAAACATTTAACATAAAGTTGGGGTTGCAATTTCCCCTCTTGTCCTAGAAGTCAATTTTTTTACAGAAAAAGAATACACTATTAATACCTTAAATCAACATACTAATTTAAATGAAAAGAAGAGTTTTGTTCAAAACTTACAATAAAAAGAATAAGACAAGGAAAAGAAAAAAATTAATCATTTTAGTATATTTATAGTTTTCTATGGCGTTTACATTTTATTTTTATTTTTATTTATCCATGTGTACACCTTATTCCAAATAATATAAAATTCTGATTCCTCTTGATTATTTAACCATCTTGTCATCATATCCATCTCTGCGCAATCCAATATTTTCTTAATTACCTCTTCTTCCTTGGGAGTATTTTCTCCCTTCAAGTTTTGCACATAGACTATTCTGGCCGCGGTCAAAATGTGAATAACTAAATAGAGGATATCTTTCTTATATTTCTGCTTTGTTATACCCAATAAATAAAATTCCGGGGGGTTTTCTATCTCTTGTGCTGTTATTTCTTTCATCAATTTTTCTATCATTTTCCAATATAGCTTAGCTTTACTACAAGTCCACCATTGGTGATAATATGAACCTATTTCTTTCTTGCATTTCCAACATAATGGGGATGTATTGGGAAACATCTTGGCAATTCTATTTGGTGGAAGATTCCACCTATAAAACATCTTAATTTGGTTTTCTTTTAATGAAACCGATGTTGTCATTTTCCAATTTGTGATCCAAACTTTCTCCCATGTTTCTATATTGATTTCTTTACCTATATTTTTACACCAGCTTATCATATTTTCATTTAGAGTCAAATCTATATTTTTATATCCAATCATATATTTATATGCTTTCCCTATTAATTTACTCTGATTTGTAGTTAACAAGTTACCTAAAAAGTTTTTACTCTTATTAAAAATATATATCTTACTGTCTCTATAAAATCTAGACTGGATCTGAATATATTGCCACCAATCTATTTTTATCCCCTCTTCCTGTAAATTATATCTTGATTTTAATTTCATTTGATCATCTAGTAATTCTTTATATTTTATTATTTTTCTTTCCTGCATCAAATTGGGGTGGGTTATTGCCTCTAGAGGAGAGATCCAGTCAGGAATGGTTTAAAAATGATATCTCTTTATGTCTTTCCAAACTTCCAGTAAATACTTTCTTATTGCATGTTTCTTAAAATATATGTGTGTTTTATCCTTATCATACCAAATAAAGGCATGCCAGCCAAGCATAAGATTGTGACCTTCCAGATTTAATATTCTTCTATTATCTAATATTATCCATTCTTTAATCCATGTTAAGGCGGCTGCCTGATAATATAGCTTCCAGTTTGGTAGTGCAAATCCTCCTCTTTCTTTTATATCTTCTAGAATGCTTAGCTTTATTCTTGCCTTCTTGCCTTGCCATAAAAGTTTTCTAACTATTGTTATTAAGTTCTTAAAAAATTTCCCCCCTGGATTTATGGGTAAAACCTGAAATAGGAACAATATCTTGGGTAAAACATTCATCTTAATCGTTGCAATTCTCCCGATGAAAGATAATTTTAAATTATTCCATATTTCTAAATCTTTTTTAATTTCTTCAATCAGTTTTATATAATTGTCATTTTTTAAAGATATAGTTTTAGATGTAATCCAAATTCCCAGATACTTTACTGTCTTCACTATTTTCATACCTGTGATACTTTCTAATTTTCTTTCTTGTAGTTCTGTCATGCTTTTAACTAGAAATTGTGTCTTACTTCTATTTATTTTTAGGCCTGCAACTTTACCGTATTCTTCTATCATTTCTCTCAGGGATGGTATTGTTGTCATGGGATCTTCTATTATAAAAGTCAAATCGTCTGCAAAAGCTTGAACTTTATATGTCTCTTTTCCAATGGTCAATCCTTGTATTTTGTTATCTGCTCTTATCTTTATCAGCAGAACTTCCAGGGATAAAATAAACAATAAGGGTGAGATCGGGCATCCCTGTCTCACTCCCTTAAAAATTTCAATTTTTTTCAATTGTTCATTATTTAATATAATTTTTGTCATTTGTTTTGAATATATAGCGTCAATTATATTTACAAATTTTGTACCGAATCTCATTTTATTTAGTTGCATTTTGATAAATATCCAATCTACATTATCAAAAGCTTTTTTGGCATCGAGGAACATTAATGACATTGGTTTTCCCAGATGTTGTTCATAGTATTCTAATGCGTTAATAATCGTTCTAAGATTATTTTTTATTTGTCTGCCTGGTAAGAACCCATTTTGATCTTGATGTATTTTCTCATCTAAAATCTTTTTAAGCCTCTCTGCATAGATGGAAGTAAATATTTTATAATCCACATTTAATAATGATATGGGTCTGTAATTTTTTATTTTTTATTTGTCAGTTCCAGATTTATGAGTTAATGTTATTAGAGATTCTGACCAGGATTTGGGAATTTTCCCATCCATTATACTTTCATTAAAAATTTCCAGCCTGTTATTCATTATAACCTCACTATCTATTTTATACCATTCTGCCGGTATGGCGTCAGGTCCAGTTGCTTTGTTATTTTTTTGCTTTTTAACAGTTGTTTGTAGTTACTCTATTGTGATTGGACTATCTAATCTTTTCTGTTGTTCTTCTGTTAATTGCAGTAAATCTGAAGAATCTAAATATTTAAAAATCTCATCTTCTTTAATTTCCTCTTTTTTATATAGTACTTTATAAAATTCTTCTACTATTTTTGCTTTTTCATCTATATTATATGTTATCATTCCTTTATTATCTACTAACTCTTTGATTACTTTTGATTGTCTATATTTTCTTAATTTATATGCGAGCCATCTTCCTGGTTTATTGGCATGTTCAAAATAATGCTGTTTGGCCCTTTTAATTTTCTCCACTATTTGGTTTTGCTCTATGAGCTTAATTTTGTGCTTAACTAATTCCATCTTTCTTTTAATCTCCCTATTTTTTTAGTTATGTTGTGATAGTACCTCTAGTGGATTTAATTCAGTGATTAATTGTTCATATTGTATCTTTTTTTCTCTATTTTTCTTAGCTGTATAAGAAATAGTCAGTCCTCTAATATATGCCTTGGCAGTGTCCCATAAATTTTGAGAAGTTTCTGGGTTTTTATTAATTTTAAATAATTTTTAAAATTATTTTTCTATTCATTTCTTATATTGTTGATCTCTTATAATGTTTCTATTCATCTGCCAATTCAAATGTTTCTTATGATTTTTCAAATATATCACTAAAGGGTTGAGGTCAGCCCACGTATTTGTATCTATCTCAATTTCTTTAATTTGTTCTGAAGTTGTTTTCGGAGCCCAAACCATATCTATTCTTGTCCAAATTTTGTGGGGATTTGAATAAAAAGTATATTGCCTAGTTAAGGGATGTCTTTCCCTCCAAATATCATTTAACAATAACTCAGATCTCATTTTCTGGAAAGCAGTTGGCAAAATATTTGTCTTTTTCTTATCTTCCCCCCCCCCCACAAAGTGATCTAATGATGTGTTTGAAATTGCATTAAAATCACCAATTATAATCATATTTTCAATATTTAATTCATTTATCTTTTGATGTAATTGCTTATAAAATATCATTTGATTTTCATTTGGAGCATAGATAGAGACAATGACAAGAGGTTTCGGGTCTATGTTTACCTGTACAATTAATATTCTACCCTCTTGGTCAGCATATAATTGTTTGGAGTTTATTGAGTTTTCGATATACATTGCTATCCCTCTTTTTCTTTGGTTCACCAAACTGACATACATATTTCCAATTTTAGAATTCAATAATAATTTTCTATTGGTCTTTTTAATATGAACTTCTTGTAATATTACTATCTGTGCTTTTTGTTTTCTAAGTTTAGAAAATATTTGATTTCTTTTTCTCGGTTCGTTTAGTCCATTTACATTCACAGAAAATATTTTTTGTTTTCTTATTATATGTTTTTTAAAGTAAGAATGTGTTTTGTCCTTCTCATACCAAATAAAGGCATGCCAACCTAACATAAGATCGTGACCTTCCAGGTTTAGTGTTCTTCTATTTTCTAATGTTATCCAATCTTTAATCCAAGATAAAGCTGCTGCCTGATAGTATAATTTCCAATTGGGTAATGCAAATCCTCCTCTTTCTTTTATATCTTCTAATGCACTTAATTTTTCCTTGTATTTTCTAATGCCTTCTTTCCTTGCCATAGGAATTTCCTAACTATCGTTGTTAACTCCTT
This sequence comes from Erythrolamprus reginae, assembly GCF_031021105.1. NCBI lineage: Eukaryota > Metazoa > Chordata > Lepidosauria > Squamata > Dipsadidae > Erythrolamprus > Erythrolamprus reginae. The sequence goes on from NC_091953.1 coordinate 78,734,661, forward strand.
GAAAAATTTCCCTCCTGGGTTTATAGGTAACACCTGAAATAAAAACAATACCTTAGGTAATATATTCATCTTAATTGTTGAAATTCTCCCTATGAAAGATAATTTCAAGTTATTCCATATTTCTAGATCTTTTTTAATTTCACCGGTAAGTTTCATATGGTTATCATTTTTTAAGGATATGGTTTTAGATGTAAGCCAGATAATGTGTTCTAGTTGTCTTTTCTCTGTTTCTGTCATATTCTTGACTTCTAATTGCGTCTTGTTTCTATTTATTTTTAAACCTGCAACTTTACTATATTCTTCTATTATTTCTATTAAATTAGGTATTGATGTTATAGGGTTTTCAATTATAAAAGTCACATCATCTGCGAAAGCTTGTACTTTATAGGTTTCTTTTCCTATAGTTAGTCCTTTAATTGTATTGTTTGTTCTTATCTTTATCAATAAAACTTCCAAAGTTAGTGTTCTGTCTGGGTTTTCCCAGACCTCCACACCCACTGAAAAAACAGCCAGACACTTTGGTAAAATCCAAAAGTATTTTATAGCAGGAAAAAATAAGCACAAAGGAAAACCTGTCTTCACAGCAGACAGGTTACAATACGTTACAACAGGGTCCTGATGTCCAGTCAATTTCACAAGCTTCTTGCTGGCACCCCCCCCCAAGGTTTCAATAGTCCAAGGCACAAACCAGGATTGTAGCCACCAAAGTTCACAGACAGGTCTCACGAATCTCCAAGATAAAACTCCACAAGCCAGGAAGGGTGGGGCCGCCTTTTATCCTTTCCCAAGCACCACACCCAAACCCAGCTGTGACCTCTAATGCTGGAAATACCTAGCCAATTGAGTTCGTCTCTGATTAGCTCTCCTTTGTCGCATATCTATGATGTCATGAGCATCTTCCCCCAGGGAATCCAGGCTGCTTGCTGGGGAGAGCTCCCCCTGGTGGAACTCTGGCTGTCCTTCTTCTTCAGCCTGGGATTCCGCTTCCTCGTCAGGCTGCACCTCCTGGTCCTCAGCCTCTCCCTCTGAGCTGGAAGCCGACAGCAAATCAGCCATTCCCGGAGGGGTCCCAGGCTGAACCACAACAGTTAGTATAAACAGTAAAGGTGAGAGAGGACAACCCTGCCTCACACCTTTGAAAATTTCAAACTTTTCAAGTTGTTCATTATTTAATATGATTTTTGCTGTTTGATTTGAATATATTGCATCTATTACATTGACAATTTTTGTTCCAAATCTCATTTTATTTAATTGCATTTTAATAAATGTCCAATTTACATTGTCGAAAGCTTTTTTTTCCATCTAAGAATATTATTATTATTTATTTATTTATTTAATTTGGTTTTTATGCCGCCCTTCTCCTTAGACTCAGGGCGGCTTACAACATGTTAGCAATAGCACTTTTTTAACAGAGCCAGCGTATTGCCCCTACAATCCGGGTCCTCATTTTACCCACCTCGGAAGGATGGAAGGCTGAGTCAACCTTGAGCTGGTGATGAGATTTGAACCGCTGACTTTCAGATCTACAGTCAGCTTCAGTGGCCTGCAGTACAGCACTCTACCTGCTGCGCCACCCCGGCTCTTGTGACATTTGTCTTCCTGGGTGTTGTTCATAAAATTCTAAAGTATTAATAATCGTTCTTAAATTATTTTTTTATTTATCTACCTGGTAGAAAACCATTCTGATCTTCATGTATCTTCTTGTCCAAAATCTTTTTAAGTCTTGATGCATAAATAGAGGTGAAAACTTTATAATCAACATTTAATAAAGATATAGGTCTATAGTTTTGTATTTTATCTTTGTCTGAACCTGTTTTATGTATAAGTGTTATTAAGGCCTCTGACCAGGATTTGGGGATTTTCCCATCCATTATGATCCAATTGAAAGTTTCTAACATGCTTTTCATTACAACATTACTTTCTATTTTATACCATTCTGCCGGTATAGCGTCTGGGCCGGTAGCTTTGGTTTTTGTTTTTTTTAATGTTATCTGTAGTTCAGTCATTATGAATGGGCTATTTAAACTTGTCCGTTGTTCTTCTGATAATTGAGGTAAATCTAAGGGATTTAAATATTTAAAAATCTCATCTTCTTTTATTACCTCTTTTTTATATAACGCTTTGTAAAATTCCTGTACTATTTTTTATTTTTCATCAATTTTGAATTTTATCATACCCTTATTATCTACTAATATCTTTATTATTTTTTATTGTCTATGTTTTCTTAGTTTATATGCGAGCCACCTTCCTGGCTTATTGGCATGTTCAAAGTATTGCTCTTTGGTTCTTTTAATTTTTTCAGCTATTTGGTTTTGTTCTATACGTTTTATTTTATGCTTGACTAGTTCTATTTTTCTTTTAATCTCTTGATCCTCTGAATTGTGTTGTGAAACTTGTGAAACTTCTTCTAATTACTTTAGTTCTTTCTCTAATTGTTCATATTGTTGTCAGAGTTTGTAAGTGATTAATGTCCATTAGAACATTAATCCTGCGGAGGCGATAGACAAAGCCTTTAGTCGTTTGTTCAAAACAAGATTTCTTTTATTATAAAAGTAGAAAAATAAAACATGTCTCAAGGGACAACACAACAAATACGTCTTCACACAAAGTTAACTCTTTAATTACTAAATGTCTCTGAGGCTGGCAATTTTCAGCGTGACAATTGTGTCTTTCTTTCTTTGTTTTTCTTTGCAGTATAAGAAATCGTTAAACCTCTGACATATGCCTTTGTGGTATCCCATAAGTTTTGAGGGGAAGTTTCTGAGTTTTTGTTAATTTTAAAGAAGATTTCTAGTTCTTTTTCGATCCATTCCCTATATTGTAGGTCTCTTATAATATTTCTATTCATCTGCCAATTTATTTGTTTCTTATGTCTTTCCCAATATATCACTAAAGGATTGTGATCTGCCCAAGTGTTTGTATCTATCTCAATTCCTTTAACTTGTTCTGTAGTAGTTTTTGTAGCCCAGCCCATATCTATTCTTGTCCAAATTTTGTGAGGGTTCGAATAAAAAGTATACTGTCTAGTTAAAGGATGTCGTTCCCTCCAGATGTCATTCAATAATAATTCTGACCTCATTTTCTGAAAAGTAGTTGGCAAAATTATTTTCTTTTTTTGTCTTTCTTTACCTGAATGGTCCAGTGATCTGTTTGAGATTGCATTGAAATCGCCAATTATAATCATGTTTTCAATATTTAACTCATTTATCTTTTGGTGTAGTTGTTTATAAAATCTTATTTGGTTATCATTGGGTGCATAGATAGAGACGATGACAAGAGGTTTTGGATCTATATTCAATTGTACAATTAAGATTCTACCATCCTGGTCAGTATATAATTGTTTGGAGTTTATTGAATTTTCAATATACATTGCAATACCTCTTTTTTTATTTGCAAAACTGGTATATATATTCCCTATTTTTGGATTATATAGCAATTTTCTATTGGTTTATTTAATGTGAACTTCTTGTAATATTACTTTCTGTGCTTTTTGTTTTTTGAGTTTGGAGAATACTTGGTTTCTTTTTCTTGGTTCATTTAGTCCATTTACTTTGACTGAGAATATTTTCATGTCTTCTGACATGGTTATTTGTAGTATTTCTTGGTATCTTTAGATTCACGCAGTGGTTGTTTCCTTCTTGCACCCATTGCTTCCTCTTTTTCCTGGCTGGTATCACCCAACTCGTCTTCTTTCCTTATAGATACTTCCTTTGTTTGTTGTTCAAATTTGCGTATACCACTTGTTTCATAAAATTCTCTGGCATCTTCGATATTCTCCAATTTCACTCTTTGTGTTTGCCAATACAAAGAGAGGCCTTCTGGAATAAGCCAGTGGAAGGTTATGTTTTCTTTGATTAGGATTTTGATCAGAAAGTAATATTCCCTTCCGCTTTCTCGAACTCTTGTTGGAACTTGTTTGAGTATTGTAATTTCTTTTCCTTTGTCTTGCAGTTTTTCATTTCTTGTCCATTTCAAAATGTCATCTCTTATGGTCTTCCTCACAAATTTGATATGGACTTCTCTCAGTAGATTGTGTCTTTGAATGTAGCTTATTTGCACTCTATAAAGTTTGTCGATTTCTTTTATTAGTTCCTGGGGATCCACCTGAAGGATTCCTCCTATAATTTCTGCCATTTTGCATGTAAATCTTCATCTTTTTCTTCTGTTATATTCTGAAATTTCAAACCGTAAGATGCACATTGTAACTCTTGTTGTGTTATTAATTCGTCGTATCCTTTGTTTGGAAAATCACTTCTGTCCTCGAAATCATCCATTCTTTGCTCAACTTTGTCTATTTCCCCCTCTACTGTCTTGATTCTTTGTTCATTCTCTTTCAAAGTCTGTTGTATTTCTGCTACTTTATCGTCTACTTCTTTCATCTTTGCTTTCATTTCTCCTGTATCAGCTTTCAGCTCCCCCATTTCCGCTTTTAACTCTTCATGTTGTTTTTGCTTCATTTTGGGATTTCAACATAAAATCTTGCATGACTGCCAGTGTTTCCTGGATTGTTTGGAGCATAGATTGTGATTGTGGTTTCTCCTTTTCTTTCTCCTTGGCTAACATACTTGTGATTGTTTTTTGATGCACAGGCGAAGGCAATGGAGACACTTGTGGAGATATAGAGGAGGTTAAGGTTGATTTTTAAATTGTCTTTGTAGTGGTGGATGTACTTGACATCCTGTGTGTATTTTTAAACTATATAATATTATGTTTGGAACAAATTGTATGTTATTATAAAGAAGGTGAAGTTCCCTCACTTTGCTTCTTCAAATTTTCTCTTACTTTATAATATAATCAAATGTAGTTATAACTGTAAAATAAAATATATGATGTAATTTCTAATTATATAAACTTTATTAATTTTCATAAAATAAAGACAAACATACACACAAACATTTAACATATAATTGGGGTTGCAATTACCCCTCTCATCTTAGAAGTCTATTTTTATACAGAAAAAGAATATACTATTAATTCATAAAATCAATATACTAATTTAAATGAAAAGAAGAATTTTGTTTTACATAATTCAAACATTTATAATAAAAAAATAAAGATTAAAAAAGTTATTCTAATATGTTTACACTTTTCCATATCATTTAAATTTGCTTTTTCTTTTTATTTATCCATATATAAACTTTATTCCAAATAATATAAAATTCTGATTCTTCTTGATTGTTCAACCGTCTTGTCATCATATCCATCTCTGCACAATCTAAGATATTTTTTATTACATTGTCTTCTGTGGGAGTATTTTCTCCCTTCCAGTTTTGTGCATAAAATATCCTGGCCGCTGTCAAAATATGAATGAGTAATAATAAATATCTTTCTTATATTTCTACTTCGTTATACCTAATAAATAAAATTTTGGGTTTTTTTCTATTTCTTGTAGTGTAATTGCTTTAATTTTCTATCATTTTCCAATATAGCTTAGCTTTGTAACAAGTCCACCATTGATGATAATAAGAGCCTATTTCTTGTTTGCATTTCCAACATTTGGGGGATGTATTAGGAAACATCTTAGCAATTCTATTTGGTGGGAGATGCCATCTATAAAATATCTTAATTTGATTCTCTTTTAAAGAAATTGATTTTGTCATTTTCCAATTTGAAATCCAAACTTTCTCCCAAGTTTCTAGGTCAATTTCTCTGCCTATATTTTTGCAGCAACTTATCATATTATCTTTTAAAGTCAAAACTATATTTTTATATTTATATGCTTTCCCTATTAATTTACTTTGATTTGTAGTTAATAAGTTATCTAAGAAGTTTTTACTATTCTTAAATATATATATATTACTATCTCTTTGAAATCTAGATTGTGTCTAGGCATATTGCCACCAGTCTATTTTTATCCCCTCTTCTTGTAGTTTATGTCTTGGTTTTAATTTCATTTGATCATCTATTAATTCTTTATATTTTAATATCCTCCTTTCCTGCATCAAATTGGGGTGGCAAATTGCACATAATGGGGAAATCCAATCAGGAATAGTTAAGAAGTAATCTTTCTTTATATCTTTCCAAACTTCTAATAAATACTTTCTTATTGTATGTTTTTTTTAAATAGGAATGTGTTTTATTCTTTTCATACCAAATAAAGGCATGCCAACCAAGCATAAGGTCGTGACCTTCCAAGTTTAATATTCTTCTGTTTTCTAATGTTATCCAATCTTTGATCCAAGTTAGGGCGGCAGCCTGGTAGTATAGTTTCCAGTTGGGTAATGAAAAACCTCCTCTTTCTTTTATATCTTCTAATATACTTAATTTTATTCTTACCTTCTTGCCTTGCAAAGAAATTTCCTAACTATTGTTGTTAAATTCTTAAACAATTCCCCCCCTGGATTTATAGTTAAAACCTGGAATAAAAACAGCATCTTAGGTAAAACATTCATCTTAATTGTAGAAATTCTTCCCATGAAAGATAATTTCAAATTGTTCCATATTTCTAAATAAATTTAATTTAATTTAATTTCTTCAAGCAATTTTATATAATTATCATTTTTTAAGGATATAGTTTTAGATATAATCAAAATTCCTAGGTACTTTACTTTCTTCGCTATCCTCATGTCTGTAACAAATTCTAATTGTCTTTCTTGTGATTCTGTCATATTTTTAACTACAAGTTGTGTCTTATTTCTATTTATTTTTAAGCCTGTGACTTTTCCATATTCTTCTATCATTTTGATCAAAATAGGTATTGTTGTTATAGGATTTTCAGTTATAAAAGTCAAATCATCTGCAAAAGCTTGTACTTTATGTTTCTTTCCCTATAGTTAGTCCCTGTATTTTACTATTTGCTCTTATCTTTATCAGCAAAACTTCCAAAGATAAAATAAATAGTAAGGGTGAGATCGGACATCCCTGTCTCACACCTTTAAAAATTTCAAATGTTTCCAATTGCTCATTATTTAATATAATTTTTGCCATTTGTTTCGAATATATATAGCATCAATTACAATTACAAATTTTGTTCTGAATCTCATTTTATTTAATTGCATTTTAATAAATATACAATCTACGTTGTCAAAAGCTTTTTTTGCATCTAAAAACATTAATGACATTTGTTTTCCTGGGTGTTCCTCATCCGGCCCTCTGGTGCCCTGAAGAATAAAGTGATCCCCTCCTCTCTGTGACATCCCCTTGCATACTTGTAGACTGATATCATGTCCGCTCTAGTCCTCCTTTTCTCTAGGCTATCCATGCCCAGTTCCCTCAGTCTCTCTTCATAAGTCTTGGTTTCCAATCCCTTAATTTTCTTGGTTGCTCTTTTTTGCACCTTCTCCAGAGTTTCAATGTCTCTTTTGAAGTGTGGTGACCAGAACTGAATACAGTACTTCAGGTATGGTCGGACCAGGGCGTAGTAGAGTGGTATTAAGACTTCCCTGGTCTTGGAGTGTATTCTCCTGTTGATGCATCTTAGGATTGTGTTGGCTTTTTTAGCTGCTGCTGCACATTGTTGGCTCATGTTTAGTTGATTGTCCACCAAGACTCCGAGGTCTCTTTTGCAGTCGCTACTGCTAAGTGGGGTTTCTCCCAGGTTATATGTGTTTTTTCTGCCTAGGTGAAGGACTTTGCTCTTGTCAATGTTAAACATCATTTTGTTGGTGTGGGCCCACTGTGTTAGTCTGTCTAGGTCTTTCTGTAATTTGAGCTTGTCTTCTAGGGTATTGGCTACCCCCGCCAGCTTGGTGTCGTCTGCGAATTTGATCAGTTGCCCTTCTATTCCCTCGTCCAAGTTGTTGATGAAAATGTTGAAGAGCACAGGGCCCAGGACTGAACCCTGTGGTACCCCACTGCCTATGTTCTTCCATGTGGATTTGGAACCGCTGAGGACAACTCGTTGGGTGCGGTTGGTCAGCCAGCTATTGATCTATCTGCATGTGTTGTAATCTACTCCGCTTTTTTCTAATTTGTTGATTAGGAGACTTTGTCAAAAGCTTTGCTGAAGTCTAAGTATATGAGGTCCACTGTGTTGCGCTGGTCTACTGATTTGGTTATGGTGTTGAAAAAGGATATGAGATTGGTTTGACATGATTTGTTTCTGACAAACCCATGTTGGCTGTTGGATATTATCTTGTTTGTTTCTTCTTTTTTTTCAATAAATGTTATTAAATTTTCATAAAATAGACAAAACTGACAAACATACATTTAACATAGAAATGGGGTTGCATCTTCCCCGCTTATTCTAGAAGTAAAATTTCAATACAGAAAAAAGAATACATTAAAAACACTTTAAATCAACTCATTACTTTAAATGAAAAGAAGAAATTTGTTTTACCTTATATAGTAAATCTTCATATATAAACTACTTCTAACATAACTTTTAAGTCATATCCCTACTTATGCAATTCTCTTATTCTTTTTACTTTTAGTTTTTCTTCTTATTTATCCATATATATACTTTGTTCCATATCTCATAAAATTCTGTTTCCTCTTGGTCTTTTAACTGTCTTGTCATCATATCCATTTCAGCGCAGTCTAATATTTTCTTAATAACCTCCTCTTCTTTGGGAACATTTTCCCCTTTCCAATTTTGCGCGTATACTATCCTGGCCGCTGTCAAAATAGGAATGACTAGATGTAAAAAAAAAAAACCTTATATTTCTGATTGGTTATGCCCAGTAAATAAAATTCCAGGGTTTTTTATATTATTCTTTCTATCATTTTCCAATAAAGCTTAACTTTACTACACATCCACCATTGATGATAATAGGAACCTATTTCTTTCTTACATTTCCAACATAGTGGAGAGGTCTTAGGGAACATTTTCGCTATCCTGTTCGGTGGGAGGTGCCACCTGTAAAACATCTTAATTTGATTTTCTTTTAGCGAGACCGATTTTGTCATTTTCCAATTTGAAGTCCAGACATTTTCCCATGTATCTATATCAATTTCTTTACCAATATTTTTGCACCAGCTTATCATGTTATCCTTTAGGGTCAAATCTATGTTTTTGTAACCAATCATATATTTATATGCTTTCCCTATTAATTTAGTCTGATTAGTAAATAGTAAATTACCTAATTTTTTTTAACTTTTATTGAAAATGTATATCGTGCTGTCTCTTTGAAATCTAGACTGGATCTGAATATATTGCCACCAATCAATTATAATCCCTTCTTCTTGTAATTTGTTTCTTGGTTTTAATTTCATTTGGTCATCTAGTACAGTGGTCCCCAACGTTTTTTCCACCAGGGACCAGTTTCAGCAAGACAATTTTTCTATGGCCCGGTGGGGGCGGAAAGGGGTGTGGTTGGGGGCGGGATTAAGCATGGGGGTGCTGGTCCTCCCCGCCCCTCTTTCCCGCCATCGCCCTGTGGCCGGCAGAACCTGCCTCCCAAGCCCTCTTGCCCAGCGGGGGCTAAGCGCTGGAGACAGGGGGTCAGGCTGGCCCTCCTGCCTCCCCCCAGCCAAAAACGCAAAAGCGCCCCGCGGCAGAAGCCAAAAGAGGCTTGAGCCTCTCAGTCCTTCCCGCCCCTCTGTCCATCGTCCTGTGGCCGGCAGAACCTGCCTCCCGAGGCCTCTTGCCCAGCGGGAGGCGAAGCGCTGGAGGGAGGGGGTGGCGGCATGAGGGCCGGCAGCTGCTGACTCCACGGACCGGTGCAACATGCCCCGCCGCCCGGTACTGGTCCGCGGCCCGGTGGTTGGGGACCCCTGATCTAGTAGTTCCTTTTTTTTCTTTTCTTTTTTGAAAATAATTTTTATTTACATATATATAAGACAACAACAACAGACAATACATTTACATAAAAAAAGAAAAAGAAAGGGAGCTTCCGGGGTGGAGCCAGGCTGAAGCGACGTGCAAATCAGTAGCTCCTGGTTTGTACTCGAGATTTCTCGCTTAAAAGACTACTTAGTGGTGTTAATTCTTCTTAGTGAGAAGATTTATAGTTAGGGGAAGCATCTGGTTACGGGGGAGTCGCAACCCCTCCCTTAGCGGGTGGTAAACCCCCGTAGTTGAGCGGGGAAAAAAGCCGGGGTTTGTCCTCAGCCCGAAGGCCTGGCTTACTGAGCTGTCATCAAGGAAGTTAAAGAAATAGAGCGGCGGCAGCAGCGGTTTGGGGGGAAAAAAATTACTTACCCAGAATGATCTAGAGGTGCTAAACAACGGCTTTGTGAGAACTTATATAGTCTCCTGTGATTAACGAGCGGCGATTGAGGAGAGCGGAGCTTTTCTTTTTTTTGAAGGGAAAAGTAAGTTGCTGATGGTGGGCGGAAGTAGTCACAGCCGGTTAGAAAGGTAAAAGAGGAAGTTCTGTGTGAAGGAGACTGTAGCTTGACGGAGGATCTGGTGCTGTGTGGCTGGTGTGGTCGGTGACAAAGAGAGAGGAGAGAAAGAGCAGAGGCGAGAACAGTTATAGAAAGTAGTATATCGTGAACGTCTGCAGCGGAGAGCGGAGAGCGGAGACCGGGGAGAGGTGCGAACCAAATGAGACGGGAGGCCTAGACCGGTCAGAACGCAGTGGAGCCGAGTTGTGAAGGATCTCAACAGCCGAATATCTACATGGAGGAGACAAGTAAGACCAGCAGCGGAAGATTTGAGACAACCGCCGCCTGTTCTCGGTCCCCTTTTTGTTTTGTTACTTGCCTTTCCTCTCTCCCAGCGAATCCAGCTACTCTTAGTGATTGTAAGACGAAGGAGAAAGAAATCCGGCTGGGAGACAGCAGGAGAGGAAGTGAAGGAGGCTGTGGCTTTGAGAATGGTCTGTTGGGGTTTCATAGTTTAATGCGACCGAAGGAGAGAGAAGGAGAGAAGACGCCTTTTTCTTTTGCACGCCTGCAGGGAGATCTGAGAAACCGTTGCTGACAAACCAGGATACCTCGATCATTGGTGAATAACATTGACTGAACTGCTGAGCCGTATTTAAAGTGAACGCTGCGAATCTTTTGAGCTGACTGGAATGTGTTGTAATACTAAAAGCTAAAAAGCTAATTGCCTATTCTTGATTCTACTTTATTGTTTCCCTTTTTTCCCCCTTCTCTCCTTTTTTTTCCTATTGTATTAATCTTTTTCCCCCTCTCTCTTTTCTTCCTTCCTTCTCTAATTAAGATTTTAAAAAGACCCCTTCTTTTTCTATTTAAGAATCAAAAGTGATTAATTGATTAATTGACTAGTTGTGGTATTAAGACCTTTAAATTAATTGACAATTGACAACTGATATCAATTTAAACTATCTAAGATTAATTATTAACTATAGTGTTTATAATAATACCTATAAAGTGTTTTAAGGATTTTAAGACCTGCTTAGAAACAACTTAAGTTAGATTTATACTATTTAAGCTATTTATTACTATTTATTAACTGTTAACTATTAACTAAGTAATTAATTCATTTAACTACCTAATACTACTTGACAGTACATTAATTATTTACCTTAATTGTTCACTCAAACTCTATTTCTATCCATACCTTATTTATATGTGTACTGAATACTGTTATTTACTATTTATTTAATTGATTAATTGATAACAATCGATAACAATTGATAACAATTGATAATAAGTGACTAGTTAAGAAAGATATATATATATAATCAGTTAGAAATTAGTAATTAGAAATTTTATATTTGACTACTTTTATACTAAATATTGGAGAATTTAGTTACGTTAGAACGAATTTCAATTACTCCAACTTACCAAGTGAGACTAACCTTAAAGTGTGACTCAAACAACAACTCCTCCTTTACTAATCAATTGAATACGTGGAAAGGACATTATCTTGGACAATTTGTTAATTACTCTTATCTGGAAAGGGAGTATGACAACCAATTTCTCTAAATACCAAAAAAAACCCACACCAGGAACACCGACGACGCAAAGCACAAAATCAAATATAGAAATGGCAACTACCGACAAAACTTCTCTGCAATCGATCCAGGCCTCATTAAACCTGATTCAAGAGTTCATGGTCCGCAGCCAAGAGGCAGCTACAGTCACCCAAGAAACCATAAGACAAAACCACGAAGAAACAAAACAAAACTTTGAAAAAGTGTCTGGAAAAATTGAAGGTTTGGAAAACCGAATGGAAGGCATACAGGAAATTATAATTAACCATGAACAGAGGATACAAAAAATTGAAACAGACACAAAAAGAATCGATGAGAGAAGAATCGAAGCGGAAGGAAGATTAATTGCGGCCAATAACGAGCTCGAAAACTCAATCGCAATCCTGGAAATGGAGAAAGCAGCTTACTTTCTCCGCTTTCAAAACATTCCCGAAAATGCAGACGAAGATCTATTCAATAAACTAGCGCAGCTGATCACTGATAATACACAAATTGAACTAGACGAGGTCAAAGACCACATCGATGAAATTTACAGAATTCAAACAAGAACCACAAATTACCCAGAGAGGTCCACGTAAAATTTACCAAAAAATCTATTAGGGACGAAATATACAAATCAACAAGAAATGGGAAAATCTTGTATCAAGAAAAAGACATAATAATTCTCAAACAGATCCCGAAAAGAATAAGGGAGAAAAGGAGAGAGTTCCATTACTTCACAGCAAAGCTATTGAGAAGGGGAATCCCATTCCGATGGCTAATTCCGGACGGTCTCCTGGTAACGTGGAATGGGAAAAAAATCAAAATAGACTCGTTCGAGAAAGCAGATTATTTCATTCAAAAACATCTAGAACAGGAGCCAGAGAACCGTCAAACTATAGAAGATCTACCACAGGAGGAGAGACGGACCGAGGATAGAAGAGAGGAGGAACAAGACAAGGAAGAACAACAAAAGGAACAAAGGGTTACAACAAGAGCGGCGGCTAAACGTCAATAAAGGAAAGGAAAGCAACCGGGAAAAAAGGGAAGAAAATGACGCTAAAAACACTTGAGTTAATTTCTGTAAACATCAATGGATTGAATTCTCCGATAAAAAGAAAACAGATAATGACGAAATTATTAAAACAAAATTCAGATATATTATGCCTTCAAGAAGTACATATCAGAAATCAGGATCGTAAACTCCTAGAAAATAAAAAATTAGGTAAACTATTCACAGCTCTAACAGACTCAAAAAAGAGAGGGATTGCTTTATACATCAAGGACATATACCAACCGGAAAAAATTTACTCAGATGAAGATGGAAGAATACTGATTGTAAAAATTAAAATAGGATATAGAGAAATAGTGATAGTGGCGATTTACGCTACAAACACAAAACAGAAACAATTCTACAAAAAATTAGCTGAACAGTTAGCACATATACAAAAAGGGGACATTTGTATCATTGGGGATTATAATGCAGTGAGTGACATTAAAAAAGATTTTAAATCTATGAAGAAAAAATTGAAAAATAGGAAAACACTCCCATCAGAATTCCAGGAAATAGCAAGGGAATATAGATTGGTAGATATTTGGAGAGAAAGACATCCATCTGCCCGGGAATACACTTTTTACTCATTGCCCCGAAAGTCGTGGTCCCGAATAGACATGATCTGGACAGACCAAAATTTTGGGAAATTAATCCACGAGATTGAAATAGGCCCAAACATATGGGCAGACCATCAACCAATATTGATGAAAATTAAAATACCGACCCCAAGACAACACCGTTGGTCCATAAACCAGCTATTATTCCAAGATCAGGATTATATTAAACATATTAAACAAGAACTCAAGCTATTCTTAAGAGACAATTGGAATACTGACACCACTATTCAGAACATCTGGGATACAATAAAAGCATTTATGAGAGGGATAACAATAGCTTACCTAGCAAAAAAAAAGAAACATAAAGATAGGAAATTAGACGAATTTAAGAGTAAACTAAAACACTTAGAAATAGAAGCTCAAAAAGACCTCCAAAATGGAAAAATAAGAGAAGAGATAGACACAATAAAACACAACATTAATCTAATAATACAAGACGAAATTGTCATAAAATTAAGGAAGACCAATCAATACCAATTTGAAAACGTGAATAAAATAGGTAGATGGCTTGCTTATAAACTAAAAAAACTGGAAGAAGAGCGATACATACAAACTTTAGAAGATAAAAACGGGGAAATACAACATATACTGGGGGGAAAAAAGAACATAGCAGTGGAATACTATGCCCATTTGTATCAAAAGGAAGAAACAAATCAAGCCCAATTAAATAAATACTTAGAGGAAGCGAAAGTACAACAGATAGCAGAATCAGATGAAACTATACTAAATAAAGAAATAACCATATCAGAAGTTGAATACGCAATAGCTAAACAAAAGAATAGCAAAACTCCAGGCCCAGATGGGATACTGGCCGAATTTTATAAAGAGCTAAAGGAGTCTTTACTTGAAATTCTAGTAATAATATTTAACGAAGTATTAGGAAAAGGTTTGCTACCGACATCTTGGACACAAGCCTTAATAAGTTTAATCCTGAAAGACCCGGGAAAAAAAAACACATACAAAATTATCAGCCAATATCCCTTCTCAATGTTGATTATAAAATCTTTATGACAATAATAGCCGAAAGACTCAAACCAATCTTAAATAAAATAATAAAGGAAGATCAAAATGGCTTCCTCCCAGGTAGATACATAAGAAACAACACAAGAACAATACTCAACACTTTAGAATATTACGAGACACATTCAGAAAAACAATTAGCACTAATATTTTTGGACGCCCAAAAGGCTTTCGATAACCTAAGATGGGAATTTACTCTTGAATTAATTAAAAAAATGCAATTTGGCCCAAAAATGATAAAAATGATTCAAACTATATATAACACCCAATCAGCTCAAATAATACTTAATGGTGAATTAACGAGGTCTTTTCAAATCTCAAAAGGAGTCCGACAAGGATGCCCCTTATCTCCGCTTCTATATATTTTAGCAGTAGAAACACTACTAAATCAAATAAGAACCAATGCGAGAATCACAGATCTCACGATAAAAAAACAGGAATTTAAAGTCCAAGCCTACGCAGATGACTTAGCATTTATTTTGGAGGACCCAATAGAAGCAGGGGAATATCTATTGAGAGAAGTTCAACGATATGGAGAGGTAGCTGGTCTAAAAATCAATAAACAAAAAACCAAAATCATAACCAAAAACATGAACATCAAACAAGAACAGGAACTAGAAAACATTTTAGGAATTCAAATCGTCAAAAAAGTAAAATATCTGGGCATAATACTAACTAAAAGGTGTGGCACAATTCAAAAGGATAACTATGATCTACTTATTAAAAAAACAGAACAACAGTTAATTAGGTGGAATAAAATTCACATCTCGTTATCAGGGAGGATAGCTACAATTAAAATGTCTATCTTACCTAAATTTTTATATTTATTCCAGACTATCCCAATAAAATTGAACAAAAACTTTTTCACCAAAATAAACACAACTATTTCAAAATTTATCTGGGCGGGGAAAAAACCAAGGGTGAGATTTAAAGCTCTACAAGACAGAATAACACAAGGCAGATTTGGACTACCAAACTTTCAAGTCTACTACGAAGCATCGGTTCTTCTATGGGCAAAAGAATGGATAACCCTCCAAGACCAGAGAACTTTAGCTTTGGAGGGACACAACATTCTACAGGGTTGGCATAGCTTCCTATGGAATGAAAAAGAGAAAATACCAGTATATTTTAGAAACTACATGATCAGGGACTCCTTAATAAATGTATGGTTAAGAATTAAAAAAGAACATTACTCCAAAATTCCTAGGTGGTATTCCAGCCTTGAAGCCCTTACACACCCTAATTTATTTCAAATACAAAAAGTGCTGAATTATAACCACACATTAGATGAGAAAGGAGTTATAAAATCTAGACAACAACTACAAAACCAAAATATCAATATTGATTGGTGGTCCTATGCTCAAATTTTGACGAAATGGAATAAAGACAAAAAGAAAGAAGGAATCCAAGAAAAAGATAGTATAATTGACAAAATATTATTAGGATATGAAAAAAAATTTATAACCAAAATGTACAATTATATAATGGAGTACACTATGGAAACTGAAATAGTAAAAGATAATATGATTACTTGGGCTAAAAATATAGGTCATAACATCTATATAGAACAATGGGAACAAATGTGGAGAAACCTGAAAATTACTAAATCAATACCATACAAAGAAAATCTACAAAAAATGTTTTATAGATGGCACTTACCCCCAACTAGATTGGCTAAGATCTACCCCAACCTAAAACCAAACTGTTGGAGATGCAACAGCATAACTGGAACCTTCTATCACCTATGGTGGACATGCCCACGCATAAAAAAACTATGGAAAAAAATTCAAACATGGATACAACAAATCACAGCAATTTCATTAAAACTTAGACCAGAAATATTCCTCCTGGGCATAAAGGATTTCGAAAATAAAAAAGAAGACCTATACCTAATACAGCATATAATTACAGCTACAAGAATCACAATAGCACAAAATTGGAAAAAAAACAATACACCAAGTGAAAGAGAAATTATTAAAAAAAAAAATGATTGTGCAGAAATGGATAGGCTCACCCAAAAACTTAAAAATAAAGAAGATTCGAGATTCTATAAGAATTGGGAAAAATTTTACGACTGGGTAAAAATCAAAAAACAAATGGAGAAAGAAAAAAAAGACAAGGAAACAACACAAATTGTAGATCAAAAATACATTAACGGATAGTGGAGAAACCTTTATAGCGACATAACATAAAACTCTGAACGGTTTTATCGGATTATTATGAACACCTTGATCAACCCAATATGACTTTATCTCAAGTGTAATCTAGAAATGTATTGACAAAAATAAAACAACAACAGAAAAACAAAAAACAACAAAAACCGCGGCACCCATATGCCGCCCAATTAGTAATTTAAAGCTTTCAGAACTGTTACAGTTCACTGGGGGGGAGGGGGAGGGAAGGAAGAGTCAGAGGACTTAAATGATAACGAATTTTCCAGAATTGATTCTGGGTTTTAAAAGAAAAAAGAAAAAAAGAAAAAAGAAAAAAAGAAAAGAAAAAGAAAAGAAAATACAGAAAAAACATGCAAGGGATATATTTAATAGAGACTGTTGACAGCGTCCTATCTTCGTTTTGTTCTTAAGTTTCCGGCGATGTTTAACCCAGCGATTTAAGTTATATGTTTGTTGTAATTGGGTTTTTATGTATTTAAATTACTTCCTTGTCACACAGCACTATAAAGGTGAGTTCTTTTATTTAGCCAAATATAAAATTCTTCCCATATTTGGTAGTATTTCGTTTTTTCTTTTCCTTTTAGCTCCATTGTTAATTTGTCTGCTTCAGCACAATCTAACATTTTTTAAATTAAATTCCGTTCATTTGGCATATTTTCATTCTTCCAGAATTGTGCGATAGCTATTCTCGTTGAAGTTATTAAATGTTGTATTAAATAGTAATGTTCCTTGTTCATCTGATTTTCAATAATGCCAAGCAAAAATATTTCAGGTTTCATTTCTAATTCAATCTTGGTTATTTCCTTTATCCATTTCTGAAGTTTGTGCCAGATTTCTTTAACTTGTCTGCAGGTCCACCACATATGGAAGTATGAGCCTTGTTTCTCACCACACTTCCAGCAATTAGGCTTAAGGTTAGCGTACATTTTTGCTAGTCTTTCGGGGGGCATATGCCACCTATAAAACATTTGTATTGCATTTTCCTTGTATGCGGTGGATTTTGTGATTTTGTAGTTGGCATGCCATATTTTTTCCCATTGGTCCAATTGTATTGTATGGCCTACATTCTTTGCCCAAGCGATCATATTCCCTTTAACTATTTCTTCTACATTTTGGTGTTCTTGGAGTATTTTGTAAATGTTTGCAATTGATTTTTTGTGGGGGCCTAATAAGATTTTATCTAATGTAGTGTAATTTTTCTGTATTCCATATTTCTTTATATCTACATGGAATCTAGATGATATTTGATAGTAGCACCACCAGTCCACTTTTATCCCTTCTTCATTCAACTGTGTTCGTGTTTTTAATTTTGAATCTTTATCTAATAATTGTGAGTATTTTAATAGTTTTTGTCGGTTTATAGTATTTGGGTAAATTATTGCTTCTATGCTTGAAAACCATAATGGTATTTTAAAATAATGTTGCTTTCTAATTAAGTTCCAGTTGTCCATTACTGACTTCCTTACCAGATGGTGTTTAAAATATGAGTGTGTTGTAGATTTGTTATCCCAAATAAAACTGTGCCATCCGGACTGGATATCATGTCCCTCCAAAGCAAGTAGTCTGGTATTTTCAAGTTGTATCCACTCTTTAACCCATGTTAGCGCTGCTGCTCGGTAGTAAAGTTTGAAGTCGGGTAGGCCAAGTCCCCCTTGCTTTGGATTATCTTGTGTCCATTTAAGTCTGATTCTTGGTCTTTTCTTTTGCCATATAAATTTAGATATTAATTTGTCTAGTTTTTTTAAAAAGGTACCTTCTAATTTTATTGGAATTATTTGGAAGTAATATAAGAATTTGGGTAATATTGTCATTTTTATTGTGGCGATTCTTCCTAATAATGAGATTGGTAATTTAGTCCATGTATCCAATTGTGATTCTATTTTTTTAGTAGTGTATCGTTGTTATCTTTTTTTAGTGTTATACATCTAGCTGATAGATTTATTCCTAAATATTTAATTCTTTCTGTAATCTCCAATTTTAATTTACTAGTCAAAGTTTGTTTGTCTTTTGCTGTCATTTTTTTAACTATAATTTTAGTTTTGGTTTTGGATCAAGAGAGGAATGGGTAAATGAATGGACGGAGGGTGGGAAGGAAGGAAGGAAAGAGGGAAGGGACAGGAACAGAGGAAGGAAGCAAGGAAACTTATGAAAGGGGAGAGTAAGAGAGGAATGAGTGAAGGGAGGGAGGGAAGAAGGTGGGAAGGAGAAAGAAAAGAAGAAATAGAGGAAGGGAAGGTAAAAGAGAGAAAGAAGAAGAGCAAGAAAGAAAGAAAGAAAGAAAGAAAGAAAGGGGGAAGGGACAGGAACAGGAAGGAAGCAAGGAAACTTATGAAAGGGGAGAGTAAGAGAGGAATGAGTGAAGGGAGGGAGGGAAGAAGTTGGGAAGGAGAAAGAAAAGAAGAAATAGAGGAAGGGAAGGTAAAAGAGAGAAAGAAAAAGAGCAAGCAAGCAAGCAAGCAAGCAAGAAAGAAAGAAAGAAAGGGGGAAGGGACAGGAACAGAGGAAGGAAGCAAGGAAACTTATGAAAGGGGAGAGTAAGAGAGGAATGAGTGAAGGGAGGGAGGGAGGGAAGAAGGTGGGAAGGAGAAAGAAAAGAAGAAATAGAGGAAGGGAAGGTAAAAGAGAGAAAGAAAAAGAGCAAGAAAGAAAGAAAGAAAGAAAGAAAGAAAGAAAGAAAGGGGGAAGGGACAGGAACAGAGGAAGGAAGCAAGGAAACTTATGAAAGGGGAGAGTAAGAGAGGAATGAGTGAAGGGAGGGAGGGAGGGAAGAAAGTGGAAAGGAGAAAGAAAAGAAGAAATAGAGGAAGGGAAGGTAAAAGAGAGAAAAAAAGAGCAAGCAAGCAAGCAAGCAAGCAAGAAAGAAAGAAAGAAAGAAAGAAAGAAAGGGGGAAGGGACAGGAACAGAGGAAGGAAGCAAGGAAACTTATGAAAGGGGAGAGTAAGAGAGGAATGAGTGAAGGGAGGGAGGGAGGGAAGAAGGTGGGAAGGAGAAAGAAAAGAAGAAATAGAGGAAGGGAAGGTAAAAGAGAGAAAGAAAAAGAGCAAGAAAGAAAGAAAGAAAGAAAGAAAGAAAGAAAGGCAACTTCAAAGAAAGGCTCACTGAGCATCTCTCACTCTCGCTCTCTTTCTATCCCTCTCTTTCTCTCTCTCCCCCCTCTCTCTTTCTCTTTCTCTCCCCCTCCTGGACTCCCGGATCGCTCGCTTCTCCGGCCAGCAAGCCAGCTGCCCGGAAAAGCATCGCGCCTTTTCAATGCCCTTCCCTGTGCTTCGGAAGCCGCCGAACGCTGTCAGAGGGGCGCGTCAGCGGCTTCCGAAGCACAGGGAAGGGCTTAAGCCGACGCCTTTTCCCTTCCCCGTGGGAGCAAACATGCTTTGGGGGTTTGGCGGGGGGGGAGAAGTAGCACCTTCCTAACTCCCTCCCCCCCAGCCAAACCCCCAAAGCATGTTTGCTGCCACACGATTTAGCCAGGACAGGAGTGTTTGGAGCCCGAGAGGGGGAAAGAGAAGAATGGAGAGAGAGCCGCGCGCCGGAGGCGGACGCCACTCACGCCTCAACAGCAGCCACGGGAGGGGAGTCGCAATCACACCGACACACGCGCGCGACTCCCCTCCCGTGGCTGCTGTTGAGGCGGCAGCGGTGGCGGCCGCCTCTGGCGCGCGGCTCTCTCTCCATTCTTCTCTTTCCCCCTCTCAGGCTCCGAATGCGGCGGGCGGCAGGAAGAGGAAACGAGGCAGTCCCAGATCGCTTGCTTCCCCGGCCAGAAAGCCGGCTGAGCCCGAGAGGGGGAAAGAGAAGAATGGAGAGAGAGCTGCGCGCCGGAGGCGACCGCCGTCGCTGCCGCCTCAACAGCAGCCACGGGAGGGGAGTCACGCGCGTGTGTCGGTGTGATTGCGACTCCCCTCCCGTGGCTGCTGTTGAGGCGGCAGCGGCGGCGTCCGCCTCCAGCGCGCGGCTCTCTCTCCATTCTTCTCTTTCCCCCTCTCGGGCTCCGAATGCGGCGGGCGGCGGGAAGAGGAAACGAGGCAGTCTCGGATCGCTTGCTTCCCCGGCCAGAAAGCCGGCTGAGCCCGAGAGGGGGAAAGAGAAGAATGGAGAGAGAGCTGTGCACCGGAGGCGGCCGCCGCCGCTCACGCCTCAACAGCAGCCACGGGAGGGGAGTCGCAATCACACCAACACACGCGCGCGTGCGCGCGCCTCTAGCTAGTCAGAAAATGTGAGTGCGGGGAGGGGGGTTCCTCTCTTCTTATGCCTCCCCGCCACCCCCACCCCTCCGCTTTCTCCTTGCGTCGGCTTTCGCCCCCCTCCTCCTCGCGCCCTCTGCCTTCCACCGAGCAGCCACGGGAGGGGAGTCGCTGGAGCTGCCCCCGGACTTTCCACCAAGCCCAATGCCGCCAGCCCACATGCCCACCTCTCCCCGCGGCAGCGGCGGCGGTAGTGCAGCCCAGTGCTCCGGTGTTGTCCGGGCTTCTCCCGCCACGCGCAGCCCAACAGCTCGCTCCGGCTGGCGGCGGCGGAGGAAGGCGAATGCGGCTTGGAAGCTGGGAGGGGGGTGGAATGTCTTTGGCCACTTAGCTCTTCCTCCGAAAGGAAAGCGTGGAGGCTGCCTCTCTCCTCCCATATTCCGCCCCCCTCCCAGCTTCCAAGCCCATTTGCCTTCCTCCGCCGCCGCCAGCCTCCGCCCGACTGTCATTTTGTAGAGAAGCGAGAAGCGGAGGAAGAGCTGGATGCTGGTGGTAACGGAGGAAGGCGAATGCGGCTTGGAAGCTGGGAGGGGGGCGGAATATGGGAGGAGAGAAGCAGCCTCCACGCTTTCCTTTCGGAGGAAGAGCTATGTGGCCAAAGACGTTCCGCCGCCCTCCCAGCTTCCAAGCCACATTTGCCTTCCTCCGTTACCACCAGCATCCAGCTCTTCCTCCGCTTCTCGCTTCTCTACAAAATGACAGCTGGGCGACGGCTGGCGGCGGCGGAGGAAGGCGAATGCGGCTTGGAAGCGGGGGGGGCCCGGAACGTCTTTGGCCACTTAGCTCTTCCTCCGAAAGGAAAGCGTGGAGGCTGCCTCTCTCCTCCCATATTCCGCCCCCCTCCCAGCTTCCAAGCCGCATTTGCCTTCCTCCGCCGCCGCCAGCATCCAGCTCTTCCTCCGCTTCTTGCTTCTCTACAAAATGACAGCTGGGCGGAGCCTGGCGGCGGTGGAAGGAACGCTCGTATCCCGAATGTGGGCTCGTAAGTAGAACAAAAATATATCTCCCCTCCTAGCTCGCATCTCGAAATGCTCGTATATAGAGCAGCTCGTATGTCGAGGTTCTACTGTACCATGGTTTTTCAAAAAATATTAATTAAAAAATACTCCACGGTTTTTTTGCTATACCACGTTTTTTCCCACCCGATGACGTCATACGTCATCACCAAGAGTCACTTCTCTGTCTCTTTCTCTTTCTTTCCTGTCATTCTCTGCTTCAATCATTTTCTCATTTCTCTTTTTTCTCCCTTTTTTCTATCATTTCTCTCTCTCTTCCTTCCACTCTTCTCTCTCTCTCTTTCTTCCTCTCTCTCACTCTCTTCCTTCCTTTCTCATCTTTCTTTCTCTCTCTCTTTCTCTATCTTGCTTCTTCCTCTCACACTCTCTTCCTCCCTCTCTCATCTCTTTCTTTCCTTCTCTCTCTTTCTCTATCTCTCCCCCTCTTGCTCTCGAGCGAGCGGCTGGGCGGGTGAATGGGCGAGCGGCGAGCGAGCGAGCGGGTGAACGGGCGAGCGAGTGGCCAGGCGGGCGGGTGAACGGCGGGCGGGCAGGTGTTGGGGGGGGTGGGGGCAGCCGACATTCAAAGCAATCTTTGTCGGCTTCTGCACTTTCGTTGCTCCCCGGCTCCACCATCTGCGCATGCGCGGTCATGGAAAAAGGGCACGCATGCGCAGATAGTGTTTTTACTTCCGCACCACTATACCACGGAAAATCGATTAGTGCGGGAGGTCTTGGAACGTAACCCCCGCACTAATCGAGGGATCACTGTAAACCCAAAAGTTTTGATATATTAAATTGAACAATCCTAAACATAAGAAAAATAGAAATGAACTGAAAAAAATGATTCTTATTGGTTTATTTTTGAATATAAGACCATATCGTTTTATACTTGAGTATAAGCCTACTCGAGTATAAGCCTATTTGAGTATAAGCATGGGGGCCCATTTATGAGCAAAATAAACCAATAGGATCATTTTTTTCAGTTCAATTTTCACATCATTATGTTCAGAAAGGTTCAAGCTACCAATCCCACACCAACTTTAGTAAAATAGAATGCATTTTGCAGGCAAAATTATCAATAAACCCAAAAGTTTTGATATACTAAATTGAATAATCCTAAACATAAGAAAAATAGAAATGAACTGAAAAAAATGATTCTTATTGGTTTATTTTTGAATATAAGACCATATCGTTTTATACTTGAGTATAAGCCTACTCGAGTATAAGCCTATTTGAGTATAAGCATGGGGGCCAATTTATGAGCAAAATAAACCAATAGGATCATTTTTTTTCAGTTCAATTTTCATATCATTATGTTCAGAAAGGTTCAAGCTACCAATCCCACACCAACTTTAGTAAAATAGAATGCATTTTGCAGGCAAAATTATCAATAAACCTAAACAAAATTCACAAAAACGGGGGGGGGGTAGGCACATTTATGTGCAAAATAAACCAATAAGGATTAATTTTTCAGTTCAATTTTCATTCCATTGTGTGCAGAAATGTTCAAACTTGTTTCCAGGTGAAAAAAGCTTTCAAAAAGACCAAATATAAGTACCTAAAATGATCAATTTGCAGTCCTGGTCAAATAGACCCGGGAACATAAGATTAGGGAGTTTTTTCGAACAGAACAGCAGGGTTAAAACGTCTCGCATAGTTTGTTTGGACCCTGTATAGTTCGTCAATATGGTTCCTGAGCCCTTCTTCATCTACTTCCAGAAGTGTAGTAAATATTTCCGTAATTTTTTTGAAAAGGTCTTCATCGTTAGTTTCGGGTACATTCTGGACTCGCAGATAGAAATTTGCTTTTTCCATTTCTAATAAGGCAACAGCGCCCTCTAGCTCGTGGTTTTCCGCTCTTAATCTCGCTTCTGTTTCTTTTATTTTACGGTCTGTCTTCACAGAGTTTTCTTCTAATAGTTTGATTTTTTGATCATGGTTTTCAATGGTGTCTTGTATATTCTTTATTTGAGTTTTAATTTCTTCCATGTTTCCCTTCATAAGTTCAAAATTCTTGTTTGTCTGAATTTGGTTTTGTAGCATGGTTTCTTGCGTCTTGAACATAGTTTCTTGTGTTTGTTTCATGAAGTCATGGATTAGATCCAGTGAACTTTGGATAGTTTGAAGTGTTGGTCCTTGTTCTTGCTTTTCTATTATAGTCATCTCCGTCGAGATTGTTGGAGTTTGCTTCTTAAGTGATTTAGTGTAGGTTTGTGTCATTTTTACCGTTTTAAGAAAATTACTCCACATTTTCATTCAATGTTCAAAATACAGAGAGTCTTGTAATCACAATTATATTGAAGAATCAATATTTAAAACACCTTAAATTCACTGTTTTTAGACTGCTGTAATGCTATAATAATTCTGTTCTTTATATTTATAATTATATAATATATTTGTACTTATCCTATCGAGGTGTCCCAAAAGTATAAAAGAAGGGGTAGCAGAAAAAAGGGAAAAAGAATGGAGTTGGTATGAAAAAGGAATTAAACTTATACGATGCTAACAGTATCTTATATTATTCACTTATTAATCTACTATTAATCTATTATTACCTATACATTGATCACACACTTATTTATATACACTTATAGCAAAGTTATATAGAAGAAGAGAGAAAAAGAGAAAAACAAGTGTAAAAGAGAAAAAAAGAGAATTAATTAATATAATCAGTTCAATTCAGCTTATCTTTTAACTATTTCTTAATAATAATTGCTACCTAAGATTATATATATATATATATATATATATATATATATATATATATATATATATATATATGTGTTAAATGTTTTTAGCTGGAATTTTAAAATTAAGGGAGACTAGGATAGATCCATTTCGGCCTTATTAGGCCTCATCAGCTAGCCACACCCTTTCTTTACTGGGATTCGATCTGGGAAGCTTCTGCATTGTAAAGCAGAGAGCTAGCAATTAGACCCATCAGATCTGAATCCTCCCAGCTCTGTACCAGGGAGGGGTATATGTTTTTCTTATGTCGGATCACCCTGGTATATTTTTAAGGAACGTCACAGCTCCTTTTTTTTGCCTCTAGGCCCAACCCAGGGCCACTGCAAGGCAGTAATATATTTATAGCCGACAAACTATATTTTGTATGTGTTAAATGTTTTTAGCTGGAATTTTAAAATTAAGGGAGACTAGGATAGATCCATTTCGGCCTTATTAGGCCTCATCAGCTAGCCACACCCTTTCTTTACTGGGATTCGATCTGGGAAGCTTCTGCATTGTAAAGCAGAGAGCTAGCAATTAGACCCATCAGATCTGAATCCTCCCAGCTCTGTACCAGGGAGGGGGTATATGTTTTTCTTATGTCGGATCACCCTGGTATATTTTTAAGGAACGTCACAGCTCCTTTTTTTTGCCTCTAGGCCCAACCCAGGGCCACTGCAAGGCAGTAATATATTTATAGCCGACAAACTATATTTTGTATGTGTTAAATGTTTTTAGCTGGAATTTTAAAATTAAGGGAGACTAGGATAGATCCATTTCGGCCTTATTAGGCCTCATCAGCTAGCCACACCCTTTCTTTACTGGGATTCGATCTGGGAAGCTTCTGCATTGTAAAGCAGAGAGCTAGCAATTAGACCCATCAGATCTGAATCCTCCCAGCTCTGTACCAGGGAGGGGGTATATGTTTTTCTTATGTCGGATCACCCTGGTATATTTTTAAGGAACGTCACAGCTCCTTTTTTTTGCCTCTAGGCAATTTAACACATACAAAATATAGTTTGTCGGCTATAAATATATTACTGCCTTGCAGTGGCCCTGGGTTGGGCCTAGAGGCAAAAAAAAGGAGCTGTGACGTTCCTTAAAAATATACCAGGGTGATCCGACATAAGAAAAACATATACCCCCTCCCTGGTACAGAGCTGGGAGGATTCAGATCTGATGGGTCTAATTGCTAGCTCTCTGCTTTACAATGCAGAAGCTTCCCAGATCGAATCCCAGTAAAGAAAGGGTGTGGCTAGCTGATGAGGCCTAATAAGGCCGAAATGGATCTATCCTAGTCTCCCTTAATTTTAAAATTCCAGCTAAAAACATTTAACACATACAAAATATAGTTTGTCGGCTATAAATATATTACTGCCTTGCAGTGGCCCTGGGTTGGGCCTAGAGGCAAAAAAAAGGAGCTGTGACGTTCCTTAAAAATATACCAGGGTGATCCGACATAAGAAAAACATATACCCCCTCCCTGGTACAGAGCTGGGAGGATTCAGATCTGATGGGTCTAATTGCTAGCTCTCTGCTTTACAATGCAGAAGCTTCCCAGATCGAATCCCAGTAAAGAAAGGGTGTGGCTAGCTGATGAGGCCTAATAAGGCCGAAATGGATCTATCCTAGTCTCCCTTAATTTTAAAATTCCAGCTAAAAACATTTAACACATACAAAATATAGTTTGTCGGCTATAAATATATTACTGCCTTGCAGTGGCCCTGGGTTGGGCCTAGAGGCAAAAAAAAGGAGCTGTGACGTTCCTTAAAAATATACCAGGGTGATCCGACATAAGAAAAACATATATATATATATATATATATATATATATATATATTCTTTTTTTACAGACTCAGAGATATAATTAATTCAGACAAATGACTAACTACTAATTAGGTTTTTTACATCACAATCAGTTATTAATTAATTAATTAATACAATTCATGGAAGTACTTAAATATTTAAGTTAGAAATATATAACTTTAAATTATGAAAAGTACATGAATATACATAAATATATCTAATTGCCTATAACTTATGTCTATATCTAGAAAGTTGGTACTATGTTACTATGTTAAATTACAACTTAAGGGAGGGGAAGTAAGGGAGGAGTAAAAGGGGGAAACATTTATTAGAGGGAGGGGATCGTAATAAAAGGATATTAAAAATGAGGGGCAATATAAAAGAAAAGGGGGGAAAAGGGTGCTGGGAAGTTCTGTTTGGAAATCCTTTTTTAAAAAAAAAAAGGAGGGAAGAGTTCAAAGGGAATTTAAACCAGTCTATTATAGTATGGGGAAAAAGGGATCACAAAAAAGAAAAAAAAAACGGTATTGAAAAAAGAAAAATGAGGAGGGGGAAGAGAAAAAATATATATGTAAAAAAAAAAGGAGGGGGGGAAGCCGCTAGTGGCAGTATCACAGTTTGGAGAGCTTTCCCGACAGGAAGCTATTTGGTGTTTACGTTGTCATCTACTTTTGAGATATCACAGGAAAAAAGAAAAAGGGAAGCAAAAGTAACGGAGTTATAAAATTTAGTTGATTGAAGAAAAAAAAAGAAGAGAAGAGGATTGTCCTAGGGTCATGTTTAGTATTGTGAGTCTATTTGCTTTAGATGCCTGTTATTTTCGTTGCATCATATTTGCTCACGTTTGCTCTCGTTGCTTACGGCAAGTTCTTAAGTTACTTACGGCAAGTTCTTAAGTTACGGCAGTTTCTTAAGTTTCCTTAGGTTTCCTTAAAGGAGCCGCAATCAGCGTGGGGTGAGAGAAAGGGGGAAAAAAGGGGGGGAAAGTAGCAAAAGCCGGGGGGAGGGAAAAGTCAAGACCCACGTAATATAATATAGACTAAATATCACAACAAATTACAAGAGAGAGAAAAAGGTCCAAAAAGAAAAACGTCAAAGGGCAGAGCAAAAAAAAAAAGTAGTAATTGGGCTTTCCTGCTGCTGGTGGACTCACGCAGATGTTTAAGGTTGTAATCTTTCCGATCTCACAATTACGCTCCGATCTGGTGGTTTTTTTGCGTCGACGTTTTAATCTTGTAGGAGACTTTCTTGTTCTATCTTATTTTGGAACTTTTGAGGTCGATCTTGTTTCTTCTTATTATTTTGGCTGACACCCTCTGGTCCACTGGTCTACGCCGTCTCTCTTGCGTTATCTCCTTCCTGATGTCTTAAGGGGTCGCCATGTCTTCGGGCCGTAGTGCTGTCACACTGGCTTCTTTCCCGTCGGGTTCAGTGAGATCTAGCCACGGAAAGTGGGGTTTGCGCACACCAACATCTTCCTGGAATATTCCCACCTTTATCGCTCACCTCTCCGGGATTTGCGATGGTTCTAAAAGAGCCCCCCAAACGGAAAATCTCAGAGTCAAGTGGAGCAGTATCTCCCTTAGCTCTGCTTCACCATGGCCCCACCCCCAGAAGTCCCATCTAGTAGTTCCTTATATCTTATTATTTTCATTTCCCTTATTGAATTGGGGTGTGTTATTGCTTCTAAGGGAGAAATCCAGTCGGGAATAGTTAGAAAATGTTTCTGCTTTATATCTTTCCAAACTTCTAACAAATACTTTCTTATTGTGTGTCTTTTAAAATATGTATGTATTTTGTCCTTATCGTACCATATAAAGGCATGCCAACCAAGCATAAGGTCGTATCCTTCTAATTTTAATGTTCTTTTATCTTCTAATATTATCCAATCTCTAATCCATGTTAAGGCGGCTGCCTGGTAATATAATTTCCAATTTGGTAAAGCAAATTCTCCTCTTTCTTTAATATCTTCTAAAATGTTCATCTTTATTCTTGCTTTTTTTCCTTGCCATAAACATTTTCTTACTATCATTGTTAAATTTTTAAAAAATATCCCCCCAGGATTTATTGGTATGACCTGAAACAAAAACAAGATCTTAGGCAAAATATTCATCTTAATTGTGGCAATTCTCCCCAAAAAATATATTTTAAAATTATTCCATATTGCTAGATCTTTTTCAATTTCTGCGATTAATTTCATATAATTATCATTTTTTAATGATATTGTTTTTGATTTTATCCATATTCCCAAGTATTTAACTATTTTCATACCTGTGATGTGTTCCAGTTTTCTTTCTTGAAGTTTATTCATGTTTTTCACTATAAATTGTGTTTTACTCTTATTTATTTTTAACCCTGCAACTTTTCCATACTGTTCTATTGTCTGTATCAGTATTGGGACTGCTGCTATCGGGTCTTCTATTATAAAAGTCAGATCATCTACAAATGCTTGAACTTTATATATTTCTTTTCCAATAGTCAAACCCTTTATTTTTGGATCTGCTCTTACTTTTATCAATAAAACTTTCAAGGATAAAATAAATAATAAAGGTGATATCAGACAGCCTTGTCGAACTCCTTTACATATTTCAAATGTTTCTAATTGCTCCTTATTTAATATAATTTTTGTTGTTTGCTTTGAATAGATGGCATCTATCAAATTTACAAATTTGGTACCGAATCTCATTTTATTTAATTGCATTTTTATAAAGGTCCAGTTTACATTGTCAAAGGCTTTTTTAGCATCAAGGAACATTAATGATATTGACTTTCCAGAATGTTGTTCATAATATTCTCATGTGTTAATAATCATTCTAAGATTCTTTTTAATCTGTGTACCTGGTAAAAACCCATTTTGATCTTGATGCATTTTCTCATTTAAAATCTTTTTTAATCTATCAGCATAAATTGTAGTAAATATTTTGTAGTCTATGTTTAATAATGATATGGGTCTATAATTTTTAATATTTTCTTTATCAGTTCCTGATTTATGAATCAAAGTTAAGGATTCTGACCATGATTTTGGAATTTTACCGTCCATTCTACTTTCATTAAAAATTTCCAACATATTTATTGTTACTTCACTATCTATTTTGTACCATTCTGCTGGTATAGCATCAGGACCAGTTGCTTTGTTGTTTTTTTGCTTTTTAATAGTTGTGAGTAGTTCCTCGATAGTTATTGGACTATCTAAACTTTCCTGTTGTTCTTCGTTAATTGCGGTATCTTTATGGGTTCTAGATAGTTAAAAACTTCTTCCTCATTAATATCTTCTTTTTTATACAACTCTTTATAAAATTTTTGTACTATCTTTGCTTTCTCATCTATATTATATTTTATCATTCCATTTTTGTCCTCTAACTTTTTGATTATTTTTGACTGTCTATGTTTCCTTAGTTTGTAAGCTAGCCATCTTCCCTGGCTTATTGGCGTGTTCAAAATAATGTTGTTTAGCTCTTTTAATTTTTTCTGCTATTTGATTTTGCTCTATAAGTTTAATTTTATGTCTAGTTAATTCTATCTTTCCCTTAATCTCCTTATTCTTGGCATTTTGTTGCGATAAAGACTCTAGTTGTCTTAATTCAGTAATTAACTGTTCATGTTGTATCTTTTTTTCTTTATTTACCTTTGCTGTATAGGAAATTGTTAATCCTCTAATGTATGCCTTAGCGGTATCCCATAGATTTTGAGGGGAGGTATCTAAATTTTTATTTATTTCAAAAAATATCTTTAATTCGTTTTCTATCCATTTCTTATATTTTTTATCTCTTATAATATTTCTATTCATCTGCCAATTTGAATGTTTCTTATTGCTTTTCAAATATACTACTAAAGGATTATGGTCTGCTCAAGTGTTTACATCTATTTCTACCTCTTTTATTTGTTCTGAAGTTGTTTTTGAAGCCCACACCATATCTATTCTTGTCCAAATTTTATGGGGGTTTGAATAGAAAGTATACTGTCTAGTTTGGGGATGTCTTTCCCTCCAAATATCATTTAATAATAACTCAGATTTCATCTTTTGGAAAGTGGTTGGTAATAAATTTTTCTTTTTCTTATTATTTCCCCCTCCCCTGAATGATCTAATAGTCTATTTGAAATTGCATTAAAATCGCCAATTATAATCATATTTTCAATATTTAATTCATTTATTTTCTGATGCAATTGTTTATAAAATGTCATTTGGTTTTCATTTGGGGCATAAATCGAGACGATGACAAGAGGTTTAGGCTCTATATTTATCTGCACAATTAATATTCTACCTTCTTGATCTACATACAATTATTTGGAGTTTATGGAATTTTCAACATATACAGCTATCCCTTTTTTTCTTTGGTCTGCCAATGCAGCATACATATTTCCAATTTTTGAATTTAATAATAATTTTCGATTTGTTCTTTTAATATGAGCTTCTTGTAATATTACTATCTGTGCTTTTTGATTTTTAATTTTTGTCAATATTTGTTTTCTTTTTCTCGGTTCATTTAAACCATTTACATTTACAGAAAAGATTTTCAAATCTTTTGACGTAATCATTTGTAGTATTTCTTGGTATCTTTGGATTCGCGCTGTGGTTGTTTTCTTCTCGCACCTAGGGCCTCCTCTCCTCCCTGTGCGGCGCTGCCCATCTCCTCCTCCCTTCTTTCTGGCAGTTCTTTCATTGGTTGTTCAAGTTGGCGTATTCTGCTGGTTTCATCAAAGTCTCTTGCTTCTTCCAGATTTTCTATTTTATATCTTTTGGTTTGCCAATAAAGTGAAAGTCCTTCTGGAATAAGCCAACGAAATGTTATATTTTCTTTGATCAAAATTTTAGTCAAAAAATAGTAATCCCTTCTACTTTCTCTTACTCTTCTTGGAACTTGTTTCAGTATTGTGATTTCTTTTCCTTTGTCTTGTAGTTTTTCATTTCTTGTCCATTTCAAAATATCATCTCTTAAAGTTCTCCTAACAAATTTGATATGAACTTCTCTTGGTAGATTATGCCGATGTACATAGCTAGTTTGTACTCTGAAAACTTCATCAATTTCTTTTGTTAGTTCCGTGGGGTCCATCTGAAGGATTCCTCCAATAATTTCTGCCATTTTTGTTTGTAAATCTTCATCTTTTTCTTCTATTATGTTCTGAAATCTTGAACTGTAGGATGCTCGTTGTATTTCAAGATGTGTAATTGATTCATCATATTTCCTGTCACGTGCGTCAGATCTATCTTCAAAATAGTCCATTCTTTTTTCCATTTTTCCAGTTCTCTCCTCTACTGCCTTTACTCTTTTTTCATTTTCTTTCAGGGTTTGTTGTATTTCCTTCATTTGCTCCTTCATCTCTCCCATGTCCGCCTTCAGTTCATTCATTTCTGCTTTTAAACCTTCAAGTTGTTGATTTGCATCTTCTTGAGATTTTAACATAAAATGTTTCATTGCATTCAATGTCTCTTGTATCGTTACAAGGGTAGGCTGCTGTGCTTTCTCTTTCTCCTTCTCTTTGGCAAGCATGGTTGCAGTCGCGCTTTGATGTACTGGAGATGGCTGAGGTGATACTTGAGGAGATGAAGCCAATGTTAGTGTTTGTTTTTTGATAGTTTTAGTATATGTAGATGTGCTCAACATCCTAAGCTTTGTAAGGTTCTTCTGTATTATTTCTTATTGTAGACTTTATATTAATTGGTATTTTTAGTATCTGTATATATATATATATATATATATATATATATTAAAGAGGGAGAAGAAAACTCCAACAAACTCCAATCCTGTCAAGCTTTATTACTTATTTTTCTATTAATGTTTAAAAATTTCTAACTATCACAATGCAGAAACACAACAAATATATCAATAATCCTTATGCTTTAAAATTTATATATATCAATACTTTATGTATACCTTATCAATGATTAAAAAAGAAAATTTTCAATAATCCTTATTCTTATTTTTAAAATTTTGCCTTTAAAATTTCTTTCTATTTCAGAAAAAAATAATATATAATATATAATAGCAAATCAATCTCAGTTAACTAATTTATTAGTCTTAAAAAATAAAGAAAGGAGAAAAGAAGGCAGCAGAGGGAAGAGAAGTGAGAAGAGAAAGAAAAGCGAGGAAAAAAAGGGAAAGGAACACCACCACAGGGAGAGAGAGGGGGATCAAGGAATATTTAGCAATTCATTTATCTCAAACAATTTCTATTTTAAAATTTATATTGATATCTATTAATATACTTAATGCCTAGACCAAGGAAAAACAGGAATAATGTATAAAAAAGAAAGGAAAAGACAAAAAAGAAGAAAAGACAAGATATCAAAAATGCAACAATAATATACTTATAATCTTCTTTTAAATGTGGAAATCCTTGTTGATTGAAGTTCTATGTAATTTTCCCAATCCTTTTATGGTTATTTTCCAAGTCTCGAAATGCCAAATAATACCAGAAAATAAAATTAAGTTAAATTTGTACAGTCTAATGTTCCAATCGTAGGTCCAAGTCTTGTTTAAATCTTATTCAATCACTATGCCAAAGTCCAAAGTCTGGTGTTTTTTCTAAATCAGAATTGTTGAGTTTAGTTCAGTTCCAAACTTTATTTTAAAGTAATCCTTCAAAGGCAGGCAAAAGAAAAAAAGAAAAAAAAGAAAGACAATCTCTTCTTTGCAGCAAATCCAAGGAAAAAAGCCAATAATCCAATAACAGCAACTCCAATTACGATCACTTGAACAGTATAAATCCTCTTATTTAATTCATCAGTTGCAAATTCATCAAATCATTAAGTTTTTAAATTATTTGCAGGTTTATTTCATTTTAAAGTTGAAAATTAAAACAAAGGAAACGTAATCCCTCCGCAAACAAAAGTAGTGCCCGGGATTCTATGTTGTTCTGTAGACTTAGAAATTCCAATCCTTATTGCAGCTTTGCCAAATCATATCTCTTCATACTTTCATGCCAATTTGAATTTTATGTCCAACTTTAATCCAAATTTAAAAGTTCAAAAGTTCAATTTCAGTATGACAAACGAAAGAGAGAGAAAAGAGAATAGATCCGGCCATTGTTTGGCCCCAGGATATGAATTTTTCTTCCAACTTTCTCTTTCGCCTTGTTAAATAAACTTTCACTTTACTCCAATCTTCCAAGTTTTTCATGGAACAATGAAATTTTACCTTAATTCTTCTTTTCTTTTAGTATTCCTTTTCCACTCTATTAGGCTTCAAAATCTCCGCTTTCTTCTTTTTGCTTTTCTGCTTCCCACTGGTGTGGAGGGATCGCAATGGCCGAATCCTCTGGGTGCCAAGGATCGGTTCTCCCTTTTCCAGAGCTGCAGGGCAGACCCTTGCCTCTGGAACTTCGACGACAGCTCCTCGGACCGGGGGGAGCCCCCTGTTCTAGGATCGGGCCATCCGGACCCGATCCAACTGCAAACCGCGACCTCTGGAGGGTTGAAAGGAGTCTCGGGGACAGAGCCCTGCCCCGGAGCCTCTGCAGCGGTCCCGGACCAGACCGGAAGTCCCTATCTTGTTTGTTTCCAGGTAGTGGGAAAGCTGTTGTTTTATTATTTTCTCCAGTATTTTTCCAGGTATTGAAGTCAGGCTAATAGGTCTGTAGTTGCTTGGATCCGTCTTTTTTCCCTTTTTTGTGGATGGGAACTACATCCGCTCATTTCTAGTCTTCTGGTAGGTCTCCAGTGGCCCAAGATTTTTGTTAGATGAGGAGAAGAGGTTCTGCTATGGTGTCTGCCAGTTCTTTTAGGACTCTGGGGTGCAGTCCGTCAGGTCCCGGTGATTTGTACTCGTTAAGCTCCCTCAAGTAGTCCCTAATGATAGCTTTGTCTGTATTGAGTTCGGTTCTGGGGCTGTTATTTGCAGTTAGGTTGTAGGTTGGTTGGTTGGTGGTTCCTTTATGTGTGAAGACTGATGTAAAGTAGGTATTGAGCAGCTGTGCTTTGTCTCTGTTGTCGGTGATTTCGTTACCATCTTTGTTTTTTTTAGTATGGTGACTGTTTCCTTGATTTTTTCTTGTTGTTTATGTGGTGGAAGAAGCTTTTTTTATTGTCCTTAATTTTCATTGCGAGGTGCTGTTCGTGTTGAGCTTTTGCTGTTCTTATGTTTTGCTTGCAGGTTCTGGCTGTTTGCTGATATTCCATCTTGGTTATGAGTCCTTCTTTCCATTTGTTGTATTTGGCTTTTTTTTTCTTTTACGTTGTCTGCAAGGTCCTTGTTTAGCCATGCTGGTTTCATTTTAGTTTTTCTGCTTTTCTTTTTTGTGGGGATTGAATTGTTTTGGGCCTCAATGATAGTGTTTTTTAGGGCTTCCCAGGCATCCTGTGTGGATTTACTCTTTAGAAGTTTCTTCC
Organism: Erythrolamprus reginae; assembly: GCF_031021105.1. NCBI lineage: Eukaryota > Metazoa > Chordata > Lepidosauria > Squamata > Dipsadidae > Erythrolamprus > Erythrolamprus reginae. The sequence continues at coordinate 78,769,390 of NC_091953.1, forward strand.
AGCGTTTATTCTTCAGGTTTGCTCTGAGCTTGTTAAAGTCTACTTTTCTGAAGTCTGGGGCTGTAGTTGAGTTGGGTGTTGTAGTTAGTGATTGCACAATGTTGAATTTTAGGATGGTATGGCCATTCTCACCTAGCGTCCCTTCTCCTTCTATTCCCTCAATCATTTCTTCCCTGTTTGTTAAAGTTAGGTCTAGTATTGCAGTCCCTCTGGTTGCTGTTTCCACTTTTTGAGTTAGAAAGTTATCGGCGAGGCTGGTGAGAAATCTGTCAGACTTTCCATTTGGTGCTGATTTGTTTTCCAGTTAATGTCGGGGTAGTTAAAGTCCCCCATTATTATTGTGCTGTGCTTGTTTCATATTGCTGATAGTTGGGTTGTAAAGAGGTTGTCCATTGTATCTGTTTGGTTTGGTGGCCTGTAGTAAACTCCAATTGTAATGTTGTCCTTTTTTTCTTTTATGTTAACCCATATGGTTTCAAGGGGGTTATGTTCTTTGGATTGATATAGCTCAGTATAGTGCAACTCCACCTCCTTTCTTGTTTGACCTGTTTTTCTTGAAGAGATTGTAGCCCTTTATCTGTGTGTTCCAGTCATGTGATTCGTCCCACCATGTTTCTGATTATTATTATTATTATTATTATTATTATTATTATTATTAATTGGATTTGTATGCCGCCCCTCTCCGCAGACTCGGGGTGGCTAACAACAATGATAAAAAAACAGCAAGTAACAATCCAATGAATAAAACAACTTAAAACCCTTTTAGTAAAACCAAACATACAGACAAACATACCATGCATAACTTGTAATGGCCTAGGGGGAAAGAATATACCAATTAGATCGTATTGGCCCTAATCATTAGTACTTCTAGCTCATCTTGTTTGTTCCCCAGGCTTTGTGCATTAGTGTACAGGCATTTTAGGTGTTTGTGTCTGATTCTGGGTGGGCATTTTTTATCCTCTGAAATGTTAGTGGGCTTAATTTGCACCCCTTTCTTATTTGGTTCGTTGTTCAGTCTCTTACTTTGGTCACCCGCCCCTCCCAGCCGGGAAGAATCTCATTGCTGACGCTTTGTCATGGAAACCGAAGTATAACAGCCAAAGAAAGGAAGAAGTCCATCCAATCATCCCATGTCTTCCCCCCTTCTGAGGAAAAAGAGAAGGCCACACCTGTCCGCACCCAAGACCAGACTAGGAGACAACCCTCACAAGGGGAGAAGGAGTGGGAGAACAAATTGAAGTTGGCTTTGCCAAACTAGTTCATGGTTCAACAACCACAAGGAAATCCTAACACTGAGAGAAAGGTTGGCTTTGAAGGGAACCAAATTATATGTGCCTGCTAGCCTGTAATTAGAGATTCTCCAATGAAGTCATGACTCCAGACTAGGGAGGCATTTTGGGTTCCTGAAAACATTGCACCTGGTGCGGAAGCAGTTCTGGTGGCCTAGGATGAGAGCAGAAGTCGAAGGTTATGTAAGGAGTTGTTCCACCTGTGCCACCAGGCCCAGTAAACCTCCTGGGTTGCTTCAGCAAGTTGTTAACCTTAGTAAACCCTGGGAAGAAATAGTGATGGATTTCATCGTGGAACTTCCTGAGACCAGTTATTTGGATTGTCATTGATTTAGTCTTGTTTATTTCATTCCTTGTTCAGAACTACCCATTGCCAGACATCTGGCTAAGTTATTCCTAAAACACATTTACAGATTGCATGGAGTTCCCCATAGAATCATATCAGATCGGGGGATCCAGTTCACGGCTAGATTTTGGAGAGAATTCATTTGTGCCATTAGTTCCACCCAAGGACTTAGCTCAGCTTTCCACCCTTCCACTAATGAAGCAGCTGAGAGAGCTAACACCCTAGTGGAATAATACTTCAGATGTTATGTGGGCTACAGCAGGATAATTGGGCTGAACTGTTGCCTTTTGTGGAAGTAGCATACAACAACTCTGTACACAGCAGTATGGGACTAACTCCTTTCCAGGTCACCAGTGGACAAGATTTCATTCCCATGTCAGAATTGTCTACAGAACCTCTTTTGTCCATCACGTTGATGGAGTGGATGAAGAAACTAAATAGAGGATGTGAGGACACCAAGAAGGCGCTTGTTGAGGCAGCGGAAGCCTACAAGAAGCAAGCAGACAAACATCGACCATTCCAACCCTCTTTTAGAGTGGGGGAGAATGTTTTTCCTGTCAACCAAGTACATTCAGTTAAACCTGCCTAGCAAAAAGCTAGGTCCAAAATTTCTAGGCCCTTTCTGAATCATGAAAGTAATCAACCAGGCCACGGTGCAGCTTGCATTACCCAGAATCCTAGGAAAGATCCATCCCATATTCCACTGCAGCCTGCTAAAACAAGTGATTGGGTCGAACATTTGAGCACATATACAACCGCCCCCTCCCCCACTATGGAAACCCACTATGAAGTGAAAAAGATTTTGGATTCCCACATTTTCTGTGGAAAATTACAGAACTTAATTCATTGGAAAGGGTACCCTTTGTCGGAGGCTACCTGGGTTAAGAGTCGGGATGTCATGGCTGATAGGTTAATTAAACAGTTCCATGAAAAATACCTGAACAAGCCCAAGTGTTTCCATGGGGGGGAGAAAGAGGGGGATAAAAGCAATACTAACCCCTGTTGTGTTTTATTCTATTGTTTCAGGAGATGTTTCTTTGCAAAGGGGGGCCACCTGCCAGGGCAAAAGCCATCATGTGGAGTTAGAGACTTTGGCCTGCCACAGTAGATTAGTATTATGGGAATTGGGAGGGGAAGTTGCATGAGAGGGAAAGTTACTAGCCACAACAAATTCCTTTCTTAGAGTCCAAGATCATCTTTTGTTCTGCATCAAGGGATGTAAGGAGGTGGTCACTGAAATCCTTGCACTCGGACTGGTCCTTGTGATGAACTCACCCTGTTTTCCAGGGTACCAGAGGGCCAGATGAGGAACAACGGTTGGAAGCTGACCAAGGAGAAATTCAACCTAGAAAAAAGGAAGAACATCCTGATGGTCAGAACAATCAACCAGTGGAACGGCTGCCAGCGGAGGTTGTGAACTCCCCAACTTTGGACATTTTCAAGAGGAGATTGGACTGTTATTTGGCTGGGGTGCTGTAGGATTTCCTGCTTAAGCAGGGGGTTGGACTTGATGACCGTCAAGGTCCCTTTCAACTCAAATAAATAATCATTTGGTGTGGGGATGGGGATGAACCTTAACCTGGATGGGGAACTGGAAGGAAGTTTGTATTGGGATTGGAAACGGCATGACCTGGCGGGACGTTTCTGGCAGGGCTCTGCCAGGCGATCCCTTCTACCCCCTCCGAAGGTCGCATCTGCGATCGGATCGGGCCCGGATGGCCCGATCCATGAACAGGGGGCTCTCCTCTGCCCGAGGACCCATCGCCAGGACTCCGGAGGCAGCGGTTCGCCCCGCAGCTTCGGAGACGGGAGAACCGCTCCTCTTTGTTTAAGAGGACCGGCCAGCGCTTTCTCCCCTCACCCAGCGGGAAGAAGGAAAAATCTAAGAAGTGAAAGTACAAAATATCTTCATTGAAAAAGAATATAGCAGAGAAAGGACCTAAGGTAAAAATTTCCATTGTGTTTCGTGTTCAAAAGCAGAAGATCGTGAAAGTTTTAAGTAAAAGTCTTTTTTTCTTCAGGGCGAAAGTGAAAGTTTTTCCCTGTTTGAACTCATCCGCAAATAACAGCCGGACCTAATTTTTTTTACTTTTACTTTTCCATCTTGAACGTGAACTTTGGAACCTATAAAATAATTTCCTGACTTTATGGTTTAACAAAATAGCTTAAATCTGACATGACTATTTAGAAAATTTTAACTGCTAAAGGAAATTCCTAGTGATGATCAGAATTTGTTTTTGATAGGCTCTTAAAATCATAATGTTCTGGGCTTAAATTTTGAAGCGGAGGAACACAGTCTTGCTGCCTTTTTTTTTTCTCTTGTTGCTCTTTTTCACAACATGAAATAATTTAATAACTATGAACTAAATGGAATCTAGAAGAGATTGAAATCACTTCTTTTTTGGATTACTTATTGTTGGATTAACCTATTTGGATTACTTGCTGAGCCTTTCTGGATTATCTGCTGACTCCTTTTGGATTATTTGTTGAGAATTCTTTTGTTTAACATCTGCCCTGCTGCACGGAAATTAACTTGACTCCATCTTGGGATCTGTTTCTTTGTTCCTGCCTTTAACTTGGAAAATAAACTGACTTCATTCCGAATACAAGCAAGCCTTAGATTTGTCTTACTCTTTGAACCTTGAATTGAAATCAAATACAACTTCACCCTCTGAGACTTGGATCCTCATCTCTACTCTCTAGCAAAATTACAGGATCTATAAGAAGAACTTAAGTATACAATATTGCTATTGTGTCTTTGAATAATTATTTGTTTTCTTCCTGACTTTCCTTTGACTTTTTTTTTCTATTCCTGTGTATTTTTATTATTAGAAGAAGTTTAGTTTGAACTATATGCATTGTTAATAACCCTTGGGTTCCTGCTCTATTTTAAATAGTTGAATTAAAATATTGCCCTCCTTTTTTTTTCCCCCTTTGAACAACTCTTTTCACTTTATTTTTTTCCCCTTCTCCTCTTCCTTCCCTCCTCCCAAAGTTTCCCCTCCAATGCTTTTCCTTTTGTTTTCTACATATAGCTGATATTCCTTTCCTTCTTTCATTTCTTGTCTCTCTCTTATTTGCAAAGGTTAATACCTGTTCTCTTTTCCTGTGGCATTAAATAATAATATTTTTTTTTCTTTTGAATTTTGTTATTAATTGAATTGCTATTGAATTGGTATAGTTATATTATAAGGGAATTTCTTTTTTTAACAAAATACACTGAACAGATTTGGAATTTATAGTAATTTTTTTCTTTTTCACTATATATAAATTGAAACCAATTTTAAAATCTGAAATAGTGGATTCTAATTTGATAATGTCCCATACCCTTGTTAAAACAGCAAAAAAACAAACTACACCAACTACCCTTTCTCCACAAGTGTCACCGCATTCTTCTCCCTCGCACCAGGTGTTAACCATGTCCACCAAAGATAAAGACAAAGACAAAACAATGCAGTCTAACCTTGCAACCATACACGAGACTTTAAATACTTTGAAGGACTTCATGGTTAAATCACAAGAAGACGCCACTCAACAAAGAGAGGCCATAAAGGAGGAGGCAACACAACAAAGAGAAGCCATAAAGGAGGAGGCAACACAACAAAGAGAAGCCATAAAAGCTGACTTGGCAGAATTTAAAGTGGAGATGGCCCAAATGAAAGCTGACATGGGCGAGATGAAAGACCAGATAAAGCAGATCCAACAAACACTCCAAGAAAGTGATGACCGAGTTAAAAAAGTTGAAGAGCAATCTGATAAAAATGAGAAAAGAATGGACTATCTTGAAGGGAGAGCTGATGAAAGATACAGAAGATATGATGAATCAATCATCCAGCTGGAGATGCAACGAGCTTCATACGGACTTCGATTTCAGAATATAAAAGAGGAAAAAGATGAAGATTTAAAAATGACTATGGCGGAAATTATTGGAGCTATACTCCAAGAGGACCCTATAGCTTTACTGAAAGAAATTGATGAAGTATACAGAATCTCGAATAGCTACATCCGTCGACACAACCTCCCAAGAGAGATACATATTAAGTTTACAAGAAAAGCGTTGCGAGATGAGATACTTCATTATTCAAGAAACTCCCCGCCCCAACGACATGGAGTAGACATAAAGATACTAAAACAAGTTCCAAGAAGTGTCAGAGAAAACAGAAGAGATTATAACTTTTTAACTAAAATTTTGATCAAAGAAAATATCACTTACCGTTGGCTTATTCCACAAGGACTTTCTCTGACATGGCGTTCTACAAGGTACAAATTGGAAAACGTAGAACAAGCCATGTACTTTCTTGAAAAGAGTGGCATTGGCCACTCCGATCACACAAGTAAGCAACAAGTGGTCCAACTACAACCAGCTCAACAGCAACCAGGGGAAAAATTACCAACTCAGCAAGGAGAAGATCTGGGGGCCACTGCTCAAGTAATAGAGCAGGACCAAGGTCCTAGAAGAGTTCAACCTCAGCGAGAAACCAAAAAACCCATTAAATGACAACAAATAAAGACTTAAAAATCTTTTCCGTAAATGTCAATGGACTAAACGAACCAAGAAAAAGGAAGCAAATTTTTTCTAAAATTAGAAATCAAAATGTTCAGATTGCAATACTACAAGAAGTTCATATTAAAAAAGATAACCAAAAATTACTGTTGAATCCCAAAATTGGAAAAATGTACGCTGCATTAGCAGACCAAAAAAAAAGAGGTGTAGTGATGTATGTTAAGAATTCTATAAATTCCAAACAAATATATAAGGATAAAGAGGGTAGGATACTGATTGTACAAGTTGATATTGAACCTAGACCTCTAGTGGTTGTTTCTATTTATGCTCCCAATGAAGATCAAATGACATTTTATAAAAATTTACACCAAATAATAATAGACTTAGCTATCGACAATGTATTGATAATAGGTGACTTCAATGCTATCGCGAATAGACAATTAGACCATTCAGGAGGGGGAGGTAATAAAAAAAGGGGAAAAGGTAAAAAAACAAGAAGGAATTTGCTACCTAGTACTTTTCAAAAAATGAAAGCGGAATTATTACTAAGTGACATTTGGAGGGAAAGACACCCTCACAAAAGGCAATTTACCTTCTACTCCAACCCTCACAAAATTTGGACGAGAATTGACATGTTATGGGCACCAAAAACGGTGGCAGAACAAATAAGAGAGGTCGAGATTGACGTTAATACATGGGCTGATCACAACCCAATAGTGGTCTATATGACGATGAATAATAAACAGAACAACTGGCGGATGAATAGGTATATATTAAATGATAAGAAATATAAGGATTGGATTGAAAAGGAATTAAAAATATTTTTTGAAATTAATAAAACATCAGACACTACTCCACAGAATTTATGGGACACAGTTAAAGCGTATATAAGAGGCTTAACAATATCTTATACAGCAAAACATAATAAGGAAAGGAAATTAGAGTACTTACAATTAACAAATGAACTAAAACAATTAGAATCCTTATCGCAGCAACATATTAAGAACAGAGATCTAAAGACAGAAATGAATGTAATTAAACATAAAATTAGAGTTATAGAACAAAACCAACTAACTGAAAAGATTAAAAGAGCAAAGCAACAATATTTTGAACACGCAAATAAACCTGGCAGATGGCTAGCGTATAAACTTAGAAAACAGAGTCAATCAAAATTAATCCAAAAATTAGAAGACAGAGATGGTATAATAAAATATGATACAGAAGGTAAGGCAGACATTGTGTATAATTTTTATAAAGAGTTATATGCTAAAGATCATGTTATTGAAGATGAAGTCTTTAACTATTTAAAAGCTTCAAATTTACCACAAATAACAGAAGACCAACAGGCCACCATGGATGGACCAATAACAATGGAGGAACTCCTAACAACAATTAAAAAACAGAAAAGTAATAAGGCCACAGGCCCAGATGCCATACCTGCAGAATGGTACAAGATAGACAATGAAACAATAAGAAACCACATGTTAGAAATCTTTAATCTATGTAGACTTGAGGGAAAAATCCCCAAATCTTGGTCAGAATCACTGACAACATTAATACATAAACAGGGTACAGAACCAGAAAAAATTAAAAACTATAGGCCTATATCATTATTAAATGTAGACTATAAGATTTTTATTGCCATTTATGCAGAGAGACTCAAAAGAGTTATAAATGGAATAATATACCAAGACCAAAATGGTTTTCTTCCAGGGAGACAAATTAAAAATAATATTAGAACTGTAATAAATATACTAGAGTACTATGAACAACACCCAGACAAGATGGCATCTTTAATGTATCTAGATGCTCAAAAGGCCTTCGACAACGTTAATTGGATATTTATAAAAATGCAATTAAATAAAATGAGATTTGGCCCAAAATTTGTTAACCTAATAGATACCATATATTCAAAACAAACAACGAATATAATACTGAATAACAGTCAATTACCAACACTTGATATAAACAAGGGAGTTCGCCAAGGATGTCCTATATCACCATTGTTATTTATCATGACTCTTGAAACTTTATTAATTAAAATAAGAGCGGACCCTAAAATAAAAGGTTTAACTGTAGGAGATGAAACCTATAAACTCCAGGCCTTTGCAGATGATCTAATGTTCATAATTGAAGAACCGACAACAACAGTTCCTACTTTACTACAAACCATTGAACAATACGGAAACGTAGCAGGCTTAAAGATAAATAAAAGCAAAACACATTTCTTGACCAAAAATATGAATAAAACACAAGAAACTAAATTAGAAAGTATTTCTGGAATAAAAACTGTAAAAAAAGTAAAATATTTAGGAATAAATTTAACAGCGAAAACAATAACATTAAAAAATGATAATTATATAAAATTACTAGCAGAAATTAAAAAAGATTTAGCAATGTGGAATAATTTGAAAATATCTTTTTTAGGAAGAATTGCAACAATTAAGATGAATATTTTACCCAAGGTTTTATTTCTTTTTCAGGTAATACCAATAAACCCAGGGGGAATCTTCTTAAAAACTTTAACAAACCTAGTTAAAAAATTTATATGGCAAGGGAAAAAAGCAAGGATAAAAATGAATTGCTTAGAAGATATTAAAGAAAGAGGAGGATTTGGCCTTCCAAATTGGAAACTATACTATCAGGCCGCTGCATTAACATGGCTTAGAGATTGGATAATCTTAGATAACAAAAGAACACTTAACCTAGAAGGACATGATTTAATGCTTGGATGGCATGCATTTTTATGGTATGATAAGGACAAAAACCATTCATATTTTAAAAGGCATACATTAAGGAAATACTTATTAGAAGTATGGAAAGACATAAAGAAAAATCATTTTTTAAGTATCCCAGAATGGCTAGCTCCTTTAGAAGCAATAACGCATCCAAAGTCTATAAAGGACAAGAAAATAACTCATAGATATAAAGAATTATTAAATGATCAGATGAAGCTTAAATCTAGAATTGAACTACAAGAAGAAGGGATAATAATAGACTGGTGGCACTACGCCCAGATCCGATCTAGATATCAGAAGGATAAAACTCTTTACATTTTTAATAAAAGTAAGAATCCTTTAACTACTTTAATTACCACTAATTCAACAAAAATGATAGGGAAAATATATAAACTACTCATCGCTCATAAAAATATAGAGTTGACTTTAAAAGATACTATGATAAGATGGTGAAGAAATATTGGTAAGGAAATAGATATAGATACATGGGAGAAAGTGTGGATTAATAATTGGAAAATGACTAAATCAGTTTCACTAAAAGAAAATCAAATTAAAATGTTTTATAGATGGCATCTCCCACCAAATAGGATAGCAAAAATGTTTCCCAAAACATCCCCAATATGCTGGAAATGTAAGAAGGATATAGGAACTTATTATCATCAATGGTGGACCTGTGGTAAAGCAAAAATATATTGGAAGATGATTGAAAAAATATTAAAAGAAATAACAAAGCAAGATATAGATAATACCCCGGAATTTTACTTACTAGGTGTTACAAATCAGACCTACAAGAAAGAAATTTTTTATTTAATTATACACATATTAACCGCGGCTAGAATAATATATGCGCAAAATTGGAAAGGGGAGGAAATCCCCAAGGAAGAAGAGGTTATAGCCAAAATATTAGATTGCGCTGAAATGGACATGATGACAAGAAGATTAAACGATCAAGAGGATACTAAATTTTATGAAACATGGAACAATGTTTATAAATGGATAGATAAGAAAAAATAAGACATATAGATTGATTTTTAGTTGTTTTTTTTGTATTTGTTTTTACCTAGGTGATAACAATATTAATACTAGTTTAAAAGTACTTTTTGACGACTATGATATAGTAGTGTATGTACAAGTATAAGCAACATACTAAGATCTTTGATGTATAATAGTTGAAATTAGCTTAATCGTTTGGATTGAAGGTTTGATATTATTTTACTATAGTAATTAGGATTATATTAAAGGTATTTTTTGGTAATTATGTTATACTAACCCTATTTAACATCTACATCGAAATTAAGATTTGTAAAACTTTAACTGAAATTTATTAACTTTTTTTTTCTACAATAGTTAACATATATTTAATTATGTATTCTTTTTCTACATTTGAATGTATACTTTCATAAGAAGCGGGGGAAATACACCCCCACTTTATGTTTATTGTTTGTATGTATTTGTTTGTTTTTATGAAAATTAATAAAAAAAATTAAAAAAAAAAAAAAAAGGAAACGGCATGACCAACATGGCTCTGTTAATAATTGAAGCATGGATAAGATAATTGGATTGGAATCTAATTTATTTCCCAGATGCTATTCGGGGCGCTGACAGGTTGTCTGCAAGGTCTTGTTTATTCAGCTTGTATTTGGTGTTCTGATTCTTTTTGCCAATGTGTAGGCAGAGCATTTTTGAATTGAAATTTAGAGTTGCCAGATGTTTGATCATTCAGACACAAAGTCAAGGTCTTTTTGGAGAGTAGCTGTGTTATTGGTGGTGTTGAAAAGTTTGACATTGTCGGCGAAGAGGATGCAGTTGCTTGTAATGTGATCACAAAGGTCATTTATATAGAATATGAAGAGTGTTAGTCCAGGTACGCTGCCTTGAGGTACACCGCTCTTAACCAGAACAGGATTAGATAAGGCGCTCCCTATTTTGACAACTTGTTGTCTGTTTGATAGGAATGCTGGAGGGATCCTAAGATGCTGTAGGATTTACGTTTTAGAAGTAGTTTGTCATGAACCATTGAGTCAAAGGCTTTACAGAAATCAATGTAAATTGCATCTATAGATTTGCCCTGATCAAGATGTGTAATCCATATGTTTTTGCAGTGAAGGAGTTGCAGGTTACAGGATATTTTTTTCTGAAACCAAATTGTTTGTTAGGTTGTTAGTTTCTAGCTGGAGAGTAATTGATTGGTTTATGATTGTTTCCATGACTTTGCATATGTCTAGTTGTCTAGTTTTCAACTAGACTGGGATCTCCTTCTTTGAAGATGAGTATGACCGTTGCTTGCAGTCATAGCTTTGATAGTGAGCTGGTCCTGAATGATTTTTTCCCTGCATCTTCATCATTGCTTCCTGAATTGCCAATAGAGTTGCCTGCATTGAGTGAGCTTGACTTCCTGCCTTTTCTGTCACCAACATGCTCTCAATTGATCTTTGGGTTGAGGGGAAAGCTGTTGGCAAAGCTGGGATTGATCTTGTTTTCTTGGACCATTTTTGGATAGTTATTGTGGTAGACATCTTGAATAAATTGAAAAGATCACTCGATTTGTGGTAATGCTTTTTTTCCTGTAAGACCAGGTCTGCTTAGATTCGACTTTCTTTGGAAAGTATTTGGTTATGGTGTTATGTTAATACGAAATTTAATAGTAATACAGCAAGTTGTCAAAAAATAATATGAATTTCCTAATCAAAAATTAATATCAGCAATTAATATCAGCAATTTATCTCTATTAAATCTGCACTATTAATATATTATCTTATATAAAGTCTAACTTACTAATACGTCTAATAATAACCTTAATAAAATGTTCTTACTTAGTTTCTATACAATCTTATTTTATAATAATATTTAAATAATGTTGATTAGAGAGGGAAAGAAAGAATAGGAAGAAAGAGTAAAGAGTAGAGTTCAAAAGCTAAAACATAAATTAATCTAGTTATGCAATTGTAATATATACTGTTGAGCCCAAAAATCAAAGTCTTAATAGTTCATTAAGTTCTTCTCCCAGATGCTGTTCTTCTTTTGGAATAAGAAAAGTTTAGATGCTTGAACAGTAAGTCTAATTAATTTTAAGTTTCAATTTAACACTTACACTCCTATTGTGTTTCAAGCCAGATCAGTTACATTAACTGGATCTGACATTCTGTTAGTGGGTGGGGAGCGGCACCTTCTTCTCCCTTCTCCCTCAGTTAACTCAGTTTGCACATCTTACAAGATCAGTTACCAGTCCACGAAGTCTTAACTTTCACAGTATAAATCCACCTTTCAGCAATCAAACAGTCCAGTCTCTCTCCGACTTCCCTGCTTTTGCTCCACTTCGTTCTGTTTCATCTGGTGAAATTCTTCTTTCCACTCCATTCCACTCACCCTCAATTGCTGTGTCTATCACTTTTTAACAGTATGCACTTTCCTCTTCATCGCTTCGCTCTGATCCCCCTCAATATTTAGCCATCGCCGTTTCCAATGTCTCCACAGCCGTCCACTTGTCCGCTGAAGCTTTCCCTTTCACTTCATCTCACTTGCTCACTCATTCTGCTCTGCTCCGATCGCTCTCCGATGGTTCCTCTATTCTCCATTCACAATACACACTTTCTGCTCTGCTTGCAATACACACTTTCCTCACTGACACCTCTCACTGCTCTCCTGTCTCCCATCAGTCTCTCCAGCAGAAACTTAAAAGCCCCAGTTGTTTCCAAGCCCAATCCACTTTTGCACAGAGATGATTTTGGTGGCTAAGCTCTTCCCACCAGCCACAGCTCTCATGCTTTCTGCCATGGTGACAACGTACCACTGTTTCTCTCACTGCTTATTGGCTATCAGTAATATGGGGTTTCCCCCCTCTTATTTGAGCACAGTTCACACACCACTTAACATTTCAGATTATTCAGTTATCAAAGTTACCGTAAGTCACATCTATCAATTGGGTTGTTTCCTTGGCGATTCATCAGAAATGTATGAAATCTTACTTCTGCTGTTACTAGGGCTGTCACAGTGCTGAAGCAGTCAACATGGTGCTGACTGCATTCCCCCTTTTTGGAGTTACAAGCTTAGTCATTGCTTCACGATGATTGCATCACTAGCTGGATGCCTCTGATTGCAGGCAATTTGGGTTTAGAGAGTAGATTCCTGTTTTCTTCCAGCCGCTCACCGTGGCTTCACCCCGGAAGTCCCCTGAATAATAGTCTTACTAGACAAGGCTGACTACAGGCAAAAGGTCAAGCAACTCCCACAGGATACATCCACTTATAATAACATTAACACCAGCCCAGCTGTCAAGCTGACCAACAAGATCAACAAAACCCTTAAAACGTTTCAAGCATCAAATCAAAACACCAAAGTAGTATATCAGAGAATGAAAGCTACTGACCAAAACATAGCTCAATTCTATGGACTTCCAAAAGTGCACAAAAAAACACCCCAGTCAGATAAGTTGTCTCACTCCCTGGCATATCCACTTGCAATATTGTGAAAGATATGTGGCAATGCCTAAAGTACCTAACTGGCCATTGATTATTGTTATTGTTATTGTTATTAATTAGATTTGTATGCCGCCCCTCTCCGTAGACTCAGGGCGGCTCACAACAGTAATAAAAACAATATATAATGACAAATCTAATAGTTAGAATCAAAAATAACAATAGTACATTTAAAAAGTCTAAAAAGCAAGGAACCCCAATATATAAAAACATACATACAGTCATATCATGCACAAAAACTACAGAGGCAGAGGGAGATGTCTCAGTTCCCCCACGCTTGATGACAGAGGTGGGTTTTAAGGACTTTACGAAAGGCAAGGAGGGTGGGGGCAGTTCTAATCTCTGGAGAAGCTGATTCCAGAGGGTCGGAGCCACCACAGAGTAGGCTCTTCGCCTGGGTCCCGCCAAACGACATTGTTTAGTTGACTGGACTCGGAGAAGACCAACTCTGCGGGACCTAACCGGTCGCTGGGATTCGTGCGGCAGAAGGCAGTCTCGTAGATACCCTGGTCCGGTGCCATGAAGGGCTTTAAAGGTGCTGACCAACACTTTGAATTGTGACTGGAAACTGATCGGCAACCAATGCAGACTACGGAGTGTTGGAGTAACATGGGCATATTTGGGAAAGCCCATGATTGCTCTCGCAGCTGCATTCTGCATGATCTGAAGTTTCCGAACACTCTTCAAAGGTAGCCCCATGTAGAGAGTGTTACAGTAGTCGAACCTCGTGGTGATGAGGGCATGATTGACTGTGAGCAGTGACTCCCGGTCCAAGTAGGGCCACAACTGGTGCACCAGGTGAACCTGGGCAAACGCCCCCCTCGCCACAGCTGAAAGATGTTTCTCTAATATGAGCTGTGGATCGAGGAGGATGCCCAAGTTGCGGACCCTCTCCAAGGGGGTCAATAATTCCCCCCCAGAGTGATAGATGGACAGATGGAATTGTCCTTGGGAGGCAAAACCTACAGCCACTCCATCTTATCAGGGTTGAGTTTGAGTCTGTTGACACCCATCCAGGCCCCAACAGCCTCCAGACACCGGCACATCACTTCCACTGCTTTGTTGACTGGACATGGGGTGGAGATGTAAAGGTGGGTATCATCAGCATACTGATGATACCTCACCCCATGCCCTTGGATGATCACACCCAGCGGTTTCATGTAGATATTAAATAGCAGGGGGGAGAGGACCGACCCCTGAGAACCCCACAATGTAGGGACCTAGGAGTTGACCTCTGACCCCCTGCTAACCGACTGTGACCGACCAGAGAGGTAGGAAGAGAACCACTGTAAAACGATGCCTCCCACACCCAACCCCTCCAGTCAGTGCAGAAGGATACCATGATCGATGGTATCAAAAGCTACTGAGAGGTCAAGAAGCACCAGGACAGAGGACAAGCCCCTGTTCTGGGCCTACCAGAGATCATCCATCAGCGCGACCAAAGCAGTTTCCATGCTGTAGCCGGGTCTGAATCCTCACTGCCGAGGGCCTAGATAATCGGCTTCTTCCAAGGACCGCTGGAGTTGGAGCGCCACCACCTTCTCAACAACCTTCCCCATAAAGGGAAGGTTGGAGACTGGACGATAGTTGTTGAATACGGCTGGGTCCAGGGAAGGCTTTTTGAGGAGGGGGCGCACAAGTGCCTCCTTGTACGGAGCCGGAAAGGACCCCTCCCTCAGAGAAGCATTGGTAATCTCCTGGACCCAACTCCGTGTCATATCCCTGCTGGCCGAACCCAGCCAGGAGGGACATGGATCCAGCAAACAGGTGGTGGAACTCACAGCTCCAATGGCCTTGTCCACTTCATCAGGTGTCACCAGGTCAAACTTGCTCCAAGCAGATGGACTAAGACAGGCCCCTGTCACCTCAACTGACACGTTGTCAGCTGATTCTGCACTCCAATTGGAGTCAAGATCAGTCCGGATCTGAGCGGTTTTGTCTGCGAAAAACTGATTAAGAGCCTTGGCACTACCCTGCAAGGGCTCCCCATTTCCCCCCTGGTTAAGAAGGGAGCGAGTCACCCTGAATACCTCATGATTGTCCTGTGCTCTGGCCATTTCTTTCTCATTGTTGGCCCATGATCTGGCCTTTTCTTCCTTTAGTCTGGCTAATTTTGCTTCAAATTGTGCCTCTTCATCTTCGATGGATGTGAAAAAATGAAATCTGTGTAGGAGGAACTTCGCTCATTCTTTGTTTGTCTGCTGGATAGCTTGTGAGTCCTTCAGAAGATCCTCATCTTGTAACTCCTGTTGAGTGTCGATTAGCTGCCATTCACAGTTTTTCCAAAGTATGCAAATTCTCTTGCACTCTTCATGTAGCAACCGAATGTGATGTCAGGAAAGCTCTTCTTCCTTGATGTTGGAGACATATAACAATTTCTTCCAAAGTTTTTCCATGTTTTGGTAGTACTTGTTCCATTCCTCATATAGGCTCTGCTGTGAGTTGAATTGTTCCCACTTCATATTTAGTTGCTTGTCCACAGCCACTAGGAGGTGCTGTTAGTGTTCAAGAGTGGGAGGTACTTAGGCTTTGCTCTTTGCTGTCTGCTGCTTGCTGTTGCTTTGCTTTGCTTCTTGCCGGACTGGCTTGTTAGGCTATGCTTGGCTTGTTTTGATTTGATTTGGTAGGCTTGCTTGGGCTTTTCTTGGCTTGCTTAAGTTCGCTTTGTTTGGCTTGCTTTGGCTTGTCTTGGCTTGCTTAGGTTTGCTTGGCTTGTCTTGCTTTGGCTTGTCTTGGCTTGCTTGGCTTTAGTGTGTTTAGCAAAATTCAGCTGGTGGCCAGTAGAGGGAGGCGGCAAGCGTATTCTAAGCTTTGGTGTATTTTAACTGAGATTCAGATTGTGACCACCAGATGGCGTGGTTCTTTGCTAAGGCTTGGGCGTATTCAAGTGGATTTCCACTTCAACCAGTAGATGGTGCCATTTGCTAGTACAGTAAAGGCATAGGTGCACTGGCCCTTTAATTCCTTTGTCTAAAGGGAGCCACGTGCTGTTTTCTAGAACAAGCATTCAATTCTCAGGCATAACTTTAATATAGGCTTCTTAGTTAGTGTTGTGGAGAGAAGCATAGACTCTGAGTTTGTAGATCCAGAAGTAGTTGAAACAGGCAAGAATAATAGCCTTTAAATGCAAACACGCCCCCCCTTCTTCCCTTATTCTGAACGGATTAGAGCAATACCTTTCCAAAGCAGTAACTTGGGGGAAAGAAGTGGGGGGGGGGGTGTTCTTTTCTCTTATTCTTAAGGCTTCAGGAGGCAGTATCATAGCATGCAGCAACCTCAGGATGAGAATTTAAGGCTTCAGGTCATCAGAAGAGGGATTAGACCTCTTTCAGGCTATTAAGTTTGCAGGGAACCAGAGGGAGGTTTAATCTTTTTTAGTAGGCTGATTACTTCTTTAAGGCAGCAGTGATTGCTTTGAAGGCTTGCAGCTGTGCCAGCGGACATGAATTTCTCCTCTTTTTACTGCCTCTTTTTACAACCTCTTTTTACTGTTCTGATACAAAATCAACTTTTCCCAGTCAGATAACTCAGCACAATAAGGTATCACAAATCATTTTATTACAGGCATTCTCACAATAACTCACAGATATGATGTGATTCTTTTGCAGTATAATCTTTCCCATTGTGCAGGTAAAAAGAGGTTGAATTGACCCCTGCTCTAGGTGTAGCATCTACATGCTGGCTGGCTTAGTGAGTGAAGACAAAAGACTCACTGGAATGTTATCTCCAATTACCCCTCATCCCGAGTCAGAGCCAATACGAATACATAAATGTGGCCGCATGTAAACTACATTACCCAGAGTGCAATTTCACTACATTTCCCCTAAAGGAATATCTTAAGGAGACATGCCTAAATACAGTCCAACTATCTCTGTCTCTGGGGACAGCACAATGGGAATGTTGAAAAGATTAATAGTAGTGCAGACTTAGTAAATAGTTTGACAATGTTGAGGGAATTGTTTAGAAGAGTGATGGCATTAGGGGAAAAAACTATTATTGTGTCTAGTTGTTCTGATGTGCAGTGCTTTATAGCGTTGTTTTAAGGGTATGAATTGAAAGAGTTTGTGTCCAGGATGTGAGGGGTCTGTAAATATTTTCACAACCTGTTCTTTGATTTGTCAGGCAGGTTGGTAGCAATTGTTTTTTTCTGCAGTTTGAATTATCCTCTGAAGTCTGTGTCAGCCTTGTTGGGTTGCAGAACCAAACCAGACACTTATAGAGGTGCAGATGACAGACTCAATAATTCCTCTGTAGAACTATATCAGCAGCTTCTTGGACAGTTTGAGCTTTCTGAGTTGGCACAAAAAGAACATTCTTTGTTGTGCTTTTTTGATTAAGTATTTGATGTTAGGTGTTGTTCTGCCTGGCTCAATGGCATGAGCCCCAAATTAGGTGCAAAGGTATGAATTCAAACACGCACACTTGAAAAACCAAGAACAAAGTTTTTATCGAAAATAAAAGGAAAGCAAAACACCCTTTTTGCAGTCAAAGGGCACACTTTCAAAACAACAGACTTGAAGGCAGTGAAAAGCAATAAACAAACACAAAGCAATTAGCAAGCAAATGTGAAAACATCACAGCTACCCTTCTTCAACCATTGGCAACTCACACAATTAACTATGGTTTAATGTCCAAGTCTTGGGATCGATGCAAAGAGAGTCCTTAGAGCAGGGGTCAGGAACCTTTTTGGCTAAGAGAGCCGTAAACGCCACATATTTTGAAATATAATTCCGCGAGAGCCGTACGTATCTCCCTTTCTCTCTTTCTTTCTCTCTCTCTTTCTCTCCCCCTCTCTTTGTCTCTTTCTATCTCTTTCTCTCCCTCCCTCTATCTTTCTCTTTTTATCTCTCTCTTTCTCTTTCTCTTTCTCTCTCTCTCTTTCTCCCCCTTCTCTCTGAAGTGGGGAGGGCCGGGTTGGCACCAAGGGAGCTCGAGACGGGGTGCAAAAGCAAACTACTCTGCTGGCCCAGGCCCACATCGGAAGGAAGGAAGGAAGGAATGGTAAAAGGGGCGATCAAGAGAGGAATGGGTGAATGAATGGACGGAGGGTGGGAAGGAAGGAAGGAAAGAGGGAAGGGACAGGAACAGAGGAAGGGTGCAAAGAAAGCAAGGAAAGGTGTGAAAGGGGAGAGTAAGAGAAGAAGGAGTGAAAGAAGGGAATGAGGGAGGAAACAAGGGAGGAAGGAGAAGGAAAGCAAGAAATGGAGGGAGGGAAGGAAGGAAAGAAAGAAAGAAAGAAAGAAAGGGGGAAGGGACAGGAACAGAGGAAGGAAGCAAGGAAACTTATGAAAGGGGAGAGTAAGAGAGGAAGGACTGAAGGAAGGGAGGGAGGGAAGAAGGTAGGAAGGAGAAAGAAAAGAAGAAATAGAGGAAGGGAAGGTAAAAGAGAGAAAGAAAAAGAGCAAGAAAGAAAGCAAGAAAGAGAGAAAGAAAGAATGAAAGAGAAATAAAAATAGAGAGGGGGAATGAAAGAAATGGAAGGAGGGAAGGAAGGAGAGAAAGAAAGAGAAAGAAAGAAAGCAAGAGAAAGAAAAAAGAATGAAAGAGCAAGAGAGCAAGAGAGAAAGAGAAAGAGAGAAAGAAAGAAAGAAAGAAAGAAAGAAAGGCAACTTCAAAGAAAGGCTCACTGAGCATCTCTCACTCTCTCTCTCTTTCTATCCCTCTTTCTTTCTCTCTCTTCCTTTCTATCTCTCCTCTTCCTTTCTCTCTCCTCTCTCTCCCCCTCTCTTTCTACCCTCCTTTCTCTTCCTTCCTTCTCTCCCTCCCTCCCCTCCCTCCCTCCTTCCTTCCTCTCCATTTCTCTTTCCCTCCCTCTCTTTCCCTTTTCTTTCTTTTGGTCCACTTCTCTCTCTCTCCGCTTCTCCACTTGCCTCCCCCTCGCGCCTCGCCCTTCCCACCCGGCCACCCGCGCGCGCTTACCAGCAGCAGGAATTCAAGTAAGCCCAAAAGAAGCCATTGGCTCCGGGCGGCGTTCATGGCCCCCCCGAACCCCCAGCCCAGCTGGAGCTCCCTCTCACCGCCGCCATCTCCCTGCGACTGCCTGCGGCCGCTGCAGCCCCCCCTCCCACCGGGCCACAAAGGACATTTGCCGCCGACGCCAGTGAAGCTTCAGCTGGGCGGGGCGCTGCTGGTACTTCCCTCCTGGGGCTCCCGCTCGCAGCTGTCCCCCGGCTTCTGCTCGATGCCGCGGTTTTCGGCGCTGTCCTGCTGTGCCCCAAAGACGGAAGGCGGGAAAAAGGCGAGAAGAATGGAGCTCTCCTTCTTCCTGCCTTCCGTCTTTGGGGCCCAGCAGGACAGCGCCGAAAACCGTGGCATCGAGCAGGAGCCAGGGGACAGCTGCGAGCGGGAGCTCAGTGCTAGGAGCCCTGTCTGCGAGCCAGATACGGCCATCAAAAGAGCCATATCTGGCTCGCGAGCCATAGGTTCCCGACCCCTGCCTTAGAGGAAGTCACTTCCTCTTTCTCCAAATAGATAATTTTCCACACTGAGCGGCCGGCACACTGCCCATTTAACAGCAACCCTAATTAGTTGAACCACACCAACCACAGGTGAACTCTCTTATCTCTTGTAATACCTACGTAACTGCTCTTTTCTATTCATTGCCCTTCACCTGCGTACGTCAATTAATGCTTTTTCATCCGAGTCCAGCGAAGAAGATAAGGAGGAGGATGAATTGTTTCCTAATTGGCTGTCTGCCAGGCCGTCCTCTGAGGATCCCAGTTCACATTCACTCCCTGTGTCGCTGTCAGCAGCAGACGGCAGTAACACGGGCCTCTGACACTGCTAAGATTCACCCACATCCATCCCCACAGTCCTTGGGGCAGGAGCTGGTCCAGAGCCAACCACAACAGGTGTTCATTTTAGATCTTGCAATAGGGTAGAACCTAGAAATTTAAAGGTCTCTATTATTGATACTGTGTTGTCTATTATTGTAAGAGGTATAAGTATAGAAACATAGAAGATTGAGTATGGGAAGGTTTTTCCTAAAGTCTACCTCCATTTCTATGGTTTTCAGTGTGTTCATTTCCAGATTGTTCTGGTCATACCATGAGGCTAGTTGTTCAACTTCTTTTCTGTATGCAGATTCATCATTGTCTTGAATGAGACTGATCTCTGTTGTGTCATCTACGAACTTCAGCAGTTTAACAGATGGCTCGTTAGAGATGCAGTCATTGGTATAGAGAAAGAAATGGAGAGAACACACAGTCTTGGGGATCCCCTGTACTAATTGTAAAGGTATTTGATTGATTCTGCTTAGCTTCACCTGTTGCTTCCTGTTTGTTAGGAAGCTTATGATCCATTTACAAGTGTGTTCAGCTTAGTTAGAAGAGTGTCTGGAATGATGGTATTGAATGTTGAATTAAAGTCTACAAAAAGAACCCTTTGGAGTAAACTAAGGTTTGTACATACTTGGTATGTGCTGAGTTCTTTGTGGTCTATAGCTGGAGCAGAACAGGCAGTGAAGGGCTACCAAATTTTTTACTACCACACTGTGGGTGTGGCTTATGCAGGATTATTATTATTCTTTCAACATCTTTCAGTGCAAATAGGGTGCTCTGGGGTGGAGCTCCAGTTTTGCTACCCCACTGCGTTCCACCCCATCCGGGCAGTAGCCCACCCCTGAGAACAGGGTTGTAAACTCAATGGTATGGGATCAGTTGCATGAGGCTTGGCTATTATTGGGGTGTCTGAGATGGGGGGTTGTGGAGATAGGTGACTGTAGTTTCCTTTCAAACCTGCAATAATCACATTCAGGTCATCTGCCAGTTGTTGATTTCCTTCAGCCTGGGAAGGAGATTTGCCATAACCAGTGATATTTTTAAGAGTTTTTCACATTTGCTGGTTCATTTGTTGAGAACTGATTCTTTAGGTTTTCAGAATAGCTTCTTTTTGCTCCCTTGTTAATATATTTCTGCCCTGATTATACAGCATTTTATCACCTTTTCTATTGGCTTCCTCTTTGGAACAACCTAGCTGCTTAAGTTTAGCTGTTTGTTGTTACTGTATATTCGCAGGTTCCTGGTCGGTACATATAGGTCTTCATAGAAGCTGACATATCATGTTACAGCATCTGTGAGTTTATCCAGGTCTGCATAGGTATCTTCAAAAATATTCCAATCAGTGCAGTCAAAGCAAGCTGTACAGTAGCTTTAACTTTGCCTCCTCGTCGTCCTCGTCGTCCTCGTCGTCCTCCTCGTCCTCGTCCTCCTCGTCCTCCTCGTCCTTCTCGTCCTCCTCGTCCTCCTCGTCCTCCTCGTCCTCCTCGTCCTCCTCGTCCTCGTCCTCCTCCTCATTATTATTATTATTATTATTATTATTATTATTATTATTACTATTATTAATTGGATTTCTATGCCGCCCCTCTCTGAGGACTCGGGGTGGCTCACAACATATAAAATATATAGTACACAACAGTCCAAGTCTTCACTGATTTAATTGTCAGTTTTGTGGTTTTAATTTTTTGCCTGTAAGCAGATACAAGTTGAATCATGCAATGATTAGAGTGTCCCATAGCTGCTCATGGTAAAGACTGATAAGCACCTTTTAGTGTTGTGTAGCAATGGTCTAAAGTATTCTTGCCTCTAGTGGGGCAATTGATATGCTGAAAGTATTTTGGTAGCTCTTTCTTTATGTTTGCCATGCTCCAATCCACCCAAAAATACCCTGAAGGGGAGACTCTCTGCAGCAACAATACAAACATTCATTGCATGTCTCCATCCCAGGGGGTGTAGTTTGAGAGCCCCTGATTTAGTGCAATATAAAAAATGCAAATAATTTTTCTACCGACCACCAAAAAGTTCTTGCGGACCACCAGTGATTCATAGACCACCAGTTTGTGACTTCTGTTGTAAATTGTCTTAATTCATTCTTGAATCTTTCTGAGACTTTCTTTCTCTGATCTTCCAGTAGCTCTCACAAATTTGGGAATGGAACAAAAAACCTTGCCTCCTGCTCCTCCAATCGCTTTCTATTTTATATTATTATTATTATTATTATTATTATTATTATTATTATTATTATTAATTGAACTTTTATGCCGCCCCTCTCCGAGGACTCGGGGCGGCTTACAACATATAATAAAAGAATATATAACATATTAAATCCAATTAATTAAATTTAAAATCTAAAAAACCCAAGAACCATAACAAACTATTGTTCCCATTCAATCAACTTTCTCTCAACGCATTCATTGGCCAGGGGCAAGAGTCTAGTGGCCCCAAGCCTGGCGGCATAAATGAGTCTTAAGACTCTTGCAGAAAGCGAGGAGAGTGGGGGCAGTATGAATCTATGGGGGGATCTGATTCCAGAGGCCCCCAGAGAGAAGACTCTTCCCCTAGGCTCCATCAAATGACATTTTCTAGTTGATGGGACCTGGAGAAGGCCGGCTCTGTCAGACCTGACCGGTTGTTGGGATTCATGAGGCAGAAGGCGGTCCCATAGGTATTCTGGCCCGATGCCATGTAGGCTTTATAGGTCATAACCAACACTTTGAATTGTGTCCGGAAGCCAATTGGCAGCCATTGCAGTCCGTGGAGTTTTGGAGAGATATGTGCATGTCTGGGCAAGCCCATGACTGCTCACACAGCTGCGTTCTGCACAATTTACAGTTTCCGAACGCTCTTCAAAGGTAGCCGTATCGTTGAACCGCAACTGGTGCACCAGGTAACCCTGGGTAAACATCCCCCTCACCACAGCCAAGAGATGATGTTCTAAAGTCAGCTGTGGATCGAGGAGGACGCCCAAGTTGTGGATCCACTCTGAGGGGGTCAAAAATCTCCCCTCCAGGTTAATGGATGGACAGATAGAAGTGTCCTTGGGAGGCAGTACCCACAGCCATTCTGTCTTGTTGGGATTGAGTTTGAGCCTGTTAGCACCCATCCAGACCCTAACAGCCTCCAGACACCAGCACATCACTTCCACTGCTTCACTGAGTGGATACAGGGTGGAGATGTAGAGCTGGGTATCATCAGCATACTGATGGTAACTCACCCCGTACCCTCAGATGATCTCACCCTGCAGTTTCATGTAGATATTAAACAGCCTTGTCCACTTCATCAGGTCTTACCAGGTCAAAACTCCCCACACACAGATGGATTAGGACGGGTCCCTGTCATCTTGACTGACTTTGTGTTATGGTTAGTAATTGGTAATCAGTGATGACAGCTCCCCACCCCCCAGGCTTGTGTAGCTGAAGCACAACTGATGGAAATCCCCCCTCATGTAATGATTTTTCACTTAATCAAATATTTGCAAGCAGTTGATCAATGAAACAAAGGGATGGTGTTATAAATTCAAATAAGAACTGAGCTCAAGTCCCTTTAAAGCAGCCCTTCTCAAAGAGTGGGGCATGTCCCTCTTGATAAATCCCCCCAGACGGTGAGTGTTTTCCCAGTTGCATGCTGCTCCAAGCACAGAAGAGAAGGCGGCCAGGCCAGGCAGGGTGGCTACGTGGGTTCTTGTTGTTCTCCACGGTAGCCATGAACACCATTCCCTGTAAGCTGTGTGCGTGAGCATGCGCGCCCCCCAAAATACCCCCCTGCGCACCCTTTTCCACGGGCGTGCAGTCCCCATCCCCCTGCCACTCCACGGGGGGGAGGGAGGCACCGGCAGTAGAAGGCGCTGCCCCCCGCCCGCCCGATCCGCCCCCTCTCCTCCTCTTCCACCAAAAGAAAAGCGCGGAGGCTGCCTGCTTGAGCCTCCCGTAGCTCCACCCTGCTTCGCCCTGCCTGTCATCCTCCGTTGTGTTTTCGGGGGGGAGCGGCAGGAAAGCCCTGTGCTGGCCAGAAAAGCCAGCTTTCCGGGAAATCAGTGTGCCTTTTAAACACGCTGCTTTCCTGCATCTCTTTCCTGGGGGGGGGGGGAGTGGCCTCTTCCCCCCCCTTGCCCAGGAAAGAGTTGCAAGAAAGCAGCGCATTTGAAAAGCCCTGGCCGGCACAGGGCGTTCCTGCCGCTCCCCCCCGAAAACACAACGGAGGTCCAGGATGACAGGTGAAGTGAAGCGGGGTGGAGCAACGGGAGGCTAAAGCTGGTGGCGGTAGACCTCCGTTGTGTTTTCGGCTGGGGTGGGGCAGGAGGACCTTCCTGGCTTTCCTGGGCAGCTGGCTTGAGCCTTGTGCCAGTCAGCAAAGCCAGCTGCTCGCCGGAGAAAGAAGGGAAAGAGAGGGAGGGAAAGAGGAAAGGAAAGAAGAAGGGAGGGAGGGAAGGAAGGGAGAGAAAAGTGAACGAGAGGGAGAGAGAAAGGGAGGAAGAGAGGAAGGAAGGAAGAGATAAATATAAAGGGAGAGGGAGAAAGAGAGGGAGAGGGAGGGGAAGAGGGGAAGGAAGGAAAAGAGAGAGACAAAGAGAAAAAAGTGGAAGGAAGAGAGAAGGAAAGAAAGGAAGGGAGAGAGAAAGAGAGAGAAAGAAGATAGGAAGGAAGAGAGAGTGAGAGAGAGCAAGAAAGAAAGAGTGAGAGAGGAGAGAGGAAGGAAGAGAGTGAGAGAGAGTGAGAGAGAGGAAGAAAGCAAGCAAGAGAGAGAGGAGTGGAAGGAAGAGAGAGGGAGAGAGAAATGATAGAAAAAAGGGGGAAAAAAGAAATGAGAAAATGATTGTGGCAGAGAATGACAGGAAAGAGAGAGAAACAGAGAGAGAAGTGACTCTTGATTTAAAGCATATGGTAAAAGCACTTAAATAATAACAGAGAAAAAAACCCCCAGCCCTCACCTGTTAATAGTTATGTTTTTGGATTTGCTGGTTGTTTTAGTTTTAATAGTAATAGAGTTTTGTTTTGTTTTATTATTAATTTCTTTTAATAAAAAAGAAGGGATTTATTATATTTATTTGTTTGTTTGTTTGTACTTCTATGCCGCCCAGTCCCAAGAGGACTGCCGCTCAGACACTATACTTTTCCGCCCACCCCGAAAAAAAATTAGAGGGAACATTGGCCATGAAGGGTGTGATGAATCTGCTAGGAGACGTCCATTGCAGCTGGGCAAAAGCTTTGAACCACATGCTAAAGCCTCCTTCCACCCCATTCACTGTGAGTGCCCAGCAGAGACAGCACTTATTGGGCCAGGCCAGCGACCCCCAAAACATTGGCTTGCTTAAGCTGGCCTGACCCCTGTCAAAACACTAAAATTCCATTGGGGCCCAGATTAGAGAGTTGGTGGGGGCGCAAAATGTGTACTTCTTCTTAGGGGGGTGTAACCCAAAATAATCGAGAAGTATTGCTTTAAGGAAAGAGACTTGTCAATATACAGTATCTGCTAAATTAGAAGAGCACGAAGCCTTGCTAAAGAATTGGAAAGTCTGAGCCAGTCTAGCAGGCACAGCCAAGTTCTTGTTCCAGGCGTGGTCGCTGACAGGCGGCACACGTGATTTACAGTGCGACTCTAACAGAGAGGGACAAAGCAGAGGTTTCGCCAAAGCCGGGCGTTTTACCGATCTCTGGAGCAAAATGCTGTCGCGCAGGTAAATGATTTATAGCAACTTCAGTACTTTCCCCGATTCTACCTTTGCAACAAACTAGGTGGGCCCAGAATGAAAAAAAGGAGTAACGAGCCGAGAGCGGAATACATTTCCCTTGGGTTAGGCGAGTACTAGAAGGGCTCTAAGGCGGCGGTTTTCTTTGTACAATCAATCGAATCGCAAAACGAATAGTTTCCCAACGGCAAAACCTGCCCCCCGCCCGGGCCTAGAGCCTTTCGACTTGCGCAGTGTGAGAAAAAAGCACTGGGTGGGGAAAAACTACATCTCGGATGTTGCTGTTTTGGATCTGCGCTTTCTTTCCGCCCACCAATACGTGCAGCACAGTAGGATTCACTGTATTCTGGAGAGTTAGATTTATTGCACCCTCTTCCGTACACGAGGATCGTACTCTTATGTCGTCTCCCCCAATTTTGCTTCCTTCTGCTGTAGGAGGTTTTACGGTTTTTGTGAAATCCGATATAATTTCGTAAACTATGGCTTACAATCCGCCGTGGCTAAGACAATAACAAACAGTCACATAAAGTGTATTGTGTCAATCAGGGTTTATGTTAAACTGCAAAACAGTTGGTTTATTTTGGATTAGCACGATTTGTTACTTAAGGTTTTAGTGTGTTCTGAGATATTTAGAAAGGTTTTTCCAAATTTGGAAGTGAAAGTTGCACATTTTATTTATTTATTTTATTTATTAATTAGATTTGTATGCCGCCCCCCTCCGAGGACTCGGAGCGGCTCACAACAAAAACAATACAAATCCAATACTAAAACAATTTATTTTCCTTTACATTGTACATTTGGACATGGTCAAAGAAGAAAAATTGCAAGCCTCTGGGTAGCAAAAATAGGAAAGATGCATTTCAGAAAAGATATAGATCTTTTGTTGTTTAATTTCACATACTGTAACCCAGTGTCCTGCTTTGACCACACAGATATAGCCTAATCAGATCTCAAACCAATATGGAACCAGTTTGCTATAATCACTGTTCTCTTCTCTCTTCTCTCCCCTCTCCCCTGTCTCCCCTCCCCTCCCCTCCTAATCCTTAGACAAGAATCATACTATAGACAACAGAGTATATTATTTGCTAGTTTGCATCCTTTTTAAAGGCTATGAAGTGACCAGCCTCTGGTGTTGACATAAATATTTTTTTAGAAGATTGACCGACCATACTCCAATGCATGCCATCACTGTTATTTTTCTTCTGATTATTGGTCTTCTCAGAATTATACTTTCATTCTGTTTAATTGTTATCTAACTATTAAGATATTTAGCTATATATATATAATATCTTGTTGACTTACTAGGGATCATAAGAGCTTAACTGCCCAATATAATACATTGTAAAATGATGATATTATGAAGTGACTAATGTAGGGTCCAGCTTAGAGAAATATTTAAAATGCCCAAGCATCTTTGTACATTTTAATAGTTTTCATCATTGCAATCTAGCAAATTTCAAGTTTCAATTATTTATTTATATATTTATTTAAAATCTTTTTAAAAAATCTCATACTATGATTTTCAAAAGTAACCTTAGGAAGAGGAGAGAGCAATCGAAGGCAGAAAATGCATTTGTTTAAAGACTGACATGGGATCAGAGTAAATTAACCAGCTCTGGTTTTCCTTGCTACAGAATCCTGATTTTTACATATTTTTTTGAAGCTACAGAACTGATAAAAAAGATGGATAACATAAGAGAGAAAGAGAGGCAAATGGAGGGATAACAATATTTGGCACAAAGCCAGGCCCAGGATAGAGGAAATAATTTGGACAAATTTGGAATGGCAATATTTTTGGTAACGCAAGGAAGATAGGCTAAGATTTGGGAAATACCGGTATCTACAAAATGACATATCGCTAGGTGAAAATAAATATACAGAGCTTATACCCTATTCAGCTATGACAATTGCTTTGGGCTAACAATCTCAAATACTGAAATAAAGTTTGGTACCAGATGAAATCTCAGAGCAGGTTTATTTATTTTATTTATTTATGTTATTTATGTTATTTATTTATTTATCAAACAGGTATAGAATAGCAGTAGTTTGTATAAACATAACATAAAGTGAAAAGTAAGGATAAAAGAGGACAATAGGACAATATGACAGTGACGGTAGGCACAGTGGTGTGCTTATGCACTCCCCTCACAGACCTCTTAGAAACAGGGAGAGATCGACTGTAGACAGTCCAAGGTTAAAGTTTTGGGGTTGGGGGAAGAAACCACAGAGTCAGGTAGTGCATTCCAGGCATTGATCACTCTATTGCTGAAGTTGTATTTTCTGCAGTCAAGTTTGGAGCGTTTTACATGTAGTCTGAATCTATTACGTGCTCGTGTATTGCTGTAGTTGAAGGTAAAGTAGTTATTAACAGGAAGGACATTTGGTATATGATTTTATGAACTACATTTAGATCAGATCGGAGGCGACAGTTGTAAATTGTCTAATCTCAGATTTTCAACTCTGGTGGAATAAGATATTTTGTTGTGAGCAGAGGAGTGAAGCACTCTTCTTGTGAAATATTTCTGGACTCTCTCGGTTGTATTAATGTCTGATATGCAATGTAGGTTCCAGACAGGTGAGCTGTATTCTAGAATTGTTCTAACAAATGTTTTGTAAACTCTAGTTATCAGTGTAATATTGCCAGAGAAGAAGCTACACAAGATTAGATTAACAACTCTTAATGCCTTTTTCTCAGTGTTGTTAGAGTGGGCTCTAGCACTTAGGTTGTTGTATATGAGTACTCCAAGGTCTTTGACAGAGTGAGGGTCATCTACAAATTCGTTTCCTCCAAGTTTGTATTTTGTATTCTGATTCTTTTTGTGTAAGACAGAACATTTGTTGGTTGAGATTTGAAGTTGCCAGTTGTTTGACCATTCTGCTACATGATCAACATCTTTTTGAAGGGTAGCAGCATTGTCTATAAACTAAATAAATAGTTTAAGATCATCGCAAAGAGAACAGAGTTGCTTATAATATGATCACAAAGATCGTTTACATAGAGTATGAAGAGTATTGGTCCTAGAACACTGCCTTGAGGGACACCACTGTTGACAAGCAGGATTTGATATGGTACTTCCTATTTTGACCACTTGTTGTCTATTAGGCAGGAATGTGTGGATCCAGAGATGCCATAGAATTTTAGTTTTAGATGTAGTTTGTTGTGTACCACTAAATTAAAGACTTTACAAAAGTCTATGTAAATTGCATCTATTGTTTTACCCTGATCAAGTTGAGTGATCCATATGTTTTTGCAGTGTAAGAGTTGAAGATTACAGGATATTTTTTTCCTGAAATCAAATTGTTTGGAAAAAGAGTAAATTCCTAGGAATACTCTGGAAATAACCTCTTTGTGCAAAGATTCTTGTAAACTCCAAGCATTTGACATATGAAGCTAGGGAGATACAGTCCTGTGCAGTATGCTGTCTCATCTAATTTCTTTCCCCATATGCAGATGAAAAAATGATTTTGATTTGTTTGATAATTATTCCTGTCTGGATAGCTTTTGAAATATTTCCCCCCTCAATCATTGGAAAGTAAATTCTTCATGCATGTGATTATATGTGGATATAGATGCTGCCATTACTGCTCCTTGTGCCAAAGATCTTCAACGACTCATTGACTGTTTTAGCAAAGCCTGCCAAGATTTGGGATTATGCCCTCATTACCTCGAGTTCGACTACTGTAATGCTCTCTACATGGGGCTATCCTTGAAAAGTGTTCGGAAACTTCAGATCGTGCAGAATGCAGCTGCGAGAGCAATCATGGGCTTCCCCTCCTTGTCTTTTATAAACTTCTTAAAACCCACCTCTGCCGTCAGGCATGGAGGAATTGAGACACCTCCCCCAGGCCTATATAGTTTATGTATTGTATGTCTGTGTGTATGTTTTGCTTTTAAATAAGGGGTTTTTAGATATTTTTAAATATTTTTAAATATAATTTAAATATTATTGTTTTTATTAATGCTGTGAGCCACCCCGAGTCTACGGAGAGGGCCGGCATACAAATCTAATAATAATAATAATAATAATAATAATAATAATAATAATAATAATTATTATTATTATTATTAACAATCAGCCTGAAAAAAAAACGTAAGTCATGGGTCAGGATGTGGATTCATCTCCCCATATTGCAATCTTTGCACAAGAATTGGAGGTTGTCCATGACTTTGTGCATGTTGGCTCAACCATCGCCAACACACTCTCTCTAGATACTGAATTGGTAAATTCTCTAGAGAATATGGTTTAAAGAGTGTCCTGAGCACACTCTTGTAGCGAGTCTTGGACCCTTTACATATGGCAAAATAGAAAGTTGAATGTGCTGTCTCCGAAGTATCCTTGGCATCACCTGACATAACAAAGTTTCAAATAGCAATCTTGAAATCTGCTGGAATTTCTAGCATATATACACTATTGAAACAGCTGTCTTGGGATGTTGTGAGAATGGATGATGGGCGGATTCTGAAAGATCTCCTGCATGGTGAATTAGTGCAGAGAAAGTGCCCCAGAGGGAGACCACAGCTGCAATATAAGGGTATCTGTAAGAGGGATTTAAACGTTTTGAGAATGGACATTAACACTGAGATAACTTAACCTTTGATTGTTAAGCTTGGAGGATAAAGATGCAGCTTGGCCTTCTTCTTTTCAAGGAGACACTTGTTCTGCAGGCTGAGGCAAAGAGGCAGTCCCAGAACCAACAAAATCTGGGAGTCAGGCACACTAGATGCTGTTCTAGGAACTTTTTTCAGAGTATGATACCACAGTCTTTCCAGGTTGCCAATAAAAGATTAAATAGGTTATGGGATTCTCCATAAGTGTGATAATGATCACATAATATGCCATTGTTCATTTTTTATTGTTATATTACCTTTATTATTTTCATAAATAACTCAAGGTAACCAGCAGAACACAATTCATATCTGTTTTATGGCAACTTACAGTATTTTGCACATTGCCAGTTTCAGGTATTCCAAGAGTGACTCTGGATAAGAATTTTGGGGCTGTAATCCCAATTTTCCTTGGAGCATGTTAAAATACAGGAAGATAATTCCGTTCAATTTATTGACCTTAAATCTAGGATTAAAGGAGTCCAATGCTACGCTGATATTATTGACAATTCTGTATTTTCCTTTTGATACAGATGGTTTTCATTAAGCAAGGCCCATCCTATCCTGTTTAGGATGCTGATGTCATCTGGCAGTGGCTCCCAGGTTATTCAGAATACGGAAGAAGGTAATGTAACTAATAGTAAATTCAGAAAACTATGTTGCTGTTCCTTTTCCTCAGGCATAAAACTATGCAGTAATTTGGGTTTAGTGAGTTATTTATTTATTTATTGGATTTGTATGCCGCCCCTCTCCGTAGACTTGGGGAAGCTAACAACAGTGATAAAAAACAGCATGTAACAATCCAATACTAAAACAACTAAAAAAAAACCTGTATTATAAAACCAAACATACATACAAACATACCATGTGTAAATAAATAAATAAATAAATAAATAAATAAATAAATAAATAAATAAATAAATAAATTGTAAAGGCCTAGGGGGAAAGAATATCTCAGTCCCCCCATGCCTGATGGCAGAGGTGGGTTTTAAGAAGCTTACAAAAGGCGAGGAGGGTGGGGACAATTCTAATCTCTGGGGGGAGTTGGTCCCAGAGGCCCGGGGCCATCACAGAGAAGGCTCTTCCCCTGGGTCCCACCAAACGACATTGTTTAGTTGACAGGACCCAGAGAAGGCCCACTTTGTGGGACCTAACTGGTCGCTGGGATTCGTGCAGCAGAAGGTGGTCCCTGAGATAATCTGGTCCGGTGCCATGAAGGGCTTTATAGATCATAACCAACACTTTGAATTGTGACCGGAAACTGATCGGCAACCAATGCAGACTGCGGAGTGTTGGTGTAACATGGGCATATTTGGAGAAGCCCATGACTGCTCTCGCAGCTGCATTCTGCACGATCTGAAGTTTCCGAACATTTTTCAAAGGTAGCCCTATGTAGAGAGCATTACAGTAGTCGAGCCTCGAGGTGATGAGGGCATGAGTGATTGTGAGCAGTGACTCCCGGTCCAAATAGGGCCGCAACTGGTGCACCAGGCGAACCTGGGCAAACGCCCCCCTCGCCACAGCTGAACGATGTTTCTCTAATGTGAGCTGTGGATCGAGGAGGACGCCCAAGTTGCGGACCCTCTCTGAGGGGGTCAATGACTCCCCGCCCAGGGTGATGGACGGACAGATAGAATTGTACTTGGGAAGCAAAACCCACAGCCACTCCGTCTTATCAAGGTTGAGTTTGAGTCTGTTGACACCCATCCAGACCCCAACAGCCTCCAGGCACTGGCACATCACTTCCACTGCTTTGTTGACTGGATATGGGGTGGAGATGTAAAGCTGGGTATCATCAGCATACTGATGATACCTCACCCCATGCCCTTGGATGATCACACCCAGCGGTTTCATGTAGATATTAAACAGCAGGGGGGAGAGGACTGATCCCTGAGATACCCCACAAGGGAGCAACCTAGAGGTCGACTTCTGACCCCCCACTAACACCGACTGCGACCGACTGGAGAGGTAGGAGGAGAACCACTGAAGAACAGTGCCTCCCATTCCCAACCCCTCCAGCCAGTGTAGAAGGATATCATGGTCGATGGTATCGAAAGCCGCTGAGAGGTCAAGAAGCACCAGGACAGGGGATAAACCCCTGTCCCAGGCCCGCTAGAGATCATCCATCAGCGTGACCAAAGCAGTTTCCGTGCTGTAGCCGGGCCTGAATCCTGACTGTTGAGGGCCTAGATAATCAGCTTCTTTCAAGAACCGCTGGAGGTGGAGCGCCACCACATTCTCAACAACCTTCCCCATAAAGGGAAGGTTGGAGACTGGGCGAAAGTTGTTTAGAATGGCTGGGTCCAGGGAAGGCTTCTTGAGGAGGGGGCACACAAGAGCTTCTTTGTAGGGACCCGGAAAGGACCCCCTCCCCAGAGAAACATTGACAATCTCCTGGACCCAGCTCCGTGTCATCTCCCTGCTGGCCGAAACCAGCCAGGAGGGACACGGATCCAGCAAACAGGTGGCGGAACTCACAGCTCCAATGGCCTTGTCCACTTCATCAGGTGTCACCAGATCAAACTCTTCCCAGACGGGTGGACAAGTACGAGCTCCAGTCACCTCAACTGACTCGTTGTCAGTCGACTCTGTTTTCCAATTGGAG
The DNA here is from genome assembly GCF_031021105.1 of Erythrolamprus reginae. Lineage (NCBI taxonomy): Eukaryota > Metazoa > Chordata > Lepidosauria > Squamata > Dipsadidae > Erythrolamprus > Erythrolamprus reginae. The sequence goes on from NC_091953.1 coordinate 78,802,415, forward strand.
TCGAGGTCCGCCCAGATCCGAGCGATTTTATCAGCGAAAAACGTGTTAAAATCCTCGGCACTACTCTGTAAGGGCTCCCCAACTCCCCCCTGGTTAAGAAGGGAGTGGGTCACCCTAAACAGAGCGGCCGGGCGGGATTCTGCTGATGCAATCAAGGCGGTATGATACGTGGATCTTGCCGCCTTGAGCGCCACTTTGTAAGTCTTAATAAAAGCTCTTACAAGTGTTCGATCGGATTCAGACTTACTCTTCCTCCATTGCTTCTCTAGACATCTCTTCTGGCGTTTCAATTCCCGGAGCTCCTCGTTGAACCATGGAGCTCTATGGGGTCTAGCGCCACGGAGAGGTCGCAACGGTGCAATCCGTTTTATCTGTCTATTTCTTTGAAGCTATAGAAATAACCAAAAAAAGTAAAATAATAAGAATTCTGGGTTTTTTTAGTGACAAAACGTTTATATCAAATATGTTTTGACTAGATTTTACTGGATAATTGTGGTTGGGTTCAGGCCAGCTCCTATGGTTGCTGATTTTGACTCAGAAGAGTGGGAGCCGTCTGATCACAGAAGACCTGTCTGGCTGGAGGAGAAATCAGACAGTGAACCAGAAGGAGACAGAAGTGAGGAAGGGGTTAGAGAAACAGAGGGAAATGGATCTAGTCAGATCTCCAGACAGGGTTTCCTCTGAATCAGAGGGGGAGGACATCATGAATAATCCTATTCTCAATGTTTGGGTTAGGAGAATGATGGGACCCCAAGAGCAGCTGCGAAAAAGGAGAAACAGATTCTAGGTCACAGGTGTTAAGAATTAATGACTCTGCCACAGCCTTGAAAAAGGGGAGTTCTGCAGATGACATGTGGGAGTTTATCAATTCAGTTCTTGGAGTGACTTTGATGAATTGTGCTTTCGTCTTTGCTGTGGACATTTAAGCCATGAGTTTTGGCTAACGTAAGCCAGAAAGGCTTCTGTACTGACTTGAGTAAATTAACTCTGACCTGATGGACTCTTAAACTAACATTGCTCTGAAACTCCATGGCTCGCAGCCTTCTGAATATAAAGAACACTTCTTTGCTTTATTTTTAAAAGCTTGTGTGTGTGTGTGTGTTTGATTAATTATTTCGTGTCTGGGTGGCCTGGGGCCAGGCAGAACAATAATTAAAAACTTTTCTTTCCAATAGAGATTTAGATGAAACAAATAAATAAATATAAGAATATGAAACTGAAGAAAAAAAATAAACATACAGTTTTATTTTCTGCCATATTGTATTTGCCTGGAAAATTAATTAATTTTAACTTGGAGACAGTAATAAATTATCAGTACTGCAGAATATACTAACATGTACTTGAGCGTGCCATCTTGTGTAACTGACTTGAAAAATAATACAGTTGTTTTTCCTTTTCCCCTTTTTTAAAAAAAATCCATGATAGTCTAATTGTTTTTTTCTTGCACAGGACATTTCCCCATTCATGTGAATAATGGTATGTTGTAGTAATCTTTTTAATATGACTTTTTGCTCGGTTATGCTTCTTCTTTCTTTATTGGAGGCTTAATTAAAAACTTAAGTTCATATTTTCTGGGAATTCTGAATTATTCTTCTTAACGGTACTAAATGGGCTTGTTTGTTTGTTTGTTTGTTTAATTAATTAATTAATTAATTAATTAATTGGATTTATCTGCTGTCCAACTCTGATAGGATTCTGTTTATACTATTATACTATTAAGCAAATGAAATATGTCTTACTAACCAAAATGCAAATTATGTATGTGTGCTGCTTTTCATTATTAACCTATAACTAGTTAATCTCCTGCAACTTTATATCCTCTTAGCTTCTTGATCTATGCTTGCAGTTTATTTATTTATTGCTTTTACACTGTATCTCAACCTTTGAGCACTCCAAAAGCTATGTCCTCCCTACTTTCTTTCCCATGGGGGATAAAAAGTGTGGCTGTCCCAGAATATCATATTTAGATGAGAACTTGAACTCTAAATCTTATTGCCCTCGTTTGTTATCCATCAGAAGTTCTGATGCATTTACCTGCTTTCTGCCAGTGGAATACATTCCCTTCTTTGCTTACAAATCAAAGCAAATGACAGATCCTCTCTGGTAAATATGAAATATTTGGAAATAAATGTCAGGTCCAATGGTATATTATTTAATCCATCCAACTTATTCGTATCGTCTTTAGAGGATTTATTCCACTTCCTACCTTGGTCTTATTCTCCCCCACCCACCTCAGGATTTGTTTTCCCCTCACTTATGTTTTTAGCCAAAGCAAAGCAGCCAAGAGTGCTTCCAAAAAAGCTGCTGCTGCTGCTGCTGCTGCTGCTGCTGCTGCTGCTGCTGCTGCTGCTGCTGCTGCTGCTGCTGCTTCTTCTTATTATTATTATTATTATTATTATTATTATTATTATTATTATTATTATTTAGATTTGTATGCCGCCCTGCTCCGAAAACTCAGGGTGGCTCACAGAATAAATATAGAAACAAAGCATACAAAACAAATCTAATACATTAAAAAACTACAGTTAAAAACACTATACATTACTCAATCAGACAACCCAATCACACCATGCATCACATTTATTGGTCAGGGGGGCAAGATCTAATTGCCCCAGGCCTGGTGACATAAGTGAGTCTTAAGACTCTTGCAGTACGAATCTCTGGGGGGAGCTGATTCCAGAGGGCCGGTGCCCCCACAGAGAAGGCTCTTCTCCTAGGCCCTGCCAAATGACATTGTCTGGTTGACGGGACCTGGAGAAGGCCAACTCTGTGGGATCTAACCGGCCGCTAGGATTTATGCAGCAGACGGCGGTTGTCAATTTATTTTAACAAAACTTTCCTCCTCCTGCACACTCCCCTTATTATCTACCCCTCCCCGTCTCTATGACAACCAAGCAAAGAATGCAGCAGCAGGCAGCGCAGGCAGCGCAGGTTGACATTCGGCCTCCCTGGAAATGGGATTTTAGTCCTAAAAGACAAAACAAAACAACACAAATATATACAATACTACATTACGGTTTATCAGGATATCGCCCCGAGTCTACGGAGAAGGGCAGCATACAAATCTAATAAATCAAATCTCAATTGAAAACAGTCAATTTCCCTCTGAGCATTCATATGTTTCTCGTCCACCCCTTCTGCATGTGATGCTGGGAAATGTTTCCAGGCTACCAGATACTGAGTTTTCCCCCTGGTTTTCCGAGAGTCCAACACCTCTTTTACCTCAAAATGTTGCTCACCCTCAATGAGTAATGGGGCTGGGGGATCTGGCTGCATCCCACGATCCGATATGATCCGCTCAGGAACTCCGTGCAGCCAATACACATGTTGTATGAACAGTCTTGCTAGTGTTTTGGCAGTGGGGATTTTTGAACATGCCACAAAATGCACCTGTTTGGAGAAAAGGTCAGTAACAACCCAAATCACTGTATTCCCCCCACTCTCAGGTAGATCCAGAATAAAATCCCTTGATATTTCCTTCCAGGGTGCCCCCGGTCTCGCCACTGTCTGCAACAGTCCTTGGGGGCGACCTGGGGTTTGTTTAGCGGCTGCACATACCGGGCAACTTGCTACATAAGTCTCAATGTCCTTTTTCATGGAGGGCCACCAGAACTGCCTTCTTAATAAATGCAAGGTTTTCAAGAAAGCAAAATGTCCTGCCACCTTAGAGTCATGCCCTCTTTCCAGTATTAGAGGCCTCAACGTCAGTGGGACATACAAGCGTGATCCTAGCAAAGCTAGGCCGTTCCTTTTGGTGCAATCACCCTCATGAGTCCTAAACCAGTCATCAGTTTCTAACGCCTTTTGCAGGTTTGCCATCAGATTGTCCGGAAGATCCATTTTCTTGGTGCTCTGGTGCCGAGTCATCGCTGAGCAAGCAGTTTGTGAGGGTGGTATTACTGATTGAATTAGTTCCAGCCTCCTGCTGTTGTACTGTGGCATTCTTGACAGAGCATCTGCCATGAAATTGCTCCTCCCCGGTAGATAGCGCAGTGAAAAGTTGAACCGACTGAGTCAACTCTATATTTTTATGAGCGATGAGAAATTTATATATTTTCCCTATCATTTTTATTGGATTGGTAGTAATTAGATTGCTTAAAAGATTCTTACTTTTATTAAAAATATAAAGAGTTTTATCTCTTTATATTTTATATTTTATAAAGAGTTTTATCTCTTTATATTATGCAGACAGTCCCCCAAGGACTGTCTGCAACAGTCCTTGGGGGCGACCTGGGGTTTGTTTAGCGGCTGCACATACCGGGCAACTTGCTACATAAGTCTCAATGTCCTGGTATCTAGATCGAATCTGAGCATAATGCCACCAGTCTATTATTATCCCTTCTTCTTGTAATTTAATCCTAGATTTTAGCTTCATCTGGTCATTTAGTAACTCTTTATATCTATAAGTTATTTTCTTGTCTTTTATGGACTTTGGATGCGTTATTGCTTCTAGGGGAGCTAGCCATTCTGGGATATTTAAAAAGTGATTTTTCTTTATGTCTTTCCAGACTTCTAGTAGATACTTCCTTAATGTATGCCTTTTAAAATATGAATGATTTTTTTCCTTATCGTACCATACAAATGCGTGCCATCCAAGCATAAGATCATGTCCTTCTAAGTTTAGTATTCTTTTGTTCTCTAGAGTTATCCACTCTCTAAGCCATGTTAATGCGGCAGCCTGATAGTATAATTTCCAATTTGGAAGGCCAAATCCTCCTCTTTCTTTAATATCTTCTAGGCAGTTCATTTTTATCCTTGCTTTTTTCCCTTGCCATATGAATTTTTTAACTAGGTTTGTTAAAGTTTTTTTAAAAAATCCCCCTGGATTTATTGGAATTACCTGGAAGAGAAATAAAACCTTGGGTAGAATATTCATCTTAATTGTTGCAATTCTTCCTAAAAATGATATTTTCAGATTATTCCACATTGCTAAATCTTTTTTAATTTCTGTTAGTAATTTTGTATAATTATCATTTTTTAATGTTATTGTTTTCGCTGTTAAATTTATTCCTAAGTATTTTGCTTTTTTTACAGTCTTTATTCCAGAGATGCTTTCTAATTTAGTTTCTTGTGTTTTGTTCATATTTTTAGTCAAAAAATGTGTTTTGCTTTTGTTTATCTTTAAACCTGCTACCTTTCCATATTGTTCAATAGCTTGCAGTAAAGTAGGAACTGTTGTTATCGGTTCTTCAATTATGAACGTTAAGTCATCTGCAAAGGCTTGGACTTTATAAGTTTCATCTCCTACAGTTAAACCTTTTATTTTAGGATCCGCTCTTATTTTAATTAATAGAGTTTCAAGAATCATGATAAATAACAATGGTGATATAGGGCAACCTTGACGAACTCCCTTATTTATATCGAGTGTTGGTAATTGATTGTTGTTCAATATTATGTTAGTTGTTTGTTTTGAATATATAGTATCTATTAAGTTAACAAATTTTGGGCCAAATCTCATTTTATTTAATTGCATTTTTATAAATATCCAATTGACGTTATCAAAGGCCTTTTGAGCGTCTAAAAACATTAAAGATGTTGTCTTACCTGGATATTGTTCATAATACTCTAATGTATTTATTACTGTTCTAAGATTGTTTTTAATTTGTCTCCCTGGTAGAAACCCATTTTGGTCTTGGTGTATTATTCCATTTATAACTCTTTTGAGTCTGTCTGCATAAATGGCGATAAATATCTTATAATCTACATTTAATAATGATATGGGCCTATAGTTTTTAATTTTTTCTGGGTCTGTGCCCTGTTTGTGTATTAAAGTTGTCAGTGATTCTGACCAAGATTTAGGAATTTTACCCTCAAGTCTACATAGATTGAAGGTTTCTAACATGTGACTTCTTATTGTTTCATTTTCTATCTTGTACCATTCTGCCGGTATGGCGTCTGGGCCTGTGGCCTTGTTGCTTTTCTGTTTTTTAATTCTTGTTAGGAGTTCTTCCATAGTTATTGGTCCATCCATGGTGGCCTGTTGGTCTTCTGTTATTTGTGGTAATTTTGAAGCTTGTAAATAATTAAAGACTTCATCTTCGCTAACATTATCTTTGGCATATAGATCTTTATAAAAATTATACACAATGTCTGCCTTTCCTTCTGTATCATATTTTATTGTACCATCTTTGTCTTCTAGTTTTTTAATTAATTTTGATTGGCGCTGTTTTCTAAGTTTATATGCTAACCATCTGCCTGGTTTATTTGCATGTTCAAAATAGTGTTGCTTTGCTCTTTTAATTTTTTCAGTTATTTGGTTTTGTTCTATAATTCTAATTTTATGTTTAATTACATTTATTTCTGTTTTTAAGTCTCTGTTCTTAATGTGTTGCTGTGATAAAAATTCTAATTGTTTCAATTCATTTATTAATTGTGCATACTTTAATTTATTTTCCTTGTTATATTTTGCAATATAAGATATTGTTAATCCTCTTATATAAGCTTTAGCTGTATCCCATAAGTTCTGTGGCGTAGTTTCTGAAGTTTTGTTGATTTCAAAAAATATTTTTAATTCCTTTTCGATCCAATCCTTATATTTCTTATCATTCAATATATTTCTATTCATCCGCCAATTATTCTGTTTATTATTCATTCTCATAGAAACCACTATTGGATTGTGATCGGCCCACGTATTTGCATCTATCTCTACATCTCTTATTTGTTCTGCAACCGTTTTTGGTGCCCATACCATGTCTATTCTTGTCCATATTTTGTGGGGGTTAGAGTAAAAAGTATATTGTCTCTTATGGGGGTATCTTTCCCTCCAAATATCATTTAACACTAATTCCCCTTTCATTTTTTGAAAAGTACTAGGTAGCAAATTCCTTCTTGTCTTTTTGTTTCTTTTCCTTTTATTGTTACCTCCCCCCCCTGAGTGGTCTAATTGTCTATTCGCGATAGCATTAAAATCACCTATTATTAATACATTTTCAATAGCTAGGTCTATTATTGTTTGATGCAAATTTTTATAAAATGTCATTTGATCTTCGTTAGGGGCATAAATAGAAACAACAGCTAAAGGTCTAGGTTCAATATCAACTTGTACAATCAATATTCTACCCTCATTATCCTTAAATATTTGTTTGGAATTTATAGAGTTCTCAACATACATCACTACACCTCTTTTTTTTTAATCTGCTAATGCAGCATACATTTTTCCAATTTTTGGATTCAACAGTAATTTTTGGTTGTTTTTTTTAATATGCACTTCTTGTAATATTGTAATTTGAGCATTTTGATTTCTAATTTTAGAAAAAATTTGTTTCCTTTTCCTTGGTTCATTAAGTCCATTGACGTTTACAGAAAAGATTTTTAAATCTTTACTTGTTGTCATTTAATAGGTTTTTTGGTTTCTCGCTGAGGTTGAACTCTTCTGGCGCCTTGGTCCTGCTCTATTGCCTGAGCAGTAGCCCCCAGATCTTCTTCTTGCTGAGATGTTAGTTTTTCCCCTGGTTGTTGTTGAACTAGTTGTTGTTCAACCACTTGTTGCTGGTTTGCATGGTCCAGGCGGCTGATGCCACTGTTTTCAAAAAAGTACATAGCTTGTTCTACATTTTCCAATTTGTATCTTGTAGAGCGCCATGTCAGAGAAAGGCCTTGTGGGATAAGCCAACGGTAGGTTATATTTTCTTTGATCAGAATTCGGGTTAGAAAGTGGTAATCTCTTCTGCTTTCTCTGACACTTCTTGGAACTTGTTTTAGTATTTTTATTTCAACTCCTGGATGTTGGAGTTTGGCATTTCTTGACCAGTGAAGTATGTCATCTCGCAGAGCTTTTCTTGTGAATTTAATGTGTATCTCTCTTGGGAGGTTATGACGACGGATGTAGCTATTCGAGATTCTGTATACTTCATCGATTTCTTTCAGTAGCGCTGTGGAGTATTCCTCCAATAGTTTCAGCCATAGTCATTTTTAAATCTTCATCTTTTTCCTCTTATATTCTGAAATCGAAGTCCATACGAAGCTCGTTGCATCTCCAACTGAGTGATTGATTCGTCATATCTTCTGTATCTTGCATCAGCTCTCCCTTCAAGGTAGTCCATTCTTTTTTCATTTTTGTCAGATTTCTCTTCGACTTTTTTGACTCGGTCATCACTTTCTTGTAATGTTTGTTGAATCTCCTTTATCTGGTCTTTCATCTCACCCATATCAACTTTCAGTTGGGCCATCTCCATTTTAAATTCCGCCAGGTCTGCTTTTATAGCTTCTCTTTGTTGTGTTGCATCCTCTTTTATGGCCTCTCTTTGTTGGGTGGCTTCCTCTTGAGATTTAAACATAAAGTCCTTCAAAGTGTTCAAAGTTTCTTGTAGTGTTGCAAAATTGGACTGCATTGTTTTTTCTTTGTCTTTGTCCTTTGTAGACATGGTTAACACCTGGTGCGACGGAGAAGGGTGCGGTGACCCTTGTGGAGAGGGAATTGTTGCTGTAGTTTGTTTTTTGACCGTTTTGACAAAGGTTGAAGTATTTGACATTGTCTAATTCGAATCCACTCTTTAAAATTTAAATTGGTTTAAGTTAATTTCCAATTGTATGTAGTAAAAGGAAAAGAATTCCTATAAATTCCAAATCTGTCAAACTATTATTGACAATTTCCCTTAAAATATAATTCAGTTACCAACAATTACCAACAGAATTATTGTGATTTTTAAAACTCTAAATATGCAATGCCAAGAAGAGCAGGTGTAAAACTTAAAAAAAAAGAAGAAGTAAAAAGTAAAAGTTAGAAATGAATAATCTAGTAGGAGGACAAAGTAAATAAACGAAAGGAAAAATATTAGCTATTCATAAAAAATAAAAGAGAGCATGAAAAAGAAAATTTATGAAAAGAAAAAAGGAGAGGGAGAGAAGAAAGAGGAGAAAATTAATAAAATTAATAAAAGGAGTGGAAGAAATTGTTTTAGGGGAAGTAAAAAACAGAAAGGAGGTGATATTTTAATTCAGCTAATTAAAATAGAGCAGGGGACCAAGGTTTGTTAACAATGCATATGTTTCAAATCAGGTTTCTTTTAAAACTAGCAGTGCGCAGAAGAAAAAAAAAGAGTCAGGGAGAGATCAAGAAGAAAGGAATAATTATTCAAGAAACACAATATCAATATTATATACTTATGTTCTTCTTATAGGTCCTGTAGTTTTGCTAGAGAGTAAGGATGTAAGTCTAGGTCTCAAAGGACAAAGTTATGTTTAATTTCACTTTCAAGTTCAAAGGGAAAGACAAATTAGTAGTTTTCTTGTATTTGAAATGGAGTCAGTTTATTTTCCAAATTCAAGGCAGGAGCAAAGAAACAAATCCCAAGATGGAGTCAAGTTAAATTTCGTACAGCAAGGCAGATGTTAAAAAGTTCTCAGCAAATAATCCAAAAGGAGTCAGCAAATAATCCAAAGAAACTCAGCAAGTAATCCAAATAGGTTAATCCAGATGTAAATAGTCCAAAGGAAAGGTTTCAGTCACTTCTAATTTCATTTATTTTGTGGTTATTGAGTTATTTCATTGTTGTGAAAAAAAAACAACAAGATGGAAAAAAAAGGCAGCAAGAGTGTGTTCCTCCGCTTTCAGAATTTAAGCCCGGAGCACTATGTTTTTAGCAATCTATCAAAAACAAATTCTAATCATCACTAGTAATTTCCTTTAGCAATTTAAATTTTCTAAATAGTCATATCAAATTTGAGTTATTTTGTTAATCCATAAAGTAAAAAAATTATTTTTTAAATTCCAAAGTTCAAGTTCAAGATGGAAAAAATGAAAGTGAAAAAGTTAGATCCGGCTGTTATTTGCGGATGAATCCAAACAGGAAAAAACTTTCACCTTCGCCTTATTGAAAAAAAAAAAGAACTTTCACTTAGAACTTTCACGATCGAATCTTCTGCTTTTAAACACGAAACAAAAAGGTTTTTTTTACCTTAGGTCCTTTCTCTGCTGTATTCTTTTCCAGTCAAATTGATTTAGTACTTTCACTTCTTAGGCTTTTTTCTCCTTCCCGCTGGGTGAGGGGAGAAAGCGCTGGCCGATCCTCTTATGGGAAGAGGAACGGTTCTCCCGTCTCCGAAGCTGTGGGGCGAACCGCTGCCTCCGGAGTCTTGGCGACGGCTCCTTGGGCAGAGGGGAGCCCCCTGTTCTGGGATCGGGCCATCCGGGCCCGATCCGATCGCAAATGCGACCTTCGGAGGGGGTAGAAAGGATCCCAAGGCAGAGCGCTGCCGAAGAGACCCCGATGCGATCTCCTCCAAACCGGAAGTTGACTTTAAAAGATACTATGATAAGATGGTGTAGAAATATTGGCAAGGAAATAGACATAGATACATGGGAGAAAGTTTGGATTAATAACTGGAAAATGACCAAATCAGTTTCATTAAAAGAAAATCAAATCAAAATGTTCTACAGATGGCATCTCCCACCAAACAGGATAGCAAAAATGTTTCCCAAAACATCCCCATTATGCTGGAAATGTAAGAAGGATATAGGAACCTATTACCATCAATGGTGGACATGTGGTAAAGCTAAAATATATTGGAAGATGATCGAGAAAATATTAAAAGAGATAATAAAGCAAGATATAGATAATACCCCGGAATTTTACTTATTAGGAGTTACCAATCAGACCTACAAGAAAGAAATTCTTTACCTAATTATACACATATTAACTGCGGCTAGAATAATATATGCACAAAATTGGAAAGGGGAGGAAATCCCCAAGGAAGAAGAAATTATAGCTAAAATACTAGATTGCGCTGAAATGGACATGATGACAAGAAGATTAAATGATCAAGAAGATACTAAATTTTATGAAACATGGAACAATGTTTATGAATGGATAGATAAGAAAAAATAAGATATACACATTTATTTCTAGTTAACTTTTTGTATTTGTTTTTACCTAGGTGATAACAATATTAATACTAGTTTAAATGCATTTTTTGATGATTATGACATAGTAGTTTATGTATAAGTATAAGCATAAGCAACATATTAAGAACTTTGGTCTATATATGTATAATAGTTGAAATTAGTTTAAATGTTTTGTTTGATGAATATGGTATTTTACTATAGTAATTAAGATTACATTAAAGGTATTTTTTTTTGATGACTATGTTATACTAATTTTACCTAATATTCATATTGTATTCAAGATTTGTAAAACTTTAACTCAAATTTACTAAACCTTTTAACATTTAACATATATTCAATTATGTATTCTTTTTCTGTACCTGAATGTACACTTTCAAAAGAAGCAGGGGAAATACACCCCCACTTTATGTTTAGTGTTTGTATGTGTGTCTGTTTATTTTATGAAAAATTAATAAAAAAATTGAAAAAAAAAAAGAAAAGAAAAGTTGAACCGACTGAAATGTTGCGCCCATCTGACTTGTTTAGGGGATAGCCTCTGGCGGTTTTTCAAAGCTTCCAGGGTTTTTTTGATCTGTCCACATCTCAAAAGGTTGCTTTGTTCCTTCTAGGAAGTGTCTCCAGAAGAGCAGTGCCCAGCATACAGCAAACGCTTCCTTTTCCCACACTGCCCATCTCCGCTCGGTGTCGCTTAGCTTCTTCGATGTATATGCACAGGGACGTAACACCTGTCTCTCATCTCGTTGAAGTAACTCCGCTCTCACAACCACATCGCTGGCATCCACTTGTACCACAAACGGGTTTTCCAAATCAGGATGTTTGAGAATTGGTTCGCTCACGAACAGTTTTTTTAGCTTTTCGAAAGCTGCCTGGCACTCCATGGACCACAACAAAGGCCCATTGGGTTTGGATTTACCTTCTCCTTCATTTTGAGTAGGCTGGTAATCGGTAGTGCTATCTGAGAAAACGCTGGGATAAATTGCCGGTAAAAGTTTGCGAAACCCAAAAAGCTTTGTAATTGTTTCCTAGTTTGTGAAGCCTTCCACTCCAGGACCGCTTTTACCTTCCCAGGATCCATTTCCACCCCATCATGTGAGATACAATAGCCCAAATGGTCGATTTTGCTCTGGTGAAATTCGCACTTTTCTAAGTTAGCATACAGTTCCACAGTTTTGAGTTTCTTTAGAATTTCTCTGACCAGAGTTACATATTCCTCTAGGGACTCCGAATAAATTAAAATGTCATCTAGGTAGATCAAGCATCCTTTAAATAAATGTTCATGCAATACCTCATTGATCAGTTGCATGAAAACTCCTGGCGCCCCCTGCAGGCCAAAAGGGAGTACCCTAAACTGGAAACATCCCAACGGAGTGTTGAAAGCAGTTTTCCACTCATCTCCCTCTTTTATACGCACCCGATAGTACGCTTCGCGTAAGTCCAATTTTGTGAAGAACTTCCCTTTCGCCAGATGTCCTTCATAAGGGGCAGGGGGTACACATTGTGTGTACAAATGGCATTTAAATTTCTATAGTCCGCCACTAGGCGGAGCGAGCCGTTTTTCTTCTCTCTGAACATGATGGGGGCCGCCATTCGAGGTCTGGCTGGTTCTATAAATCCCCTTTCCAAATTTTTATCAATGAATCACTGTAACTCAGTCAGTTCCCCAGGGGTCAATGAGTACATCCGGGGTTTGAGCAATTTCACTCCAGGCGCGATATCAATACTACAGTCCGTGGCCCTATGGTTTCCTTTTCGCTGAAAAGTGCCTTAAGATCCCAATATTCTCTGGGGATTTTTCCTCACCTGCAATTTTTTCCACTGGGGGGGAGCTTTCCTTCCCAATTCTGCCAATACAAATCCCAGTTCCTCTTTCCCCTTGTAGGAGATTGTGACCTCTCCAGTACGGCAGTTTACTTCTGGATTCCATTTCTGTAACCAGGGAAGTCCCAAAATGACTGCACTATCAAGCACAGGTCCCACAATGAATTGCATAGTCTCTTGGTGGGAGCCCATGGTCATAATTAAAGTCCCTGTCTCCTGAGTGGAGGGCTTCCCCCCTGCTATAGTTCCATCCAACTGGGTGAACGAAATGGGGTCCCTTAATTTCTTGATTTTGAGGCCCAAACTCTCTGCCACTTCAGGGGACATCAAATTCCTGGTGCAGCCGGAATCCAGTAGGGCTACCATGCTTCCCCTCGTCCCCCTGTTCTGGTCCCTTAAAGTTAGGGGAATGTATACACAACCAGGGGGGGACTTACCGAGAAGGCTTCTTCTGGCTCGCTTTCCAGGATGTTAGAATGATCCGGAGATCCCAACTCCTCCCTTTTTTGGGGGGGCAACCTCTATGGTTTCCTTTCCACTTTTGGCAGTCTCTGGGGATTTCTTAATCCGTTGCTCTGACTTTTTCCCGCCACTAGGTGTCACCCTCGGCACAGGTTTGGCAAAGCATTCCGCAGCTCAATGACCTTTTTTCTCACACCATAAACACGCTGTAGATTTGGGCTTGTCTGGGAAACTTCGGGGCGTTTTCTTCAGGACCCTCTCTCCCCTGGGGGGGGGACTTTTCTCCTGTTGATTTCTCTGGAGATCTATCTCCACCTCTGCCGCCAGCTCGAACCATCTGCTAAGGGTTCTAGGGGTTGTTCTGCCTCTGCAATGCCGGTAAACCTCATCATCCAACCCATCCATGTAGTATTCCATCAGAATATTCACTGGGTACGAGCTCACATAAGCCATCAGTTCCCTGAACTTCTGTGTGTATTCAGTAACTGATCTCCCTCCCTGCTTCAGGGTTTTTAGCTTTGATCTAGCTTTCCTCTCTGCTTGGAGATCCTCTGAGTGCCGTCATAAACTGATCAAAATTCCTGAGGACGGGGTCTCGCCTCTCATGCAATGACACCATCCAATTTGCGGCTTCCGCATCCAGCGCCCGGGTCACCACCCTAACCCGGGCTGGGTCATTGGGGAATTCATCCTCATAATGTTCCATGTATTGATTTACATGGGCCAGGAAATACCTCAGCCCTGCCGACCCTCCATCGTAGCGCTGGGTAAAGGGGGGGGGGCGGTTGGGGCCTTGCTTCTGCATGCTCACCCCCCCTCTGTGCCAGACATTTTGGGCTCACGGGACTTTGGCCTCGGGGAGGGAGGGCTCTGGGCAGCTGCCTGTTGGCACTGTTCTCCCTGGCCCGATGGTCCTGGCATTTGATCCTCCTCCCCCTCTTCCTCACTCGGAATGGCTTTTAGGGAAGCCTGACTTTTCTTTTCTACCGCTGACAGGACATCCCTAATCCCTGACACCAATTCTGTCAGTAGATTTTCTTCCTGGTTAACCACTCACTTCTCCTTACTTTTCTTTTTCCGATGGGTCACATTTGCATCCAAATCTCTCATTCCCTCTCCAAGGAGACCTTTTGAGCCTACCCCGATGGACCATCATCGAACCCGTCTGGCATGGTCGTCTCTGCTGAGGTCTGATGTTTCCTCTTTCTCCAGGCTAAGGGGTCCCGGGCTCTTAAGAGCAACTTCTTCTTCTGAAGTCACCCCTTTGCTTTCATTTCGAGACATCTTTTGCCAGTCCCTGGTAGATTGCTCTCCAGGAGTGACTGTTAAGGCAGACTTTGCTTAATGTCAAGGCTGCCAGTCAGAATTCAGACAAATAAAACTCAGAGTCTTTTCATTTTAGGTTCAAAGTGAATTTATCAAAATCAGAACTTGAAGCATCGAAATCAAAGCAAAGTCTGAAGAAAATGGCGCGTACCCCACATACTAAAACCCCTTTTTCCACCCCCCTGTTGGGCATGCGCCCAATCTCCATTGTCCAGATGCATCAGGTGGTCCAAGATGCTCCTCCCGGGCTTCTCAGGAATTTGCCCGTCTAACGGTCTCGCCGACACCTGGGAAATCGAAACTTATTCTAACAAAACTTTCCTCCTCCTGCACACTTCCCAACCCCCCTTATTATCTACCCCTCCCCGTCTCTATGACAACCAAGCAAAGAATGCAGCAGCAGGCAGCGCAGGTTGACAGCAGTCCTGTAAGTTATCCTTATCCTCTACTTGCCCTTCTTTATCAGTGTTAATGGGGAAATCAGATAATTTCATTTTCCATTTGAAATCTTCTTCTATTCCTCCACATAAAATTGGCAGAAAAAATATGAAGGATGTGCAATGCTTTTCATTGTAAAAAAAATAGGTGCTTCTAGTATATATGCCTATAGCATCTACCAGAAATATTTTAAACAGAATGCTTTTCTTTTTGCACAGTTCTTGGAAAGATGCAGATGCTTTAAGTATCTGCCCACATGTTTATAATCCCTACTATTGCTTGTTCTCACAATCTTGGTGGGAGGCGATCTGGTTGCTGTGCACACTATTTTTTAATAGAGAAAATTCCTTTTGTGTATTTATTTTAATAAGATCAGTGAAACCTATTTTTAGCATTCTGTAATGAACAGATTGGCTGGAATGTATGATATAGTCCTTTTCAGAAATAGACTGTAGATTTCAGAATAACATACAAATTGTTTACATAGAAAAATAGAAGATTGACAGCAGAAAAAGACTTCATGGTCCATTTAGTCCGCCCTTATACTATTTCCTGTATTTTATCTTAGGATGGATATACAGTGATCCCCCGATTATCACAAGGGTTCCGTTCCAAGACCCCTCGCAATAATCGATTTCTCGCGATGTAGCGGCGCGGAAGTAAAAACACCATCTGCGCATGCGCGCCCCTTTTTCCATGGCCGCACATGCGCAGATGGTGGAGTTTGCGTGTGGGCGGCGGGGAAGACCCGGGGAAGACCCAGGGAAGGTTCCTTCGGCTGCCCAACAGCTGATCTGCTCTGCAGCGCGGCAGCAGCGAGGAGCCGAAGATGGGGTTTCCCCGTTGCCCAGGCAACGGGGAAACCCCATCTTCGGCTCCTCGCTGCTGCCGCGCTGCGGAGCAGATCAGCTGTTGGGCGGCCGAAGGAACCTTCCCTGGGTCTTCCCGCCGCCCAGGCAAAGGGGAAACCCCAAGATCGCTTGCCGCTTGCCCGTTCGCCCACCCGCCCGGCTGCTCGCTTGCCGCTCGCTTGCAGCGCGGCAGCAGCGAGGAGCCGAAGATGGGGGTTTCCCCGTTGCCCAGGCAACGGGGAAACCCCATCTTCAGCTCCTCGCTGCTGCTGCGCTGCCGAGCAGATCAGCTGGTGGGCAGCCGAAGGAACCTTCCCTGGGTGTCGCCCGCCGCTCGAGAGCAAGAGGGGGAGAGGTAGAGAAAGAGAGAGAAGGAAAGAAAGAGATGAGAGAGGGAGGAAGAGAGTGTGAGAGAGGAAGAAGCAAGATAGAGAAAGAGAGAGAGAAAGAAATATGAGAAAGGAAGGGAGTGACGTCATCGGGTGGAAAAATTGCGATATAGCGTTTCGCAATGATCGAGATCGCGAAACTCGGGGGATCACTGTATGCTTATCCCAGGCATATTTAAATTCAGTTACTGTTTACTATGCATTTAGTTTTAACCATACTCATTTTACATACTTTTTACAATCGATATATTTTTACGACTTATTTTATACAGTACCTATTTTATTTGCTCAGGTCTGAATGTTCTATGTTTATGCTTTGAAGGTGCTTTGACACAAATAAAGAATTATGCAGTTAATGTTAAGGAGTTAATTGATACTTGAAAACAGGATAAAGGAAAAGAAAATCTTACAGAACCTTTGGGTTTAATCTACTTATCTTCTCGGTTTAATGTTTGTGTGTGCATGTATGTATGTATGCACACAGACAGACAGTGAAGGTGGAATGAAATAGGATTCAAGGTACAAAGAAGCAACTTGGATCAATTTATAGGTAGTCCATACTTAGGGCCACAATTGAGCGTAACATTTCTGTTGTTAAGCAAAACATTTGTTATGTGAGTTTTGCCCTATTTTATGAACTTTTTTGCCACACTTGTTAAGTGAAACACTGCAGTTAAGTTAATGATTGTTCAGTGAATCTGGCTTCTCCATTGACTTTGCTTGTCAGAAGATATCAAAAGGGATCCCAGTATACTGCAACTGTCATAAATATGAGTCAGCTGCCCAGCATCCGAATTTTGATTTCATGACTATAAGGTTGCTACAATGATCATAAATGTGAACAATTGCATTAAGTCACTTTTTCAGTGCTGTTGTAACTTCATACTGTCATTAAGTGAACTGTTTATAAAAAATAAAAATTTTAAGAAAAGATTTCAACTCTCATCTAACTCCACATTTCCATAGATGCTATTGCCTTCTGATTCTCTCACATTTCCTTTGTATCAAAGTCTTCAATTGTTAATGTTTGTTTTCTATTGGAGTGTGACATTTTGACTAAAGCACAAATGCTGATGGTTATGATTGAGATGTATCAGAAAATGCATCTGATTTGTTTAGAGAACCTAGATGTGCATTTTCAGATGTGTGTTGGTATCCTCTTAGCTATGAAAAGGTAAACCTGCTCCTTGCTTAAACTTTCCTTGCAATTTCAGGACAAATAAAAATGGATATGTATATACCATGAATGGTGAACCTATGGTGCACGTGCCAGAGGTGGCAAGCAGAGCCATATTTGAGGGCACACGAAGCATTGCTGTAATGTCAGCTCTAGTGACCATACGCACAGTGGCCAGTTGATTTTTGGCCATCTTTTGGCTTTTTTTTGCTCTCCCTGGACTTCAGGAAAGCCTCCTGAAACCTGGGGATGTCGAAAAATGGCTTACAGGCCTACCAGAAGTCCAGAGACTTAAGTGATGCCTATGTGCATGTGTGGGAGCAACACAGAGGGGTTGTGTGCATGTACGGGGATAGCACAAGGGTTGTGTGCATGCATGGGGACAATATAGGGGCATTGAATTATGGGTGTGGGCACATGCACCCACGCTGTTTCGCGCAAGCACACCATTTTGGCATACAGGCCAAAAAAAGTTCATCATCACTGGCCTAGGTTCTTCATTAAGCCTTTTGCTGTTCAGTCTTTCTTTAAGAATATGTTTGCCAGAAACGGTAATTATGTTCTGTGGAACTTAGAACAATTTAGTAACTTTTATTTATATTTACTTTATTTATTTATTTATTTTGGAAGCAGATATATTTTACAGGTTTTAGAAGACCCAGAAAAACACCTAAGATGTCCACTACGTCCACTATTGTAAAAACTTCTAAGAAACAAACTACAACTCCATCCGCTACTCCACAAGGGTCTCCTTCACCATCGCCATCTCCTTTACCACAAAAACAATAACCAGTATGCTGAGTAAGGAGAAAGAAAAGGAAAAGATCCCGACACAACCAACCTTGCAGACCATTCAGAATTCCTTGGCGCTACTTCAGATCTCCATGGATGCTAACAGAGAGGATGCCCACCAAGAAGCTAAAAAACATTATGGAGATATAAAAGCAGAAATGAGTGATCTGAAAGTTGAGCTAGGAAACGTGAAGGGAAGTGTGCAAGCTATGGATGGAAAAATTGAAGTGATTCAACAAACCTTAAAATATAATGAACAATGGATGAAAAAGGTCGAAGATAAAATGGAGAAAACAGAACAAAGAATGGGTGAAATTGAAGACCACAGCAATGTGATAAATTGAGGCTTTGACGAAGCCATTACTAATTTAGAATTACAATGAGCCTCACATGGGTTGAGGTTCCAAAATGTAAATGAAGAAAAGGAGGAAAATTTGAGTTCAAAAATGGCGGAGATAATAGGCGAGATTCTGCAGATGAACCCACAAGAGGCAATAAAAGAAATTGACGAAATTTACAGAGTCCAAACCAGCTACACAAGAAAACACAACTTACCAAGAGAGGTGCATATTAAATTTATTAGGAAGACCATACGAGATGATATTTTAATATGGGCAAGAAGTGAAAACTTAAACTACAAAGGAAAAGACATCATAGTATTAAAACAAGTGCCAAGAAGAGTTCAGGGGAAGCCGGAGGGAATTCTACTTCTTAACAAGAATTTTAATTAAAGAAAAAATAATATTTCGTTGGCTGATTCCAGAAGGCGTTTCTTTCTATTGGCAAGGAGTTAGAATAAAATTAGAGACCATTGATGAAGCCAGAGTTTTTTATGAACAATCTGGCCTGTTCAGACATGACCAACCCTACAGAGAAAGTAGAGAAAGAGAGGAGGAACGGGGGACAGCCTCTGGAGGGGGGGGAGGCACAAGAACTTAAGAAAAAACAACTACAAATACAACAAGAATTGGTGTTAAGCACTAGACTTCGAGAACCCAAAGAAACCAAAAAATACTGTAAATAGAAATGTACTCTGATATTAAAATTTTTCTCCGTAAATGTAAATGGATTGAATCACCAGGGAAAAGAAAACAGATATTTTCTAAACTTAAAAACCAAAGAGCACAAATTATAATTTTACAAGAAGTTCATATTAAAAATTCAAATAGAACTTTACTATACAATTCTAAATTAGGTAACTTGTTTACTGGTTTAGTTGAAAAAAAAGAAGAGGCATAGCAGTTTATATTGACGAAATGATTGAGGTTAAACAACCTTACAGTGATAAAGAAGGTAGAATTTTAATTTTGCAAGTAAACTTAGAAACAGGACCTCTCGTCATTATATCGATCTATGCGCCAAATGAAAACCAAAAGATATTTTATGAAGAATTACATGAAAAAATAACTGAGCTATCTATTGAAAATATGATTATAATTGGAGATTTCAATGCAATAGTCAATAGTCAAATGGATTACTCAGGTAAAAAGAAAGATAAGAATGGAAACTGACTTCAGAGTTACTATCACAAGATACATGGCGTGATTGCCACCCTACAAATAAACAATACACCTTTTATTCAAATCCCCACAAAATTTGGACTAGAATAGATATGGCATGGATTTCAACTCAGATTTCTGAATATGTTTCGAGTATTGAAATTGAAACAAATAACTGGGCAGACCACAATCCACTAACAATTACTTGGAAAGGAAATAGAAAACAGAGTTATTGGCAAATGAATAGAAATATTTTGAGAGATCCTCAATATAAAGACTGGATAGAAAAAGAATTGGAATTTTTTCCCAATTTAAACAATAACACAGACACTTTACTACAAAACCTATGGGACACAACCAAAGCATACATACGCGGTCTGACAACATCCTACACAGCAAAAAAGAACAAAGAGAAAAAACACCAACTTCAACAACTAGAGACAGAATTAAAAGTTTTGGAAACAACATCACAAAGTAGCCAGGGAGACGACATGAATAAAAAGAAAAGGGAGATAGTTAAACATAAAATAAACTTAATAGAACAAGAACAGTTAGCAGAAAAAACTAAACGGGCAAAGCAGGAATTCTTTGAACATGCTAATAAAACGGGCCGGTGGCTAGCATTTAAACTAGCGGTGACCAAACTATGGCCCGCGGGCCGGATGCGGCCCGCTGAGGCCATATATCCAGCCCGCGGCAGCGTACAAGATTTTACTGGTCTATATAATAAGCTCCTGAATCTCCCATCCACTCTGCTGCTGAGCGTCTGGCGGCGGCAAGGAGGAGGAGGAAAGCCAGGGGGCGGGGAGGAAAGCGGGCCTGCAATTGGCCCCTTTCTTTGCCGCCTTTAGGGAGAGAAACTGTTGCTGCCCTATGGCAGAGCAGCAACAGTTCTTCTCCCTAAAGTCGAGAAAGAAAGGGGCCAATTGCAGGCCCGTTTTCCTCCCCACCCCCTGGCTTTCCTCCTCCTCCTCCTCCAGGCCTTCAGCTACAGACCGTCTTGGTCCCTCCAGTGCTTTTTGCTTTTTTTTTTCTTCAGGGATTTTGCACCTGTGAGGTTTGCGCGCATTTGGGCACTTGTGGCGTTGGGGGGGGTGTGCTGCGGAGAGGGAGAGAGAGAGAGAAAGAGGGAGAGCTAGAAAGGTAGTGAGTGAGAGAGAGAAAAATAAAGCAAGAAAGAGAGGGAGAGAGAGTGGGAGAGTGCCGCTTTTTTGCTTCTTCGCCGCCCCGCAGGGAGGGTGCTGGCCTCTGCCCTCAGCCTGAAAGCCCTGCAAGAGTGGCTGAAGATGCTGCAGGGCTGATACCTTTGGGGCCATAAGCAAGCCATCAGGACACCCCCCCCCGCGCACTAACTTGTTGACGGCCACGCCATCTCGGATCGCGGGGAGGGGAGCTCATCCCCAGCCAGGCGACGGCGAGGCCCTCCCAATGCTCACCCACCGCCCAGGCCCCACGTTTGGAGCCGGGGGCGACAGGCCTAGCCTCGTCTTACTTGGCCCCGGTGCGGCCGAAGCGCGGGGCGGAGTAGGTAGCGGTGGCGGTGGCTGCTGCTCCAGGCTCGCCCCTGAGCTGAGCTTCCTTCTGCTTCCATGGAGGCAAAGCTGCAAAGCTCACCTGCCACCTCGAAGGAAGCGGAAGAAAGCTCAGCTCACCTGCTCCTCCTCCTCCCCACCTCCTCCTCTGCGGTGAGTGAATGGGAGATTCAGGAACCCCCGAGTTCGCCTGAATGGAGGCAGCGGCAGTGACTTCAAGGGGCCAACAGCTGGTCCTTCTTGGGGCTGCGGTGCTACAGCCTCCGAGGCCACCACCGCCTCTGTTCGGGTGAAGAGATCTCGGTGGGCGCCCTTGGAGGCTGCAGCAACGCAGCGCTGAGAAGGACTGGCTGTTGGTTTTTGAAGCCTCTGCTGCCGCCCACTGCGGAGATCCCTTCGCCGCTGCCTTCGTTTGGGCGAAGGGATCTCCACAGTGGGCGGCCTTGGAGGCTGCAGCAATGCAGCGCTGAGACGGACTGGGTGTTGGTCCCTTGAAGTCGCCACCGCTGCCACCTCCATTTGGTCGAAGGGATCTCCGTGGTGGGTGGCGGCTGCTTCAAAGGACCAACAGCCGGTCCTTCTTGGCACTGCGTTCCTGCAGCCTCCAAGGCCGCCCACCGCGGAGATCCCTTTGCTTGAATGGAGGCGGAAGCGGCGGCGGCAGGGACCAACAGCCTGTCCTTCTCCACGCTGCATTGTTGCAGCCTCCGAGCTCCGCTGCTGTCCCCAGGTCATCGTAACGACAAAACGTCATAAGTCGGGGACCACGTAACCCAGGGACTACCTGTAATTGGAGAGAGAGAGAGAGAAAGCAGTTGCTGGAGAGAGAGAGGGATAGAGAGAAAGAGAGAGAGAGAATGCAAGAGAGAGAGAGGGGGCAAAGAGAAAGAAAGAGAGAGAGGGAGAGAGAAAGGGAGAGAGAGAAAGAAAGAGAGAGAGATAGAAAGAGTGAGAGAGAGAAAGAAAGCAAGAGAGGGAAAGAGGGACAGAGAGAAAGAAAGAGAGAGAGAGAAAGAGGGAGAGAGAAAGGGAGAGAGAGAAAGAAAGAGGGAGAGAAAGAGAGGGAGAGATAGAAAGAGATTGAGAAAGAGAGAGAAAGAAAGCAAGAGAGAGAGAAAGAAAGAGAGAAAGGGAGAGAGAAAGAGGGAGAGAGAAAAGAATGGGGAGAGATAGAAAGGGAGAGAGAAAAAGAGAGAAAGAAAGAGGGAGAGATAGAGAGAGAGGGAGAGAGAGAGGGAGAGATACAAAGAGGGAGAGAGAAAGAGAGTGAGAGAAAGAGAGAGAAAGAGGGACAGATAGAAAGAGAGAGGGGGGCTGAGGGAGAGATAGAGAGGGAGAGAGAAAGAAAGAGGGAGAGATGGAAAGAGAGAGAAAAAAAGAGGAAGAGAAAAATGAGAAAATGATGAGGGAAAGAACGAGGGAGAGGAAAATGAAACAAATACAAACAACATTAAACATTTAAGGAGCTACCATTGCTACTCCTATTGCAGAAGTCTAACTAATACAAACTAACTATAGTCAGATCAATGCAGAAATATAACATACATATACTATATTCTTGTTAAATTTAACTGTATTCTTTATGTTGATTAATTTTCTTGTCTATAAAAATATCAAATACTTAAACTAATATTAAAATATAAAAAATAAGACTTTAAAATTTATAATATTGCAAAAATACTCTATATTTATGTTATTTTTAAACTATTACATTCTATATATCGTTATCATGTTATAGATTTTTTAAAATTCGCTTATTTGGTGTAACTTAAAAAAGAAAACCCTGTCATATTTATTTCTAAATGTTCACTCATATATGCATACAGTTAACATTCAAATTGATATGTTCAAATAATTATAAATTATTACTTATTTAATTTTACCACCATTTTTGAAAATTCCACCATTTATATACTTTGTCCCATGTTTTATAAAATTCTGTTTCAGCTTGGTTGTTCAAAAGTTTTGTCATCTTGTCTAATTCTGCACATTCCATAATTTTTTAAAATACTTCTATATCTTTTGGTATTTCTTTTTCTTTCCATTTCTGTGCAAATGTAATTCTTGCTGCAACTAAAATATGTATTATTAAGTAGTAAACTTCTTTTTTATACTTCGTATCTGAAATACCCAATAGGAAGAATTACGGAGTCTTTTTTATCTTCTCATTTGTTATTTCTTTTAACCATTTCTCTACTTTATTCCAATATTTCTTTGCTTCAGGACTTGTCCACCATGTGTGAAAATATGTGCCAATTTCTTTCTTGCATTTCCAGCAGACGGGAGAAACATTAGGAAACATTTTAGAAATCCTATGTGGTGGGAGATGCCATCTATAAAACATCTTAATTTGATTTTCTTTAAAAGAAATTGATTTTGTTATTTTCCAATTATATACCCATATCTTTTCCCATGTTTCCAAATTTATCTCTTTGCCAAAATTTCTGCACCAACTGATCATGTTATCTTTCAATATCCAACCTATTGTTCTGTAATTTTTTAAATATTTATATACGTTTCCAATTAATTTCACTTGATTTTGAATTAATAATTTACTTAATACATTATTTTCTTTTTGAAAAATGTAGGTTTTAATATCCATTTGATATCTAGAACTAATCTGTATATACTGCCACCAGTCCAATTCAATACCTAGCTCCTGTAATTCTTGTTTTGTTCTTAGTTTTAATTGGTTATTCAATAATTCCCTATACAGTAATACCTCGTCTTACGAACTTAATTGGTTCCAGGACGAGGTTCGTAAGGTGAAAAGTTTGTAAGATGAAACAATGTTTCCCATAGGAATCAATGGAAAAGCCAATAATGCGTGCAAGCCCATTAGGAAAATCCAAAACATTAAGGCTTTTTAAAAAAAGCAGCGGGCAGACGAAGCTGAGGTGAATGGAGTGGGGGGAGGGACAGTGAGAGGTGGCAGTCCCAAGCAAGGCAAAAAGACCCTCTCTTGAGCTCCATGAGTCCCTTCCATTTTTGCCCACCCCGTTCTGCTCATTTTCCCCACACCTTTCTCCTCTCTTGAGCTCCATGAGTCTTTCCCTCCCGTTTTTGCCCACCCCATTCTGCTCATTTCTCCCACACCTTTCTCCTCTCTTGAGCTCCATGAGTCTTTTCCCCATGCAGTTTGGAAGGGGGGAGTTTGTCCCTGGGATTCAAAGCAGCACTGGCAAAAATGAAGGGAATCAAGGAGCCTCAGGGAAATCCTGGCAGCTGCTCGGGTCCGTAAGGTGAAAATAGTTCGGAATAAGAGGCAAAAAAATCTTAAACACTGGGTTCGTATCATGAAAAGTTTGTATGAAGAGGAGTCCGTAAGACGAGGTATCACTGTATTTCCAAATCTTTCCTTCTTTTATAAAGTTCGGATGAGAAATGGCTTCAATTGGTGAAATCCATTCTGGCATAACTAAAAAATGATTTTTCTTTATTTCATTCCATACATCAATCAATACTTTTCTAATAATATTATTTTTAAAATATGAATGTGTTTTTAACTTTCCATACCATACAAAAGCATGCCAACCCGGCATTAAGTCATGACCTTCCAAATTAAGCAATCTTTGGTTTTCTAATATCAACCATTCTTTTATCCATGTTAGGGCAGTAGCTTGATAATATAATTTCCAGTTTGGGAGGACTAGGCCTCCTCTTTCTTTACGGTCTTCTAATGAATTTTGTTTAATTCTTGGTTTTTTCCCCTTGCCACATGAATTTTTTTGTTGTCCTATTTAATCCTACAAAAATTTTTGATCCAGGATTAATTGGGATAACTTGAAAAAGAAATAAGATTTTAGGGAGAATATTCATTTTAATTGTAGAAATTCTTCCCACTAGTGATAGTTGTAGATTACTCCAAACTTCCAAATCTTTTTTGATATGGCCTAATAATTTTAAATAGTTATCATTTTTTAAAGATATGGCTAAATATACCTAAATATTTTACCTTTTTTTGTAATTTTCATGTTTGTTAAATTTTCTAAGTGTTTTTTCTGTATCTCTGTCATATTTTTTGTTAATATCTGTGTCTTTTCTTTATTTATTTTCGAACCTGCGACGTTCCCATATTCTTCAATTAAATTTATTAACCTTGAAATTGATGTTATAGGATCTTCTAAAATGAAAACTACGTCATCTGCGAACGCTTGTAATTTATAAATCTCTTTTTAAATCTTCAATCCTTTTATTTCCTTATCAGTTCTTATTTTTATCAACAGAGCTTCTAGTGTTATAATAAATAATAATGGAGATATTGGGCAGCCTTGTCTTACTCCTCGTTGTATTGCTATTTTTTCTGTCTGTTCGTTGTTTATTATAATTCTAGCTGATTGTTCTGAATATATCACATCTATTATATTAAAAAAATTTGTTCCAACCTCCATCCTATTCAATTGTATTTTCATAAAATTCCAATCTAGGTTATCAAATGCTTTTTTCGCGTCTAGAAATACAAGTGACATTTGTTTTTCTGGATGCTGTTCATAATATTCTAATGTGTTTATTATTATTCTTAAATTGTTTTTTATCTGTCTGCCTGGGAGAAATCCATTTTGGTTACTATGTATCATGTCATTTATAATACTTTTGAATCTATTGGCAAAAATTGATACAAAAATTTTGTAATCCACATTTAACAATGAAATTGGTCTATAGTTCTCAATTTTTTCCTTTTCTGTACCCACTTTGTGTATTAAAGTTATTAAGGTTTCTGACCATGTTTTGGGTAATTTACCTTCTATTATTATTTGATTATATGTTTCCAAAATATTTGAAAAAAGTATTTCTATATCTAACGTAAAATTCTGCTGGTATAGCATCTGGGCCCGTCGCTTTGTTATTTTTCTGATTCTTTACAGATTGTCTTAGTTCTATTTCTGTAATAGGTTTATTTAATCTTTGCTGTTGTGATTCAGTTAAAACTGGTAGGTCTATATTCCTTAAATATTCAAAAATCGAATCTTCTTTTATTTCTTCTCTCTTGTATAATTTCCTATAAAATTCTGATACTATTTCCTTTTTTTCCTCCGTTCTATGTGTTATTATACCTTTAACGTCCGTCAATTTTTTAATAATCTTATTTTCCCTCTCTTTTCTAAGTTTATATGACAACCGCCCTGAGTCTGCGGAGAGGGGCGGCATACAAATCTAAATAATAAATAAATAAAATAAAATAAATAATAAACCATCTTCCTGGTTTATTTGCATATTCAAAATATTCCTGTTTGCTCTTTTTATTTTTTCTGCTATTGATTCTTGCTCTACCAATCTTAATTTATGTTTAGTTAATTCTCTCTGATTTTTAACTTTATCATCATTTTCATCCTTTTGCATTAACAATTCTAATTTTTTCAATTCTTTCTCTAATTTTTGGTAATATACTTTCTTCTCTTTGTTTTTTGTTTTTTTGTTTTGCTATAAAAGAGATTGTTAACCCACGTATATACGCCTTTGTTGTATCCCAAAGGTTTTGAAGGGTGGTATCTCCATTTTTATTTATTTTTTAAAAAACTTCTAATTCCTTCTCTATCCATTTTTTGTATTCTGGATCTTTTACTATGTTTCTGTTCATTGACCAATTGTTTATTCTCTTTTTGCCTTTTCAATGTATCAATAGGGGGTTATGGTCGGCCCAAGTATTTGTCTTTATTTCTATGTCACTGATTTGTTCCATTATGTGTACTGGAGCCCAGGCCATATCTATCCTGGACCAAGTCTTATGTGGGTTAGAATAAAAAGTACAGTGGAACCCCGACATAAGAGCTGCTCGACTTAAGAGCTACTCGAGATAAGAGCCGGGAGAGGAGAGACATTTTTTTATTTTATTTTATTTATTACTTGGATTTGTATGCCGCCCCTCTCCGCGATACGAGCCGAGAAGAGCCGGGCTGGCTTACTTTCCTTCCTTCCCGCGCTGATGCAGGGCCACTCGAACAAAGCGTCGCGCCCCTCTGATGCTTTCGGCGGCTTCCGAAGCGACGCTGGGCTCTTTTGCCGCCGAAAGCGTCAGGGGGGCGTGACGCTTTGTTCGAGTGGCTCTGCATCAGCGCGGGAAGGAAGGAAAGTAAGCCAGCCCGGCTCTTCTCGGCTCGTATCCCGGCACTTGGTGAGTGGAGAGGCGGTCGCCTCCCCTGCCGCCCCACTCTGGGGGTCCTTGGCTTCTGCTGGGGGTGGGGGGATCCGAACGCTGTTTTGAATTTCACATTCCGAGTGGCCCAAACGCCAAAGGCGAACTTCCGCACCTCAGGAGTTAGCTCGCAAACGGCGCGGCTGTTTTAAAACATCGCTGCCGGCCTGGGGGGGAGAGGGAAAGGGGGGAGAGGGGGGAGAGAAAGAGAGAGGGATAGAAAGAGAGAGAGAGAGAGAGATGCTCAGTGAGCCTTTCTTTGAAGTTGCCTTTCTTTCTTTCTTTCTTTCTCTCTCTCTTTCTTTTTCTCTCTTGCTCTCTTGCTCTTTCATTCTTTTTTCTTTTTCTTTCTTTCTTTCTTTCTTTCTCTTTCTTTCTTTCTTTCTCTTTCTTTCTCTCCTTCCTTCCCTCCTTCCATTTCTTTCATTCTCCCTCTCTATTTTTATTTCTCTTTCATTTTCTTTCTTTCTCTCTTGCTTGCTTTCTTTCTTGCTCTTTTTCTTTCTCTCTTTTACCTTCCCTTCCTCTATTTCTTGCTTTCCTTTTCCTTCCTCCCTTCTTTCCTCCCTCTACAGGATTGGGTGGCAGTGAAGTTACTCTCCCCTTTCATAAGTTTCCTTGCTTCCTTCCTCTGTTCCTGTCCCTTCACCCTTTCTTTCTTCCTTTCTTTCTTTCTTTCTTCCTTTCTTTCTTTCTTTCCTTCCTTCCTTTCCTCCCTCCATTTCTTGCTTTCCTTTTCCTTCCTCCCTTCTTTCCTCCCTCTACAGGATTGGGTGGCAGTGAAGTTGAATAAATAACTACAGTTTAATGAATAAAAATAAAAGTTTGCCATGTTGATTGTTTTGGGTAAAAAGAGGAAGGGAAGGAAAGCTCTCAGCTTATCATCTTATTAATAAGTAAAGTTACATTTATTCTTGCAATGTCTTTTTGCATAATTTAGACTAACTTTGTGAGTTTTTTGAGGGGTGGAACCAATTAAAATTATTTACATTAATTCCTATGGGGAAAAGTCGTTCGAGATAAGAGCTGCTCGACTTAAGAGCGCAGGTCCAGAACGAATTAAACTCGTATCTCGAGGTACCACTGTATATTGTTTTTCTTTTAAATGATATTCTCACCATATATCTTTTAATAATAATTCTGTGTGCATTTTCCAAAATGTCCCAGGTAAAATTACCTTTTTTTTCTTTTCCCTGTATAATCTATTTGATCATCTGAAATTGCATTAAAATCTCCTATTATTATCATATTTTCTATTGATAATTCATTTACTTTTTCATGTAATTCTTTATAAAATTGTTTTTGGTTGTCGTTCGGTGCGTAAATTGAAATAATTACAAGAGGTTTTATTTCTAACTCTAATCGTACCATTAAAATCCTGCCTTCACCGTCGTTATATATTTGTTTGGATTCAATTGATTCATCAATATACATTGCAACTCCTCTTTTCTTTTGATTTGCCAGGCTAGTATATAATTTGCCTAGTTTTGGGTTGTTAAGAAGACTTCTTTTAGCTTTTTTAATGTGAACATCTTGTAGGATATTTACTTGTGCTTTTTGTTTCTTAAGTTTAGTTAATATTTGATTTCTTTTCCTTGGATTATTTAATCCGTTAACGTTAACTGAAATTTTTTTCAAATCATGAGTCATCTTTTATTTGTAGTATTTTTTGGTTTTTTTCGGTTCTAGAATTCTCGTATCTAAAACCAGTTCTTGTGAAACCTATGGTTGTTTCTACTATCTGTGTTTCTCCCCCTTCTCCACCGGTGGCCCCCCTCGCTTCATCTGTACTCTTAAGTTCTATCTGAAATTGATCGATCTTGTCCAACCCACTTTGTGCAAAGAAAGATTTTGCCTGGTCCACACTTTCTATCTTCACTTTCATTCCTTGCCAGGTTAAGGTAAGGCCTTCTGGTACCAACCATCTGAAGACAATGTTCTTTTTAATTAAAACACTTGTGAGGAAGTAATATTCTCTTTGACTTTCTCTTACCCTCTTAGGAATTTGCTTCAAGATCGTAATTTCTTTTCCATTACGTTTAAAGATCTGATTTCTTGCCTGTCTGAGTATATCACCTTTAATTATTCTCCTTGCAAACTTGATGTGTACTTCTCTTGGTAAATTGTGGTGTCTTACATATCCAGTTTGGACTCTGTACACTTCGTCTATTTCTCTTATCAATTCTCCTGGGTCGGCTTGTAAAATTTCTCCTATTACTTCCACCATTTTTGCCGATAAATCTTCATCTCTTTCTTCTTCAATATTTTGAAATCTCAGGCCATGTGATGCTGATTGGAGTTCGAGGTTGGTAATTGCTATGTCAAAGCCTCTGCAGGCTACGTAGTTATGATCTTCATATTCTTCTACCTTTTGTCCCATATCTTGAATTTTTTCTTTTGTTGCTTTTATCTCTTTTCACTTTCTTGTAGATTTTGTTGTATGACTTTCATGTTCCCATCCATTTCAGTCATGCTCCCTTTTACTTCTGTTATTTCGGTTTTAAGTTCACCAATCTCTTTTTTGATCACAGCTTTCAACGTACCCATCTCATTTTTCATCTCTTGCTTCATTTCCTCTAAGTATTTTTTCATTTCTTCTTTGTTAGTTTCAAGTTGAGTCTTTGTCTGAGTTTGTGTCTTCTGCATAAAATCTTGGATGCCTGCTAATGTATCTTGAATAGACTGAAAGTTTAGTTCTGTAGATGCCTTTTCTTTCTCCTTTTCCTTGGCTAACATTGTTGTAATTGTCCTTTGTTGTAGCAGAGATGATGTTGGAGATTCTTTGGGCATTCGGGTTGGAGTTGGAGTAGCTGTTTGCTTTCAGGTTGTTGTTGTTGTCCCCGAAGTCACACTTTGTGCCCTGTAAGAACCTATCATATCTCAAAATTTCTACCTTATTTTACAGTTTCTCAAGACAATCTCATATTGTTCACAGTTAAAAGAAAAAGATTTAAAATTTATAATACTAAGAATATAAAATATAAAATTAAAAAGGGAAAAAGAATATAGAAAATATCAATTCAATTTTATTAGCAAAAGAGGAGGCAAACGTAGTTAATTGAAAAAAAACCAAGAATGAAAAGATAAGAGAAAACCAATCTCTAAATTTTTTTTAAATCCAAAGCTTATGAGGGGGCACCAGGTAGAAAAGGGGAGAGAATAAAACTTCTAGCACATATTAGTTTCTTAATTTATTTAATTAAAAAAAAGAAAAGAAAGCAGGAGTAATAGTGAAAAAAGAAGAAAAAGAAAACTATTAAAATCATTTAATCCAAAAATCTATATATAATATTTTAAAGGGAAAAAAGAGATAAAAATAGAAATAAAAATGTAGATATGTAAATATTTTTTTAAAAAAAGGGAAAAAAGGAAAAAAAATATCAAGAGTCCAATAATCCAAATAAGTCCAAATATAAAATAGAGAGAAAAAAAAGCTTAAAACTGTTATGCCTTAATATCAATATCCAAAAAATGAAAACTCCAAGCCAATATCAAATATAATGTAATAAAATCCAAATTAGAGTAAAAATAAGTCTATTTCTTCTTGCTGTCTTAAAAAAAGAGAGAAAAAAAGAAAAAAGAGATCCTTGCGCCTCTGATGTCTAGTTGGAAAAATAGTCCCTTATATATTTCCTAAAACACGAATTCCAAATGAAATTAAAGGATAAAATAAAAATTCCAAAATTTATTCCAAGTAATTAAAAGTTCATTCAAATAAAACGATTTGTAAATCAATCCATTTACAGCGATCCCCCGATCATTGCGAGGGTTCCGTTCCAGGACCCCTCGCAATGATTGGTTTTTCGCGAAGTAGCGCTGCGGAAGTAAAAACACCATCTGCGCATGCGCAGATGGTGTTTTTACTTCCGCCGCAGCAGCGAGGAGCCGAAGATTGGGGTTTCCCCACCGCCCACGCAAACTCCTCGCTGCCGCTCGCCCGCCCTTAGCCCGCCCACGCCGTTCGCTCGCGCCGCTTCCCAGCTGAGTCCTGAAGCCAATTCGCTTCAGGACTCAGCTGGGAAGCGGCGCGAACGAACGGTGTGGGCGGGCGAGGGGCGGGGCGAGCAGCGGGTGCGTGGGCAGGCAGGCGGCGGACAAGCCGTTCGCTCGCGCCGCTTCCCAACTGAGTCCTGAAGCCAATTCGCCAATTCGCTTCAGGACTCAGCTGGGAAGCGGCGCGAGCGAACGGCGTGGGCGGGCGAAGGCGGGCGAGCGGCAGCGAGGAGTTTGCGTGGGCGGTGGGGAAACTCCTCGCTGATGCCCGCCGCTCGCCCTCCCGCCAGCAAGAGGGGGAAGACGCAGGGAAGCCGCCCAGCAGCTGATCTGCCCGGCGCCATCTACACATGCGTGGCCATAGAAAAAAACTGTGCGCATGCGCAGATGGTGTTTTCACTTCCGGGTTGAAAAATCGCCATATAGCCGTTCGCAATGATCGGGATCGCGATACCCGGGGGATCACTGTAATTCAGTTCATTGTTCGTTTGTTCAGTTCATTTTAAATAATCCGATCTCAATGTTCTTCCAATTTATCTAATTACCAATCCGATAGTTTGTTGTAGTTTAAAAAAAGGAAATAACTATAAAAATGTAAATATCAAGAAAAAGAAACACAATATAGTTTTTAAAATTTAGAAAAAAAAATACGAAATTGTTATACTGTCAAATTTAACAGAGACAAGTAGTTCCAGCTGTTTTTGTTCTTAGCGTATGGATATCACTTACAGTTAGTTTGCTTTGTTTATGTTTCGCCTTTCGATCTGGGATCTTCTCTTTTCAAGTTGTAGACATTGGAATACCAAAGGATTACCTTGAGGTGCTATTAATCTTCTTTTTCTGCTGATCAGATTCTCCGTAGACTTCTTAGTTCTATTTTTTAAGTTCCTTCTTGTGGCAGCCGCTATGCCCGCGCCCGGGCAGCCGCCTGGGCACAGTTCTTCACGAACATAGCTGCGGGGCTTTCCCTACCCTCTGGGGCAGTGGCGATCCGTCCCGGGGGATCCGGGAGACCCCCTGTCCTGGGTTGACCCCTTCGAGTGTCAATGAAGCACAAATCGCGCCCTACGATCGTGAAAGAAGGTGGTGCAAAGACGGAGCTGTGCCTTCGCACACCCGACGCGGTCGAGCTCAAACCGGAAGTCCCGGTTTCTATATATTTTCTAGATGGTGTTAAACAGTAATAGATCTTTTTTCTTTGTATACAATGAAGACTTCTATTTTAAGAGGAGCAATTGTAGCTCCACTTTTTGTTATATGTCATGTTTGTCATGTTTGTTTGTTAAAATTAATAAAAATATTTTTTTTTAAAAAAGCAAAAAGCAAAATAATAATAATAATAAATAAATAAAACATCCCCTGAAAATAAGACATAGCACATCTTTGGGAGCAAAAATTAATATAAGATTCTGTCTTATTTTCGGGGAAACAGGGTAGTGGGAAGAGACCTTATTCTGCCCAGCACGGAGTCCCAAATAATTATGCAGCAAGTTGTCTTGGGTGACATCTGTGCCCAGGCATGAAAATGTGCCGCTCAGACACTATAGTTTTCCACCCACACCAAAAAAAAAAAAAATTAGAGGGAACGTTGGTTGGGGTGCTCATGTTATGGCTGAGGTTACCCAAGGCACTTGGTCTGTTCTAGAAACTGCTTTGCCCATACATTTGCTTGAAATCCAGGGGGTCTTCCTGGCCCTTCAGCAATTTCAATCTTTACTATCTGACCAGCATGTACTAATCTTGACTGATAATGTGACAGCCAAAGCCCATATTAATAGGTGGGGGGGGGAGTTGCCATCTCTAAATGATTGATGGCTGAGGCCAAGACATTAGGACTATGGGCAGAGAAACATCTGCTTTCCATCTCAGCAGAACATATTTCAGGGGTAGCTAACACGATGATCAATTGGCTGAGCCATCATGATGTGGATCAGGCGGAGTGGTGTCTTCATCCCTCCCTTTCCAAATCTTAGTGGAATGTTATGGTCAACCCATCATGGACCTTTCTGCTATCCTGCAAAATGCCCAACTTCCTAGATTTATTTATTTATTTATTTATTTATTTATTTATTTATTTAATTGGATTTGTATGCCGCCCCTCTCCGGAGACTCGGGGCAGCTAACAGCAATAATAAGACAGCATATAATAATAATCCAATACTAAAAACAATTAAAACTCATATAATAAAAACCAAACAGACATACAGACATACCATGCATAAAATTGTAAAGGCTAGGGGAAAGGGTATCTCAATTCCCCCATGCCTGGAGGCAGAGGTGGGTTTTAAGTAGCTTACGAAAGGCAAGGAGGGTGGGGCAATTCTAATCTCTGGGGGGAGTTGGTTCCAGAGGGCCGGGGCCACCACAGAGAAGGCTCTTCCCCTGGGTCCCGCCAAGTGGCATTGTTTAATTGACGGGACCCAGAGAAGACCCACTCTGTGGGACCTAACTGGTCACTGGGATTCGTGCAGCAGAAGGCGGTCCCGGAGATAATCTGGTCTGGTGCCATGAAGGGCTTTATAGGTCATAACCAACACTTTGAATTGTGACCGGAAACTGATCGGCAACCAATGCAGACTGCGGAGTGTTGGTGTAATATGGGCATATTTGCTGTCATTATCGAGGGAAAGGAGGTTACGGCAGAGAGAGAGGGAAGGCCGAGGCTGAGGAGAGGGCGAGGAGCTGTTCTGAGGCTGTTCAGCATTACTAAGAGACTGTGCGGGATCGCGGTGAGAGGAGAGTGTGGAGACCTGGAGTTGTTGTCCAGTAAGAACAGTAACTATCACAGGGTGACCGGAGCGAACACGAGAGCCGGGGGAGCTGTAGAGATGCAGGAGTCCGAGTTAATATAATATCTGAGACACACGATTACGAACTGTGAGTGGCCAGGCGGCGGCAGCGGACGGCACTAACGATAGCGTTTTTCTCCCAAGGACTCTTATTTAACAGACTTGAGCATTTATCTGGATCTTCCAGATTAGCTCTCTTCCTCCAGAGTCTGGCACCACCTAGCTGTTGATGATCTAAGAACTGCTAACTAATTGATTTTTAACTGATTTTTTCCCTGTATTTTGGTCTTAAAAATATTTAATAATTTGACATCTAGTACTAGTTTTAGAGTAATTGATAATTAATTAGTACATCTAGGCTATTTTTATATTTCTGGTATATGTATTATATATTTTTTAATTTTTTAAACTATTTTTAGGGATTAATGTATTTAAGGTATGAATGAATGGGATTATGTTAATAATTATTGAATAAATGGAATATTTTGAATGGAAATGAATGAGAAGGGGGTGATAGATGGAATGGGGCGGGTGGGAGGGATTATAATATGTATGAAATGAATGAATATGATATGAATGAAATTTCAGGCACACCTGATGCTGGAAGGGCAGGAGGTGGGGGAACACTTATCTCTGGGGTGGCAGAGGGTCAAAATATCCCGGTTTTGCTGGGGAGTGGTAGGTATGGCGGAAGCCATGGAGCTAGCCGTTCCAGGGGAAGGAGGGATCGCTGCTTAGTAGCAATCCCTTCTTCCGGCTCCATGAGGTTAACTCAGGGCACTGGTGATGAGTGTAAGTCTGGCCCTGGGCTCAAGCTGTTGCTACTCAATGTCAGGTCGGTGGTAAATAAAGCTCTCCTCATCCGGGATTTGATCCTGGATGAGGAGGCCGACCTGGCTTGTATGACTGAAACCTGGCTGGGCCCGGAGGGAGGAGTTCCTCTCTCTGAAATCTGCCCAGCTGGGTTTCGGATATGGCATCAGCCTCGACCCCAGGGAAGGGGGGGGAGGAGTGGCTATTATAGCCAAGGAGAGCCTGTGCCTGTGTAGACTCATTGCTCCAGAGATTGTGGGTTGTGAGTCCCTCCTGGTGAAGTTGGACTTAGGGGTTCAGGTGGGCTTGTTACTCACGTACCTGCCTCCCAGCTGCGTGTCAACAGCCCTGCCTGTGCTGCTGGAGGAGGTAGCCAGGCTGGCGATGGGGTTCCCCAGGCTTACAGTCTTGGGGGACCTTAACTTGCCGTCGCTCGGTGAAACCTCTGGGATAGCACAGGAGTTCATGGCCACCATGACAGCCATGGACCTGACTCAAGTAGTGCAGGGTCCGACTCATGAGGTGGGGCATGCACCTGACATGGTATTCCTATCTGAGCAATTGAGTAATGATCTGAGACTAAGGGGCTTAGAAATGCTGCCTTTGTAATGGTCAGATCATTTTCTACTGTGGCTTAACTTCTTGGCTCCAATCCTTCCCCACAGGGAGGCGGAACCGATTAAAAAGTTCCGCCCCAGACGCCTGATGGACTTAGAGGGCTTTCAGAGGGCGCTTGGGTTATTCCAGATGCACTCATCCACAGTTCGGCAGAGTCTGTTGCTTAGGCCTGGAACAAGGCTGCAGCGGAGGCTCTCGACCGGATTGCGCCGTTGCGACCTCTCCGTGGCACTAGACCCTGTAGAGCTCCATGTAAGTCATAATATGAGCTCTTACAAGTGTTCGATCGGATTCGGATTTACTCTTCCTCCATCGCTTCTCTAGACGTCTCTTCTGGTGTTTCAACTCCCGGAGCTGCTCGTTGAACCATGGAGCTCTACGGGGTCTAGTGCCACGGAGAGGTCGCAACGGCGCAATTCGGTCAAGGGCTTCCGCTGCAGCCTTGTTCCAGGCCTCAGCTAGAGACTCTGCTGAACTGTGGACGAGTGTATCTGGAAGAACCCCAAGTGCTTTCTGAAAGCCTTCTGGATCCATCAGGCGCCTGGGGCAGAACAACTTAATCGGTTCCGCCTCCTGTGGGGAGGATTGGAGCCAGGAAGTCAAGCCGCAGTAGAAAATGGTCTGACCATGACAAAGGCAACACTTCTAAGCCCCTTAGTCTCAGACCATTACTCAGTTGCTCAGAGAGGAATACCGTGCCCCCCCTCGTGAGTCGGACCCTGTACTACTTGGGTCAGGCCCATGGCTGCCATGGTGGCCATGAACTCCTGTGCCAGTCCAGAGGATTCGCCGAGCATCGGCAGGTTGAGGTTCCCCAAGACAATAAGTCTAGGGAACCCCACCGCCAGCCCGGCTACCTCCTTGAGTAGCACAGGCAGGGCTTGTGCCACGCAGCTGGGAGGCAGGTACATGAGAAACAGGCCCACCTGAACCCCTAAGTCCAACTTCACCAGGAGGGACTCGCAACCTGCAATCTCTGGAGCAACGAGTCTACGCAGGCAAAGGTTCTCCCTGGCTATAATAGCCACTCCTCCCTCCCTTCCCCGGGGTCGAGGTTGATGCCATATCTGAAACCCGGCTGGGCAAATTTCAGAGAGAGGAACTCCTCCCTCCGGGTCCAGCCAGGTTTCAGTTACACATGCCAGGTCGCCCTCCTCATCCAGGATCAAATCCCGGATGAGGAGAGCTTTATTTACCACTGACCTGGCATTGAGTAGCAGCAACCTGAGCCCAGGGCCAGAATTACACTCATCACCAGATTCCTGTCTCAATACTGGACTCCGGTGTCAGAGGGAATGGATGTTCTCCATTATATATGGTCTCATGGCCTACTTTATGCATTTCCTCCCCTTCCTCTCCTGCCTAAGGTTATCTGCAGAATACTGGACCCATGAGCAAAGGTGATCCTGCTGGCCTCCCACTGGCCAAGGGGGGCCTGGTTTGCGGACCTCATGTCACTGTTGGTCACTCCACCCTGGAGGATCCTGCCGACAGAGTGGTCACTTGCCCAGGGGTCAGTGCAGCATCCCGACCCATGCTGGCTGCAGCTGACCGCCTGGTGTTTGAGCAGTTCACTCTAAAGCGTCGCCAGGTACCAGACAACATCATCTTGTTGACATTCCACGGAATGGATCTACTCAGCAACATGGCAAATTTTCCAGTTGTGGTGTCTCTAGGAGGGTTGCTCCCTTGTCGATCTGTCCATCATCAAGATTCTTCAGTTCCTGAGACAGGGATTGTCCAAAGGTCTTTCACCAAACACCCTCCGATGCCAGGTGGCTGCCCTTGCCATGGTGCTCTCATGTCACTTGGGAGGTTCGGTGTCTCACCATCCACTTATTAGTAGATTCATTAAGAGGGGTGTTAACATCTGTCCCTCAATGGTGCACAGGTACCCATCCTGGGACTTGGCAACCATACTTAATGGTCTCACTCTGTCTCTGTTTGAGCCGCTGGAAGATGCTACTCTCTACCATCTAATGGTAAAATTAGACTTCCTAATGGCAATTACTTCTGCCAGACTAATATCGGAGCTGGCAGCTCTCTCTATATGCAATGATTTGTGTGTTTTTTATGATGGCAAGGTTGTCTTAAGATTAGATCCTTCTTTTACACCCAAAGTCAACATTTCCTTTCACAGGTCACAGGAATTTGTGCTCCCAGATTTCTGTACACACCCCACAAATGAACAGGAGAACTTGTGGAACACTTTCGATATGTGATGCACCTTAGATACTTACATCAGACGAACTTCATCCGTCTAACGATCGGAGTCTCTGTTCATCTGTTTTCAGGGTGCTGCGGTTGGCCAGAAGGCTCCCTCTGCTATGGGGGGATGCTGGATTCAAGCGGCCATTTCAGTCACCTAAGAACAATTAGCCTTCTCCAGCTCCTTTGACTGCCCACTCTTCTTGAAGTGCTGCCGCTTCTGCAGCCTGGTTGACTTGTGCTTCAATTGCTAAGATATGCAACTTGGACGCCTCCTTCACGTTTTATCTGGCATTATAAAGTAGACCAATTTGCTTCGGCTGAAGCATTCTTTGGCCAGAGGGTGCTTCAATAGCAGGAATGGAACTTGGACCAGCCCAGCCATCCATAAGTACCCTCCCTGAGGACACGGGCTTTGGTATGCCCCATCCTTGGAGACTAGCTCCACCCACTATGGAGAAGGGGGGTTGGTTAACATGATATACCCTTTCTCATAGGGTGGAGTTAGTCTCCAATTCCCTCCCTTTTATGTATAATTTTTTTACTGGCTGGCTGTCCTTGCAGTAGTCTTCTTAACTGTATGTTATATGGGGCAGCACTATGAGTCTGTTTTACTCCTTGACACAAAAGAGAGGGTGTTATTCCTATTTATACTTTTCAGGCTCAGTCCTTATTGGCTATGGTTGGTGTCATTCCCATCTTTGGAGACTAGCTCCACCCTACGAGAAAGGGCGTATCACATTAACCAATGA
Source organism: Erythrolamprus reginae (assembly GCF_031021105.1). Taxonomy (NCBI): domain Eukaryota; kingdom Metazoa; phylum Chordata; class Lepidosauria; order Squamata; family Dipsadidae; genus Erythrolamprus; species Erythrolamprus reginae. The sequence goes on from NC_091953.1 coordinate 78,840,848, forward strand.
CCCTTTTTGCTCTCCCCAGGCTTCAGGAAAGCCTCCTGAAGCCTGGGTATGGCAAAAAATGATACAACGGACCAACTGGGAGTTCAAGGGGCCGCACTTTGCATTATGGGTGGTGGTGTGCATGTGCATGCGTATTTTTGGCACACAGTGACAAAAAGGTTCACCATCACTGGTATATACAGTGACATGATTTGAATATTTATTTTAGAATGTCAAACCATTCTTGCTGGGCAACAATCAAGAGTAGGCCACGATATCCAAATATTCTTGTATGATCCTTCATGGTTTTAATGGTAGGTATTGTTTTGTTCTTTTTAAATCCCTATATGCCATTCAAGGTTGTGAAAGAGTAGGTAATCTGAAATTTAAATTCAAAAGAAATGAATAAGTTTTCTAGATAACTGGAATTTTTTTTTGGAAATTAAAATGTTACAGAAACAAGAAAGCATGATATTCATTATTAAATATACCATTCATTAAAATCTCAGTGAACCTGGCCAGCTTTTGCTTTTCAATCATTCTTTGCTTGACTTCTGCTTACACTTCTGCTTTTCAGAAGTTCAGTACTGTAGTGGTCCTTGGTCAGGTTTATCCCATTAAAATATTTCTGACTGGGTTTTATTTTGTTTCAGTGCGAAGTAAATTGAGAGAACTAGTGGGAGCATCCACCAATTGGAGGTATGGTATTGTATATATAGATCATGGTACAACTGCATTGCTTAGAGGTGAAACAATAACACTTTGGTTATTCTTGCAGATTAATAATGATTTATAGTTTCTTAATAGAGCAAACCTGTGATTTAACTGAGTCATGGGGGAAGGTGTGTGTGAGACTCAAATGCTAATTAAGTGCAAATCAGATTTTATACATGCCTAAACCATCAAAGAAATTTGTCCATTGCATCTGAAGTCTGATAAGCTGCGGTTTGATTGTTTTTACCCATGCAGCATAATTTAATTTTGCTTTACCCTTCCTCCAGAGACCATGTGCAAGCAATGAATGAAAGAAAATCCTTGCATACACTCCTTGCTAAAACCCAAGCTGATCTGCCCCCTAGGAAAATGAAAGACAGCTATATAGAAGTTATCTTGCCTTTAGGAAGTCAGCCCGAAATAAGAGAAAAATATCTCAATATGCAAAACACTGTCAGGTAAAGATAGACCACTTTTATTTTTTAATAAAATAAAACACTTGGTTGTTGGTGTTGTAACATGCATACAGATTAATTGCTGTGTAATTTTAGATTTGGTCGAATACTTGAAGACCTTGACAGCTTAGGAGGTATGTGATACTTATATAATTTATATTTCATTTTTTTCTACTGATCTGAGAGGTTGGAAAAATTTGAACACATTTGGATTATATAACATCTATGCCATTGTTAATTAAACATACTGCATAGGAATAGCTTTGAAATTGGCTGTTCTATTTGGAACCACTGAATTGATATTACAATTAGCATTGTTCTTAATGACTGTTCCTTGGGTAAGATGAAAATTGGTAACGAAGTGCCTCAGTGGGATCAGTGAAAGAGAGTTAAAAAAATGGTTGATCCTTTTATTTTTCCCCTCCCCATCTATTCTGAAAGCAGTTATTATACTTAATGAATTAAATTGAGTTACTTATTTAGAACTCCTTTAAAAGTGCAGATAACATTATTGTGACTTCCTGTTTAATGTATTTTTGTAGCAATGAAAAATGCTTCTGGAATAAGTGATCATGTCATTTTTTGCTTTATTATAAGTAATACAGTGATCCCTCGATTTTCGCGATCTCGTACTTCGCGAAACGCTATATCGCGATTTCTCCCACCCGATGACGTCACTCTCTTCCTTCCTTTCTCATCTTTCTTTCTCTCTCTCTTTCTCTATCTTGCTTCTTCCTCTCTCACACTCTCTTCCTCCCTCTCTCATCTCTTTCTTTCCTTCTCTCTCTTTCTCTATCTCTCCCCCTCTTGCCGGCGGGCGGGCGGGCGAGCGGGGGCATCAGCGAGGAAGACCCAGGGAAGGTTCCTTCGGCCGCCCAGCAGCTGATCTGCTCGGCAGCGCAGTGAGGAGCCGAATCAGGGTTTCCCCTTTGCGTGGGCGGCGGGGAAACCCCGATCTTCGTCTGCTCGCTGCTGCTGCGCTGCCGAGCAGATCAGCTGCTGGGCGGCCGAAGGAACCTTCCCTGGGTCTTCCCCGCCGCCCACGCAAACTCCACCATCTGCGCATGCGCGGCCATGAAAAAAGGGCGCGCATGCGCAGATGGTGTTTTTACTTCCGCAACCCTACATCGCGAAAAATCGATTATCGCGAGGGGTCTTGGAACGGAACCCTCGCGATAATCGAGGGATCACTGTATTCATTACATATACCACCTTTTTATTTGTATAAAATGAAAGCAGAGTATTAAGTTCTGTGTAATCCAAATTGAAAAACAGTGCAATCAATTATCTGTTAAAACTTTGGCAGCAATTTTTGTTATTTTCCTGCTGTGTTATTTTAAGTACAGTGGTACCTCTACTTAAGAACTTAATTCGTTCTGTGGTCATATTCTTAAGTAGAAACGTTCTTAAGTAGAAACAATTTTTCCCATATGAATCAATGTAAAAGCAAATAATGTGTGCAAACCCATTAGGAAAGAAATAAAAGCTCAGAATTAGGGTGGGGGGAAGAGGAGGAAGAAGAAAAGGAGGAGGATAGTCGCTGCCGAAGGGAGAAGGTGAGGGGAGTGGAAATCAAAAAATCCAAAACTTTAAGGCTTTTAAAATAAAGAGGGACTCTGAAACGGCAAGGAGTAGCATGCACCTCCTATACACCCAGTGTGAGGCTGCCTCCCATACACCATGCCAGAGAGAGAAACCCAGGGGGAATGGAAGGAAACTGGCCGGGCCTTTGTGCCTCTCTCAAACTTCCTGGGAAATTTTTCTGGGCTCGGGTTCTTAAGTAGAAAATGGTTCTTAAGTACAGGCAAAAAATTCTTGAACACCCGGTTCTTATCTAGAAAAGTTCTTAAGTAGAGGCGTTCTTAAGTAGTGGTACCACTGTATTTCCAAGTAATTGTTTACTAATAGAAGAGAATATATATGCATGTACATCAGGATTGAACTGTCAAGACCTTGGTGCTTTCTGAGCTTGATAGTTCCTTTGCAGATGTTTCATTACCCAACTAGGTAACATCTTCAATGCTACAAGGGTTTGCTTGTAGTTTGTATATAGTAGCTTGACATATCAGGGTACAATGTCCCCTAATACCCTAATCAAAGAACTACCATTTCAGACAAGAAGTAAAGAACAGCCTAACCAAGGAAGTAAAAAGAAGAAAATAACACCCCCACTAACGCTGACAGGACAAGCCACTGTACAATATTGCATATTGTAATAAATAAAATAAACTATCCTTATTAGTCTTCATTTGGCAGATTGAACTCTCTTTAATCATATTATAAGGCAGGTAGCCTATAAACTTTGTATATTTAAAAATGTATTTGGATGATACAACGATCATGCTGAAAGATTTTCACCAGTCCCTTGGGGAAATATAGGGGAAATATATAAATTCTAAGAGTAATTAATAGAGCATCTCTGTTTATTTATTTGTTTACAGTTCTTATTTGTTATACTCATACAAAAATTGAAGCCACTTTGAGATCGCCTTTATCAATTGTTACAGCACTCGTGGATAAAATTGGTAGGTGTTTAATTACTAATGGCTTGATATCTATCTGGGAAATTCACACTATGAAAAACAGCTGAGATGTTGGGAAGATGCAAAAGAGAAGGCAGAGCTCTCCTGACACATTTAGATGACCTTTTTCAGGAATAACTACATGTTCTGATGAATATATACAGGTGAAACTCAAAAAATTAGAATATTGTGCAAAAGTTCATTTATTTGAGTAATGCAACTTAAAAGGTGAATCATAATATATGAGAGAGACTCATTACATGCAAGGCAAGATAGTTCAAGCTGTGATTTGTCATAATTGTAACAATTATGGTGTACATCTCATGAAAACTTCAAATCCACAATCTCAAAAAAAATTGAATATTACATGCAATCAATAAAATAAGGATAGTACATAGAACAACGTGGCATGGAAGCTATCAGCCTGTTGCACTGCTGAAGTGTTATGGAATTGCGACCCTTCTTGGATCAGGAAGCTCTCCATATAGTCCCTCATGCCCTTATCACCTCATAGTTGGATTATTGCAACACACTCTACATGGGGCTACCCTGAAGAGCATTCATAAACTACAATTGGTGCAGAATACAGCCATGTGAGTGGTTGTGGGTGCACCTAGGTACACTCACATTACACTAATCCTCTGTGAGCTGCACTGGCTCCCTATTGGTCTCCGGGCACAATTCAAGGTGTTGATAAGTATCTTTAAAGCTCTACATGGCTCAGAGCCAGTTTATTTATTTATTTATTTATTTATTTATTTATTTATTTATTTATTTATTGATTGATTGATTGATTGATTGATTGATTGATTGATTGATTGATTGATTGATTTATTGATTTGATTTGATTTGATTTGATTTGATTTGTATGCCGTCCCTCTCCACAGACTCGGGGCAGCTAACAACAGTAAAAAGACAATGTAAACAAATCTAATATTAAAAGTAATTTTAAAAAACACAATTTAACGAACCAATCATACAGACAGACATACCATGCATAAATTATATAAGCCTAGGGGGAAGGGAATGTCTCAATTCCCCCAGGCCTGACGACAGAGGTGGGTTTTAAGAAGCTTACGAAAGGCAAGGAGGGTGGGGGCAACTCTGATATCCGGGGGAAGTTGGTTCCAGAGGGTCGGGGCCGCCACAGAGAAGGCTCTTCCCCTGGGTCCCACCAAACGACATTCTTTAGTCGACGGGACCCGGAGAAGGCCAACTCTGTGGGACCTAACTGGTCGCTGGGATTCGTGCGGCAGAAGACGGTCCCGGAGATATTCTGGTCCGATGCCATGAAGGGCTTTATAGGTGATAACCAACACTTTGAATTGTGACCGGAAACCGATCGGCAACCAATGCAGACTGTGGAGTGTTGGTGTAACATGGGCATATTTAGGAAAGCCCATGATAGCTCTCGCAGCTGCATTCTGCACAATCTGTAGTTTCCAAACATTTTTCAAAGGTAGCCCCATGTAGAGAGCGTTACAGTAGTCGAGCCTCGAGGTGATGAGGGCGTGAGTGACTGTGAGTAGTGACTCCTGGTCCAAATAGGGCCGCAACTGGTGCACCAGGCGGACCTGGGCAAATGCCCCCCTCGCTATAGCTGAAATATGTTTCTTTAATGTGAGCTGTGGATCGAGGAGGATGCCCAAGTTGCGGACCTTCTCTGAGGAGGTTAATGATTCCCCCCCAAGGGTAATGGACGGACAGATGGAATTGTCCTTGGGAGGCAAAACCCACAACCACTCCATCTTATCAGGGTTGAGTTTGAGTCTGTTGACACCCATCCAGACCCCAACAGCCTCCAGACACCGGCACATCACTTCCACTGCTTCACTGGCTGGGAAAGGGATGGAGATGTAAAGCTGGGTATCATCTGCATACTGATGATACCTCACCCCATGCCCTTGGATGATCTCACCCAGCAGTTTGATGTAGATATTAAATAGTAGGGGGGAGAGGACCGACCCCTGAGGTACCCCACAAGGGAGCGACCTAGAGGTCGACCTCTGACCCCCCACTAACACCGACTGCGACCGACCGGAGAGTTAGGAGGAGAACCACTGGAGAACAGTGCCTCCCACTCCCAACCCCTCTAGCTGGCGCAGAAGGATACCATGGTCGATGGTATCGAAAGCCGCTGAGAAGTCAAGAAGCACCAGGACAGAGGATAAACCCCTGTCCCAGGCCCACCAGATATCATCCATCAGAGCGACCAAAGCAGTTTCTGTGCTGTAGCCAGGCCTGAATCCTGACTGCTGGGAGCCTAGATAATCGGCTTCTTCCAAGGACCACTGGAGCTGGAGTGCCACCACCTTCTCAACAACCTTCCCCATAAAGGGAAGGTTGGAGACTGGGTGATAGTTATTGAGAATGGCTGGTTCCAGGGAAGGCTTCTTGAGGAGGGGGCGCACAAGTGCCTCCTTGTAAGGATCCAGAATGGACCCTCTCCCCAAAGAAGTGTTGACAATCTCCTGGACCCAGCTCCGTGTCACCTCGGCTGGCCGAAACCAGCCAGGAGGGACACGGATCCAGTAAACAGGTGGCGGAATTCACAGCTCCAATGGCCTTGTCCACTTCATCAGGTTTCACCAGATCAAACTCTTCCCAGACAAATGGGCAAGTACGGGCCCCAGTCACCTCGACTGACTCATTGTCAGTCGACTCTGTTTTCCAATTGGAGTCGAGGTCTGCTCGGATCCGAGCGATTTTATCAGCGAAAAACGTGTTAAAATCCTCGGCACTACTCTGCAAGGGCTCCCCAACTCCCCTCTGATTAAGAAGGGAGCGGGTCACCCTAAACAGAGCGGCCGGGCGGGATTCCGCTGATGCAATCAAGGCGGCATGATACGCGCATCTTGCCACCTTGAGCGCCACTTTGTAAGTCTTAATGTGAGCTCTTACAAGTGTTCGATCGGATTCGGACTTACTCTTCCTCCATCGCTTCTCTAGATGTCTCTCCAAGACTGCCTTCTACCTCATAGTTCCCAGCAACTGGTATTTTATATCCTGTTGTAAGCCGCCTGGAGTCCTTTGGGAGTCAGTGGCATAGAAATACAATGAATGAATGAATGAATGAATGAATGAATGAATGAATGAATGATGGAGGGAGGGAGGGAAGGAAGGAAGGACAAAAGAAAGAATGAAAGAAAGAACAAAAAAATGAAAGAAAGAAAGAAAGAAAGAAAGAAAGAAAGAAAGAAAGACCAGCATGCTTCAATAGCAGTCTTCAGCTCTTCTGCATTGTTCGGTCTCATGTCTCTCATCTTTCTCTTGGCAATGCCTGGTAGATTCTCTATGGAGTTCAGGTCTGGCAAGTTTGCTGGCCAATCAAGCATTACTAATCTCACAGTCATTGAACCAGGTTTTGATGCTTTTGACAGTGTGGGCAGATGCCAATCCTGATAGCAAATTGAGTCAGCATTCCCATGAAGCTCATCTGTGGGAGGAAGCATGAAATGCTCCATAATCTCCTGGTAGACGGCTGCATTGTGTTGTGATTCAGCCTGAGGCTCCTCAGGGAACGGCTGGAACTCTGCCGGATCCATGCTCAGAGTGGGAGGACGATGAACAGGAGGGGGAAGACCAGGCAGAAGAGGAGGAGGGAGAGCAGCCTGAGACCCCCGTGGGGGGGGGACTCTCCCCAGCGAGTAGCCTGGATTCATTAGATGAAGACGCCCAGGCTATCATAGATATGAGGCAGAGACGGGCAGCCCAAAGAAGGGGCCAATTAGCAAGGTATTTCCATTCCTGAATTGGTAACAGCTGGGTTTGGGTGTGGTTCTCCTCAGCAGGGTTGAAAAGGCAGGCCCGCCCTTACTGTATTGTGGAGAGTTATCAATTGGGAGTCCTGTGACCTTGCTTCGATTCTTGGCGTCTCTGATCCTGGCTTGTGGCTTCGAAGGCTGAAGACTTGGGGGAGGCGTGGGTTTTATTACCTCCAGTGTTGTTTTTGCCAGCAAGAATCCTGTTTTATTGCCTGGCCGTCGTGAAACCTCTGTGAAGCTTCATAACCTTCCTGTCTGTAAGAACAGTTTTTGTTACCTGTGTTTGCTTTCAAATATATAAACTGCCTTTGCTTTTTACCAGTGTGTCTGGATACTCTTTTTAGTTGGTGTTGGCGTCTGGGGGGACCCAGACAGAACACATTGACCCTGGATTTAATGAAGCACAGTGGACCAACACCAGCAGATGACATGGTTCCACAAATCGACACAAACTGTGGAATTTTTTGCATTTCATTTGGAAACCAGAGGCCCCAGAGTATAGAGGAAGAATGGAGAGGCACACATTGCAAGATGCTTGAAGCCCAACACGAAGTTTTCACAGTCTGTGTTGATTTGGGGCGCTATGTTATCTGTTGGTTTTGGTATATGGTGCTTCATTAAGTCAAGGATCAACACAGAGTCATGCTTCCTCCTGCAGACGAGTTTTATGGGGATGCTGACTTCATTTTCTAGCAGGACCTGGAGAATCTATGGGGCATTGCCAAGAGAAAGATGAGAGACATGAGATCGAACAATGCAGCAGAGTTGAAGGCCACTATTGAAGCATCATGGTCTTCTTTAACACTTCAGCAATGCCACAGGCTGATAGCTTCCATGCCCCGCTGCATTGAAGCAGTAATTGCTGCAAAAGAAGCCCAAATCAAGTACTGAGTTCATGTGCATGCTTCTACTTTTCAGAGATCCAATATTGTTCTATGTACAATCCTTGTTTTATTGATTGAATGTAATATTCTAATTTTCTGAGATTGTGGATTTGAGGTTTCCATGAGCTATACATTATAATCAGGGGTGGGCTATTGCAGTCGGGTAGTGAAAATGGAGCTCCACCTCAGAGCACCCAATTTGCACTGAAAGATGTTGAAAGAAAATGCAGGGCATCCTGCATAAGCCACGCCCACAGTGTGGTAGTAAAAATTTGGTAGCCCTTCACTGATCATAATCATCACAATTATGACAAATCATGGCGTGAACTTTCTTGCCTTGCGTGTAATGAGTCTCATATATTACCTTTCACCTTTTAATTTGGATTACTGAAATAAATGAACTTTTGCATGATATTCTAATTTTTTAAATTTCACCTGTATTTGTGGCCAACATGTCATTTTTGAACCTACCCTTTCCATTTTGCTCAAAAGTCCAATCAAATAAATACATATATCACTTCATAGGCTAGACATTATTTTACATTATATCTTATATACTGTATTTAAACAGAACAGAAAAGATGTGTTATTACTAGTGTTGGGTGAACCCATCGAAGTTTGGGTTCGGCGTGTTCGGCCGAACTTGGCGGCAGAGTTCGGGTAAGTTCGCCCAAACCCAACCCCAACCCCAACACCTCTGGCCCCGCCTTCCCGTCTTCCGCCAAAGCAGCCCATGGCTGCGTGTTTCCTTTTTATTTCTTACGGAAAAGGCTCGGATGCCGCAGCTGCGCCTCTTCCTTTAATTTCTTTTGCCACCGCGCGCACGATCATGTCCATTTCCCCCATGAAAAAGCAGAAGATGGAGTCGGCGCTGGAGCAGGTCAAGCAACACACCACCATGGTGGCCGATGACCGTGGTGTCAGGCTCCATCAAGCAAGCGATGGCCGGGAGGGGGAGGCGGGGAGGGCTCTGGCCGGTCATTGGCCACCATGGTGGTGTGTTGCTGCTCCAGTGCCGACTCCATCTTCTGCTTTTTCATGGGGGAAACTGACATGATCGCGTGCGCAGTGGCAAAAGAAATTAAATGAGGAGGCGTGGCTGTGGCATCGAAGCCTTTTCTGTAAGAAATAAAAGGAGACAGGTGGCCGTGGGCTGCTTTGGCAGAAGACGGGAGGGAGGGGCCTATGTCAACACAGAACCCACCACCCGCCACTTTCCAAAGAGCGCCGGGGTGAGCTAAGGCTGCCCTGGGCAATGGGCACAACAGGTGATTGGTGCAGACTTTGGTTTTGTTTCCTGCTCGGCAGCCAATCAGTATTGCTCTGGGTTGCAGGACGAGCAAGACGGTGTCGTGGCCTTAACTTCTTTATTTATTTAGTCCAACTTGGCCACTTTGAGAATTTGTGAACTTCAACTCCCAGAGTTCCTCAGCCAGCCAACCTTGACCACTTTAAGACTTTGTGGACTTAAACTCCCAAAGTTTCTCAGCCAGCTTCACTGAGTCAGAGCCTTCCCCACCTCCCCCTCCCGCCCACCGCGGTGTTCGAGCAAACGCCGAACCTGAATACAGACTTTTTAAAAAGTTCGGACTCGGGTTCGATATGCCGAACACCACAAAGTTTGATATGGACCCGAACTATGCAAGTTTGGTTCGCCCAACACTAGTTATTACTTTTTTCTGGAAAATTAAATAATGTAATTTAATAGCAATAGCAATAGCATTTAGACTTATATACCGCTTCACATTGCTCTGCAGCACTCTCTAAGTGGTTTACAGAGAGTAAGTATATTGCCTCCAACAATCTGGGTCCTCATTTTACCGACCTTGGAAGGATGGAAGACTGAGTCAGCTTTGAGCCTACTGAGATTTGATCTGCCGAACTGCTGGCAGCCAGTGATTGGCAGAAGGAGCTTGCAATACTGCACTCTAACCACTGCGTCAACAAGGCTCTTTTTTAATATTTTAAAACAGTGTTTCCCAACCTTTTTTGAGCCGCGGCACATTATTCATATTTTCAAAATCCTGGGGAACACTGAACGGTGGGGTGGGGTGGGGGGGTGGCTAAAGAAAAGTTTTGACAAAAAAAAATCTTCCTCCATTTCGCTCTATTTCTCCCTCCCTCTTTCTCTTCCTTCCTTCCCTTCTTTCTCTCTCTCCATCCCTCTTTCTTTCTTCCTCTTTTTTGCTCTCTTTCTCTCTCCCTCCTTCCCTCCCTATATGTCTTTCTCTCTCCCTTGCTCTCTCTGCCTCTCTTGCTATCTCTCTTTCATTCTCTCTCTTTCTTTCTCTCTCTTTCTCTCTCTTTCTCTCTCTCTTGCTATCTCTTTCTCTCTGTCTCTCTTTCTCTCTCTCTTGCTAGCTCTCTTTCTCTCTCTTTCTCTCTCTCTCTCTTTGCCTCTCTTGCTATGTCTCTCTTGCTCTCTCTCTCTCTCTCTCTGCCTCTCTTGCTATGTCTCTCTTGCTCTCTCTCTCTTTCTCTCTCTTCCTTTCTTCTCTGCGGAGGCCGGCGAAGGTTGTTCTTATTTTAAATGTTCCGGGTGGCAGGGGGATGCGGAGCCCGCACGCACCCCTCCCGACATTCCAAATCCTGCCTCAGCTGTGAGAACGCCTGCCCCGCCTGTCCTGTAGCCCTTTCGCTGACAGCCTGGGACAAAAGCGCTCGGTGAAGGGACTGCAAGAGGGGCCGGGCGGGCGTTAGCAGCCGGATGAGGAGGATGAGAAGCCGCTGCAGCCACCCCCAATCCCCCCCCTTCCCTGGGTGCCTTCCAAAGGCCCCTGGAAAAAGGCAGGAGGTAGCAACGAGGCGCGAGGACAAGCAGGCAGCTTGGCGGAGGGAAAGCGCTAAGGGGCTCTCCTCCTTCCCCACCCCTGCGCTTCTCTCCCGCCCTGGCTTTTGCTTCGCCCGCAGATTTCCCCGCAGTTCAAAAGGAGGCAAGAGGTGGCCTGGATGAAATTGCGTGGAAATCATGGGGCGAAGCGAAAGCCAGGGCGGACTCGCAAAGGCGGGCTCAGGCTGCATGAGGAGAAAGAGGCGGAGGGAAAGAAGGCGACGGCAGCGGGACCTGCAGCTCGGTGGGCGTCTCCTCGTGGGATAGAATCCTCTCTTTCTCATGCTGCTCCCACCATGGCTGCGCGCGGTCCCGGTGCCCCTGGCTGAAGGTCGTCCTGTGGCTGGTCTTGGGCTTTACGGTTGCTTCCTGGTTCCCTCTCCTCCCTCCGCCTGTGTCTACCGCCAGCGCCTCATTCCTCGGAGCTGCCGCTTCCTTCCAGGCAGCCCAGCCACGCTGCTGTAGAAAGTGCAGAGGTTATTGCCGCCACCTCTGCCTCCACTCAGGGAGCCATCGTGGTTGAGCTGAGCGAGAGGAAAAAGCGCGGTGACCACGGTGGCTCCCTGAGTGGAGGCAGAAGCGGTGGCAATAACCTCTGTGCTTTCTACGGCAGCGTGGCTGAGCTGGACGGAGGGAAGCGGCAGCTCCCACTCGAGGAATCCAAGGCAACGGGCGACGGCTTGGTGGAGGCGAGGGCGGGAGACACAGGCGGGGGGAGGAGAGGGAACCAGGAAGCGACTGTGAAGCCCAAGACCATCCACAGGACGACACTCAGGCAGGGGCGCCGGCAGCGCCCCGCCCAGCTGGAGCTTCTTGCGGCACACCTGGCCATGTCTCGCGGCACACTAGTGTGCCGCGGCACACCGGTTGGGAAACGCTGTTTTAAAAGACCAAATTCTTGCAAGATTACCAAGAGTGTCAATGTTTTTGCTTAAGTTGCAGGAGTGCAGTGGAAAATAATTGATACTACAATGTTGCACGAAGCTGCCTGCTACCTAAAAAGGTTGCTGACCCCAAATTGAGCTCTTAAAAGTAGTAGTATTCTCTCTTAGATAAATGTGGATTATCAGTCCTTAGAATCTGTGCTCTGATCTTCTTCTTATATCTTTTTAGGTTTATGGAAGCAGCATATTCATCCGGATTGTGATATCAAGTTCACTGGGAATGTTTCCTGGGTTGGAAAAACTTCAATGGAAGTGAAGATACACATGCTTCAGGTTAATGACAGTGAGCTTCATTTGCTCTAAGGGTTTCTGAATTTAGATTCTTACATATGGCAAGCTATACTGTATCCTGTAATGAAATCCTGTGGCAGGATAGCCAAATAGTAAAACAGTATTCAAAAGAAATAGGTACATGTTTCTGATGGGATTGGCTGGAGTGATATGTGTTGCAGAGGATGACTCCTAGACCCTAACACATTTTTTCTCTGTTTCAATGCTCGTTCAGGCATCACAGATCATGGGCAGATCTGTGAATGGGTAGAGGACAGTACGGAGAGTGATCATGTGTGAAGCAGATTCCTGATCACTTAGGAGAAGTTTCAGAAACCAAAAGAGAAAAGCCTGTCCTTTTGACAGGTCTATAGCAATGGCACCTATCTAGCAGGAAGCGAAGAAGGAATTAATAGTAGGTTGGATCAGAGTATCATACAGATTCAAAATATTGGATATCTGATAAAGTGGAGAAAAGAATTTAACTGGCAGAAATTCTCTAACTGTCAAAACAGGCAAGCAGCTCTTATAGAGAGAAAGTAAAAGTAACGAGATGAGGAAAAATAGAGGAAACGAAAGTGTTGCTTTGATAAGAAGAACTTTCTCCTTTGGATGTCTGTTTGTTACTTTCATTGGAGATCTAAACTGAAACTGTGACAGACCGGAGGAAAAGAACTGAGGAGTTGTTAAGTGAAAGTTTGATTGTAATACGATTGCAAAAACCAAAAGAATAAAGTCTTTAAAAGTTGGAGAATCTTAAAGACTTGGACTGGATAATATTTGAATATTTGGATTTCAGATTTTGTTTGTACTAAAAAAAAATACATACTATAAAAAATGAATACAACTTTAAAACCTGATATAAAACAAAATACAACCATCCGTCATTCATACTACTGACCGGAGCAGCATACAATCGTTCAATGGCCCAAGGCCTGCTGGCATAAGTGTGTTTTCAAAGCCTTTTGGCCAGAGATAATATTTATTTCTTTATATTTATTTGTTTGTTTTGTCATGTACATATTGGTGGTATACAAAGATATGATAATATTTATATACATGATACTAGTAAGAGAGAAACATTTGAACAGTGGACGGAAGGCACTCTAGTGCAGCGTTTCCCAACCGGTGTGCCGCGGCACACTAGTGTGCCGCGAGACATGGCCAGGTGTGCCGCAAGAAGCTCCAGCTGGGCGGGGCGCTGCCAGCGCCCCTGCCTCAGTGTCGCCTTGTGGATGGTCTTGGGCTTCACAGTCGCTTCCTGGTTCCCTCTCCTCCCCCCGCCTGTGTCTCCCGCCGTCGCCTCCACCAAGCCGTCGCCCGTTGCCTTGGGTTCCTCGAGTGGGAGCTGCCGCTTCCCTCCGTCCAGCTCAGCCACGCTGCCGTAGAAAGCACAGAGGTTATTGCCACCGCTTCTGCCTCCACTCAGGGAACCACCGTGGTCACCGCGCCTTTTCCTCTCGCTCAGCTCAACCACGATGGCTCCCTGAGTGGAGGCAGAGGTGGCGGCAATAACCTCTGCACTTTCTACGGCAGTGTGGCTGGGCTGCCTGGAAGGAAGCGGCAGCTCCGAGGAATGAGGCGCTGGCGGTAGACACAGGCGGAGGGAGGAGAGGGAAACAGGAAGCAACCGTAAAGCCCAAGACCAGCCACAGGACGACCTTCAGCCAGGGGCACCGGGACCGCGCGCAGCCATGGTGGGAGCAGCATGAGAAAGAGAGGATTCTATCCCACGAGGAGACGCCCACCGAGCTGCAGGTCCTGCTGCCGTCGCCTTCTTTCCCTCCGCCTCTTTCTCCTCATGCAGCCTGAGCCTGCCTTTGCGAGTCCGCCCTGGCTTTCGCTTCGCCCCATGATTTCCACGCAATTTCATCCAGGCCACGTCTTGCCTCCTTTTGAACTGCGGGGAAATCTGCGGGCGAAGCAAAAGCCAGGGCGGGAGAGAAGCGCGGGGGTGGGGAAGGAGGGGAGCCCCTTAGTGCTTCCCCTCCGCCAAGCTGCCTGCTTGTCCTCACGCCTCGTTGCTACCTCCTGCCTTTTTCCAGGGGCCTTTGGAAGGCACCCAGGGAAGGGGGGGGATTGGGGGTGGCTGCAGCGGCTTCTCATCCTCCTCATCCGGCTGCTAACGCCCGCCCGGCCCCTCTTGCAGTCCCTTCACCGAGCGCTTTTGTCCCAGGCTGTCAGCAAAAGGGCTACAGGACAGGCGGGGCAGGCGTTCTTCTCACAGCTGAGGCAGGATTTAGAATGTCAGGGGTGTGTGCGTGCGGGCTCCGCATCCCCCTGCCACCCGGAACATTTAAAATAAGAAAAACCTTCGCCGGCCTCCGCAGAGAAGAAAGGAAGAGAGAGAAAGAGAGAGAGAGCAAGAGAGACATAGCAAGAGAGGCAGAGAGAGAGAGAGAGAGAGAGAGCAAGGGAGACATAGCAAGAGAGGCAGAGAGAGAGAGAGAGAAAGAGAAAGAGAGAGAGAGAGAAAGAAAGAGAGCTAGCAAGAGAGAGAGAAAGAGAGACAGAGAAAGAGAGACACAGAGAGAAAGAGATAGCAAGAGAGAGAGAAAGAGAGAGAATGAAAGAGAGATAGCAAGAGAGGCAGAGAGAGCAAGGGAGAGAGAAAGACATAGGGAGGGAAGGAGGGAGAGAGAAAGAGAGCAAAAAAGAGGAAGAAAGAAAGAGGGATGGAGAGAGAGAAAGAAGGGAAGGAAGGAAGAGAGAGAAAGAGGGAGGGAGAAATAGAGCGAAATGGAGGAAGATTTTTTTTTTGTCAAAACTTTTCTTTAGCCACCCCCCCACCCCACCGTTCAGTGTTCCCCAGGATTTTGAAAATATGAATAATGTGCCGCGGCTCAAAAAAGGTTGGGAAACACTGCTCTAGTGCACATATGCATGCTCCTTCCTGACCTCTTAGGAATCAGGAGAGGTCAACAGTGGATAGTATAAGGGTAAAATTTTGGGGGTTAGGTGATGATGCTACAGAGTCTGATAGTGAGTTCCATGCATCAACTACTTGGGGACTAAAATCGCATTTCCTGCAGTTGAGTTTAGAGCCGTTTACTTTAAGTTTGTATCTGTTGTGTCCTTGTGTGTTGTTGTGGTTGAAGCTGAAGTGATTGTTGACAGGAAGGATGGTGTACAGATGATTTTATGGGCTATGCGATGTAGTTATAAGGGTTCTAAACCTAGGATTGTAAATTTAGTTGCGTAGGGTATTCTGTTCCGAGTGGAGGAGTGGAGGGGTTTTCTAGTGAAGTATCTCTGGACATTTTCTGGAGTGTTTATGTCCGAAATGTGGTGTAGGTTCCAGACAGATGAGCTGTATTCAAGGATTGGTCTAGTGAAACTTTTTAATAACAATAATAACAACAACAACAATAATAATATAGTGAATGTAACAAGAGAAGATGAAGAAGAGAGAAAAAAACTAAAAAACTAGATTGGAAAGGACAAAACTAATAGGACTGATGGACCCTGAGGGCTTTCAGAGGGCGTTTGGGGTTTTACCAAATTCCTAATTGGGCTTGGACTAAATACAACGAAGGAAAGCCTTGGTAAGTATTAAAGTTTCTCTTATTCTCCCATGTCTCTGGAAGGAGAGTCCATCATGGGTTTAGCTCGAGTCTTATTGGTAGGGACTGAGTTATAAATTAATATAATTATCATATTAATTAGGTACCGCCCCCTTGCTGCCCCTGTACCTCAGTTTTAAAAAACTCAGTCAAGGAAGGGACTCTGAGTTTTTTACTCCTGAGGGAGTAGTCTTAGAAAATGTTGATTTAATAAAGTATTATTGTAATAAATGTATATGAATGTACTGTATTGCCTTTAATCTTGTTTTTTCTGTCTTCACAGATCATTTCATCGTTTAGGGGTTTCTGCCCTCCGCGGGCAGCGCCCCCAACGATCTCCTCATGGGGCCTCTTCTCCCCGCGAGTACTGCCCTGACGAGGAAGGTTGAGCTGGAGATCCCTGACCTCCGTGGCCATATCTAGCTTATTCACCCCAAGTGGGAGGGGTCCGCCCCCTACCCACTTAAGGGGGCAGCGGAAAACGTTTCCAATTGATGAGGAAAGGCTGCGCCTTGACCGAGCGGCAGGCGCGCTGCCTGGCTGAAGCCGGGATCAGTTTCGGAGCGCCTCACAGCTGATTGCTATTACAAGCCTCAAAGCGCTTGCAGCTGAAGCCGCGGAACAAAGCGAGCGGCCGCTGGGGACCCCAGCGGAGAGCGGGGAATCCCCAAGCCTTTTGGCAAGCAGCAAAAAGTCACGGCGCCTGAAGGGCCGTGCATATTGTAATCAGGGGGACCTCACACCCCCCCCCAGGGCGGCAGTTGGTAGCGCCCGCCATTTTAACCTGCAGATGACACGCGGGAGGAATTTCCCGCTCGGATTTAGGCGCGATTTGGCAGGGCGCCAGGAGCCAGGCCTTTATTCTGCCCGGCAACACGCTTCATTGGCTCAGCTACTCACGTGGTGAGCAACTGTCAGGAATTAAATCTTTCATTCTGTGTGGATTCAGGCTTCGTGTAGTGCTTCTAGTATAACGATTTCTACAGTTTTGTGAGTAAACGCTGCCCCATTTCTATAAGGATGGCTGATCAGCAGATGGATCAGGGAGGGGAGCAAATCCAATCTGCTCCGGCACCCCCCAAGGGCAAAGAAAGGACTTCTTCTAAGTCCAAGGCCAAGTCCTCCCAAACCTCTTCCTCTTTGAAGGAGGCTGAGAGAAAAATAAGGGCTTTAGAGCAACGCTTAGATGCAGCATTGGCTTCTCCAGCCTCAGGGGTTCTGCATGTACCCCCATTCCAGCCGCTTCCACAAGCAGGGACACTGGCATTGGGAGCTCTGGGTTCTGCTACAGAGAAGGACTGGTCTCCAGACCGCCAGGCCTTACCGTGCCCTACTCCACCATTACCTTCACCTCATGCCAGATCTGAGAGGCCTGCTTCAGTCAGCCAGGTTTACTATGGGCCTTCTACTGCAACCCAGCCAACTGGGGCCCCTTCTGCATCTTTCACACCTACAGCTGCAGGGCTTAGATCCCAAGCTGATGCCTGGCAGGCCTTCCCGCCATCCCTGCAGGACATGATTGCTAACGTTTATGCGCAGGGAATGGTGGTTGGGGCCCAGGGTGTGACACCTCCATTATAGCAGTCATACCATCCCAGGGACCTTTGGTCAGCACCACCGCCCCCACCTGGGCTGGATTCACTGGCAGGAGACACTGGGCTGCTGGAAGAAGACAGTGAGCATGGGAACAATGAACTGTCTGATGATGAGTATGCCTTTCCAGAACAACCTGCTCCCGCGGGGCTATTTAAGCCAACATTATTTAGGCTACTCTTGCACAAGGTGAAACAAACCTTGGATGTGCCAGGTGCGGCGGCACCTCCGGATGCAGGTGATGGACTCAGAACTTCTGCTTCCCTGTGTAAGGAGCAGCCCAGGGAGTCCGATACTGTTCCTGCAATGGAGATATTCTTAGAGAACATCAAGCGCACCTGGCAACACCCAGCAGCGGCCCAAGGCCCTTCTAATGTAGAGCGTCGTTTCTACACCTTTGATAGCGAGATGGAGAATCTATTACAGTTTCCGCCTGTGGACAAGCCGGTAGCCACACTGGTGTCCAATGCCGCCTTTCCTTCCGAAACGGCGGATAGTCTTAAGCCAGATGAGAGACGGGCCGAAACCCTTCTGAAAAAGGCCCATCAGATGGCAGCTTGGGCCCTACGAGCTGCATCAACGGCATCCATCTTTAATAGAGCATCCATCATGTGGCTCCAGGAGGTTCAGGCTCGGATGGGACCTGAAGATCCTCGTCTCAAACAGGATCTCAACAAGCTCCTGGCTGCGGCCGAATTCTCGGCGGACGCTACCTTACACGCAGCGAAATTTGCCGCAAGGGGCATGGCCTCTACTATCTCTTCTCGTCGCCTACTTTGGCTTCGACACTGGCAGGCGGATGCCAAGTCGAAGTGGCGCTTGTCATCTGCCCCTTTTGAAGGCACGAAGTTGTTCGGGGAGGTGTTGGAGGCTGTTCTGGTGGAGGACAAGGACAAGAGGAAGGTCCTCACCAGATCCTCTAGGCGCCAGGATCGCAATAGCACCCCATACCGACGCCGGCAGCCATTTCGATGGGACCCAGCTTCTGGAGTTACCCAGGCCTCCAGGCCTTACTCGCAGGGCCATTATGGTCAGTCCTATTCGTACCGCAGCGATAGGACCTACTTCCAGGGCCGGGGCAGAGGATATCAACCGTCAAAACGGCCCTTTCGTGGCTCCAACCAACGAGGTTTCCGTGGAGCCAAGTGACTCCACAGGGCAGATCCCTTTGGGGGGAAAACTCCAAAGGTTTTGTACCGCCTGGACGGCCACAACCTCTGATGCTTGGATTTTGGACACTGTGACCCGAGGGCTTCGCCTCGAATTCTTATGCCTTCCACCTACCCATTTTGTGCCCTGTCCAGTACCCGCCGATGCTGCCAAGCGGGCATTGCTAGAGCAAGAGATTGCACACCTCCTAGAGATCCACGCCATCGAGAGGGTGCCAACCCACATGGAGGGCATGGGGTTCTACTCCAGGGTCTTCATAGTACCCAAGTCATCGGGAGGTTGCAGGCTAATTTTGAACCTGAAACGCCTAAACAGGTATGTGCTATACCGCAGGTTCAAAATGGCCTCCCT
This sequence comes from Erythrolamprus reginae, assembly GCF_031021105.1. Taxonomy (NCBI): domain Eukaryota; kingdom Metazoa; phylum Chordata; class Lepidosauria; order Squamata; family Dipsadidae; genus Erythrolamprus; species Erythrolamprus reginae. The sequence goes on from NC_091953.1 coordinate 78,859,887, forward strand.
TCGCACCATTCTCGCGTCAATCAGGAACCGAGATCTCATGTCATCCATCGACCTGAAGGAGGCGTATTTGCATATCCCCATCCATCCGGGACACCGGAGATATCTCCGGTTTTATGTCCAGGGGACGCACTACCAGTACCGGGCAATGCCTTTTGGACTATCCTCCGCCCCGCGTACCTTCACGAAGTTACTGGACTCGCTGATCGCTTTCTTACGGTCCCGATCGATAAGACTAATCGCTTACTTGGACGATATCCTCTTACTGGCCAGGGATCTGGCGACTGCGCAGCGAGACCTACGAGCCACGTTAACACTGTTGCAGGAACATGGCTTTACGATAAACGAGGGAAAGAGTCACCTTTTCCCCACCTCCACTATTACTCATCTCGGCGCGGTGATAGACACCACCACCATGGAAGTTTACCTGTCACTGGAACGACGACGCAACATTCAGGCCTTAGTCAACAAGTTGCAGCACCAGCGGATGGTAACGCTGGCCCTTTTATCCAAGGTGCTCGGGACACTAGTGTCATGCGTGGACATTGTCCCCTGGGCACGGTATCATTTTCGCACGCTGCAATGGACATTACTCCCGTACCAAAAACGACGGGTCAGTCATACACACAAACTGGTCACGGTAGGAAGTCGCCTGCGGGCCTCCTTGAAATGGTGGCAGTCCCGGGCAATACATCAAGGGTCTCCCTTTGGCCACTTACAACAAGTCATTGTGACCACGGATGCAAGCCTCCTTGGTTGGGGGGCACATGTGGACTGTCACGTGACTCAGGGGTTGTGGCTTCCCCAGGACTTGACCCCAACGAATATCAACTTCCTGGAGCTGAAAGCTGTCTGCCTCGCCCTGCTAACTTTCACTCCGTTCCTTCAGGGAAGGCATGTGCTGGTCCGTACGGACAATGTCGCGATCAGGGCGCATCTCAACCACCAGGGGGGGACCAGATCTCTCAGACTGATGGAGGAAACTCAGCTCCTCTTCGACTGGGCAGAGGTCCACCTGGCATCTCTCCATGTGGAGCACATTGTGGGGGACGCCAATACTCAGGCGGATTGGCTAAGTCGACAAACAGTAGACCCAGGGGAGTGGAGCCTAACCCCGCGGTTGTTCCAGCAGGTGACCAAAAGGTTTGGCAACCCGACGGTGGAACTGTTTGCGACTACGTACAATACTCAGCTTCCCCGGTTTTATTCCAGGTTTCCCACGCCAGGAGCCGAGGGGACCAATGCCTTACACTCCCCATGGCCCAAAGAACTGCTATACGCCTTCCCGCCAACACCACTTATTCCCAAGGTGATAGAGAAGATCATAGTGGAACAGGCGGAGATCATCCTGATGGCATCCCATTGGCCGCGGAGGGCTTGGTTCGCCGACCTAATGGGACTCTCAATCGTTCCACCCTGGCGGATCCCGGACGACCAAATCATCCTCACTCAGGGAGCAATCTCTCATCCGGAGCCACAGTGGTTCCATCTGACCGCTTGGCACTTGAAGGGGACAGATTGAGAGCCTGGCATATTCCTGAGAATGTCATCACTACGATCCAGTCGGCCAGGAGGCCTTCAACGACTAGGATTTACCAGGCCACTTGGACCGCATTCACCACCTTTTGTAGGGATAGACATCAGCGACCGCAGGATGCTAGTGTAGTAGTGGTGTTGGAATTCTTACAATCCGGCCTAGAGAAAGGGCTGGCTCCCAACACCTTAAAAAGACAGGTGGCAGCTTTGGCAACGATTGTTCGACCTGAAAATGGTGGTTCGTTGGCTCACCATGCCTTGATCAGGGACTTTCTGAAAGGGGCTGCCAATCAGCATCCCCCACCAATACGACGTTTTCCTACTTGGGATCTTACCATAGTATTACAAGCGCTCACAGCGCCACCATTCGAGCCGCTGAGGACGGTTTCTTTAAGGATGTTATCCCTTAAGACTGCGTTCTTGGTGGCCATTACATCGGCACGACGAGTGTCGGAACTGTCTGCCTTGTCAGTAAGGCCGGACCTTTGTACGTTTCATCCTAATAAGGTTGTTCTCCGTTTGGACCCAACGTTCATACCAAAGGTCAACACCCATTTTCATCGGACACAGGAACTTGTCCTGCCAGATTTCTGCGTGCATGGGTCACATCCGCTGGAGCTTAAGTGGCATAAAGTAGACGTGCGCAGAGCTGTGAAACTCTATATTAGGCGCACTGCTCCTTTCCGCAAGTCGGAGGCTCTGTTTGTCTCGTTTAGTCAACATCGATTGGGCCTCAAGGTGTCTTCGCAGACCATTAGCCAGTGGTTGAAGCTTTGTATCACAGAGGCATACAAAGCAGATTCCCGGACATTGCCTAGTGGAATCACGGCTCATTCGACTCGCAGTGCCGCTACTTCAGCGGCATGGGCTACACAGGCATCGATAGAGGACATCTGTAGGGCGGCCACGTGGGCCTCCCCTACCACCTTTATAAGGCACTATAAACTGGACACATTTGCTTCGGCCGAGGCGTCCTTTGGGAGGAGAGTTTTGCAGCAAGTGTGTGATCCTACTAGGACATGATTCAATGATATCCCTCCCTGGAACTCTGGAACTTGGGTATATCCCATGATGGACTCTCCTTCCAGAGACATGGGAGAAGAACCGTTGTACTCACCTGAACGGTCTTCTCCAGGTCCTGGAAGGAGAGTCCATACCCTCCCATTGAACCATGGTTATTGTGGCATTCAGTTACTGGTTGTGGTTGGTTGTTCAATAAATTTCTGTTACTACTTGAATTCGTTTTTTAAAACTGAGGTACAGGGGCAGCAAGGGGGCGGTACCTAATTAATATGATAATTATATTAATTTATAACTCAGTCCCTACCAATAAGACTCGAGCTAAACCCATGATGGACTCTCCTTCCAGGACCTGGAGAAGACCGTTCAGGTGAGTACAACGGTTCTTCTGTATCATTGTTAATTAATATTTGGTTTTAATATTTCTGTATTATTCTTATGAATGTTTGAGATTTCTTAGTAACTGTAATTGTTATAGTTTTAAAGGAAATTATAACATTAAATAGATTGAATATAGATAATAATTTTGGAGTTGTAAATTTAAGTAAGAATAGTTAAGATAAAGGCAAAAGTTAAAAACTTTATAACTTTATAAACTATATATAATATATACATGTGTGTGTGTGTGTATGTGTGTGTAGATGTAACATATATTTGCTGATAATGAAAAGGAAGGGAGACTACTATAGATCTATTTTGACAAATAAACTATATGTATAAATTATAACTTTATAAATATAACAAAAGTAATTGTTAGAAAAATAGCTATAATTGAAAACTTGTGTAAAGCTGTGTGTAAGATAAAAATGGCTACTTCAAATGTGATAATCAGACTAGGGAAAAAAACTATATTACATCTAGTTACATCCCCACCAGTACAAAATTAAAAAAAACAATGATAGAAGGTGAAAAAGATAAAGACAAAGATAATGCAACAATTAATATATAAAATATGCAAGCAATATTGCAGAGTATCCAAGAGACTATAGTGACAATTCAATAATTGATAAATAAAACACAGGAAACGATTGCCAATAACCATGAGGAAACAAGGTCCCATCATGCAAAAACAGAGATGCAGGAGATGAAAGAGAAGATAAAAAATATGAACGATAAAATTGAGAAAATTCAAAATAAAATAATAGAAAATGAATGCAAAATAAAAAACAATAGAAGTGAAAGTGGAACAAACAGAGGCTAAAGTAGGAAACATGGTGATTCTAGCCAATAAGGATCTGGAAAAACCAATTATGTATTTAGAATGGGAAAGGGCAGCTTTTCAGTTGTGATTTTAAAATACAGAAGAAAAGGTTGAGAATGTAAAGGAAAATATAGCAGAAATTCTGGAAGCAATGATGCAAATAGATAAACAAGAAATAAACATGATCCAAGAAACAGATCAGGCTTATTGAGATATACTAATTATGCGAGAAGGAATAAATTACCGAAAGAACTGCACGTAAAATTTATAAGGAGAAACCAAAAGAGGAAACATTTACCTATATGGGAAAAGAAGTAATAGCATTAAAACAAATACCAAAAAGAATTAGAAATACGAGACAACAATATTACTTCTTAATATCAAACTCATAAAACACAATGAGTCATTTAGATGGCTATTACGGGAGGGGATTTGAATAACATGGCAGGATAAAACAATAAAAAATAGATTCAGTGGAGAAAGCACAGAATTTTTATGAAAAGAGAAAATGAAAGAGAAAGGATAAAGAACAAGAAACAACAACAAGAAGTGATAGAAGAAAGACAGAAGAGAGACAAGGAAAGAATACAAGAGGTAGTAAGAGAACCTGGGGTCACAAGGAAGCCAAAGAATTACTCCCATTGAATAGAAATGGGAGAAGATATTAAACTAATCTTGATCAATATCAACGGACTTAATCCTCCGGAAAAAAGGAATAAAATATTTACAATTTTTTAAAAAATGGATTTAGATGTAATATTGCTCCAGGAAGTTCATATCAAAAAAGAACATAACAAACTATTGGAAAATAAAAAATTAGGGAAAATATATACATTTGTATCAGTTAATTTAAAAAAGGTATTAGCAACCTACATAAAAGAGAAAATAAAATAAAATTTAATTTATGCAGATGAGAAATGAAGAATTCCTATGGTTAAATTGGAAATAGAGACAAAATCCATACTTTTAATAAACATATATTCATCAAATACAAAACAATACGACACCTGGAGAGAGTTACACCACACAAAAAACCATTATACAGTACCTTTTTTCCAATTCACATAGAACACGGTTGTGGATAGATATGGCCTGGATGACCCCAAATTTAAGAAATAATACCAGTAGAATTGAAATTGAATGTAATGAATGTGCAGACCACACTCCTGTAACACTAACATGGACAGGGAAAAAGGGAAAAAATAGATGAATTATGGACTGGCAACTACTTAATAATAAAGAATTTAAATAGATGTTAAATAAAGAGTTAAATCAATTTTAAATGGTTAATAAAAAGGAAGACACTTCAACCTAGAATCTTTGGGATATAACCAAAGCATATATGAGGGTTCTAATGACAGCATATTGTCAGCATTCCAAATAGCCACATATACAATAAAGAAAAAAAAAGAGAAGAAACATCAACAAGTTAGATTGCAATAAGAACTCAAAATAATTCAGGATTCACACCAGGAAGAACCACAAAACATTAAATAAAGGGAAAAAGAGACATCAGTTAAACTTACTAATATATGATGAGCTGGTCCAGAAAATCAAAAGGGCAAAACAAAAATACTTTGAGAACATGAATAAGATAGCTTACAAATTAAGAAAAGCAAAGCAAAAACAATACAGTGATCCCTCGATTTTTGTGATCTCGTTCTTCGCGAAACGCTATATCGCGATTTTTCCCACCCGATGACGTCACTCTCTTCCTTCCTTTCTCATCTTTCTCTCTCTCTTTCTCTATCTTGCTTCTTCCTCTCTCACACTCTCTTCCTCCCTCTCTCATCTCTTTCTTTCCTTCTCTCTCTTTCTCTATCTCTCCCCCTCTTGCTGGCGGGCGGCGGGGGGGCGGCGGGCGGCGGGCGAGCGGCGGCATCAGCGAGGAAGACCCAGGGAAGGTTCCTTCGGCCGCCCGGCAGCGCAGCGAGGAGCCGAATCGGGGTTTCCCCTTTGCGTGGGCGGCGGGGAAACCCCGATCTTCGTCTGCTTGCTGCTGCTGCGCTGCCGAGCAGATCAGCTGCTGGGCGGCCGCAGCAGCAGCGAGCAGACGAAGATCGGGGTTTCCCCACCGCCCACGCAAAGGGGAAACCTCGATTCGGCTCCTCGCTGCGCTGCCGAGCAGATCAGCTGCTGGGCGGCCGCAGCAGCAGCGAGCAGACAAAGATTGGGGTTTCCCCGCCGCCCACGCAAACTCCACCATCTGCGCCTGCGCGGCCATGAAAAAAGCACACATGCGCAGATGGTGTTTTTACTTCCGCAACCCTACATCGTGAAAAATCGATTATCGCGAGGGGTCTTGGAACGGAACCCTCGCGATAATCGAGGGATCACTGTATACAGTTTTATTTTATTAGAGTTGAAAGGGACCTTGTAGGTCATCAAGTCCAGCCCCCTGCTCAAGCAGGAAATCCTGCACCTCCCCAGAGAGATGGCATTCCAATCTCCTCTTGAAAATGTCCAGAGTTGGGGTGTTCACAACCTCCGCTGGCAGGCCAGTACACTGGTTGATCACTCTGACTGTCAGGAAATTCTTCCTTATTTCCAGGTTGAATCTCTCCTTGGTCAGCTTCCAACCATTGTTCCTCGTCTGGCCCACTGGTGCCCTGGAAAATAATGTGACCCCTTCCTCTCTGTGGCAACCCCTCAAGCACCTGTGTACTGCTATTATGTCCCCCCCCCGGCCCTTCTTTTTACTAGGCTATCCGTGCCCAGTTCCAGCAATCTCTCTTCTTCTAGTCCCCTTATCATTTTGGTTGCTCTTTTCTGTACCCTTTCCAGAGTCTCTATGTTTCTTTAGAAGTGTGGTGACCAGAACTGGATGCAATACTCCAGGTGTGGTCTGACCAGGGAATTATTGAGTGGTATTAATGCCTCTCTAGTCTTGGAGTGTATCCCCTTGTTGATGCAGCTTAGGATTGTGTTGGCTTTTAAAGCCGCTGCTGCACATTGCTGGCTCATATTTAGTTGATTATCCACCAAGACTCTGAGATCCCTTTATCAGTCACTTGTGGTGAGTGTGGTTTCACCCAGTTTGTAGTATGTCTTGGTTTTTTTTTAACCTACCCTGTAAGACACCCCCGATTGTAAGACATATCGGGGGTTTCAGGGGGGTCGGCTAATATAAGCCGTACCCCGAAAGTAAGACATATGTCTTACTTTCGGGGAAACACGGGGGTATTGCCGCCTCCCTCTCATCTAGCTAGACCTGGAGAGCGAGAAGGCAGCGAGGGCGAGGAAGGCGCTTGGGAGCGGTGCGGCGGGGAAAGCAGCGGGGGCCTCCTCCCTCCCTCCTTCCTTCCCAGCTGGCAGCGCACTCCGGGCCTCGCCGGCCGGCCAGCTCCCTCCCCATCTGTCTATGTCTTTTTCTGACTCCAGCGCTACCTTCCTGCTCAACGAGGTAACTTAACGGGCACCGCGCAGCCGCCGCCATTGCCATCGCCTCTCATCTAGCTGGATCTGGAGAGCGAGAAGGCGGCGGTGGCGAGGGCGAGGAAGGCGCTTGGGAGCGGCGCGGCGGGGAAAGCAGCGGGGGCCGCCTCCCTCCCTCCTTCCTTCCCAACTGGCAGCGCACTCCGGGCCTCGCCGGCCGGCCGGCTCCCTCCCCATCTGTCTATGTCTTTTTCTGACTCCAGCGCGCACCGTTTTTTCCAATATAAGACATACCCCGAAAGTAAGACATAGTGGGGCTTTTGGGGATAAAAAGAAAGTAAGACACTGTCTTACTTTCGGGGAAACACGGTAGGTGCAGGATTTTACTTTTCTCTACATTGAACTTCATTTTGTTTGTTTGAGTCCATTGTAAAAGTCTGTCTAGATCTTTCTGTATTCTGAGTCTATCCTCTGGGATATTGGTCACTCCCACCAGCTTGGTATCGTCTGCGAATTTAATGAATTCCCCCTCATCTAGGTCATTGATAAATATGTTAAAGAGTACTGGGCCTAGGACTACTCGTTGGGTGCGGTTGATCAGCCAGTTTTCAATCCATGTTGTTGTGTTACTGTCAACCCCATTTTTCTTTACTTTGCAGAGTAGTAGTAGTAATAGTAGTAGTAGTAGTAGTAGTAGTAGTAGTAATAATAATAATAATAATAATAATAATAATAATTTATTAGATTTGTGTGCCGCCCCTCTCCGAAGACTCGGGGCGGCTCACAACAATGATAAAAAAACAATATTATAGTGAACAAATCTAATATTAAAAAGAAGTATATAAAACCCTATCATATTGAAAAACAAACAACACATACATACCAAACATAAAATATGGGGAAAGCTATCTCAACTCCCCCATGCCTGGCGGTATAGGTGGGTCTTGAGCAATTTACGAAAGACAAGGAGGGTGTGGGCAGTTCTAATCTCCGGGGGGAGTTTATTCCAGAGGGCCAGGGCCGCCACAGAGAAGGGACCCGGAGAAGGCGAACTCTGTGGGACCTTATCGGTTGCTGGGATTCGTGCGGGAGCAGGCGGTTCAATGCCATATAGGGCTTTAAAGGTGATAACCAACACTTTGAATTGTGACAGGAAACTGATCAGCAGCCAATGCAGGCCACGGAGTGTTATAGAAACGTGGGCAAATCTGGGAAGCCCCACGATATCTCTCGGGCTGCATTCTGCACAATATGAAGTTTCCAAACACTTTTCAAAGGTAGCCCCATGTAAAGAGCGTTGCAGTAATCGAACCTCAAGGTGGTGAGGGCATGAGCAACTGTGAGCAATGACTCCCTGTCCAAATAGGGCCGCAACTGGTGCACCAGGCGAACCTGGGCAAACGCCCTCCTTGCCACAGCCGAAAGATGATGTTCCAATTCAGCTGTGGATCGAGGAGGACACCCAGGTTGCGTACCCTCTTTGAGGAGGTCAGTAGTTCCCCCCCCAGGATGATGGACGGACAGATGGAATTATCCTTGGGAGGCAAGACCCACTGCCACTCCATCTTGTTTGGGTTGAATTTGAGTTTGTTAACACCCATCCAGGCGCCAACAGCCTCCAGGCACCGGCACATCACTTCCACTGCTTCGTTGACTGGACATGGGGTGGAGATGTATAACTGGGTATCATCGGCATATTAATGATACCTCACCCCATGCCCTTGGATGATCTCACCCAGTGGTTTCATGTAGATATTAAATAGCAGGGGGGAGAGGACCGACCCCTGAGGCACCCCACAAGGGAGAGACCTAGAGGTCGACCTCTGACCCCCCACTAACACCGACTGCGACGACCAGAGAGGTAGGAGGAGAACCACTGGAGAACAGTGCCTCCCACTCCCAGCCTCTCCAACCAGCACAGAAGGATACCATGGTCGATGGTATCGAAAGCCTCTGAGAGGTCAAGAAAGAAGCACCAGGACAGAGGACAAGCCCCTGTCCCGGGCCCGCCAGAGATCATCCATCAACGTGACCAAAGCAGTTCCTGTGCTGTAGCCGGGCCTGAATCCAGACTGTTGAGGACCTAGATAATCGGCTTCTTCCAAGGACCACTGGAGTTGGAGTGCCACCACTTTCTCAACAACCTTCCCCATAAAAGGGAAGGTTGGAGACTAGATGGTAGTTATTAAGCACGGCTGGGTCCAGGGAAGGCTTCTTGAGGAGGGGGCGCACAAGTGCCTCCTTATAAGGGGCTGAAAAGGACCCCCTCCCCAAGGAGGCATTGACAATCTCCTGGACCCAGTTCCATGTCACCTCTTGGCTGGCCGAAACCAACCAAGAAGGACACGGATCCAGTAGACAGGTGGTGGAACTCACAGCTCCAATGGCCTTGTCCATCAGGTGTCACCCAGTCAAACTCCTCCCAGACAGATGGACAAAGACCTTTAGCCCCAGTTACCTCGCCTGACTCATTGTCAGCCGATATTGCTATGCAATTGGAGTTAAGGTCCGCCCGGATCCGAGCGACTTTATCAGCAAAAAATGAGTTAAATTCCTCAGCACTACCCTGCAAGGGCTCCCCAACTCCCCCCCTGATTTAGAAGGGAGCGGGTCACCCTAAACAGAGTGGTCGGGCAGGATTCCGCTGATGCAATCAAGGCGGCATGGTATGCGCATCTTGCCTCCTTGAGCGCCACTTTGTAGGTCTTAATAAAAGCTCTTACAAGTGTTTGATCGGATTCGGATTTACTCTTCCTCCATCACTTCTCTAGACATCTCTTCTGACGTTTCAACTCCCGGAGCTCTTCGTTGAACGATGGAGCTCTACGGGGTCTAGTGCCACAGAGAGGTTGCAATGGCGCAATTCGGTCAAGAGCCTCCGCTGCAGCCTTGTTCCAGGCCTCAGCAAGAGACTCTGCTGAGCTGTGGATGAGTGAATCTGGTAAAACCCCAAATGCCCTCTGAAAGCCCTCAGGGTCCATCAGGCGTCTGGGTCGGAACCTCCTAATTGTGATCCACCTTGTTATACACTTTGCTAAAGTCTAGGTATATTAAGTCCACTGCATTTCTCTGGTCAATTGATTTGGTCACAGTGTTGAAAAATGAGATAATAATAATTAATAATAATAATTTATTAGGTTTTTATGCCGCCCCTCTCCGAGAACTCGGGGCGGTTCACAACAATAATAACAATGTAGAAATCCAATATGTAAAAACACAATTTAAAAATTCTTATTAATAAAATAATCACACAACCCAATCAAACCATATATAAAACAGTAGTTAAGGGAGGTGTCAATTTCCCCATGCCTGGCAGCAAAGGTGAGTTTTCAAAAACTTACAAAAGGCAAGGAGGGTGGGGGTGGTTCTGATCTCCAGAGGGAGTTGGTTCCAGAGGGCTGGGGCCGCCACAGAGAAGGTTCTTCCCCTGGTCCCCACCAGACGACATTTTTTGTAAATAGGGACCATGCCAGCTCATTTTCAATCATCTGGTAGTTCTCCTGTGATCCAGGATTTTTGAAAGATGTGGTACAGAGGTTCAGCGATGACATCTGCTAGTTCCTTTAGGACTCTGGGATGTAGTCCATCTGGTCCTGGTGGTTTGTACTTATTAGGTTCCAATAGGTGGTCTCTTACTATATTTTTATTAAAGTACAGTTTTGTTCCAGTTTTGATTTCTGCAGCTGCGGTACAATTCCATTGTTTTGTATTTTCTTTGTTAGTGAAAACAGACGCGAATAATGTGTTGAGTAGTTCTGCTTTCTGTTGTCTGTTATTTCTTTGCCATCTTCTCTTTTTAGTGGACCAACTGTTTCCTTGGTTTTTTGTTGTTGTTGTTGTTTATGTGTTGGAAGCCGCTTTTTAAATTGTCTTTGACTTTTGTTGCTAAGTTTAGTTTATACTGGGCTTTTGCTGTCCTGATTTTTTTTCTTTGTAGATTCTGGCTGTCTGTTGGTACTCTGCCTTGGTTAATTCAGTTTAATGGATATGGAAAGAAATATACAAAGTAATATCACTTAAAAAAAGGAAATAGTTCAGGAGTGTTTTACAAAACTATACTTAACTGTTAAACAAAATTTCACCTCTCTGTTGGAAATACACTGTTGTGGTTGGCTGGGGCCATCTAATCAGAGAAGACCCATCTGGCTGGAGGAGGAATCAGATCATGAACCAGAAGGAGAAAGCGATGAGGAAGGGGTTGGAAAGGCAGAGAAGGAAATGGAGCCGGTCAGATCTCCAGCCAGAGTTTCATCTAAGTCAGACAGGGAGGACATAATGAACAATCCTTTTCTCAATGTCTAGGTAAGGAGAATGTTGGGACACCAAGAGCAGCTGCGCAAATGCAGAAACAGATTTTAGGTCACAGGTGTTAAGAATTAAAGACACTGCTGCAGCTTTGAAAAAGGAGAGGTTTTGCAGATGACGGTGTGGGAATTTATTGTTCAGTTTTTGGAGAAAGACTTTGATGAATTGTGATTTCATGTTTGCTTTGGATATCTTTGGACATTCTGACATTTAAGCCATGAATTAGAATAGAATAGAATAGAATTATTTTTTTTTATTGGCCAAGTGTGATTGGACACACAAGGATTTGATTGGACACACAATTATTTGGCTGACTTGAGTAATTAACTCTGACCTGTTGGACTCATAAACTAACATTTGCTCTGGCAGACGCAGAGGCTTGAAGCCTTCTGTAAATAAAGAAAACCTCTTTGCTTTCTTTTTACAAGCCTGCGAGTGTGTTTGATTAATTGCTTCGTTTCTGGGCAGCCTGGCAGAACATACACATGGTACATATTACCATATGTGGTAGATGTGCAAAAAAGCAAAGAAATTTTGGGTCAAAATCAGAAAAATAATAGAGGATATAATAAAAATGTGTATTAACTGGAAACTGGAACTCTATTTATTAGGAATTATTACAGGTAACTACTTGAAGGAAATATATTATCTAATAGTACATATAGTCACAGCCACTAGAATAACGTATGCAGCAAAATGGAAACAAAATGATACACCAAATGATAAGGAAATCTTGAAAAAATTCTCGACTACACAGAGATGGACAGAATGACTAAGGAGCTGCAAGATAAAGAAGAATCTGAATATTATTTAACAAAGAACAGACTGTACAAATGGTTAAATAATAAGGATAATAAAATCCAAGAGGTGTAAATATCAAATATCAACCATCTATAAATATATAGAAAATATATAGAAAATAAAAATATGTATATGTATTAGATAGATATATAAACAATATATATGTGAATATTATTAAACCAATTTTAACTGTAACAATAACAATATATGTTTGTATGTTGTGTTATATTTTAATCTAATAAAAAAGGACAGTTCCAGTACAAATTGGAATGTAACATCCTTGTTTATTAAAATGTATTTTGACCTGTTTGAAGAGAATGTGATTTTTCACCGGCACAATTAAATTGATAAAGAGAATCTTACATTAACTCTTTTTAATAAATATTGATAGTATGTATTCTACTTAAATTTCCCTGCTATTCTTTTTGGCATCCATAGAAAAAAAAAGTTCAGTTCTAAAACAGTGTATCAAGTTTTAATTGAATTTTCACTGGATACTGTTTCTAATCGTTTTCCCCCTCCCTCATATTCTCTTATTTTAGTTGCTTGGTGCAATTTATTACCCTGTGTTAGATGCAACTTTTGTTATGGTGGCCCGTGATCCAGAAAACAAAAGGTAATATTCCTAGCAGTTTATTTTAAAAATTCAGTGAGGAATGCAAGTGATGGTAAAAGTTGATGAACCTATTAACCTTCAATTATCGTGGAACTTCAACTCACGGGGAGAGTGCGCAGTGGGGGTAGTAGGTTTATCAACTATTTATTGAAAACTTAATAGTTTTTTTATTGTCCTTTCTTAGTATGACCCTTAATTACTTTTAAAATAGGAAATAATTAAATAGTATGTTTTTACCCATAAACGCTTTAAACATTTTAATCGTTATCTAGAACTGAACTTTTATAGCATTTAAAGAAAATTGAGCTACTTGCCTAATCTGTTATCATACATTCAGTACATTTGAGTCCTAGGTTTTAAAGAACTCCAGAATATGTAAAGGCTACTAACATATTATGTTAGTATTGGTGACTTATTTGTTTACTTATACTGTTTATTTTGCCATAACTAGAGTTCTCTGAATAGCATTTGGCCACTTAAAATGTGTAAAACAAAATAATTCCATTCAAATCAATTCAAAAAGAAAAAAAGTAGAATAGCAGAACAAAGCCAGATAGAAGATAAAAATCAGGAGCATCAATATTAATGGCAATAAAAGCTATAAGGCAGCAATAAAATGATTGATATAAAATACCAAATTATGTCAGTCTTTGTAGCTGTATAGTATTTTATATTGAAGGCAAAAAGGAATTTTAGAGTGCAAAGGTAATGAATGTAGCTCTTATTTACAATTCCTTATAGCAGCTGGACCTTATTGTGGATTTTTCAGCTATTGTAGGATTCATAGACATACTTAACCCCTGACAGGTGTCATGTTTTCACTTCCCTACATGTTCTGCAGCATGTTTTGCCTTGAAGGAAGGCCCTCCTCCCCTCATAAAAGAAGAAAACATGACCAGCAAATACTCAAACACAATACAAATAATTAAATCAGAAACAGTTTAACTAAAACAAGAGGAAAGGAAAAAAACTTGCCTGACTCATTAACAAAATGTATAGCCCCATAGTGCTCAGGTGGACACTTGAAGGAAAGGTTACTGCAAAATCTCCATTTCCTCCCGACTAGATGGGACTCAGGAGGCAGAGAATAACTTTTTCTCTGCCCAATAGAGCTGAATAGGAAAAATTAAGCCACCAGTACACAGGATTAAACATCACTAAGGCAGTTGTTAGACAGAAAACCCCAGAAAGGGTATAAAAATTCATGTTTGGATATCAATCATTCTAGCTAGCTGGGAAATCATGCTGAATGTCACTCAACTTGGTTTCTTGTCATTAAATTTCTTTCTGGCAGCTTGCTTCTTGATTTAATATTGTTCCTTAAAGTACTGATTATTGTGTCCCAGTGGGAAGAATTCTAATCGGGGAGTATTTCCCTCCCAACATTCTTCAGATTTAAAGTGCTACATTGTCCTAGTGGACTTTATTGACCGTCCTCTTTAGATCATTGTCTTTTTAAATTAAATAATTTGTGTTGTTTAGTAATAAGAAAAAATGTTGTTTTAAAACACTAAAATAGGCATGCAGAGTTCTCATTGCAAATGAACTTCTACATAAGTAATTATGCTAGATTGCAGCCAAAAACTTTTCATTCCGTCCACCACTGTAATGCATATTTTATTTTATTTTATTTTATTTATTCTTTGTCCAATATACAATACATATGATTTGATTTTTTTCAAATATATCCTCAGACCAGCATTTGTCAATCCATTAATTGCTGAAACCCCAGAAGAGGAAAACCTCTTCAAGGAAGGAGAAAGTAAGTACTTTCCTAGCCTGTTTTTTTTTTTTTTTTGGGGGGGGGGGGGGGTTTAAAAATTTTGTTTTGTGGGCATTACTAAATAATTGGGGAAACATAGGTTCTTTGGGAGTGAAATAGTTTGGCACCTATAACAGTCTAAAACATGCTTGCAGATTTTATCAGTTTTGAAAAAGGATGAAATAAAGCTGTTGGAAGCCAATTGTCATTCATTTTACATGTTTCATTCCATTGATCAGAGAACAAGATCAGACGGCTTGAATCTAGTAGGGCTTCTTTACTGAAGGTTGCTCCTACTGCAGATGAAAGAAATATTATCCATAATATGTTCCTGAATACTCTGGATTCAAGGTAGGGAGTTCATTTATAAACATTCATTACAGATTTGATTGAATGATTGATTGATTGGATTTGTATGCCGCCCCTCTCCGAGGAGTCAATGCATTCCATGCCAGTAGTGGGATTCCATTTTTTCCCCCTACTAGTACTGTGGACATAGCTTGGTGGTGGGGTCATGTGACTGAGTGGTCATGGCCAACTTGATGGTTACTTATGGCCACGGCCACTCAGTCACATGACCCCCCACCAAGTCACACCAACAGATCCTGGTAGGAAAAAAGAATTGAACTTACAGCTATTGTAGCCTTTCTTTCTATCTATTTTCTGCCCAGACCTGGCCTTATCTGTCAAAGGCCTCCTCTTGCATGCTGCCACTCTCCCTTTGCCAGTTGCATGTGTTGCCCTGTTTCCCCTTTTTCACAGGCCCCGGCTCTAAGAGCTGCCACCTCTTTGCCAGCTGCTTCCCGGCAGCAGTGGATGGCTGGAGCCTGCCGAAAACTATCAGCTGTCTTGAAAGCACCGAAAAAGCTGATGCCATGCCATCACCGCCCTGTTCTTCACATTGGCTGTGCACGCACACCCCATTGCCTGTTGCCCCAACGGCAATATGGTGCGTCTCTGTGGCCCCAGCCCCCAACCAAAGGTGAAGGGTAAGCGGGTGGCATGTATTGGTCACCTTTATTAAGTTGAGCAGGCATTGGCGAGGTGACTGGTGAGGCAATTATCTCGGCTGCATGGGAAGGTGACATATATAGGGCAGGGGAGGACAGGACGAGTGCTGAATAGCTAGAAGGGGTGACCATTGACTAGGCAGGCAGAGCAACTGAGTGGCAGGTGGGCCGGGCAAGCAGTGAGTGGGCGAACGGGCAGTTGGGTGTGGGGCCACCCAGATGTGGTATTTACCAATTCAGCAAACCAGTTCAAATTGCCAGTACCAATTCGCCCGAACCAGTCCAAACCAGTCGAATACCTCTTCTGAAGTATACAGTGTTAGGATTACACTTTGGAGGACTCCCAGACAGTGTGATGCTCACAGTTATACGGCTATGATTACATAGAGTCAGGATTAATTTTTTTCTGTTATAAGTGCACTGTGTGTAACTTAGGTTCAGTCTCTCAGCTTAATATACTTCACAAGATGGTTGTTATAGAAAAGAATTGAAGGAGAGACAGTTTGAAAGCAGAATATGTTTATAGTATAGTGATGGGAAAGAATAACAAGATATTCCTGGATTCTTCAACATCTATATCAAATATGAGGTCTCCAGATACTGTATTGCAGTGCCATCAGTCATCTTACTTAGGCATTAGAGAAGACAAGGTAAGATATGTAGGTGAACCTAAGGTCCTGTTCCCATTCACAGCATGTGGATGAAGTAGTATCCATATAGTCTTAGGTAAAGATTGAAATTCACAATATTGGATAGGGCAGTGTTCTTAACAATGTTATATGTATTTCTCCATTTCTAGGACACTAAGTTTTCATAGTCGGGTATTACCACCCAATTCAGTATGGATGCAAGATACAAAATTAAAGGGTTTGGAGATCTGCCATCCACAGGTATTTACTGATCAGTATTTACTGATGATGCAGACTAATCCTTTTGTTTAACTCTTGCTTCAAGTTACATACATTATATGCATCACTTCGTGTATATTGCAACTTATTTGGAGGAAGCAGCATTGTTAAGCAATAGCTTTTACGTATGTGTTTGCCTTTAAGTATTTATTTATTTGTTTGTTTGTTTGTTTGGCTTATATGCTGCCCCTCTCCAAAGATTCAGGGTGGCTTACAGCATATAAAAGTTCAAAAATAGATTCAAAAGTCCAATATTAAAATCTAAAAGACCCAATTAAGAACCATACACTCACACTCATTCTTACCACAGTCATACTAACGGACGGAGCAAAATGTTAAAGCTCAATGGTTCCAGGCCTGCCAGCAAAGGTAAGTTTTTAGGGCCTTCCGGAAGGCCAGGAGAATGGGGACAGTGTGAATCTCCGGGGGGAGTTACTTCCAGAGGATCAGAGCTGCTACAGAGAAGGCCCTTCCCCTAGGGCCCACCAGCCGGCATTGCTTGGTTGATGGGACCTGGAGAAGGCCAACTCTGGGGCTCTAACTGGTCGTTGGGATATGTGAGGCTGAAGATGATCCCATAGGTAGCATGGTCCTAAACCATGTAGGACTTTATAGATAACAACCAACACTTTGAATTGCATTTGGAGACGAAACCAGCAGCCAATGCAGCTTGCAATGTAGATATATGGGCAAACATTTGTAGGCCCATAACAGCTCTAGCGGCTGCATTTTGGACTACTTAAAATCTCCGAATATTCTTCAAAGGTAGCCCCATGTAGAGAGCATTGCATTAATTGATCCCCAAGGTGATAAGGGCATGAGCGACTGTAAGGAGAGACTCCCTGTCCAAATAGGGCCACAACTGGTGCACCAGCTGAAAACGCCCCCCTCGCCACAGCTGAGAGATGGTGTTCTAAGCTCAGCTGTGGATTGAAGAAGACACCCAAGTTGCAGACACTCTCTGAGGGGGTTAAGAGCTCCCCCCCCCCAGGGTAATGGATGGATAGATGGGGTTATCCTTGGGATGGAAAACCTGCAGCCACTCCATCTTGTCAGGGTTGAGCTTAAACCTATTAACACCCAATCCAAACCCTAATAGCCTCCATACACCGGCAAATCACTTCCACTGCTTTACTGAGTAGACACAGGGTAAAGATGTACAGCTAGGTGTCATCAGCGTACTGATGGTAACTCATTCCGTGTTGTCGGATGATTTCACCCAGTGGTTTCATGTAGATATTAAACAGCGGGGAGAGAGGAACCCCACAGAAGAGGGACCTAGGAGCCGACTTCTCACCCGCTGCCAACACCAACTGCGACCGACCGAAGAGGTAGGATGAGAACCACCGTAGTACAGTGCCTCCCACAGTCGGTGCAGAAAAATACATGGTCGATGGTATCGAAAGCTGCTGTGAGGTCAAGAAGCACCAGGATAGAGGAGTGACCCCACCAGAGATCACCCGTCAGTGTGACCAAAGCAGTTTCCATGTTGTAGCTAGGCCTGAATCTGGACTGCTGAGGATCGAGATTATAAAAGTTAGGGTTGATTCATGGTGATTGCCTAGAGAAGACCCTGCAGTTTTCTTGGCAAGGCTTCTTGGAAATAGTTTGCCATTTTCAGGGCTCAGAGTGACTGGACCAAAGTCACCCAGCTGGCTTCATACCTAAGACAGGACTAGAATTCACAGTCAACCAGTTTTTAACTGGATGCTTTAACCACTATACCAAACTGGTTCTTGAGCAATATCTTATTAGCCAAAAAAAAAGCACTTGAATCAGGCACAGTTACTGGGAATCATGCAAAGATAGTTCTATGGCTCTTATCAGTCCCCCCCCCCCCTTCTAGAACATAATTACGTGCTTCATATGCTCCCACATTGGTTTTAGCAGAATGTTCTGGAGATTTGACTAAATAGCTTCATGCTTGTTATTATAAGCTCTGTGTCTGCTGATTTTGGCGTTTTGCACAGAGTAACGATAAGTATGTAATTCTTCTAGAGCAAAAGTAGCATTTCAATTGATAGATATAATAAATCCTTGTTTATCTCATCTTGTTTTATAATCTACAGCTGACTAGGGTATTGTGGTTCTGAGTTTTCAGAGGGTCCATAATTCTGCATTTTGAATATTTTAATGGAATATTTTAATAATACAAATTACTTGTAATTTTAAAGAGCTGAGGATGTATGCATGTAGGTGTATACTGTCAGGGTTTTTCGAACTGTGTCTTGGGATTCTGTGTATGTGTGTGCGTATGTATTGGTTGTAATAGCTGTGGTGGAGGATGTCACTTTTTAAACTTAATCTATTTATACAAAGAGAATGTGAATTCTGTCAGTCTTTCCTGGACTTTGTCTGTACCCTGAGGGCAATTGCATTTTTATAAAGTTTTAAAATCTCTTTAATACATACATTTTAATTATTAAAAGTAAGTGGCATATTTGTTTCTTGCCCAATTCTAGCCCCAATGAAATTATTAAGAAATCTATTTATCATTTTAGGGAGTAATTGTACTACAGTAGAGGGTCTGATAACCCGTCTTTAGTAATTTGTGTAAATGCTCAAAATTAATTCATCCTATGGATATTTTTGAAATGTAGGAACGTAACATTTTCAACAGAATCTTTGGAGGCTTTCTCATGAGAAAAGCATATGAACTTGGATGGGCTGCTGCCTACAGCTATGGGTAAGTATTAGGCTATCTCTCTCTTCCTTTCACTTGAAATATGCCAGAATATTAGAGAAGGGCTATGTCAATCTCTTTTCTCATCTAGCATCTCTTCCCAGGCTTTTAGGATAAGGGGTTCTCTTCTTCCCTTGCTTGGTCACTTTGCACAATCTGAGCAAGAAGCATAATGAACTTTAAATCAGTGTAAACTACTTATTAAATATTTTTCTAAGTCACATCTCATCTTTTCTCATTCTAAAACTGAATTGAATTGACTAAAAATGTACATTGTTTAAAATGTTACAAGTTGTCTTTGACTTATGATACAATTGAGCCCAAAATTTCTGTTAAATGAGACCCTTGTTAAATGAGTATTGCCCCATTTTATTGTCTTTCTTGTCACAGTTGTTAAGTGAATTATTGCAATTGTTAAGTTAGTAACACAATTGTTAAGTGAATCTGACTTGCCCATTGACTTTGCTTGTTAGAAGGTCGCAAAAGGCAATCACATGACCCTGGGACATTACAACAATAATTGAGCCAGTTGCCAAGTGACCATGGAGATGGTGTAGTAGTTGTAAGTGTAAAAAATGGTCAAACGTCAATTTTCTCAGCCCTATTGTATCTTTGAAAGATCGCTAAATGAACTGTTATAAATTGAGGACTATCTGTATAAGCAGGCTGGTGGGAAGATGCTGGAAAGATTGGGGAGCGGACCACTGGGCCTATCAATGGCAGCTATGGGAAAATGCTGAAGCCATTGGGATAGACAAGTTGGTGGGGAGATGCTGAAAAGAGGGATGGCTAGCAAAAATAGCAGCCATGGAAAGATTTTTGGAAAATTGGAACTGGAAAAGACTTTGGAGGTCTTTTAAGCCAAGCAGGGGACCGTATACCATTTCAGGCAAGTGGAAAATCTCCAGTGATGTAGCACTCACAACTTCTGATGGCAAGCTGTTCTACTTGTCCTCACTGTTAGGAAGTTTCTTCTTAATTCTAGGTTATTTCTCTCCGTGATTAGTTTCCATTATTTTTTATCCTGCCCTCTGGTGCTTTGGAAAATCATTTGACCCTCTCCTCCTTGTGGCAACCTCTCAAATACTGACTGGAATCACTGTAATTATTAATTTAGTAACGTAATTGTTAAGTGAATCTTGATTCCTCACTGACCTTGCTTGTCAGAAGATTGCAGAAACATGACCCTGGGACACTACAATTATCATAAATTTATGCAAGTTACCAAGTGATTTTGATCATATGACCATGGGGATGTTGCAATGATCATGTGAAAAAACAGACATAAATACTTTTTTCAATTCTGTTGTAACTTTGGTCACTAAGTGAATGGTTGTAAGTAAAAAACTACTTGTATTGAGTTCTCAGAGCAATCAATATTACCAATGCAAGATTGTGGCAGCTGTAAGAAGCAATATTTAATTAATAAATAAACAAGCAGCATTGCAATAAAGTCAAATCAATAGCTATTGATTATGTTACTAGACAGTATATAAGGAATAGATATCACCACTGCAGAGAAACAAGGAAATGTTAAGAGTTTACTGCTAGCTATAAGAGCTGCAATAGAGAAAAGACAGAAGAAAGGATAATTTGCAGATGATGTTGATGGAAAAATTAGTTTGAGTCTATGTTATCTTGTACAGTTCCAAAGATTTATGCTTCCGGGAGGCATCCTTTTTTAGTTGTACTCTTTAGTACTTGATCAAGTTTCGCTTACAAAGGAAATTATTAAGATCATATCTAATGTTACCAGTCATGTATTTTTATATTCAAATATGGAGATGTATGTTCTAGCACTGGTGGAAAGGAAAACAAGTACAGTATAAATCAAATAATTTTTTATTAGAAATCATGGAATTCCACATAATAGTTCACCTTGTTCCTAAATAATATATATGAGGGTTATTTTTACTTGTAGTTATCTTCTAGTAATAGCTTATTAACTGTAAAATCAGCTCTTTCGGTATTTAAGCTGATTTTAGCTTAGTGAAATAATAGTCTTTATACTTGCTAGTGTGTAAGAAGTTATGAATTTGAGCTATAAACAAGATGGTTCCTTAAGATTTTTTTACTGGATTGTCATGAATACCTAAAAATCTGTAGTCCAAGGAGTTTGGAAAATATGCACAATTAAATTTCTATTTTATAAACTAATATTTTATATAATTTATTAACAAATATCAGAATCCTAATACGGAATATAATTTAAAATATAAAACAATCCATGTCCATCTTTTATATGTATGTATAAATATGCATAATTACAGTATTTTTTTTGTATACCAGAAACTCCAGACCTTATGTGGTAGCCGTAGATGATATTATGTTTCAAAAACCAGTTGAAATTGGATCCTTACTATTACTTTCTTCCCAGGTAATAGATTAAATATATTAATAGATCAAACTACAGTAATTTAAAGTGTTTGAATTACTCTACCATTGAACATTAAGAAGTTGGATAAATACTGATATTTAAATAGAGGAAGTCCTTGACTTAAATAGAAATTGGGACTGAAATTTCCATCAATAAGTGATATGGTTGTAAAGCGTGACTACTTCACTAGCAATCTCTGTAATCATGATGGTTACGTAAGGCAATTTCTTGCTATCTTCCCATAAACAAAGTCAATGGGGAAGCCAGAAGGAAGTTGCAAATCCCAATCTGGCTGGCAGGTAAATGACCCGCATTGGGGGGGGGGGAGGGGTTGAGGAGAGAGCAAGGGGGTGCTCAGAATTATGGGAGAGGGTGTATGAGGGTGTATGAGGGTACAGGAGTATTCAAATGGCTGGCACAGTACAAACATAGAGCTGCTGGCAGAGAGTACAAGGATGGGGAAGAATTTCCCCACTGACTTGCAACCTTCCTTGATGTCTTTTCCATTGACTTTCTTGACATTCTCAGTCATCTGGGCCACAGTTGTTCCAAAGATACTTTTTCAAGAGGCAACTGGACTTTCTGGTTTTTCTTTGAAGACGTTTCGCTAAAAGAACTAAAACATATCAAGGAAGCCCTTAGACTAGAACCTGTGGCTATTCCACATAGGCCTTCATCAAAAGATCTACAGGAGCTCCTCTATAACAGACAATGAAGAGAATAATAAAAAAGGAAAGTCATTCCATAAGTTGCAAGCATATCAGAAAAGCTCGGGAGGATTTTCAGCCAACATAACATACATGTACACTTCAAACCCAAGAATGAACTAAAGCAGAAACTTATCCACCCCAAAGATAAAGCACCCAGATGCAAACAACAATATGGTATATGCAGTACAATGCAGTGAGCCATGTGTAAATCTGTATATTGGAGAAACAAGACAACCACTTCATAAACAAATGGCACAAGATAGAACAAACCTATTAGGACTAGATTCAGCAGTCCTTCTGCATTAAAAAAACAAAGTCCATTATTTTGAAGACAACTAAGTCCACATTTTGGACAGAGGAAAGAGGGGTCGAACAGGCCATCTATTTCAAAATTGACCAGCTCTCATCATCTATCTCCAGTTTACAACACAGTCCTTTTAACAGTTAACGAGTCTTCGGAGAGGGGCGGCATACAAATCCAAATAATAAATAATAATAATAAATAAGTTCCAAGAAGGCTCTGCACTCATTTGCACCATTTAGTTGATCCTGATGCCACAGATAAACCTCCAGGTCGTAACAACTCTCTAAATAAAATAATGCAAATGACCAGCTGTCTGCAAGGAATACAAATTCCATTTAGATTAACAGGTTAACAGAGTTGGAAGGGATCTTGTAGATCTTCTAATCTAGCCCAACCCCCTGCTCAAGCAGATACTAATCATTTCTGACAAATGCCAATCCAGTCTCTTCTTGAAAGCTTCCATTGATGAAACTCCCACAACCTATGAAGGCAAGCTGTTCCATTGGTTAATTGTTCTCATAACCCACCATCCAGTGAAAACTGAAGAAGCTTCTTAAATGAGAAATGAAACATCTTCAAAGAAAAACCATAAAGGTCAGTTGCCTCTTGGAAAAGCACCTTTATTGCAGATGGTGGTTATGTAAGAGTGAGGAGCTTGGCAACCAGTTCGAAGTGTGAACTAGTTGCCAAGTGTCCAGATTGTGATCACATAATCAGTGGGGTGCTGAGATGGCTGGAACTTCAGTGTCCAGACAGCTGGTATAACCTATCCTCATAACTTTGAACTATTGCTAAACAAATTGTTGTAGATGAGTACTATATGTAATAAAATGTCATGCATACTTTATTCATTTTTGAAATTCTATACCCAATAACTAATTGATCTTAATTTTTAATTTGTAAAGGTTTGTTATACTGAAAAA
Source organism: Erythrolamprus reginae (assembly GCF_031021105.1). Taxonomy (NCBI): domain Eukaryota; kingdom Metazoa; phylum Chordata; class Lepidosauria; order Squamata; family Dipsadidae; genus Erythrolamprus; species Erythrolamprus reginae. The sequence goes on from NC_091953.1 coordinate 78,883,415, forward strand.
AACAACATCCAGGTTCGGGTGCATAGTGAAGTTTATGATCCAGACACCAGGGTACACCATACAACCAATGTCTTCCATTTCACATTTATGATAGAGAAGGAAATACCAGATGTTGTTCCCAAGACATATGGTGGTGAGTAATCAATTCAATATCTCACTGTCTATGTGAGTAAAAAAATAATTTATAATTAATGAATTTAAAAGTAGTGATCTTTAGAAATATGAGCCTGCTTGTTTATCTGGTATATAACATACTAATCCAGTGATAGCAAACCTATGGCACACATGCCAAAAGTGATACACGGAGCCATATCTGAGGACATACAAGTCATTTCCCTAGGTCAGCTTCAGCGCACATGCATGTGCTGGCAAGCTGATTTTCAGCCTTCTTTTTGGCTCTTTTCACTCTCCCCAGGCTTCCGGCTCTCTGCAAGGAGGCAGTTGTGCACCCCTCCTCAAGAGGCCTTCCCAGGACCCAGCTATTTTGAACAACTATTGTCCTGTCTTCATATATATTGTCTGCATTTACAATGTTGTACGCTGCCGAGTCGCTTCAAGAGGGGCGGCATATAAGTCAAACAAACAAACAAACGCCTCCTGTATCCTGCGGATGGCAAAAATCAGCCCAACAGGCCTACCAGAAGTCTGAACTTCCGGTTGGCCCATTTTTTTGCCATCCCCGGAGTTCAGAAAAACCTCTTGAAGTCTGGGGACGGCAAAAAATGGCTCAGTGGGCTACCAGAGGTCCGGAGGCTTCAGTGAAGCCTGTGCTCATGTGTGGGGGGAGCAGCATGTGTGGGGGTTGTGTGCATGCATGGCAGACAGCATGGGGGGTTGTGCACATGCATAGGAGGAGGGCATTGCATTATGGGTGTGGGCACATGCACACACGTTTGGCACCCAAGCCAAAAAAGCTTCACAATCACTGTTCTAATCTATGCCATCAGTTTTCAGATTATTTTCAGTATTTCATCTGTCATTCATTCATTCATTCATTCATTCATTCATTCATTCATTCATTCATTCATTTATTTGGTTTATATGCTGCCCTTCTCCGAGGACTCGGGGCGACTTACAACATATAAAAAACAACAGAATGCAATAGATAAATTCAATTAATTACACTAAACAAACAATCTAAACTCCCCAGATATGTTAAAATCAATCATACACATTCAGACAACAGCCATACAGACATTCGTCGGCCAGGGTGTTATTATCTATTGGTATTGATCTTCAGTTATACAAATTATTTTAAATTAAAGAACTAATTATCTTCTTATGATGATAAAGACAGGAACACTTGTTTTATCTATCTGGAAAGCACAGACTTAAAAAATTAAGAAAATGAATATTTAAAGAAAATTGTGAAAACTAAAAAAGCTCTGAGCATCCAACTAATCATGTGATCTTATGAAACTTGATATTTGTGCTTTTCTTTCAGAATCTATGTTGTATTTGGATGGAAAACGGCACTTTGATTCAGTTATGAAAGAAAACACAACATAGAATCAGCACAGAATTATAGCTTTGGATGGCCTTGGAAACTTCAAACATAGTGGCTATCAGAAAGAACAGAAAAGCGTTTTTACTCCAAAAACAGTACTATCATAAAGGTTTTAGATTTCTATCCAAGTATTTTTATTACTATTTCCACAACTATTTTAATGTTCTTATTGCATATATTCTTCATATGTTTAAGCATAAAACAAATATAGAATATCTTGCTGAGGGTCCAATTGTGATTGGGATGGGCAAAATATTGTATAAATAAATAATCAGTAGCAAAAGAAAAAAAGTTACTTTTGAGTAGGAATTATACAAAATAGTATAGAATAATGCTTCTGAATATCTCTCATACTTTAAAAAACTTGTACGTTATTTAACCTCAACATATAGTGTAGATACTATATTGGACTAATTAAGACATTTCCCCCCTTTCCCTTTGGATCCATAAAAAAACTCATTGTGCTGATTGATACTTGTTTTTTAAGGTTTTTAAGATTACCGTTTTCTGGAAAATAAGATTCCCTGGAAATAAACCCTAGTTTGATTAATAGGGAATATTAAGCCCTATTCCAAAATAAGCCCTAGTTAAGACCCCATCAGTCTCCATCCTACTTTTGGGTTGCTTGTGGCTGCAATGGGACAGGAGGGCGCATGGCAGCCTCACGAGGTGAGGTGAGGCATGTGGGGGGCGCTGCCACAGATGCCCTGGACCCATGTACTTCAAGGCCCCCACAGGCAGGACACTGCAACTTCCCCTTGCCCATTCAATGACCTGCCTGCCTGCTTACCTCTTCCCTTTCACTCCCTTCTCAAGCCGGATGCCATGCTATGGAGCACAGGTATCAAACTCAATTACATTGAGGGCCACGATTGTGCTTGACCTTGGATGTATGGGTGTGTGTGTGCATAGTCGGGCTGTGTGGCAGGACTTTCCCCAGACCCTCCCTTCCTCTTATTATAATTCTCCCTCCCTCCCTCCTTTCCTCCCCTCTTTCCTTTTCCTTGCTTGCTCACTTCTCATCTTTCTTTTTTGTTGCCTTTCCTCTTTTCTCCTTCTATTTTGTTTTGCTTTTATAGTGAAAATGGAGGTTAGGAATGCCCCTGGGTCCCGTTTTTGGCCGCAACGGCCTCCAGCAATCCTCTGCCAGCGAAAACAGAAGTTGAGGTCATGCACAGCCCACCTAAGCTCTGTTTTTGTGGCAGAAGTACCACAGTGACCAGATCTAAGTACCACCATGGGCTGGATTCAACCCACAGACATTGAGTTTCACACCCCTGCTATGGGTGGGGGAAGCTTGGCCCCCTTACTCTGCTGTTTTGGAGCCAGGGGAAAGTGATGGCGAAAGGCCTCCACGGCTGCTGTGAATCAACCATGTCTGCTGCTGGAGGGGATTTTTTGTCCTCGCTGCCCTTGCCCCAACCTGCAGGTCACCTGTCTGGTAGTGACTGCTGTCTCCTCCTCCACCTGCTGCTTTGGTCCTGCTGCACCACTTGGCGCTGCTTGGTCTGTGTTTACTGTTTCAATGGCAGTTGACCTAGAGGGCTGCAGTTCTTGAGGCCAGTGGGTTTGCCACTGTGTTTCAGTACTGATTCCACCCTTGCCCTCCGCCAGACCTGGGCAGCTGTTGAAGTGAGATGGGCCCATTTTCACAACCTCCTTGGGGAGTTGCCTTGCCACCTGCTTTCAAGCCGGCGCTCCTCAGGGCAGGCTGTGTGCCTTGCTCTGTGCTCCACCCCGGAGAATGATTGAAACTTTGGCTTTTCTCCAGAAGGCTGATGTGACCCAGCAGGCAGAAAGGTATGACTTTTTGTCCGTCTCTTTGTGCTTTTCTGTTTTCTTTTTTTCCTAGATGGACCTTTTCCCACACCCTGCCCGCTTTGCTTTTCCCTTGTTTTATCACGTAGCAGGCGGCGTGTGTGCGGGGCCTGTGTGATGCCAACCTCAGCCCCTGCCTTGGCATCTCCAAAAATAAGCTCCAGTATTTATTTTGGTGCCCAAAAGAAAATAAGACTGAGACAAAGTGGACTTATTTTGGGGGAAAACAGTAGAAAATTTTGGCAAGGCTGGTTCCTTTTATTTGTACAAACCTCATTTTGTCCGGTACTGATAGTAAGATGTAATCCCTATGTAAAGTGCTGTTTTCCTAACAATAAACTATTAAGCTAATTTATTTATTTATTTATTGGACTTGTATGCTGCCCCTCTCCGTGGACTCGGGGTGGCTCACAACATATCAGTAACAAAACAGCATACAATAATATAACTAGATCCAATTAATATAAATAGTTAATTTAAAACATTATAAAAGACTAGACATTAAAATTATTCATACAAGTACAAACCATAAGCATACTAGACATTCAGTGGCCAAAGGCTGGCATCTAATGAGCCCAAACCTGGTGGCATAAATGGGTTTTCAGATTCTTACGAAATGCAAGGGTGGTTGGAGCAGTATGAATATCTGGGGAGACCTGATTCCAGAGGGCCAGACCCCCTACAGAGAAGGCTCTTTCCCTGGGCCCCACCAAATGACATTGTCTAATTGACGGGACTTGGAGAAGGCTGACTCTGTGGGACCAAACTGGATGCTGGGATTCATGCGGAAAAAGGCAGTCCCATAGGTAATCTGGTCCAATGCCATGTAGGGCTTTATAGGTCATAACCAACACTTTGAATTGTGTCCAGAAACCAATTGGCAACCAATGCAATCCAGTGCTGCTGAAGAAATATGGGCATATATTGGGAGGCCCATGATTGCTCGCGCGGCTGCAGTACAGTTTGTACTTTCCGAACACTTTTCAGAGGTAGTCCCATGTAGAGAGTATTGTGGTAGTCAAACCTTGAGATGATAAGGGCATGAGCGACTGTGAGTAGAGACTCCCTGTCCAAATAGGGCTGCAACTGGTGCACCAGGCGAACCTGGGCAAACGCTCCCCTCGCCACAGCCGAAAGATGATGGTCCAATGTCAGCTGTGGTTCGAGGAGGGCACCCAAGTTGTGGACTCTCTCTGAGGGGGTTAGAGTCCCCCCTGGGTGATGGACAGATGGAGGTGTACTTGGGAGGCAGAACCCACAGCCACTCCATCTTGTCAGGATTGAGCTTGAGCTTCTTAGCACCCATCCAGACCCTAACAGCCTCCAGACACCGGCACATCACTTCCACTGCTTCACTAATTGGACACGAGGTGGAGATGTATAGCTGAGAATCATCAGTATCGTGATGACAACTCACCTTGTGCTGGATGATCTCATCCAGCAGTTTCATGTAGATATTAAACAGCAGGGGGAGAGGACCATAGCATTATTGCTAAGCGCTCTACATAGGGCTACCCTTGAAGAGTGTTTGGAGACTGCAGATAATCCAGAATGCAGTTGCGCGAGTTATTATGGATGTATCTCGGTACACCCATATAACACCAATACTCTGCATGCTGCACTGGCTACTAATTAGTCTTCTGTTACAATTCAAGGTGTTGGTTATCACCTATAAAGCCCTACATGACTTAGGGCCTATTTACGGGACTGTCTCCTGCCACATACTTTCCAGAGACCTATTGCACAGAATCGGCCTTCTCCGGGTCCCATTGACTAAACAATGTAGGCCTTTTCTGTGCTGCCCCAGCTCTATGGAACCAACTCTCCCCCAATGTTCGCACTGCTCCTGCTCTACTGGCCTTTTGAAAAGCTGTTAAGACTTGGCTTTGCTGACAGGCCTGTGGGCCATGAACTTTAACACCTGATGTGCCCAAATTATGTTTGACTGGTATGTATGTTTGTTAGATTGGTTTTAGTGTTTTTATAATGGGTTTGTTAGGGTTATGATGGGTTTTAAATCTACTGTTGATGTTCAACTTCTTTTTATTATAGTACTATTGTATTGTTTTTTATTGTTGTAAGCTGCCCTGAGTCCTACCGGAGTGGGCGGCATAGAAGTCAACTAAATTAAATTAAATTAAATTAATATCTAAAAACAAAACATGTTAATTCCATCTGTCTGTCCATTACCCTGGGGGGGGGGGGAATTACTGATCCCCTCAGAGAGGGTCCGCAACTTGGGCATCCTCCTCGATCCACAGCTTACATTAGAAAACCAGCTGTGGCGAGGGGGTCGTTTGCCCAGGTTCACCTGGTCACCAGTTGCGGCCCTACCTGGACTGGGAATCACTGCTCACAGTCACTCATGAAACTGATCACCTCGAGGTTCGACTACTGTAATGCTCTCTACATGGGGCTACCTTTGAAGAGTGTTCGGAAACTTCAGATCGTGCAGAATGCAGCTGCAAGAGCAATCATGGGCTTCCCTAGGTATGCCCATGTTACACCAACACTCCGCAGTCTGCATTGGTTGCCGATAAATTTCCGGTCACAATTCAAAGTGTTGGTTATGACCTATAAAGCCCTTCATGGCATCGGACCAGAATATCTCCAGGACTGCCTTCTGCCGCATGAATCCCAGCGACCAGTTAGGTCCCACAGAATTGGCCTTCTCCGGGTCCCGTCGACTAAACAATGTTGTCTGGCGGGACCCAGGAAAGAGCCTTCTCTGTGGCAGCCCCGACCCTCTGGAACCAGCTCCCACCCTACTTGCCTTTCGTAGACTTCTTAAAACTCACTTCTGCTGTTAGGTAGGGGGGAATTGAGACATCTTCCCCAGGCCTATATAATTTATGTATGGTATGTTTGTGTGTATGTCTTGTTATTAAATAAGGGTTTTTTAGATATTTTTAAAATATATTAGATTTGTTATTGTACATTGTTTTTATTATTGCTGTGAGCCGCCCTGAGTTTATGGATTATTATTATTATTTATCTAATAAATAATAATAATAATAATAATAACAACAACAATAATAATAATTAGTGGAACTTATGACATGACTGTAAAATCTTTTGTCTGAATCAAGTATACTGATCAATCTATGCCATAACCTCAGGTTCAGTACCTCCCGCTGTGTTTATGTCATGAGTTGAAAGGTCCAATTAATGCAGTTCTAGTTGCAACTGCGGTGAGAACAGCTGGAAAATAGCAGGCTCTCCTGAACTTGGTGAAAATCCAGCTGGTAACTGCTGCCAAGAGACCCTTTAGGTCACCGCGGTCTTGTAGGGATAGGGAAGGAAGGAGAAGTGCTTTGCTGACCCTGAGGAATCCACAAATTCCTTGTTAGGTCTAAAACTAGTTCCCCCCGAATGGCAGCATGCAGGCCCACCATTGCTGGCCACCCCAAAGCCTGGACAATCAGTTACCAAGATTGTGCAGGAGCACTGTATGGACGGAACATTGAAATTGGGTGAGATTTTTACCAACTTTTTCTTTAATGATTTGCAATAATAACAATATGAAAAGAAAATCCTAAGCTTAAAATAGCAGTGAATTGAAACATGGAGGGGAAAAAACCCAAATCAAAAAGGCAGAAAGGAAACAGGAGAAGCTATAAAAATACAGACAGTGTGGAAAAAAATTCAAATAATTTGAAAGCAAGTTTAAGGAGAAGCTATTTGATTATTTGAATTTCTAAACCTCTTGGACTTATCTGATAATCAGCAGTTTTTACAGAATGTTTATTTGGATTGAAATTTAAGAGGGCCATTTATTGGAGAAAGAGAAGTACTGCAACACTATAGCTGCAGTATACTTAATGAAAGCTAATCTAATACACAAATATATAATATACGAAACAGAAGCAACAACATCTGGTGAGTGGCCTGACGTTGACTTTGATGTTAAAAGTTGTCTGAGAAAACTCGAGAACATTCAATAGTGGATTTTTTTTCTTTACTTTTGAATAGTTATGAAAAAGAATTAATTTGCAGATAACTAAATCTTTTTAAAATTGACTATTGGATTATAGATTGGGAAGACTGGAAGAATTTAGTGGATTAACCTGGATTAATTTGGACTTGGACTATTAATGTTACTTAATAGAATATTTTAAGAGGCAAAAGAAGAAAAGGTCTGAAGAAAAGAGAAGGAAATAAAACTTTAAAAAATGGGCAATTGGGAAATATATAATTAGGGAATTATAAGGCTGTAAGTTATTATAAAATAAAATAAGGCGTTTGGGAGATATAACTATGGGATTGATACAATTTGATTAAATAGAAGCTTCTTAAATATCAAGATATTGGAATAATAGAAATATACTTTTTATAAGCTGTATTAAATCACTATAAAATGGAACTAGAGATGTATGAAGAAGTATTATGCATGTTAAATGTGTGTGAATCCAGCAGAGAATGTCTTTTATTGAGACAGAAGTCATGGTTTTAAAGCCTTGGTCGATCACACTTCCAGTCTCACAACTCTCCCATTGAATGATGTTGAAACTCCACACCCAATTTCCTAAGATTCTTTGCCTTTATACTGCCTGAAAGTGACATCACACCCCAAAGAGGCTAAGTCTGTACACTAATACCTTTTACTATGCAACTCCTCTCACCTTCTCAACAATCTCCTATAGCAAAAGTCTATCCACTGACTTCTCACTCTAATGTCACCCTCATCCTCTGACTCGGACCACCCCCCATTGTCATATCAACCCCCTCTAATGATTCCTCAGGCTCAGTCAGGTCACTTTCTCCCTCACTCTCACTCTCTGCATAAGCTGGCAACCCCCCTAGTCAAGGGTACCTAGAGGGGCCTGGCTCATCCTCAGAATCTGACATGACGTGAGGTGGAGAAAGAGCACTGAAAACATGTGGGGATTCCAGCCCTCTGGAATCAGCTCCCTGCAGAGATTCGTAGTGCCCCCACCTTCACCTTCTGTAAGAATCTGAAAACTCATTTATGCTGACAGGGTTGGGGGCATTAGACCCTAACCCCTTGGCCGACGAGTGTGATGCATGCCTGTTGTTTGAATGGGAATGAGTGATTTTTAATGTTCCAGAGTTTTAGAGTAATTAGTTAAATTAAATTAATTGGATTTTAGATATTCATATTGTGTACATTGTTGTTTTTTGATATGTTGTAAGCTGCCCTGAGTCCCCGGAGAGTGGCAGCATATAAATCCAATTAATAAATATTACAATTTATAAAGGTATAGAGAGAAGAGAGAAAAACACCTTTAAAAAACAAAAACGAAAGGAAGTTCTGTGGATAGGTGTTGAAAAAAAATGCAGCAGAAAGAGACAAGAGGGACTCAGAAGGGAAAGCTTAGTAGACACAAAAATTTAAAAAGAGATACAAGATTCCAACAGAGAGAGATAAAAGATTAACCAAAAAAAATCAATAAAATCAATAAATCAATTTAGAAAGACTAAGAGATGATGGATAATGAGAAAATATTTTAATTAATTGGGAAAATACCACAATCCCAATAAGTTTAGATTATTGTTGTACCTCATGATTCTTGATGAATCTATATTTTCTTTTATGTACATTGAGAGCATATGCACCAAAGACAAATCCCTTGTATGTCCAATCACACTTGGCCAATAAGATTGTTCTGTTCTGTTCTATTCGTAGATGGTAATTTAAGATTACACAATTTATTTGAAGTATTAATATTAACTGTGTGTTAAAAGATATTGTGAATTTAAAATAATAATTAGAAATGTTGGGGACCTTGAGATACACTCCCGTGATGAACTGAATATTGTTAATAAATTGGTGTTATTAGTAAGCCTATACATTTGGAATACTGATGTTACGGTGGAATAATGAGTGATTTTTAAAATATTGAATGATAACATTTACTAAGGGATAATAAATACAGGGTGCGAAGAAATGTCATTTATGCTTAAATGAATTAAAGAGAAAATGCAAAAGAAATATGAAATGAGGACAGTATTGTTTGAAGTTGGAAGATTAGAATTCCATATTCCTATTTGTATTATTATTGTTAACATAGCATAAAAAAGACCTGACCAATCAATTTATTTGTTCATTGTTTAGGCCGCCCTTCTCCTGAGACTCATATGTATGTTTATATTGGAAAAAATTAAAAATACAAAATAAAGCTACAATTAATGCTAAATACAACAATCCATTTCTTGACTATATGATGATGATGATGATGATTTAATGGCTGCTCCTCCCCCCCCCCATTTCTGATCCTGCCTTTTGCCACCAACACACAGGTAGGCCGCTTTCCTCCCCCACATCCCTGATTCTGTCATTTTACGCCAACAGGTGCTGTATTTTTCGGTGTATAAGAAGCACCGGTGTATAAGACGCACTGATGTATAAGACACACCCAGATTTTAGAGGAGGAAAACAAAGAAAAAAAATATTCTGAACCAAATGGTGTAGTATTATATTGTTTAATAAAATACCAGTGAAGCAGAACACTTTTTACAACCATGTATACTTTTTAAAATCATGTACACGTTTTACAAACATCAAACTTCCTCCCCTCCCCCCCATCCCTAATCCTGTCTTTTGCCACCAACAGGCAGTTAGGCTGTTTTTGTGCCCCCCCCCCCGCCCCCAATTCCTGATTCTGACTTCTGCCACCAAACAGGCAAACAGGCTTCCATGGCTGGGACTGAACAGCTATGCTGTGCAGTTCCTATGTTTATGGGATTAATCTTTGGATCAGTAATGATATAACCATTGTGAACCAACCCAAGCACCTACCATCAGTAATGATGAGATGAAATCAACATAATTCCACATTGGGTTGTTTGTTGTCCAGGTCAACAAGGACTGCATCAGATGCTATGGCTCCTGGACATCTGTCAAAAAAGGGGCTACAGGGCTCAGTTGTAACTGCCAGGGAACCAGAGTGAGCAACTGGAAAGCAACTGGAACCAAACCACAAAACTTGGACAACTGAAGAAAATTTTAAAAATCATCAAATATTATTACCAGGCAGAACCAATACCCAGGGGATTTAAAAAAAGAATGATCCCACTGTGGAAGGAAAAACACCCAGAAAGTGATGTAACTGAAAAAAGATTAATGAATCAAAGACACTTCATCATCCATAATAAAGTTTTTACAGATGTGGAAATGCAACATGTAGAAATATTGGCTAAAAAGAAAACAAGTAATGATGAACAAGCTGAAGAAACTGTTCCAACACATGAACCAAATGACCAGCCAATGGAAAAAACAAAATATAGAATGAAGATCTTCCTGTACAACAACTTGAAAATGTGGAGCTAAGATCTAGCAAAAATGCTGAAAGAAAAATATTGAAAACCACATCAAAGAAAACAGAAATAAAAAGACTACTTACCATTCATGAAGTGCATAGCAAATGAGTTAATTGCCATGAACAACATTTTAACTTCCATCCCATCCAACACACTATATGAAACTAATGTATAGCACAGCTGCTGTTATAACCAGTGTTCCCTCTAATTTTTTGGGGGGGTGGGCGGAAAAGTATAGTGTCTGAGCGGCAGTCCCTTTGGGACTGGGCGGCACAAAAATAATAAATAAACAAACAAACAAACAAACAAACAAACAAACAAATAACCCACCCTGTTTTGCCTCAGAGAATTTCAAAATAAAATACTGTACTGTGTGTCTATAACAGTGAGCTCATAATAGGGCAACTCTATCAATATCAAAATGCCACTTAAATAGTTGAGCTAGTTTCAAACTAGATTTTGATTTTCTTTCTCTCTTCCTTACTCCCATTCTTTTTCTTTCTCTTTTCCTTCGTCTCTTTTTTTATCTGTTTCTCTTCCTCTCTTTCTCCTTCCCTCTCACTCTTTCCCTCTCGGCTTCTGGGCAGGTTTGGAAAACTCTGAGTTGATGATGATTTTTAAGTGAGCGATTGCTCACTGCTCAGCTTAGAGGGAACTATGGTTATAACTGCAAAACTGGGTTATAAAAATTCCAAAAAAGGAACCCACTGGAACATCAAACTAGGAAATTTGATTTGAAAATAAAATATAAAAAATATTAAGGGATGTCAGTACTTGAAAGAAGGAAAACTAAAGAACAAAAAGCTGAAAAATAGTTTCCACAAAAAATACAACCTGGAGGAAAAAACAGTAACAGAAATCATGGAAGAAATAAAACAAGATGTAATAGCAACAGCAATTGACAGATATAAAGGATGAATAAAACAATATCATGAAAATGTCCAGTTCAGAAAAAACCAAGACCTCTTCGACTGATTCCTTGATGAAAATAGAGCCTAAACTAATGTTCGTAAAGAAAAAGCTTTGAACTTTTGGAAAGAATTATGGGAAAACCCAATGGAAAACAATAAATGTGCCTTTTGGGGGTGGGGGGTGGCCAAATGAAATAGTGGACAATTTATTATTGTCTTAAAAGAATATTGTCTCAATCTGTTCAGATTTTAATTTAGAATGAATTTGGAAGGATTAAAGGCCTAAAATGGACATTCATTAATTATTATTTTATTTTATTTTATTTATTAGATTTCTATGCCGCCCTATTTCTTGGACTCAGGATGGCTCACAACAAAAGTGAATACCTATATAGAAATGTAAAATTAAAACATACTAAAACCCCAATTTCTTAAAAAACCAATCACTCACATTCAACCAATCAATCAACCAATATATTCATTCACTCACTGGGGCAAGATGATGGAGTTAATAGCCCCAAGCCTGCTGGCACAGCTAGGTCTTTAAACTCTTGCAGAAGGTGGGTAGGGTGGGGACAGTGCGAATCTCTGGAGGGAGTTGATTTCAGAGGGGCGGGGCTGCCATAGAGAAGACACTTCCCCTAGGTCCCACCTGATGACATCGTCAAGGTGATGGGACCTGGAGAAGGCCAATTCTGTGGGACCTGACTGGCCGCTGGGATACACACAAGACGGTCCCGTAAGTAATCTGTCTGGTGCTGAGAGACATGGGCATATCTTGGAAGGCTGAAGACTGCTCGCGCAGCTGCATTTTGCACCATCTGAAGTTTCTGAACATTCTTCAAAGGTAGCCCCACATAGAGGGCATTGCAGTAGTCGAACCTCGAGATGATAAGGGTGTGAGTGACTGTGAGAAGAGACTCCCAGTCCAAATAGGGCCGCAACTGATGGACCAGGTGAACCTGGGCAAATGTCCCCCTCGCCACAATTGAGACATGGTAATCTAAGATCAGCTGTGGATTGAGGAGGATGCCCAAGTTGCAGACCCTCTCTGAAGGGGGTGAAAAGTCCCCCCCCCAGGGTGATGGATTGGGTGGGATTGTCTTTGGGAGGCAAGACCCACAGCCATTCCATCTTGTCAAGGTTGAGTCTGAGCCTGTTGACACCGATCCAAATCAGCCTCCAGACACCAGCACATCACTTCCACTTCTTCACTGAGTGGACATGGGGTGGAGATGTATAACTGAGTATCATCAACATTATAGCTAAAGGAAGACAATTAAATCTGTTGACAGCTGGACGTTGAAAAGATTTGTGAATTGTGGCCTTGTAACCACTGTTCCCCCTAAGGTGTGTGGATGTGCACCAGTGCACCCAGCAACAACATGCCACACAGGGTTTTTCAACACTGCGCAGGAGCTGAGCACTATTTCTCCCACCCGACGGCTGCTCTCTCTCCTGGGCTATTTGGCACGGGCGACACAGCTTCTGGAACTGCAGCTCCCACGTGGCCCAGGAAAGAAGAGGCTCAGGGAGCCACCCCCCCACCCCCACAGTCCCCCTGGAAGGAAGCTGAGACAGCCAAGGTAAGGAGACTCAGCCGTAGGATGAAACAAGGAAGGCTGGCAGGCACGGGGCTGCGGGGACTTGCCGGTCAGTGTTCCCTCTAAAGGCTGCACAGTGGAGCCAGGCACCGGAATTGGAGAGGGGGGGGAGTGGCAAGGAAAGTGCTGGGAAGTTGATAGGAGGGGCAGGGTCAATGGCCGCGGCACCACAGGGCTTCCTCGTTCTTCTGAGGGAAGCCCTGAATCCCCACCATCCGGGGGTCCTGGTTCTTTTGAACCAGGCCCGATCCTCCCTGCAGAGGAGATGAAGTAGGGGACGCTACCAGAAGTCTGGTTTGGGGCCGGCATGCCCCACCAGAAAATCAACTGACTTAGTCTCGCACCAGCGGTGGCACGAAGTCGGCCAGGCCACCATGCCTGGCTGATGCTAGCCGCGGAAGACTACGCAATGCAGAGATTGAAGAAGCCTTGAAACATCTGGAAGGAGGATGGATTTGAGCGATGGCGAGGTGACAAAAGTTTAAGTGATATGCTGGAGAGTGCGGAGAGACAGAAAGAGATTCAAAATCGATTGTTTTTATTTTTTCTATTTACAGAAGCAGAAATGCATAAAATTGGTGTGGAAGTGGCTAATCGGCTATGGGGTGATTAGCGAAAGCTTTAAGTCGTAGCAAATTGCCCAAAGTTGTTGTTCTTTTTTCTTGGAGGATATTTAAAGATTCGGAGTTTGAATTGCTCAGAAGGAGATCAATTATCTAGCTCGTCCTTGGATTCAGAACAAGAGTTAATGATACAGCCACGCATGCGGAGAGCGATGCATAGGCAACAACAACTGAGAGATTATTATCAAAGAAAATGAGGCCACCTGTGGTTGGGTGGGGCTGTGGTAATTAGTGAGGCTGCTATAAATAGCAGCCTGTGGGTTTGGCCATTGTGGAGGATTATCTGATTGTTGTGTTTCATGACTGCTTTACTGACTTTTACCTTTTTGTGTGCTGATTTTTCCCCGCTTGGAAACTAAACCAGAGCAAAGTGTGTTTTACTTTGTGAAAGAAGGACTGTGAATTGCCTCACAGCTGCAAGCTAAGTATAACAGAACTGATAAGGGACTTGTACAAATTACCAGTTTGTTTGGAGACCAGTGCTCTTTGCTATACCAAAAGAGGGCTTAGTTTAAGTGAATTTCCATTATAAAGAACATTGTTTTGAATTTTCAAACATGTATGTGTCTGAAATTTGTACCTGTGAATTTTTGGGAGGAGTCTACCAGAGAGCCCGACAGAACAGTTTGCACCCTATAAACCACATCTATATATTTATTCAACTCCTCTTCGTCTATTGTCAGACCTTCTGATAGCAATTCCAATACTGTTGTAAATATATTTTCTCCTTTCACCTCAGGAATATTTTGTAATCTTAAATAGAAGGAAGCTTTTTGAAATTCTAAATGGGCAATGGCCGTTTCTTTATTAATTATTTTAAGTATTCTTTCTGTTTCATTTACCCTTGTTTTTGTATCTTCTGTTATTCCTTCTAAATTCTTTATATTCGTCTCATGCTGGTCACTGTCTCTTGCATTCCTTATATTTTGGCGTTAAGTTTTACAAACTTTGCTTATACTTCTTCAATTTTTTGCCTGGTTTCTTGATGTTTTTGTAATATTACCTCTTGATAATATGATAACAGATTCTTCTTGTTTAATCATAAATTCTTGTATTATGTACAGAGAGTTTTGTAATGTCTGTAATGTAGGTGCATCTGGCACACGGCTCTGTAGCAGCAGCAGTTGTAGTTTTTTGCACTGCTGGTGATTATATCATCAGTGTTGGTTACTTAATTATTTTAGCTATGGTTGAGAAAGTTGCCATATTCTTAACCCTCTAATATTTTTATATTTCTTCTTACTCTTGAATAATTTAACCTTTTTTTTAAAAAAATATAAAATTATCACATATAACTAATAAACTAAACAGATTAATAAATTACCGAAACTAGTAGCAAGGAAAGGAAAGTAATTAAACCTGCAGTAAATTCTATATTAATAAGTCAATTCAATTCCCATTAAGTAACTGGCGGGAGTCACGGAGCTAGCCGTTACAGGGGAAGGAGGGATCGTTGCTTAATAACGATCCCTTGTTCCGGCTCCGTGAGCTCAACCCAGAATACTGGTGATGAGTGTAAATCTGGCCCTGGGCTCAGGTTGCTGCTACTCAATGCCAGGTCGGTGGTAAATAAAGCTCTCCTCATCCGGGATTTGATCCTGGATGAGGAGGCCGACCTGGCATGTGTAACTGAAACCTGGCTGGGCCCAGAGGGAGGAGTTCCTCTCTCTGAAATTTGCCCAGCCGGGTTTCAGATATGGCATCAACCTCGACCCCGGGGAAGGGGGGGAGGAGTGGCTATTATAGCCAGGGAGAGCCTTTGCCTGCGTAGACTCGTTGCTCCGGAGATTGCGGGTTGTGAGTCCCTCCTGGTGAAGTTGGACTTAGGGGTTCAGGTGGGCTTGTTTCTCACGTACCTGCCTCCCAGCTGCGTGGCACAAGCCCTGCCTGTGCTGCTCGAGGAGGTAGCCGGGCTGGCGGTGGGGTTCCCTAGACTTATTGTCTTGGGGGACCTCAACCTGCCGCCGCTCGGCGAATCCTCTGGACTGGCACAGGAGTTCATGGCCACCATGGCAGCCATGGACCTGACCCAAGTAGTTCAGGGTCCGACTCATGAGGGGGGGCACTCACCCGACATGGTATTCCTCTCTGAGCAACTGAGTAATGGTCTGAGACTAAGGGGCTTAGAAGTGTTGCCTTTGTCATGGTCAGACCATTTTCTACTGCGGCTTGACTTCCTGGCTCCAATCCTCCCCCGCAGGGAGGCGGAACCAATTAAGATGTTCCGCCCCAGACGCCTGATGGATCCAGAAGGCTTTCAGAAGGCGCTTGGGGTTCTTCCAGATACACTCGTCCGCAGTCCGGCAGAGTCTCTGGCTGAGGCCTGGAACAAGGCGGCAGCGGAGGCCCTTGACCGTATTGCGCCGTTGCGACCTCTCCGTGGCGCTAGACCCCGTAGAGCTCCATGGTTCAACGAGGAGCTCCGGGAGTTGAAGCGCCAGAAGAGACGTCTAGAGAAGCGATGGAGGAAGAGTAAGTCCGAATCCGATCGAACACTTGTAAGAGCTTTTATTAAGACTTACAAAGTGGCGCTCAAGGCGGCAAGATGCGCGTATCATTCCGCCTTGATTGCATCAGCGGAATCCCGCCCGGCCGCTCTGTTTAGGGTGACCCGCTCCCTTCTTAATCAGGGGGGAGTTGGGGAGCCCTTACAGAGTAGTGCCGAGGACTTTAACACGTTTTTCGCTGATAAAATCGCTCGGATCCAGGCCGATCTCGACTCCAATTGTAAAACAGAGTCGACTGACAACGAGCCAGTCGAGGTGACTGGGGCTAAACGTCTTTGTCCATCTGTCTGGGAGGAGTTTGACTTGGTGACACCTGATGAAGTGGACAAGGCCATTGGAGCTGTGAGTTCTGCCACCTGTTCACTGGATCCGTGTCCCTCTTGGTTGGTTTCGGCCAGCCGAGAGGTGACACGGAGCTGGGCCCAGGAGATTACCAACGCTTCCTTGGGGAGGGGAGTCTTTCCAACACTCTATAAAGAAGCGCTCGTGCGCCCCCTCCTCAAGAAGCCCTCCCTGGACCCAGCCGTACTCAATAACTACCGTCCAGTCTCCAACCTTCCCTTCATGGGGAAGGTTGTCGAGAAGGTGGTGGCACTCCAGCTCCAGCGGTCCTTGGAAGAAGCCGATTATCTAGGTCCCCAGCAGTCGGGTTTCAGGCCCGGATACAGCACGGAAAGGGGTTGGGAGTGGGAGGCACTGTTCTCCAGTGGTTCTCCTCCTACCTCTCCGGTCGGTCGCAGTCGGTGTTAGTGGGGGGTCAGAGGTCGACCTCTAGGTTTCTCCCTTGTGGGGTGCCTCAGGGGTCGGTCCTCTCCCCCCTGCTATTTAACATCTACATGAAACCACTGGGTGAGATCATCCAAGGGCATGGGGTGAGGTATCATCAATATGCCGATGATACCCAGTTATACATCTCCACCCCATGTCCAGTCAACGAAGCAGCGGAAGTGATGTGCCGGTGCCTGGAGGCTGTTGGGGCCTGGATGGGTGTCAACAAACTCAAACTCAATCCAGACAAGACGGAGTGGCTGTGGGTCTTGCCTCCCAAGGACAATTCCATCTGTCCGTCCATCACCCTGGGGGGAGAAACATTGACCCCCTCAGAGAGGGTTCGCAACTTGGGCGTCCTCCTCGATCCACAGCTCACATTAGAGAAACATCTTTCAGCTGTGGCGAGGGGGGCGTTTGCCCAGGTTCGCCTGGTGCATCAGTTGCGACCCTATTTGGACCGGGAGTCACTGCTCACAGTCACTCATGCCCTCATCACCTCGAGGCTCGACTACTGTAACGCTCTCTACATGGGGCTACCTTTGAAAAGTGTTCGGAAACTTCAGATCGTGCAGAATGCAGCTGCGAGAGCAATCATGGGCTTTCCCAAATATGCCCATGTTACACCAACACTCCGCAGTCTGCATTGGTTGCCGATCAGTTTCCGGTCACAATTCAAAGTGTTGGTTATGACCTATAAAGCCCTTCATGGCACCGGACCAGATTATCTCAGGAACCGCCTTCTGCCGCACGAATCCCAGCGGCCAGTTAGGTCCCACAGAGTGGGTCTTCTCCGGGTCCCGTCAACGAAACAATGTCACTTGGCGGGACCCAGGAGAAGAGCCTTCTCTGTGGCGGCCCCGGCCCTCTGGAACCAACTCCCCCCAGAGATTAGAATTGCCCCTACCCTCCTTGCCTTTCGTAAGCTACTCAAAACCCACCTCTGCCGCCAGGCATGGGGGAATTAAGACTTCTTCTCCCCCTAGGCTGATACAACTGTATGTATGGTATGTTTGTACGTATGTTGGTTTTATACATTAGGGGGTTTTAAGTTAGTTTTTAGTATTGGATTTTTACTGTATATTGTTTATGACTGTTGTTAGCCGCCCCGAGTTTTCGGAGAGGGGCGGCATATAAATCCAATAAATGAAATGAAATGAAATGAAATTAATTGTCAAATATCAACCTTAATGACAAATTACCGGTAATAACAAATTATTACTTATCATTACCTATCTAATAGATACATATAATCAAATTCTATCATATAATTTCAATTCATTCAGAAAGTTTAGTCCAAATCAAATCAAAGTTCAATTAAGAGTTTCCAAGTTCATTAAGGGCATTTAGTCTAAACCAAAATTCAAGTTCATGTGGTTCTTTGGTTCTATGCACTATAAAAGTTCTTGTTTAAACCAATTTTCCCTAAGTACAATTGGCTGCAGCACCGGAATATTTCCTTCTCTCCTGGGAAATGGCCCCCTAGTCCCATTGCCCGGGTGTTCTGGGCCTGCAGGGAGAGTGGCGCTTGGGACGCTGCCAGGGGCCTGGCAGGGGCCGTCATGCCTCACTGGGCGAACTGGCTTGTCTCACACTGGCTGTGGCCATGCCTGTTCCGACACAGCTGCAGCTGCTACCAACGCTGGGAGGATAGCTGAATGATTCCATCTGGAAGAGAATTGGAGGTACAGTACATACTTGCAGAGGGGAAGGAGAAATTTTCTGTCTATGATGGTAAGCAGAGATTGCCTGTTTTGGATTTTAGACCTTTGTTTCTCGCTTGGTTGCTGGACGGAGTTAAAATGGCCTAAGATTGAAGAAGGCAGTTAACTGTGCAATATGGCATTTCAGCGAAAGCTTCTAAAATAGTGAAATTGCCCATCATTTGGATTATTTTCAACTACCTAATTGGTTCTCTTTGAAATTCGCGTTTTGGAATTTGGAATTTTTAACTTATATTTTGGAATTCTTACCTTTCCTTTCTTCTATAAACAAAGAACAAGGGCAGAATAAAACAGGAAGTGACAGCAACAGGAAGTAACAGCCAAAGAGTCATTTAATGCTATTCACAAAACAGCTACATAGAGAAGACTTGGAGAATTGATCACCTAGTGACATCGTGTGGCCAGAGGAAATATAGCAGTTTGCTACTGGTTTAAATACAGAACTCTAGAGGAGAATGACCAGCCATTTCTCATAGATTTAAAGACAGTATTCTTGCCGTGGAAAGACTGATCAGCTAAACCCATGGAAGGAAGATAATGTTCAAGATTAAATTAATTGAACTGAATTAAACTGATTGGAATAGATTTCACCTAACTGGACCAATTGATTTGACTGCTATAACATTTGGACTGTCTGATCTGACTGAAATTACATTGAATAATATTGAATAATATAAATTGAAATTAAATACTTTTAAGAATTAAAATGTTTCTAAGAAAATTAAAATTAAAATACGTGTAAGAATATTTAAAAGTTACTAAAAGATATTAGCACTTTCTTTTTTCTTTTCTTTGCTCTTAGTTATAAATTACCAAAAAATTTGAGTATACTTAATGAATTGGATTTTTTAATATTTAATATAGAAAAAAATATACAAGCAAGTGATATAAAGTGTAAAATGGAAGAATTATATAAGAGGAAAAAATTTAATGGCTTATAAATGAAAAAAAAATGAAAAAAGCTCTGATTACTGCGCATAACATAGATGAGATATTTAATAATGATTATGATTATCTTTGGATGACTTTTTCTTTTAAATTTTCTTCTCTGCTTTTCTTTCTTTTTTAAATTTTATTTAATTTATGGTGATAAAGTGGGAGGGAGGGGAAAGGGAAAGGGAGGAGAATTACAATAACAGTAGTAGGATTAATATGGGATAATAACTAGCACTAATTATGTTAGCCATTATATAGAAAAGACAGAAAATCAATAGATTGGGGAAGATTATCACTGAGTTCAATAGTGGAAGACATTTAGAATTAGGGATAATATATAGATTAGGGAAGATTATGGCTGTACATTTAGCAGTGAAAATAATTAGAATAGGGAAGATTATTGCACTGATATGACAGTGACACATAGATTAGGGAAGATTATTATGCTGGGATTGGCAGCGGGGTTTATAGATTAGGGAAGATTGTCATACTAAGAACAGCAGTGGAAAATATCTAGATGAGGGAAGAATATTAATATTAATATTAATACTTTGGTTCTTTTTTTGTTTTGTTTTGTTTTAAATGGAGGATACTTTTTGCATAAAATAATGGAGCAATAACGATTTATATTTATTTTGATTTGTTAAAGTTGAAATGACATACTGATATAATGAAAGAAGTGGAATAAATGAATTGAGTAGAGAATGTATTTTAAAATTTCTAATAACAACCCTTCCTCCTATGTATGGATTAAGATATGATATGAATAGCGTTTTTCCTTTTCCCGTTCTTTTCCACTATTCTTTTTTCTTTCTTTCATTCTTTCTTTATTTTTATTTTTTTCTCTTTCCTTCCTGGGCTTTTAAAGAGTTGTAAATTTGGATATTTTCTATTGTTAAGGGCAGTTATGATAAAATGAGGTTTTTGGGTTTTGTTTTGTTTTTTAAATGAAAGTAGGAATGTGTTTTCTAAGAAGGGACTGAAACATAATGGCATAGTTAAGAAAAACAGCAAATAGCCAAGAGAAATTTAGATAGCTATAACACTTTAAATACAAATGAAAGCAAAGAACATTATCTAAAATCCGGATGATAGCATTAGGAAAGGAGATAGCACAGAATGAATGATATGTACCAGAAAATAATTGGATGAATAATTTGGAAAAAACGATTAATTTGACTAAGAAATTGGCCTTTGATATTGTATTGTATTATATTTTAATTTGAGGTATGTAAATTGGAATCTCTGCAAGGTGTTAAAAACAATAAAAATTTATACCCAATTTTCCCTAAGTACAATCTGATATAGAAGAAAACAATATATAGAAGAAAACAATATTTATAATACTCAGTAAGAATAAAGAGTTCAGTAATTAATCTTTGCAATTATTTTAAATAAAATCCAGTTAATCACCGTTTTATTCTTACGTACACACTCAGTCTATAATCCTTTCTTCTCTCACCAGATATGGGGGGAGGGAGGAACCATAATGTCTGCTTACACACTGTCCATCCGTTCTTCTTCTATCAGATCTGGGATCTACTTCTCACTTCCTCCACCCTTTATTCTTTCACTGCTTGTCTCTTTCAAATCTCCTTCACCAACAAACTTGTAGTCGCAGCACAACACAGCACAGCAACAAAAGATCCTCCTCTGACACCTCATGTTTTTTCAGTTCTCTCGTCTGTCAATTGGTCTCCTCTCTCTGTCTCCATCTTTCGCTCGATCTTGCCAATCTTCGTCTCTTGCTCGATCTTGCCGCTCCTTCTCTTCCAATTGCAGCTTTTTCACAGCAGGAGCTTCCCTATCCTTAAATTATTTAGTTGTCTCTTTCTAAAGATTTCGAGAAGCCTCCAGAAACTTTTAAGCTGTCTGGATCACTGTCCGTTTGCCACTCTCCACTCCTTCTTCTTCTTGTTGTTTAATGGGCCACCATGTCTCTTGGCAAGCTAATATCACCAGCCTCTTTTCCAACCGGCCTGGGGTCTCTCAGCCTGCAATCACGGGGGTTTGCACCTCCACCTGCAATGTAAGGCTTTCCCCCTCTTCGATGCTCCCCTCTACAAGGTTTGCATTGCGATTTTCAAGTATCCAAAATTGGAAAATTTCATGCTGAAAAGCAGCGGTTCACTTTTCAGCCCTGCATCAGCACAGTGTCACCCCGGAAGTCTAGATATCTAATTTTCTTCTAATTAAATTCAAAAGTGATTTCCTTTTAACCTTATTAAATTAATATCATTTTCCTCTTACAAATTCAGATATGCCATCATGCCTACTCCTCCTTCTTAAATATTCTCCAAAACCTTTACAAAAAAAGGACTATAAAGGGAAAAAAACCCAAATTATAGTGTTGTGAAAGAACAAAACACCAAACTCTATTACTATTAAAACTAAAAAAAAAATCAACAAAGAACATATCAATCCATTATTTTAAATCCTCAATTCTTAGACATTTATCATATTATAATATTATAAAAATCGATCAAAACTTCAATATGTAAATAATAGCTTTTCATATCTGCTTTTGTATTATTTCATTTAATATAATAATCAGTTAATATTCAAAACGTATTGTATGATTGTCGTTAACTTTCATCAATCTTTTGCAATTTCAAAAATCTAGAATCTATTTTTATATAGTTCTATATTTACTAAGATTTCATAAAGCCATACAAATTTCAAAACAACACCTAAGTGAATCTAATTACATCATTCCATAATCAATACACATTTAGTAATCTATCATCCCTTCTCATGGTGCCATCCTTGCAAATCCCCAAGGAATTTCTTATCTTTTTATAAATCATTGTTTTCTCCTTTCCTCTCTTTCTGTTCAAATATAAAATCTTTCTAGACTTTTTCCCCCCAGTTCTAGTTCCTTTCTTCCTTTGCCTATTCCAGGGTGTCGGATCACATCTATTCTCAATTATATAAGTGCTTATGTTTTTATAATCATCAAGAATGTGACCCTCAAACCCCTCTTCAATCAAAGCATTTTCTAATTCATTTGTCTTTCTGCATCCCTTATCCTCTTTCAACTCATTAAATATGAAATCATCTGTCTTATCAATATTAGATCCTTTAATCTGTCCCTTTTGAAAGTGCCCATTAATGACTTTTATATTCCCATCCTTGTTTCCCTGTTGATCAACCTGTTCCAGCTGTTCAGCATTCTTCTTTTCCTCGCTTTCTCTGTAATCTTGGTTAAAGCTTTGAGTAAAAGAAATTGTATTGTTATTTCTATTTTTTTCTTTCCACTCTTTAATATCTTTAAGTATGTCCTTAAATAAGTCTATTATGTCTCCCATTTCATCCAGAATATATCAAAAAGTTTTGTCCAAGTGTCCAATTAATCTTCATATCATCCAGAAGCCAAATTTCTTCAAAAGAATCAATCTTTCTTTTTCTTCTTCCCCTTTCAGGTTCAGCTAAAGTTCAAATCCTGAATGTTTTAAGTTCTCAGCTCCTCTTTATCATTTCTTATAAAAACAATCTGCCCAATTCCATTGCATCAAGGTCATATTCAGTGAGTTGTAAATCCAACCAGATATCACCTCAACTTCACGAGCAGATGTCCAAGTATATGATCTCACAATTGCTTTTGATTCTTTGGCTTCTGTAAAACTTTTAAATTTAAATTCTAATAGTCTCAAAAAGTCCAAATGTAACTCTCAACTTCCAAAAGCAAAGCAAATTATAAAATTCTTGGGTTTTAATTAATTTTTAAATTCAATTAATGCTAATTAAACAGTCCACTAATAGTATGGCCGCTTCTGCTTCCACTTTAGCTCAATTTCCAAAACAATTTTTTAAAAATCCTTGCCAAGCTCTCCCTCTGGCATAGTAGCTCACCCTTTCTTCCAAATTTACTTCTTCTCAACCTCCAACACAAAATCTTATGTTTCTTCTTCCAGATGACTTCCAACGCTTTAAATCCTATTTTTCTAGTACGCAGTTGCCGTGGCTATGGCAACCAAAGTTGTTTCACCTGCTGCTGGTCGAGATCGAAAACCTTCCCGCTGCGAGGAATGCCGAGCCCCAAAATGGCGGGGGACCAAGACCCCTTTTTCACCCCCCCTTCTGTTGTGAGCCTCAGGAAGTGTCAGATTTGGAGGACGAAGAGACAAAAGCTTTAATGTACCCTGATTTAAGAGAGCTGTCGGAGAGCAGTGGAGATGAGGGGGTAGGTAAAAATGAGTTAGATGTTAGCATGGAAAACAGTTCATCTTCAGATAAGGGGGGGGACGCTGGCAGCTCTGTTTAAACACAAGATTTAGAAGATTTGCAAAAAGAAGGGAGATGTTTGGGAAAAAGTTTTGTATCTGCAAGCTTAGAATTGTGTAAATCAACCAATGCATCATATCCTGAAATGCATTGGAAACAAAGCTGCTTTCAGTCAAACTGCGTGGTTGAAATATGATCGACATTCCTCGCCTCCGAGAAGCTTTTGATATATTATGGTAAACTGTGCAAATTTAGTTTTAATGTGACTCAGAGATAAGCCGCTAGCATAGAGACCCTCCTCTGCTCATTAGAAAGGATTTATAGCTTTACAAACTCAGCTTGTTAGAATTAGAATGTGCCTTTGCATAGTAGCATTGTAACCGTGATGATCTTCCCATTTTAAGAAGAGAAATAAAGATTTACTATTTTGAAAATAAAAGCCTTGAAAACAGAGCTTTTTGGAGTCATTTCTGCTTGACCAGAACACCCTCAGGGAGATTCCGGGCCATCTGACAGGAATCAGCTCCCCCAAACAGTGGGGATTTGGCATCCCCTCGCAGGAGCATGAGAAAAGTCATCTTGCCGTGGCGCTGACCATGCCCCCCCCTCCATACTTCCTTTGTTTTGATCATTTTCAGAAATCGCTTATTTTAGGATCCTTTGGATCAACATGCTTTACAACACAATGAATTTTCTTCAGTTCTAGTGAAGTAAGTTTTTAAGTACAAGTTTAAGGACCTTAAAATGTTTTTTTTGAAGAAACAGCAAAAGGGTGATTAGAACTTTGATTTTGGAAAGTTGCAAACTAAGAATCTGAAATAAGACTTTGGAATTAATTGTAAAAATCCTTCCCATGGGAAAGTGCTTTTGTTTTGAATTCTCTTTACAGTATATATATTTTATAAATGTATTTTTAATTATATTTTATTTCTTTCCTTTTTTCTACTGCATTTTTCCTTTTACTTTGTTTTAGTTTATCTTTTTAATTGTAATTTTAATAAAATTACTATAAAAAAGAACAACAACTCCAACAGGAATTAACAAAATTAATGGAATTTTATTTATAATTTTTAGTTGAAAGCTGTCTGTTTAGAAGAAAGCAGTCAGTTCACTTTACCAAAATACTTCAATTTCCCTGCAGGATCTGGAATTATCTGCAAAAGAAAAAAAAGCATTACTATCAAAACACAGTTTTTATGTGTATGCATAGTTCGTTTTGAAAAACTGTATTATTAATCTATAACTAAAATTATTGTCTTACGTTACATATTTTTAAAAACTTTATTTGCAGCTTTTTTCTTTATCACATTTTCAAAAAAATCTTCAGACTGATTTAAAAACAGAGTTATCACTAGCTCTCTACATTCTATGGATCTACTTTACTTTAAAAAATAGAAGTTAGAAATTCTTTAATAGCTATTTTAGGTCTTTGCTTTAGTCCCATCCAGCATAACTTTGTTTTAGCCACAGCCAATGTCAGTTAAGGAGTTTTGTAAAAATAAGAAATAACATAGTTTCATAAAAAGATTTGAGGAAGACAGGCTGATACTGGCAGGGAGAAAAAGGCTGAAACATATTCAGATGTTTTCACAACTTACATCTAATTCAAATAATCATTTTCTATTGAAGTGCTATAGAATTCAGAGAAAAGTTTGAATATTAATTCAATCTACAATATCAACTCTTAAGAAAACATTTATATAAGAGGCATACTCCCTTTTGAAATAGATTTTTCCAAAGAATTCAAAAAATGAAAAATAAAGCATTAGAAATATAGGAAATAAATAATTTTTTCACTGTGAATTTCTATCTTGAATGAATGAACTAAAATATTTTTTTGGTATTACAGCATTAGCATGTGGTGAAAGAATTATTGCTACATGCTTCAAGTATACTTGAGAGAAAGTTCAGCATTTGAATAGATGTAAATAATTAGTAGTTCAGGTCTGACATAGCCCCTAAATCCACTATGCCAAGCAAGATGACAGATTAATGAAATGTACCTAAAGCATATAAAATGTCACCCGTAGGATTGTAGCAAACATTCATTTTCATGCAGGGTAGAAAACTAGATAGTTAAATAGCACTAAAATGTCCATGTGATATTTTCTGTTAAGACTGTGTGTGTCAATAGACATTTTTCAAATGATAATGCTTAAAAAATACAACTTACTGTTTCACTGCCTGGTTTCCAGCCAGCAGGACAAACTGAGAAAATAATGAAGATTAATATGTTGGTTAAAAATTAACAAATATGCCTTTTTATTCTTGTTCCATAGACTATTGAGTCCAAATACCTACTATAAAGATTTTTTAAAAGATTTTAAAAAAAGATTTTCTGCAAATGAAAATTTGACAGTGAAATCCTAATTCTAGATACCTAGGCCTAGACTAGGCTGAGAGTTTTTCAGCTAACTCTTTGCATCTAGAACATATATGCTAGGATGTAGGCATTGCTTTAGGACTCAATAACATTTTAATTTATTTCTTCATAAACTTATGAAGTGAACATGAAAATCTAATTTTGCTGTGCATATTTCAAAATCTTGTTTTATACAGTAACTAGATGAATGTTTAACCAAATTCAAAGTTAACTTCTGCATATTTTATTATGCTGTAATTCTTAAACCAATGTGTTTAACATCAACACACAAAGAAACATATTAATCATTTGAAAATTAGTAATACAGTGGGGGGGGGGAGTATTTAGTCAGACACCAATTGTGCAAGTTCTCCCACTTAAAAAGATGAGAGGCCTATAATTGACATTATAGGTAGACCTCAACCATGAGACAACATGAGAAAATACATTCAGAAAATCACATTGTCTGATTTTTAATGAATTTATTTGCAAATTATGGTGGAAAATAAGTATTTGGTCAATAACAAAAGTTCATCTCAATACTTTGTTATATATCCTTTGTTGGCAATGACAGAGGTCAAACATTTTCTATAAGTCCTCACAAGGTTGGCACACACTGTTGCTGATATGTTGGCCCATTCCTCCATGCAGATCTCCTCAAGAGCAGTGACGTTTTGGGGCTGTCGCTGGGCAACATGGACTTTCAACTCCCTCCAAAGGTTTTTTATAAGTTTGAGATCTGGAGACTGGCTAGGCCACTCCAAGACCTTAAAATACTTCTTACGAAGCCACTCCTTCGTTGCCCTGGCGGTGTATTTGGGATGATTGTCATGCTGAAAGATCTAGCCAATTTCATCTTCAGTGCCCTTGCTGATGGAAGGTGGTTAGCACTCAAAATCTCACAATAAATGGCCCCATTTATTCTTTTGTACATGGATCAGTCATCTTGGTCCCTTTGCAGAGAAACCGCCCCAAAACATAATTGTCAGGTGCTGCCAGTCAGAATTCAGA
This sequence comes from Erythrolamprus reginae, assembly GCF_031021105.1. Taxonomy (NCBI): domain Eukaryota; kingdom Metazoa; phylum Chordata; class Lepidosauria; order Squamata; family Dipsadidae; genus Erythrolamprus; species Erythrolamprus reginae. The sequence goes on from NC_091953.1 coordinate 78,910,691, forward strand.
CAAATAAAACTCAGAGTCCTTTCATTTAAGGTTCAAAGTGAATTTATCAAAATCAGAACTTGAAGCATCAAAAGCAAAGCAAAGTCTGAATAAAATGGCACGTAACCCACATACTAAAACCCCCTTTTCCACCACCCCTGTTGGGCATCCGCCCAATCTCCATTGTCCAGATGCATCCGGTGGTCCAAGATGCTCCTCCCGGGCTTCTCAGGAATGTGCCCGTCTAACGGTCTCGTCAATATCTGGGAAAACGAAACTTAACAACACTTTTCTCCTCCTGCACTTCCCAACCCCCCCTTATTATCTACCCCTCCCTGTCTCTATGACAATCAAGCAAAGAATGCAGCAGCAGGCAGCACAGGTTGACATTAATGTTGCCACCCCCATTCTTCACAGTATGTATGGTGTTCTTTGGATGCAACTCAGCAGTCTTCCTCCTCCAAACACGACGTGTTGTGTTTCTACCAAACAGTTCTACTTTGGTTTCATCTGATCATATGACATTCTCCCAATACTCTTCTGGATCATCCAAATGCTCTCTAGCAAACTTCAGACGGGCCCAGACATGTACTGGCTTAAGCAGTGGGACATGTCTGGCACTGCAGAATCTTGAGTCCCTGGCAGCGTAGTGTGTAACTGATGGTAGCCTTTGTTATGTTGGTCCCAGCTCTCTGCAAGTCATTCACTAGGTTCCCCCATGTGGGTCTGAGATTTTTGCTCACCGTACTTGTGATCATTTTGACCCCACGGGATGAGATCCTTGTGTGTCCAATCAAACTTGGCCAATAAATAATTCTATTCTATTCTGTTTTAAAAATCTGAATAATGATATAAAGAAAGGGAACATCCAACGCTTCCCTTTTTGTATAGTGAGGAGAAAGATACTATAATTTCAGGATTATGCCATCTTGGAGTTTTGAGGGAATAATGAACCGTATTCCAAATCAATGTTCCTTCTAATTTTTTTTCGGTGTGGGCGGAAAGGTATAATGTCTGAAGGGCATTTTCATGCCTGGGCGTTGATCCGTTAGAAAAAAAAGGGAGTCACGTGCAGTGTTCCCTCTAATTTTTTTCCAGTGTGAGCGGAAAAGTATAGTGTCTGAGCAGGAGTCCCTTCGGGACTGGGTGGCATAGAAGTCTAAATAAATAAATAAATAAATAAATAAATAGATAAATAGATAGATAGATAAATAAATAAATAAAATGTGGGTGCACACTATAACGTGTACGCGAGTTCTGACATCCATAATTCGCTCCCGTTCCTTTCTCTCTCCTTCCTCTCTCATCTCTTTCCTTTCTCTCCCTCCCTCTTTCTCTATCCTTTCTATCTCTCACTCTTTCTTTCTCCATCATTCCCTCTTTCCCTCCTTTTCTCTTTCCTTCCTCTCCCTCCTTTATCTCTTTCTTTCTCTCACTCCTTCATTCCCTCTTTCTCTTTCCCTCCCTCCCTCTTTCTATTCATTATATCTCTTTCTTTCTTTGTTTCTCTTCCTCCTTCATTCCCTCTTTCTCTTTCCCTCCCTCCCTTTCTCTCCCCCCTCCCTTTCTCTCTATCCTCTATATCTCTCACTCTTTCTTTGTTTCTCTTCCTCCTTCATTCCCTCTTTCTCTCCCTCCTTTTCTCTCTTTCCTTTCTCTCCCTCCCTTTCTCTCTCCTTTATGTCTCTTTCTTTCTCTCCCTCCTTCATTCCCTTTCTCTTTCCCTCCCTCTTTCTCTCTATCCTTTCTGTCTCTCACTCTTTCTTTCTCCCTCCATCATTCCCTCTTTCTCTCCCTCCTTTTCTCTTTTGTTTCTCTCCCTCCTTTATATCTCTCTTTCTTTCTCTCCCTCCTTCATACCCTCTTTCTCTTTTCCTCCCTCCCTCTTTCTCTCTATCCATTATATCTCTTTCTTTGTTTCTCTTCCTCCTTCATTCCCTCTTTCTCTTTCCCTCCCTCCCTTTCTCTCTTTCTCTCTATCCATTATATCTCTCTCTTTCTTTCTCTTCCTCCTTCATTCCCTCTTTCTCTCCCACCTTTTCTCTTTCCTTTCTCTCCCTCCCTTTCTCTCTCTCCTTTATATCTCTCTTTCTTTCTCTCCCTCCTTCATTCCCTCTTTCTCTTTCCCTCCCTCCCTTTCTCTCCCCCTCCCTTTCTCTCTATCCTCTATATCTCTCACTCTTTCTTTGTTTCTCTTCCTCCTTCATTCCCTTTTTCTCTCCCTCCTTTTCGCTCTCTTTCCTTTCTCTCCCTCCCTCTTTCTCTCCTGGAAGGCCTGTGCCTGCCCTGCCCGGATGGACCACGTTCGGCATCGGCGCCCCTTTGGCAGCCCCTGATCTCCTTCTAAAAGAGTGCACTGGTCAGACAGATAATCCTCGACTTCTGTTTTGACCCCAATGGAGGCCAATGTTTCTATCCTGAGTAAGATGGTTATTAAGTGAGTTCTGCCTCACTTTATCACCTTTCTTGCCACAGTTGTTAAATGAATCCCTGCAGTTGCTTGTCAGAAGATCCCAAAAGATGTTCACATAACATTGGGACATTGCCACCATCATAACTACGGGCCAGTTGTCAAGTGTCCAAAGTTTGATCCAATAACCCCTTTATTTTTCTAACAAAGTCCTTCCTTCCTAGAAGGAAGAATAGAAAGAATAAAATGGAAAAGGGGATTAAAAGGGGATACCAAAAAAAAAAGAAAAGGGTTCTGTTCAGATGAAAGAAATTGGAGTTTGAAAAGGGTTGATTAAGCTTGGAGTATTGTTTTGTTTGCTCTTTTTTAAACTTTAATTATTTTTTCTATTTAGATATATGAATTTAGGAATTGCTGATCTGTTTTAATTAAGTTAGAAGTATTGATTATAATAAGATGTGTAGTAGGTGATACTGATTTGGATTAATTCATAAATGGAATTGAATTTAGAATTGTTGGGGAGATTAATGATATTAATTATTTTTAATTGATTGAAAATAGAGAATACGTAGATTCCCCCCCCCCTTTTTTTTCTTTTCTCAAATTGACTGAAATTTAAGATTAATAATTAAGTGAGAAATGTAGATAAGTATTAATTGGCTAAATGTTAGATGGACTGAAATAATTTTTAAATTTGGGATTAGATAAATGTGCTATTTAGAGGGGGAGGAAGAAGTCTGAAATTCCTATATGTTTATGTTTTTAATTTTTTTTTGTTAACATCTGTTTAAGGTTTTCTTGGTTTATAGAAAAATGTATATAGAAAGCACTTTGGCATAATGGTTAATAAGTTAGAAATATAATTAGTGGTGTAGTTTTTCAAGGAACATTATGGAGGGAATTTAATTAAAATAAAAGTATATACCTGGATGACAAAATTAGAAAAAAAACCTTTTGCAACTTTTTTGATGATTGATTTTCAAAATACTGCATTTTATTCATGGATAATTAGATGGTACACTGTATTGTTTGAATGTATGTTGAGAGAAAATTTTAAAAAAATTTACACCCCCCCAAAAAAGTCCTTCCTTCCTCCATCCTTCCATTCATTTCATTCTTCCTTCCTTCCTTGTTCTGTCCGTTTCTTCTTTCCTTCCTTCCTTTTCCCTCCATTTCTCCTTCCTTCCCTGCCTCCCTCCTTCCTTCCTCTCCACATCTTTTCCCTCTCCCTTTTTTCCCTTCTCTCCCCTTCTCTCTCATTTGTTTCTTTTTCCTCTACCTCATTTTTCCCTCCATCATTTTCTCATTTTTCTTTCTCTCTTTCTATCTCTCCCCTTTCTTTCTTTCTTTCTCTCTCTCTCTTTCTCTCCCCTCTCTTTCCCTCTTTCTCGGTCTCCTCTCTCTCCCTCTTTCTCGGTCTTCTCTCTCTCCCTTTCTCTCTCTCCCCTTTCTCTCTCTCTTTCTCTCCTTCCTCTCTTTTCTCTCCCTCACTCTCTTTCTTTCCTTTCTTTCTTTCCTGGGGCTGCTTGGCCCCCCCCCCACGGATGGCCATCGGGCTGGCGGTGGGCAGCGGATCTGCCCCCTCACAGATGGCCATTGGGGTGGTGGCGGATGCCCCCCCATGGATGGCGGCGGATCCACCTTCCCCAAATGGCCATCGGGCTGGCGGCAGGCCGGAGGATTCATCCCCCCACGGATGGCCTTCGGGCTGGTGGCGGATGCCCCCCCACGGACGGCCATCAGGCTGGCGGCGTGCTGGCGGATCTGCCTTCCCCCACAGATGGCTATTGGGTTGGCGGGGGGGCGGTGGATCTGCCTCCCCCACGGACGGCCATCAGGCTGGGAGCGGATCACCCCCCCTGGATGGCCATTGGGCTGGTGGTGGACCCGCCCCCCCCAAGGATGGCCAATGGGCTGGTGGCAGGCCGGTGGATCCACTCCCCCACAACGATAAGGGGCTTATTTACCTTAGCTGGCGAGCTGAATGGCTGCCGGTGGAAAGAGAAAGGGTTAAAGGGTCTGGGAGGAAAGTGGGCCTGCAATTGGCCCCTTTCTTTCCCATCTTTACTGGAAGGGAACTGTTGCTTCCCTATGATTGCAGAGCAGCAACAGTTCTAATTGCCAATTCTAGTGCAGAGGTTGGACCTCTGTGCTAAAATTGCAATCTTCTGCGCTGAGATTTCAAATCTTGTGCGCTATAGCGCACAGCACAGCTTAGGAGGAAATGTTATAAATTTGTATTTAATTACTGTTACTATCAAAACATTTATTTTATTTATTAGACATTTATCCCCCTTTATTACTTTATAAGTAACTTAAGGAAGTAAACACATATTTCTTTCTTCCTATTTTTCCTACAACAACAAACCTGTGAAATAAGTTGGCCTGAGACAGAGTGACTGATCCAAAATCATCCAGCCAGCTTTCATGCCTAAAACAGGATAGAATTCACCGTCTCCTATTTCTAAGTCAGCACATTAAATATTCCACCAAACTGAATAGAGAAGTACCTTCTCCATGTTTGTCAGTATACTGGAATGCTTGTATTAGACGAAGGGTTTCATCTACCGATCGGCCAACAGGAAGATCATTCATTGTTATTTGTCGAAGAATTTTCTTGTCATCAATAATAAACAGACCTCTGTGAAAAGATGAGAAAAATGAACTATTAAAAATTCATTTTTGTAAATAGTGAAAGCTGTATCTGCTGCAACCCTTTTTTAATGACGTAAACTACAATAAAACAATTTAAAATACTCTACATAGTTTGTATGTTTAATTCCACCATTATTTAAATACATAGAACTTGAATTACTAATACAATTTAAGTAATTATTAACCTAATTTTTAAGGGTTGCACCACATAAGATATAATAACAAATATTTGATTAAAGAAGTTGAGCCATTCTGTATTTCATTTGTCACTGCTGCAATGTCTGTATAAAAAAACCAGAATAGTCAATATTATATACCTAAGAGCATGTCCTTGGTCCTCTAGATAAACTCCATAGTCTTTTGAAATCTGGTGTGTCAAATCAGAAAGGAGAGGTATCGTCACTGGTCCAAGTCCTCCTTGTTTTCGAGGTGTATTTATCCTATTGCAATAAAATGTAGCCAAATGTTTTATTAAAGCATCATTTTATACCTTACGCTAATTTTGAATAATTATTGGTATCATAAATAAACATGTTCCCAAAGCACAACGAAAAATCCATTCCACTGCATAGAATTAAACAAAAAAATTCTTAATGGAAGAATAAAGCAGCCTTGTGATTCTCACCCTTATTGAGATACCTCAATAATGTTATTTTAGTGACTTATACATACCATTAATTCAGATAAATTAAAATTTATGGCATAAGGACTATAAATTGAAATGTTATTGATTTTATAAAAATTTCAGGCATCACATTTGTTTGAATTTTACAGGACTGTAAAACTGAATGGTTCACTACCAATAATTTGCGTAAGTAAAAAGATAGGGAAAAGAACATACCATGCTAAATGAGTGAACTGTGAATCTACTGAGCAAGCTACCACTTCAGCATCAATTGCTCTGAATTCTTCAATTCTGTCACTAAATGCTATTATTTCTGTTGGACACACAAATGTACTGAAGAGAGATTAAAATTAGATATTTTAAAAACTGAAATAATGGTTTAAATGCTGTATTATTTTAATACTATATTACTAATGCATGAATATCTTTTCCATAGTGCTTGACAAAATTTCTTGAGCTGCAACATTATTATATTGAGTACCTAATATTCTATTCTGAACATTTCAGACAAATGCTATGCATGGGCATATCTTTACAATGCCAATGTAACTGTGTATTTTATGACATTAAGATATTAATAAGCACTTATTCGGTAGCACAAATAAATCAATTTCACATTTTCAACTTTTTTCAACATAATTTAGTAAATTTGTGCAATTTTACAGTTGCAAGAATAAGTACATGTTTGTGTATATTCTAAAATTTGTATTCTAGATTTATATATTCCATTTATTAACAGTTGTGCTTAAGAAAGTCAGCAATAATTTATTTATTTATTTATTTGTTTATTCAATTTTTATGCTGCCCTTCTCCTTAGACTCAGGGCGGCTTACAACATGTTAGCAATAGCACTTTTTAACAGAGCCAGCATATTGCCCCCACAATCCGGGTCCTCATTTTACCCACCTCGGAAGGATGGAAGGCTGAGTTGGCCATTTTCAGTACTGTATATCCCTTCTCCCATTTTAATGATTTCGGATATTAAACATGATGGTGCAGTGATTAGAAGGCAGTACTATAGGGCTAGCTTACTGCCCACTCCAAGAGTTTGATTCTGAGCGACTCAAGGTTGATTCAGCCTTCTGAGGTCAGTAAATGTGGACCCAGATCGTTGGGGGCAATATGCTGACTCTGTAAACGGTTTAGAGTGGGCTGTAAAGCACTGTGAAACAGTATATAAATCTAGATGCTATCGCTATTCAACATGGGAGGGAAATCCCTTAATTCCTTTTATCTATTTTTTTGTCTATGTATGGAAATATATATTAAATATTTTTGCTCAATAAACATATTGCAAAAACACATATGTGCTAACACATTAGCTTACAAATCAAGAGGGTAAAAGAAGAAAATAACATATTTTCCTTCAAAATCTGTTAATTTCAGTTCTTTAAACTCTCCATTGATGACAGCTGTTCCTTCCCAGTCAGGTGCTGGTTTAGAAACTAAAACAAGAAACAAAATATGAAAGCATTTAAAATCAACAATTTGATTTTATTTCAAATAAATGGTGATTAAAAAAATTAATAGTGGTGTCACTCAAAGTGAATGAAGTAATATTTTCATTCTAGTAAATGAAAAGTGCAACTTGGTTTGACTATTTAGTAGGCAAAATATTAAACATTTAACTTTTGCTTTTATTATTTGCTGTGGTAATATATAGTCTTGTTAAACTACTAAAATCCATCAACAGTTTTTAAGATGGTAGAAATGCAACCCCAAATGTTTATGGATTGAATTAATGCTTTTGTTGTTGGGGATGATGGCTAAGCTTTATTGTGTGAGGCATTACTTGAAATGTATAAAATAAAGTTAAATTATTTTTAAAACTCTTTTTAAAGTTTTAAAAAATATGGTAAAGGTTAAGCTATGTAAAAGTAGTTACCTATTAAAAGTATTACAGACATTTATTACAAAGCACTAAGTGTCTTTGATAGCTGGCAATATTTAAAGTTTATAATTATTTAAATATAAGATATTTGTGTAATAAGGCTTTGAATATAATAATGCTGTGGCTATTGCCTTTTTGTTAAAGCAATGAATAGAAATGGATTATGTTGACAGCATTTTGTATGCTACAAAAGGTAAATGTTTATGTTTGTAGTGATAAAATATGGTAACAAATTTCTACAAAACATTACTCTTCACATGATTCAGTGTACTGTATAGTTAGCTATCCATCGATCGATCAATAATAGATTACACTGGGGAACAAATTGTAACACAATTTCTGTTGAGTTTGATTTTTGAGTTTTTTTATACTTAATTAAGCATGCTGGTTTCAAAACTGTAGTCAGTTTTCTTCTACTACATCAATTTTTTTCTCTACACCTTATGAGAATTATGAGTTTTTGAGGTTGCAACATGAGCATCAAATTGCATTTTTTACATAGCCATCTTGCTAACTTCTTGGAAAATCTTGGTTCAGTCAATGATGAGCAGGGTAAGCGATTCCACTAAGATTTGAAAGTCATGTAGGCACAGTATCAAGATAGATGGGATATGATGGCTGACTATTGTTGGAGCATTAAGTGAGAATGTCCACAGATTAAATACTTCAGAAAAAGCTATAAACAAAAATTTTAACCTTAATATGTATAATTACCATTCAATAAAAAAGCAACTATTTGTATGAACACAATTTAACTTGCAGTAACTATTATAGCCTTTGTATGAATAAAACTATTGTTTATAAACAATATATTTGGTAAGTTTTTACTTTACTTTAAATGCACAATTTGTATGACTTTTGAGGGTATCCTGTAGCTTAAAAAGTTGATATGATGGGGAAAAAATGTTACTACCACAAAATTTTTACTATCACACTTTGGGCGAGGCTTATGCAGGAGGCCCTGCATTTTTTTTCAACATCTTTCAGTGCTAATTGGGGGCTCTGGGGTGGAGCTCCATTTTTGCTACCCCACTGCATTCCCCACCCCCCAGTCTGGGCAATAGTCCATCCCTGTACACAGAGTATGTAAAAGTACATAGAAGCAGGTATCTAATGCCACTGAAACAAAATTCAGACTTAAGATCATAACTAATAGAGACTGAATCACAATTCAGGTTAGAAAAAAAAAATTAAATTCTTAACTGAGCAATTTTATACCTATCTACATTCTTTTATACGGATCTGTATATTCTCAGTATATAATACTGTACGTTAGAAAGACAACTGATGATGTCATTGGAACATACTTGCAACAGAATATGTATGCGGTATGGCTATTTTAAAATGCCTGATATTTTAAAATTATTTCCCAAGAACTCTGTAATGGATTATTAATACATTTTAGTTTATAAACATAGTCTAAAACATTTGCCTATAATTAAATGATAGTTGCATCAAAGAAATAGGGGAGGGAGGGTGTAGTAGTTTTTCAAATATTTCTAATAAAACTTACAAAATCAAGTAGGTGTATGTCAGATTGAAAGAATAGGTTTTGTCTGTTGTGCCTTTTATTTAATTTATTATGAACTGCTATTATAATCCATTTTTGGAATTTCCCAAGAAACAGAAATTTTTAGAAATGTATTAAAGTGTCGTAATATTTTTCTACCATTTCAAAATTAGGCCCCAAATAAGAGTTTCTAAAATAATGACTCTGATTCTTCTTCTTCTTTGTATGTCTCATTACACCAGCAGCTTTCCTGACGTGTCCTTTGTCTGAAGCTTTATTTAGCAGATATTTGGAACAACATACAATATTTGTGATTGCTATTCAATTTAACCCATTTCTTCTGTGCTCATAGTGGCTATTGAAAAATTTCTGAGTTTCTGAAGAAAGGTTTTTTATTAACTCCATACTGTTGTTATTAAGACATCATATATGAAAAATGAGCAAGACTTGCTGTGATTACTCTTTTCCCGAAGGAACATTGGCATCGCAACATATAAGCGCACCAGCGTGCCTACCGTCCCTCTCCAATTGTTCCCTCTTATCAGTACACGTTTTATGTATCGGGGTGTCCAGGAGGAAAGCATTTTGAAATTCCCTGATATTTCCGACATTTCCCTGTAACTTGTGATCTAGTTAAGGCACAGTCGTAGATGACGTCATACCAAACGGCTAAGCCATGGAGAAATATCAGTAGCTGAGGAAGCAAGTTGTTGCCACATTTTTGCTTGACTCTACCAGGTAGCACAATCCATTTTTTAACCTGATTTTCCCCTGACTTTTAAACATTTTAATACAGTTTGTTCCCCCTGAAAAAGTTTTTTTAACGAATTCCCTGATATTTCCTGAACCGCCGATTTCCCTGTTTTTCAGGTTTGCTGGACAACCAGTGCATATAAACCATGTTGTATCTAGGTATATTACAAATACTAGCTAGCTAGGTAAATAAATATCTTTCAGGCTCTACCACGAGCCTTTGTGTCACTATGCAATGCATCAGTTTGCTCCTTAATAGCACTCCTGATGTGTTGGACTTCCCACGGCCTCCCACCCTAAATGCAAACCATTCTTGAGCCTGACTGAGGAAGACCAAATGTTCTTAAGGGCAATAAAAACAGGCGCTGTGCGGAAAGGACGGCTTTTCAAGCAGGGTCTTTGCGGACCCGACGCCAGCAACGTTAGGAAGCCCAGCTTGCAATTAGGAAAGATACAGCTAAGGTGACGGGGCTTCGGGGCTTTCCCTCACCCAAGGACTGAAAAGACAAGGCAGAGACTGGCTCAGGCAGCTCCACCTCTGGTTCCCCTCTCCCGGCCATATGGTGTGGCGGTCTTTTTGTGCACTTACTCTTGGCCTTGCTGAGGTGGAGTGAGTGGTCTTTGACGGGCACCCGCGATGCCTCGCCAGGATACACCTCGCCCCCGGCGTAATAGTGGCACTTCTCGTCGCCATAGCCGAAGCTCTGGGCAGCCTCAGCGGTCCCTACCTCCTCGGACATTGTGGCCGCCAATATCAGCAAAACCATGGAGCAGACTGCTAACGGTTCTGACACGGGTTTCAACCGCCGGCGCCTCCCGCTCAGCCTCGCTGCCTCCTGGCTTTTGCTCGGAGGCCCGTGTGCCAGCCTTCCGACCTCCATAGTCTGCAGATCAGCCGCACGTCTCGCTGGCGCAACTGGCAGAACAAAAGGGAAGGCAGGCCCGGAGGAGGAAGAACCAACCAACCGAGCTGTTTTCTAGGGCGGGGCCGACGGTCGTCCCACCCTGGGGGACGCGCAAGCACGGCAACTACCGCGCTTCCACTTTTCGTTTCGTAGACACGCGCAGCTGGCTGTGGATGTGGAATGATATTGATTGAGAAGCCTTCTCCGTTCTCTTAAAGTAATTGTTCAGGAGCTGAAAGCCAGTTCTTGTAAAACTACAGGGTAAAACTCAAGGCCAATCGACAAAGCCCATTCTTTCCACAGCTCACTCTTCCTTGGGGGAGACGCAGTTGCTTCTATGGGGCTGAGAGTCAACAGCAGCAGCAGCAGTCTGGGATGGCAGGCAGATGTCCTGGGGCTGCTGCATATGCACACCGCTTGCCATCTTGGAGCACTGCTGCCAACCCTCGCAGCCCCATAGTAGCAGCAGCTGCGTTTCCACCAAGGAGTGGCCGCCCACCCACTGGCCGGGCTGGGCTGGATGCCGACTTTTGAAGGCAAGCGGCATGGGAGTTGCTAGCTCTTTTCCCCATGGCCAGCTGGCCCCGATATGCTTGCTTGCCTTCTACACGGCCTTCTACTCGCCTGTCTTTGTAAGCTGGCCGCGGGGAACACCGGGAAGGCCTCTTGGAAAGCAGGCAAATATGTTGAGGCTGCGGGCCACAAGCAATGGAGTAGGGATGGTGGGGGGCAGGGGCAACTGGGTAGGCAGTGACTTTGTAGGCTTACCTGTCAGGCAGATCGGGGCACAGTGCTTCAGGTAGGCAAGCTGCAGAACAGAGACTGGGTGGGGCAGGGTAGGCAAACAGTGACCTGAGGACCAGTTTGGAGGGGTAGCCAGCCAGCCACTGCTACCGACAAATTAGACCACATCCGCGAAGGGTTCTCCTGAACTTTCACCCCTGATATAGAACAACAAAATAGTTCCCAGGAACATCCTGCTCCATAGAAATGGGGTCAGAGAGCTGCCCAGGAGCACAAACACAAGGCTACAAGTGGTATTCAGGTTCCGAGCAGTTCTGGAGCCCACCAAGCTATACTTGTAGAACTGATAGTCATTTAAAAAAATTTCATCACTGCCACAAGAAATACACTGTAAGATAACAAAGCAAAGAATGAGCATGGACAAAGAACATGGGCAGGAGATTGCCCACATTGAGCAACTAACTTTTGTCTCTAATTAGACAATTAAAATACCAATTGTAGTTTAACAAACCTGAAGTTACCCCAAAATGCCAATACAGTGATCCCCCGATCATTGCGGGGGTTCCGTTCCAGGACCCCCCCGCAACGAGCGGGTTTTCGCGAAGTAGCGCTGCGGAAGTAAAAACACCATCTGCGCATGCGCAGATGGTGTTTTTACTTCCGCAGCGCTAGCGAGGAGCCGAAGATTGGGGGCGGCGCGGCTGTTTTAAAACGTCGCCGCCGGCATGGGGGGGCTTCCTAGCAGCCCCCCAAACCCGGGTTGGGGGTCTGGGGGGTGCTGGCAAGGCCCCCATGTCGGCAGCGACGTTTTAAAACAGCCGCGCCGCCCCCAATCTTCGGCTCCTCACTAGCGGGCAGGCAGGCGGCGGACAAGCCGTTCGCTGGCGCTCGCTCTCGCCGCTTTCCAGCTGAGTCCTCAAGCGAATTCGCTTCAGGACTCAGCTGGGAAGCGGCGAGAATGAACGGCGTGGGCGGGCGAAGGGCGGGCGGCAGCGAGGAGTTTGCGTGGGCGGTGGGGAAACTCCTTGCTGATGCCCGCTGCTCGCCCTCCCGCCAGCAAGAGGGGGAAGACCCAGGGAAGCCGCCCAGCAGCTGATCTGCCCGGCGCCATCTACGCATGCGTGCCCATAGAAAAAAGGGCACGCATGCGCAGATGGTGTTTTGACTTCCGGGTTGAAAAATTGCAAATTAGCCTGTTCGCAATGGTCGGGGACGCAATAACCGGGGGATCACTGTATTCTAATATCTTCAGTTCATTGAACAGTCTAGATCAGGGGTAGGCAAAGTTGGCTCTTCTATGGCATGTGGACTTCAACTCCCAGAATTCCTGAGCTAGCATGATTGGTTCAGGAATTCTGGAAGTTAAAGTCCACAAGTCATAGAAGAGCCAACTTTGCCTTCCCTTGCCTTCCCCTGGTCTAGATGACTAGTTCTTCCACTGGTCCCTTTACTCAAGTGTAGAGAAACCCTTTTTTTTTGTTCTCACAGTGGTTTCAGCACTTAATACCCCTTGGAATGGTCCTTCCCAGTTCAGCTATAACTTTTCCTCTTTCCAAGTTTTGGTTAGGACCCAATCTCTAGCTCTATAAGAATGTATCGTAAAGTCCAAAGGTGGAGTTTGAGCTCCCAATTTGATACTCCGAGACCACCCCTTAGTTTGTGGTCTTGCATATATGTGATTTTTATTCTTGCTTTTCTTTTGGACCAAATAAATTGTTGTGTAATTTTTTAAAAGATTAACAAAGAAGGATTTATTTAATTTAATTGGTGCCATTTGGAATAAGAATAAAATTTTGGGAAGAGTATTCATTTTTATTATTGCAATTTTTCCCAGAAGCAATAATTGTAATCTGTACCATGTCTCTAGAGCTTCCCTTATTTTTTGAATTGTCTTATCATAATTGTCTTTCTTTATGGAACTGTATTTGGATATTAGTGTCAAATCTAAATATTTGACTCTTTTTGCCGTATCAATATTAAGCAAATTCTCCAGTTCACTGTTTTGTTTACTAGGCATATTTTTAGTTAAAATCTTGGTTTTTGCCCTCTTGATTTTAAGACCAGCAATCTTTCCAAATTTTTTGATAGTCCTGTGATTAATGGATCTTCAACCATGAAAACTACATTGTTGGCATACGCATGGAGTTTTTATTCCTCCTTTCCTATTTTTAATCCTTGTGTTTCCTTTTTATTTCTGATATTCCTTAATAAGCATTCCTGAGCCAGAATAAAAATTAATGGGGTTAACAGACAGTCTTGCCTCATCCCCTTTTTAATAGAAATTTTATCGGTTGTATCTGTATTAAATAATATTCTTGCTGTTTGCTGACTCTAAATGTTATAAATTAATTGTATGAAGTTTTTCACCGAATTTCATTATTTGTAATTACATTTTAAAGTACTGCCAATTAATTTTGTCAAAAGCTTTCTCTGCATCTAAAAATATATAGGCTACTTGTTTCTCTATGTGGATATCAGAGTACTCCAGGGAGTCTAAAATTACTCTGGTATTGTTTTTAATTTGGCAATGGGGTAGAAAACCGTTTTGGTCTGAGTGGATACATTTGTTAAGAATCCATTTTATTCTTTAGAAACATAGAAACATAAAAGCTTGACACAGGGTCGCCGATAGGGTGGTACTACTGGGAGTGGCGTCACGGGCCCGGGGAATTTGGAAAATGGGGGGGCGGCGCCCGCCAAAAACTCCCCAACCCAGATTGCGATGGGGAAAAGCGCGCCAAGGAAAGCAAAAGGACCAGAGACACCTCGCCAAACTTCGCCTCTGCGGAGCTTCTCTGACCGCGGCCCGCACCTTCTTCCCACCCCCACGAGGAAAGAAGGCAGGGAGGCTGGCAGACAGGCAGGGAGCCCTGATCGCAGCCGCGGAAGAAAGCGCGGGGGTGACTTGGCCCTACGGAAGCCAAGCCGCGCTGCTGGGGAAGCCGGGAGAGGACTGAGCCTGGCCGGCTTCTCCGCCGGCCTTGTGTGTCCCCCAAGGATTGCGAGGGCAAGAGAGCAGCGCCTTTCGGCCTCCGGAGGTGCTGGGCCGGGGATTCGGGGATTCCCCTCCTGGAAACCGGGCAGGGGGCGGAGTGGCTGTCTGGGCCCCCTCGGACTCTCTTGGGCTTTTTTCGGCCCCACTCGAGGGGAAAAGCGGTCCAGGACCCGGGGCCTCCAGGGATGGAGGGCGCTTCATTCAGCCCGGAAGGGTTGTGGGGTTTCCCAGGGAAAAGCTCTCTGCCCAGCAGGAGGAAAGAAGGGGCGCCTGTCTCGTTCTGCCACTCTAGGAAGGAGCAGTCGTTGGTCCAGACTCTCCAAGGCAGGTGGTGGAAATTGTGGCGGAGCGGTTTGCAGCTGGGCAGAAGGTCTGAAGCAGCCGAGGAGCTCCGTTTCTCCCCTCCTGGAAACTGGGGCAGTCGGGGCGGAGTGGCTATTTGGGACACCTTGGACTCCCTTAGGCCTGTTTCGCCTTCCCCCCCCTCGAGCAGGGAAGCCGTCCAGGCACCAAGGTCTCCCGGGATGGAGGGCACTTCGTTCAGCCCGGAGATCCACCGGCAGCGCTTCCGCGGTTTCGATGGCTTCTTTTGGGCGGGCGCTAGCTTACTCACTCGCCTTCCTGCTGCTGGCGCTGGTGAGGGCTGGGTTCTTTTTCACTCTTTCTTTCTTTTGTTTCTTTTTCTTTCTTTCTCTTTCTCTCTCTCTCTCTCTTGCTCTTTCATTCTTTTTTTCTTTCTCTTGCTTTCTTTCTTTCTCTTTCTTTCTCTCCTTCCTTCCCTCCTTCCATTTCTTTCATTTCCCCTCTCTATTTTTATTTCTCATTCATTCTCTTTCTTTCTATTCTCTTTCTTTCTTTCTTTCTTTTGTTTCTTTTTCTTCCATTTCTTTCATTCCCCCTCTCTTTTTATTTCTCTTTCATTCTCTCTCTTGCTTTCTTTCTTGCTCTTTTTCTTTCTCTCTTTTATCTTCCCTTCCTCTATTTCTTCTTTTCTTTCTCCTTCCTACCTTCTTCCCTCACTCCCTTCTTTCACTCCTTCCTCTCTTACTCTCCCCTTTCACCTTTCCTTGCTTCCTTTGCACCCTTCCTCTGTTCCTGTCCCTTCCCTCTTTCCTTCCTTCCTTCCCACCCTCCGTCCATTCATTCACCCATTCCTCTCTTGCTCGCCCCTTTTACCCTTCCTTCCTTCCTCCCTCCCTCCCTCCCTCCCTTCCTTCCTAGCTCACCCTCGCCTTTCTTCCCTTCCTTCCAGATGGGAGTGCCCCCTCAAGACACACGCCTGACTGCTGGTACCCTGCTTTTTCTCTCTCCCCTCATCCTTTCCAGCTCCTCGCCGGTGGCTGCCGGGTGTGGGATCCCCCTCCCCTCTCCCTTCGCTAGAAAGCACATAGTTTTTTGTCAACAAGAAGGGAGAAGTGCCAAGGAGCCGTAAATAAGCCTCGCTCCGCCTGACCGATGCCAGGAGGATCTTTCTTTCCCTTGTCACTCCCGCTTCTTTCTTTCTCCTGGACGAGTCCACACAATCGGATTAACCCAGTTCCTGAAATAGCCTATGGCAGTGCTTCCCAACCTTGACAACTTGAAGATATCTGGACTTCAACTCCCAGAATTCCCCAGCCAGCATTCGCTGGCTGGGGAATTCTGGGAGTTAAAGTCCAGATATCTTCAAGTTGCCAAGGTTGGGAAGCACTGGCCTATGGGACCGCCTCACTTGGCGTGAAGCGGGAAATGATCCCCGGGGGATGGAGTGGCTTGGCGACTTAAAATAGTTTTAAAATGGCGGGGGGGGGGCCAGACACTTAGGCTGTATGGGCCCCCAAAATTCCTGATGGTGGCCCTGGCTTGACAGCAGAAAAAGACCTCATGGTCCATCTAGTCTGCCCTTATATTATTTCCTGTATTTTATCTTAGGATGGATATATGTTTATCCCAGGCATGTTTAAATTCAGTTACTGTGAATTTACCAACCATGTCTGCTGGAGGTTTGTTCCAAGCATCTACAACTCTTTCAGTAAAATAATATTTTCTCATGTTACTTCTAATATTTTCCCTAACTAACCTCAAATTGTGACCCCTTGTTCTTGTGTTCACCTTCCTATTAAAAACACTTCTCTCCTGAACCTTATTTAACCCTTTAACATATTTAAATGTTTTGGTCATGTCACCCCTTTCCCTTCTGTCCTCCAGACTATAAAGATTGAGTTCATTAAGTCTGTCCTGATAAGTTTTATGCTTAAGACCTTCCACCATTTTTGTAGCCCATCTTTGGACCCGTTCAATTTTAGCGCTCTATACAGCAGGATCACAATCTCCCTCTTTCTGCTTATTATACATCTAGCTATGCAGCCAAGCATTCTATTTGCTTTTCCTACCGCCTGACTGCACTGTTCACCCATTTTGAGACTGTCAGAAATCACTACCCCTAAATCCTTCTGAAGTTTTTGCTAGCACAGAACTGCCAATACAATGCTCAGATTGAGGATTCCTTTTGCCCAAGTGCATTATTTTACATTTGGAAACAATAATCTGCAGTTTCCATTGCTTTGACCACTTACCTAGTAAAGCTAAATCATTTGCCATATTACAGAGGCCTCCAGGAATATCAACCCTATTGCACAGTCATCGGCAAATAGGCAAACCTTCCCTACCAAACCTTCCCCTATGTCACTCACAAAGATATTAAAAAGAATAGGACCCAGAACAGACCCTTGTGGCACACCGCTTGTAACCAGGCTCTGCTCAGAATACTTGCCATTAACAATGACACTCTGATATCTACAATTCAGCCAGCTGCAAATCCACTGAACTATCCAGGGATTAAGTCCAATCTTCACTAACCTATCTATCAGGTCTTTATGTGAAACCATATCAAACGCTTTGCTGAAGTCCAGATAGGCAATATCCACGGCACCACCTTCATCCAACACCTTTGTGACATAGTCAAAGAAATCAATGAGATTAGTCTAACATGATTTGCCCTCAGTAAAGCCATGCTGGTTTGGGTCCAATAAGTTATTGGTTTTTAGGTGTTGATTTATCCTCTTTTTGAATAGAGTCTCTATCATTTTAACTATAACTGATGTCAAGCTAACTGGCCTGTAGTTACTAGCTTCTTCTCTACTGCCCTTCTTGTGGATAGGCACAACACTGGCCATTTCAACAAACTGATTTATCCTTGTTGTCCGGGGACAGAAATCATTCATATAGGTTACATCTATGTCCCCTTTACCTAGTTTAAATGCCTGTCCAAAAAAGTTCTGAACTCCTCACCAAGCACCTGAGTACCTCTGTATGATGGATGCAAACCATCCCTCTTAAACATCTCCCTATTAGACCACCTACTAACATCATGACTAACATATCCAAAACCTTCAGCCTTACACCACTGCCTTAACCACTCATTAACCTCTGTAATACAAGTTGTTTTATCCTCCTGATCACAAACAGTAATACCTCTGAGAAAGTCACTGAATCAGTTATTCTGCCCAGCTCCACACTAAGACATTGGAAATCTCTTTTTACTTGATTAACATTTCTCTGGGACAAATCATTTGTGCCAAGATGCACCACCACATCAATGTTATTATCTTTACTTACAGACTTCACAATGTTTGTAATCCGCTTTCTGTCCCTGCTGGCAGTGGCCTTTGGGAGACACTTCATCAGCCTCACCACATCCTTACTCTGTCCCAAATCAACACCTCTAACAGTCGAGTCACCCACAAGAAAAGGCATCCTCTTTTTATTTCCACTAACTGCACCTGATGTTTGGTAACACCATGCACCTCTCTTACAACAACTTCCCTTTGGAACATCCCCTCATCCTCTACCTGGGGGGCCTCGCTAATGTCCACAGCAACCTCACAATTTAAATCTGCAAGAGCATTATAGGAATTACATAAAGAGAGACCAGAATTGCTGTGTCTGTGCTCCACTGCACATAATTTTCCTGAACTAACAGTTGTCCACATAGCCGTTCTCTTTGAGGGGCACTGAGGAAGTGGAGGCTGCACACATTGCTACATTACAGCACGTGGTTAGGACTATCTTTCCACTTCTGAATGCAGGGTACAAAATAAAATATTTCTGCCATAATTGATGCCAAGATTTTGTAATTGATATTTAATAAGGAAATAGGCCTATAATTTTGTATCAAGCTCTTGTTTTATTCATTTTTGGGAATCAGGGATATATAAACCTCTTTCCAGGATCCTGGCAGGGTTCCTTTGCCCAGAATCATATTAAAAGTTCTAATATAAGGGGCTCTGTAATGGTTGCTTCTGTATGGTTTTATAGATTTCAAATGGGATACCATTTGGGCCGGGGGATTTGTTCTTTTTTTGTTTCTCTATAGCTATTGTTAATTCAGTTGGTGTAATCTTAGCATTTAACAGTATTCTTTCTTCCTCTGTAATTGTGGGTAAATTGCTTTGGGTCAGGTATTCTTCAATCTGTTTTTCTTCAACGTCTTCTTGTTTGTATAAGTTGGTGTCAAATTTTTTCTATACTATCTTTTTTATCTTTATCTTTCATTTGTTCAACACCACCATCAACTCTTAATATATGTATATTTCTTTCACTTTTTTTGTTTGCGACTTTATGGGCCAAATATCTTCCTGGTTTATTGATGTTTTTGAAAAAAAAAACTGTTTTATTCTTTTTAATTTTTGATTTATTTTTTCCTGAGTGAGAAGATTAATTTCATGTTTTGTCATATGTATTTCCTCTAATATTTTACAATTTTGGGAGTCCTTTAGTAGTTTGTTTTCGAGTCTGCTCATTTTAGTGGTCATGGTATCAATTTTGGTTTATCTAGTTTTTTTACAGTTAGCTAGATAAACTATAGAGAGCCCCCTGATATAGGCCTTGGTGGTATCCCACAGGTTGGGTATAAGTCTCTCCTCTTGAGGTTGGACTTAGGTTTTCAGGTGGGCTTGCTGCTAACATACCTGCCTCCCAGCTATGTTGCAACAGCCCTGCCTGCACTGCTCGAGGTGGTAACCGGGCTGGCGGTTGAGTTCCTTGGGGACTTTAATCTTCCATCGCCTGGCGAAACCTCAGAGGTGGTGCAGAAGTTCATGGCTTCCATGACAACCATGGACCTGAACCAAGTAATCCAAGGTCCGACTCATAGACCAGTCAGGCTGCCAGTCAGAATTCAGACAAATAAAACTCAGAGTCCTTTTATGGACAAGGCCATGTGAGCTGTGAGTTCCTTTACCTGCCTACTGGACCCTGCCCCTCTTTGCTGGTTTTGGCCAGTTGGGAGGTGACATGAGGCTGGATCCAGATGCTCATTAATGCTTCCTTGAGAGAGGGGTCATTTCTGCAGCCATTAAAGGAGGCGGTTGTGCAACCCCTCCTCAAGAAACTGTCACTGGATCCAGTCGAATTGAAAAACTACAGGCCAATCTCCAACCTGCCCTTCTTGGGTAAGGTTGTTGAGAAGGTGGTGCACTCCAGCTCCGGCAGTCCTTGGAAGAAGCTGATTATCTGGACTCCTTTCAGTCTGGTTTTAGGACCAGTCACAGAATTGAAACCACTTTGGTTGCACTGATGGATGATCTCTGGTGGGCCCAGGATAGGGGACATTCCTCTGTCCTGGTGCTCTTCAACCTCACTGCAGGCTTCAATACCATCAACCATGGTATCCTTCTGTGGCGACTGGTGGGACTGGGAGTGGGAGGCACCGTCCTGTGGTAGTTCTCCTCCTATCTCTCCGGTCTCTCGCAGTTGGTGTTAGCGGGAGGGGGGCACAGGTCCACCCCTTGGCCTCTCCTTTGTGGGGTGCCACAGGGATCCATCATCTCCCCCCTTCTATTTAACATCTACATGAAGCCGCTGAATTACTTGAGTCAGGTCCATGGTTGCCATGGAAGTCATGAACTCCCATGCCAGCCCAGAGGGCTCACCGAGCGACAGTGTGTTAAAGTCCCCAAGAACAACAAGTCTTGGGAACTTCACTGCCAGCCCGGCCACCTCCTTGAGCAGAGAGCCTGCATAGGTTGAGGGTTTCTCTGGCTATAATAGCCACTCCTCCCCCACTTCCCTGAGGTCGCAGCTGATGCCACACCTGAAACCCGGCTGGGGATATCTCAGAGAGAGGAACTCCTCCCACCGGGCGCAACCAGGTTTCAGTAACACACGCCAGGTCGACCTCCTCCTCCAGGAGTAAATCCCGGATGTATTAACAACCAACCTGGCATTAAGCAGCAACAGTCTGAGCCCACAGTCCAGATTTCGCCTATCACCAGTACTCTGGGTTGAGCTCATGGGGACAGAACAAGAGATCGCTTTCAAGCAGTGAGGCCTAGTTCCCCATGTGTGGCCTACCCCATGGCTTCCGCCATATCTGCCTCTTCCCAGCACGACCAGAATATTCTGTGCCTCTACCTATCCAGAGATAGACTTCCCCACTCCTCCGGTCTCTCTATTCCCTGGCAGGCTGGCCTTTCCGTTCAACCATTTACCTCACTCATACTCCTCATCCAATCCATTCATATTCCAATCAATACCACATTGCACAGTTATCCTTCTAAAATTACCCCCTCATAACTTAATTAAAAATTAAAATTAAAATTAGCTAAAAACCTATTAGTTAAACTAAAAAACCCTGTTAGTTAAAAAACATAAGACTACAGATATAGAAAATTGCCCTCCCCTCTCCTCAAATGAGGGGCAATAATATCCTTTAAAAATGTCTCTATGATATAAATAATGCTACATATAAAGGGAATGTTCAATTCTGGGTTGGTGTATGATATCCTGGGTCTGATATTATCCCAATAGGTTTTGTTGATGTTTACTATAGCAAGGATTAAATTGAATACGGCCATCAGACTCCAAAGTTCAAAAAGTCTAAAAGGAAAGATCTTCAATATACAGTAGTGGTTGAATCATGAGTGTCCTCTGCTCGTAATGCTGGTTATAGTGTCTTATATTAAAATCTTTTCACTAGGTGTTCCAATAACCAGCCCTCCAATAATCCAAGATCCATTCGAAGGAAATCCCGAGCCCTTCACAGCTGTAAGTAATTCTGTCTCCAATAATTTCTGAATGTTAGCTTTCCACTGGTAGCTCTCACCTACCAGCTCGGCTATTCTCTTTTCAATTCAGTTCCAGTATTCTCAGTCTCAATGAAATCTCCACTGACTGTTCTCACCGTTCATCTTGGGGTTTTTCTGGGAAGGGGCTTCCCAGTTAAAAAAGCTGAATATGTGTCCCTGCTGCTTGCCCCAGGAATCAAGACAACTGCTGCTCTCACCTGCCAGCGTCAGGGCCCAGTCCTCAACAGACGGTTTGTTCGGCAGCTCAGCAATGTTGCCTCAGTCCAGGGGCTCCCAGTTCAAAGTTAAATGTTTAGCACACACCATCCTCCGTTGCTAGTTTCAGACGCCAGACACCTGCCGCTCTCACTCACTGGAATTGGATCCAATCCTCAGCAGCTCATTTGGCTAGCTCGGTTAGCTTGACCCCCACAACACAGGAGCATGGCAAATTCTCCTCTCTCTCCTCTCTCCTCCTGGCTTGTTTCCACTGTATCCACTGTCAACTGTCTGTGGTCTGGCTCAGCGTGGTTCGACTCGCCTCACCTCTGCTTATTGGGATTATCTCCCACACAGCACGGCCACCGTTTTCTGCTGTATCAATTTGCAGCATCACAATTTGTCCTCCGGTCCTAAAGCCAATTTAAGCTAACTCGATAGTTCCAACACATCAAAATCTGATCCCTAGAAAATAAGGAACCCACTGGGGTAGGCACAAACAAGGGGCAGAGCCTATGTAAAAAACTAACTAGATGTTAAATCGTTGTCCACAGCAGTGCGACCCTTTTCAGTCTGGGGTTCAGGACCAGTCACAGCACAGAAACTGCTTTGGTCACACTGATGGATGATCTCTGGCAGATCTCTATCCTGGTGCTTCTTGACCTCTCAGTGGCCTTCGATACCATTGAGCATGGAATCCTTCTGCAACGGCTGGAGGGGTTGGGAGTGAGAGGCATTTTATGGTGGTTCTCCTCCTACCTCTCTGATCACTCATAGCCGGTGTTAGTGGGGGGGGGCAGAGGTCTACCCCTTGACCCCTACTTTGTGGGGTGGTGCAGGGGTCTGTCCTCCCCCCCATCTATTTAACATTTACATGAAGCCACTGGGGTGAGGTATCATCAATATGCTGATGATACCCAGTTATACATCTCCACCCCATGCCAATTCAGTGAAGTGGTTAATGTGATGTGCCGGTGCCTTCAAAGTTCTAAGGGTCTGGATGGGAGCCAACAGGCTCAAGCTCAACCCAGACAAGACTGAGTGGCTCTGGGCATTTCCTCCAAAAGACTACTTTATCTGTCCATCCACCATTCTGAGGGGGGGACTTTGACCCTCTGGACAAGGACCAAGGACCAATAAGGACACATAACCAAGGATCCCCTTGAACAAGGACTTGTGTGTTCTTCTAGACCCACAGCTGAGCCTCAATTACCTTCTCTCAGCTGTGGCTAGGGGGACCTTTGTCTCAGTTCAGTTGGTATACCAGTTGCGGCCCTATTTGGACCAGAAGAATTTGCACACAGTTACTCAGTCCCTCATCACCTCCTGTCTCGATTATTGCAATGTGCTCTACATGGTGCTACCCTTGAAGAGTGTTCGGAGACTGCAGATAGTCCAGCATGCAGCCACGTGAGCCATCATAGGTGTACACCCATGTAATACCAATGCTTTGTGCATTGCACTGCCTACCAATAAGTCTCCAGTACCAATTTAATGTGTTGGTTATTACCTATAAAGCTCTACATGTGGCTTAGGACCAGACTATTTATGGGACCGTCTCCTGCTGCATACCTCCCAGAGACTAATAAGATTCTCCAGGTACAATTGACTAAGCAATGCAAGTTGATGGGATCACAGTGGAGGGCCTTCTCTGTAGCTACTCGGCTCTATTTAATCAACTCCCCCCCGATGTCCATACTGGCCTTCCGAAAGGCTGTGAAGACCTGACTTTGCTGGTAGGTTTGGGGCTGTGACTACTACCATCTGTCACAGCCAAATTGTGTTGAATGGCATGTATGCGTATATTTGATTGGTTTTTTGGTTTTTAAAAAAATAATTGGGGGGTTTATTGGTTTAGTAACTAAAATTTGATTTCTTTCGCGCCCCCCGACATTGAATATCACCTTCGCCGGCCTCCGCTGAGAAGAACGGAGAGAGAACAAGAGACAGTGAGAGCAACAGACAGCAAGATAGAAAGTGAGAAAGAGAGAGAGAGAAAGGGGGGAGAGAAAGAGATAGCAAGAGAGAGAGAACAAGAGAGAGAAAGAGTGTGAGAAAGAAAACAAGAGAGAAAGAGTGAGTGAGAGAGAGAGAAAGAAAACGAGAGGGAAAGTGAGAAATAGAGAGAGAAAGAGGGGGGGAGAGAGGGAAAGAGAGAGAGAGAGAAAGCAAGAGAGAGATGAGAGGAAGGAAGAGAGAGAGAGAAGAGTGGAAGGAAGAGATAGAGCGAAATGATAGAAAAAAGGGGAGAAAAGAGAAATGAGAAAATGATTGAGGCAGAGAATGACAGGAAAGAGAGAAAAACAGAGAGAGAAGTGACTCTTGATTTAAAGCATATGGTAAAAGCACTTAAATAATAACAGAAAAAAAACCCAGCCCTCACCTGTTTTTATTAATAGTTATGTTTTTGGTTTTGCTGGTTGATTTAGTTTTAATAGTAATGGATTTTGGTTTTTTTAAATTATTAATTTCTTTTAATAAAAAAGAAGGGATTTTTTTATTTATTTATTTATTTGTTTGTTTATTTGTTTGTTTATTTATTCTTCTATGCCGCCCAGTCCCAAAGGGACTGTCGCTCAGACACTATACTTTTCCGCCCACACCGAAAAAAAATTAGAGGGTACATTGCCTCTGAGTAGTTCCTATACATGTAGCCATGCCCACCTGGTCATATAACCAGCTAGACACAACCACTGTCAGGTGTGCTTCCATTCAAAGTCCAGGAAAGAAAGACCCCAACTCCATATTGATAGAGAAAAGTCCTTTTACTAGATAAGAACTGATAGCGCTAAAATGAAAGCAAATTCTGAGGCAAAAGGTGCATAAACGCTTATACAAAGAATCCCAAAACCCTCTCCTCATAAACCCCCTAGAAAAATAATCCAATCCCAATGTCCCAAGATGTCAGGTGGGTGTACCAGCTGTTTGGGCTTCCACATCTGGTCCATCGATTGACCTTGAGCAAGCTGTATACATGTCCATGTAGCCCGGCAGTATGTGATGAGAACTTTCCTCCCTAGGCCCCTAATCAAACACAAGAAGAGACATCTCCAGTGCAGCTTCTCCTTTCCCTTCCTAAATACCTAATCTTCCCTCCACCCCTCATTTATATGGCAGCCAAAGCAAGCAGGCAGTGTGGAGACTGACACCCACCCAGTCACATGTCCACCAAGCCACGCCCCAAATAAGCCATGCCAACAGAACTGGTTGTTTTAAAAAACTGAATCCCACCACTGAGGAGACCATATACCATTTCTGACAGATGGCTATCCAGTCTCTTCTTGAAAGCTTCCCAGTGATAAAACACAATTTCTGAAGGCAAGCTGTTCCACTGATTTATTGTTCTTGCTGTCAGAAAATTTATCCTTATTTCTAGGTTAAATGTCTCCTTGTCCAGTTTCCATCCATTATTCCTTGTCTGGCCTTCAGGTGCTTTGGAAAATAGCTTGACCCCCTCCTCTCTGTGATAGCCTTTCAAACATTGGAGTACTGCTATCATGTCTCCCTTGGTACTTATTTTCACTAGCCTAGCCTAGCCTAGCCTAGCCATGCCCAGTTCCTGTAATGTTTTTCATATGTTTTAGCTTCCAGTCCCCTAATCTTTGTTGCTATTCTCTGCACTCTTTCTAGAGTCTCAACAGGTTTTTTATACTGTGGTGACTAAAACTGGATGCAGTGTTCTAGGTGTGGCCTTATTAAGGCTTTATAGACTGATATCTCATGTGATCTTGATTGATTCCCTCTCTTAATGCAACCTAGGATAACACTTGCTTTTTTGGCTACCCCTGCACAATCTTGGCTCCAGTGATGGCCTGCTACTGGAATGGTAGGATGTTACATTCCGGTAGCAATTTTGGGGATGTGTACACGCGAGCATGAGATTTGACTTCTGCGCATGTGCAGCAAGTGAAATTTCTCATGAAGACACTTGCATGAGCAAGATTTCAGTGATTTTCGCTGATTTTGTGTTTCTGCGTATGCGTGGAAGCAAAGATGTCAATGAAAATCACTGAAATCCCACTCGTGTGCACGCCCTTACATGAGATTTGGCTTGCTGCGCAAGCGCATAAGTCAAATCTTATGCTGATGTGTGCACCTGCACCTGCTGGACACATGCACACCCATGGCGGTCTTGGAGGGTGCACCTGTAGCACCAAAGATGGCAGGTCTTTGCTGCTTGGCACATATCTAACTGGTTGACCACTAAAACTTCAAGATCCCTCCCACAGTTACTGGTATTAAGCCTGGTTTTTCCAAATCTATATTTCATTTTTATTGCCTAAGTGTAAGATTTTTACTGTACTCTGCATTGAATTTAATTTTGTTAGTTAGGACCCAGTATTCACATCTAGATTTTGAGCCTATCATTTTGGGCAGTGATGACGAACCTTTTTTCCCTCTTGGGTGCCAAAAGTGCATGTTCATGCCCATAGCCATAATTCAATGCCCCCCACATGCCCTGTGCCTTGTGCATCCACACATGCCCCCTACACTGCTCCGCCCCTGCACATGCCCCTCTTTCCCCACTACCCCATTTTCTGATTTCTAGTGAGCCTGATAAGCACGTTTTTTGCCCTCTACAGGCTTTCTTGGAGCATGGGAAGGGTGAGAATGCCATTCCTCGCCCCTGGAGGCCCTCTGAAGGCCAAAATTGCTCTTCCAGAACCTCTGCCTGAGCCAAAAATCAGCTGGCTGGCATGCATATTTGGATTCTTCAATCACAGACTTTACTTTCTCCAGGACAGGCTTTTAGCAAGGGACAGGTTACGCCTCACCAAGACTGGGAAGAATGTCCTTGGAAACCAACTGACCCAACTCATTAGAAGGGCTTTAAACTAATACCATGTGGGGTGAATGACCATATTCCAGAACCTTCAGGACCTATCACCAAACAAGGTCCCTCAGCAAACAAGTTTAACAACGTATCAAAGAGGGAAGGGAGACATACCCAAACACCAATCAGAAGACACAAAGGGCCACCCAAAAGCAGGCACAAAGAACTCAAATGCCTCTATACAAATGCACAAAGCCTGAAGAACAAACAGGGTGAACTGGAAATACTAATCCATGAAGGCGAACCCAACATAGTTGGAATAAGTGAAACCTGGTGGGACAAAAGACATGACTGGAACACACAAATTAAAGGATACAAACTTTTGTAAAAAAATATATCACACAAAAAAGTAGGTGGAGTTGCACTGTATATAATAATGCCACAGAGATACAAATAACAAGAGAAGAAAACCCTCTAGAAAGCATATTATGATATTATCTTTGTCTGTGAAACCTGGCTTAATGCATCGTACCCAGACTCCATTATTACAACAAGGAACTATCTTGTCTCTCGTTATGACTGTGAATCCCGCAGGAGGAGGCGGGGTAGCTATATTTTACAAAATATCTCTAAACATTAAAAACATCAAAGTTGCGCAGGATCTATTACTCCCTGAAACTATTGTCTGTGATCTATCCCTAAATACCACACTTCGCTTCTTACTCTGCTACAGAGCTCCTGACTATGACATCGCACATGCAAATAAATTATCAGCTCGACTAATGTGGGCTACCCACTGCCCACACCCCATCATCTTCCTTGGTGACCTCAACCTACCACATATTAACTGGACATTAAATGAATGTAGCATGGAACCTATCCACTCTACTATATATAACACAGTCACCAGTCTGGGACTTGACCAACTAGTAAGTGGCAATACTAGATTAGATAACTGTCTGGATCTCATCTTCTGCAACAGCAAAAGTACAATATATGGCTTAGAAATAAAATAACCTTTTTCCGACAGTGACCACAGCATGATAAACTTCAGCCTCAACCTAAGCCACACTAAAATCCACCCAAATAATGTGACTCCAAAATTCAACTTCAAAAAAGCGAACTACGAACTCATTGATGTCCATCTTTCAACATTAAACTGACAAACTTTATTCTCTAACTGCAACTCTATGGATGACCTCTACAACATATTCTTGCTTGAGATTAAAATAATCATCAGACTTTACGTACCATTTGCATCTGCCTCAACCAAGAAAAATAACCTCCCCATCTCAATAAGAAAATTACAATTAAAAAAAAAAATCTCTGGCGTAAAAACAAAAAAAGACTAGTAAACTTCAAAAGCTGTTATATAAGCATATGCAAACAAATAAAAGCAGAATGTCTCAACTGCCACAGCATACAAGAGGAAAACCTTCTATGCACCGAATCCAATCGTGCCTTCTACAACTTTGTCAACAACAAACTCAAGGACTCTAGACCTATCCCACCTTTCAAAGGACCCAACAACAAAGAATACCACGATGATTCATCCAAAGCTAACCTTCTCAATTCATTCTTTAGCTCTGTCTTTGTCAACAGCAACGGCTCATCTCCCAAATTCATCACTTGCACCTCAAACTCTCTCAATGACCTAACCCAAATAGACTTCACTGAAGACCGAGTCGAAAAAGCATTATGCAACCTTAAACCTTCCCTATCAGTTGGACCAGATGGTCTATGTGCATACTTCCTAAAAAAGCTCTCTTTTGCTAGACCACTAAGCATAATTTTTGAAAAATCCTTCAGTACCAGCACACTTCTTAAGATATGGTCAAAAGCAATGGTCATCCCTGTCTTCAAAAAAGGAGACTCCTCTCTTGTCGATAACTACAGACCAATATCACTATGCTGCGTCCCATGTAAAGTTATGGAATCAATTATAAACCAATCAATTATTCTCCATCTAGAAACTAATAATCTGCTCTCTAACAAACAATTTGGATTCAGAAAAAAACTATCCTGCAATCTACAGCTCCTTCACTGCAAACACATATGGACAACTCATCTTGAGCAAGGAAAATCTATAGATGCAATTTATATTGACTTCTCCAAAGCCTTTGATTCAGTGGTCCATGACAAACTACTTCAAAAACTCAAATCCTATGGCATCTCAGGATCCCTCCACAGCTGGATTACTGCATTTCTGTCTAACAGGCAACAAGTGGTCAAAATAGGAAGCTCCATGTCCACACCCATCCCTGTTAAAAGTGGTGTCCCCCAAGGTAGCTTACTGGGACCTACACTTTTCATTCTCTACATCAACGACCTTTGTGATCTCATCACAAGCAACAGTGTTCTTTTTGCAGATGATGTAAAACTCTTCAACACCACTGATAACACAACTACTTTACAAAAAGACCTAGACTCAGTTTCTGACTAATCCAACACATGGCAACTCCAAATCTCAACCAGCAAATGCTCTGTCCTACACATCGGCAAAACGAATCAGAACTTCAAATACAAACTTAATAAACAAATTATCACAGATAATCCCCACTCGGTCAAGGACCTCGGGATACTAATAACTAAAGATCTAAGTGCCAAAGCCCACTGCAACAACATCACTAAGAAGGCCTCAAGAGTTGTTAATCTAATCCTACGTAGCTTCTGCTCTGGAAATATCACACTACTTACCAGAGCTTACAAAACTTTTGCCAGACCCATCCTAGAATACAGCTCATCTGTTTGGAACCCATATCGCATCTCAGACATTAACACCCTTGAAAATGTTCAAAGATACTTCACAAGAAGAGCCCTTCATTCCTCCACTCAAAACAGAATACCCTACGAAACTAGACTTACAATCCTGGGTCTTGAAAGCTTAGAACTACAATGCCTTAAACATGATCTAAGTATTGCCCACAAGATCATATGTTGCAATCTCCTGCCTGTCAAAGACTACTTCAGCTTCAATCACAACAACACAAGAGCACACAACAGATTCAAGCTTAATATTAACCGCTACAAACTTGACTGTAAAAAATATGACTTTAGTAATCGGGTTGTCGAAGCATGGAACTCCTTACCGGACTCTATAGTATCATCCCCTAACCCCCAACATTTTACCCTTAGTCTATCCATGGTTGACCTCTCCAGATTCCTAAGAGGTCAGTAAGGGGCGTACATAAGCGCATTAGAGTGCCTTCCGTCCTCTGTCCTATAGTCTCTCCTATATCTCGTATTTCTTCTCTACTATATCCTCTATAACCTTCATTGTGTATTATTGTGTATTGGACAAAATAAATAAAATAAAATAAAAATATGGGTAAACATTAAAGAAAAGAAAGTGTGACACAACAATAGGAGTGTACTACAGATCACCAAACCAAACAGAAACAATAGACAGCCTCTTTACTAGCCAGCTAGCATACATATGAAAGAAAAATAACAGTAATAATAATGAAGACTTCAATTACATCAATTGTAAAACCAACTCTACACCAAGTGAAAAATCAAACAAATACCTAACCAGTGTTGCAGACAACTTCATTGTCCAAAAAGTGGAGGAAGGAACTAGAGGGGCAGCCTTTACTCACAAATAGAGAAGAAACGATAGAAGGAGTCGAAACCGAAGGGGCAATGGGTGAGAACGACCATACCATTATAAAGTTTAACATAATGCTAACACAAACAACAGGACCCAACAACACTAAAGTCCCAGATTTTAGAAAAGTGGACTTCAACAAACTTAGAGAAAAACTGAGAGCAATCCCTTGGACAGAAGCCCTAAAAGGCAAAACTACGCAGGGAGCTTGGGAGACTTTAAAAACCATGATTATTGAAGCTCAGTACAATAACGTCCCGATGAAAAAGAAATACACGAAATCCAAAAAGAAACCAGCATGGTTACACAAAGACCCCACAGCTAGCCGTTCCAGGGGAAGCTAGCCGTTCCAGGGGAAGGAGGAATCACTGCTTAGTAGCGATCCCTTCTTCAGGCTCCATGAGCTTAACTCAAAGCACTGGTGATGAGTGTAATTCTGGCCCTGGGCTCAAGTTGTTGCTACTCAATGCCAGGTCGGTGGTAAATAAAGCTCTCCTCATCCGGGATCTGATCCTGGATGAGGAGGCCGACCTGGCTTGTGTGACCGAAACCTGGCTGGGCCCGGAGGGAGGAGTTCCTCTCTCTGAAATTTGCCCAGCTGGGTTTCGGGTATGGCACCAACCTCGACCCCAGGGAAGGGGGGGAGGAGTGGCTATTATAGCCAGGGAGAGTCTTGGCCTGCGTAGGCTCATTGCTCCAGAGGTTGCGGGTTGCGAGTCCCTCCTGGTGAAGTTGGACTTAGGGGTTCAGGTGGGCTTGTTACTCACGTACCTGCCTCCCAGCTGCGTGTCAACAGCCCTGCCTGTGCTGCTCGAGGAGGTGGCCGGGCTGGCGGTGGAGTTCCCCGGACTTATCGTCCTGGGGGACTTCAATCTGCCGTCGCTCGGCGGTTCCTCTGGACTGGCACAGGAGTTCATGGCCACCATGACAGCCATGGACCTGACTCAAGTAGTTCAGGGTCCGACTCACGAGGGTGGGCACGCACCCGATATGATATTCCTCTCTGAGCAACTGAGTAATGATCTGAGATTAAGGGGCTTAGAAGTGCTGCCTTTGTCGTGGTCAGATCATTTCCTACTGCGGCTTAACTTCCTGGCTCCAATCCTTCCCCGCAGGGAGGCGGAACCAATTAGGAGGTTCCGCCCCAGACGCCTGATGGATCCAGAAGGCTTCCAGATGGCGCTTGGGGTTATTCCAGATACACTTGTCCACAGTTCGGCAGAGTCTCTTGCTGAGGCCTGGAACAAGGCTGCAGGGGAGGCTCTTGACCGGATTGCGCCGTTGCGACCTCTCCGTGGCACTAGACCCCATAGAGCTCCATGGTTCAACGAGGAGCTCCGGGTGTTGAAGCGCCAGAAGAGACATCTGGAGAAGCGATGGAGGAAGAGTAAGTCCGAATCCGATCGAACACTTGTAAGAGCTCATATTAAGACTTACAAAGTGGCGCTCAAGGCGGCAAGATGCGCGTATCATGCCGCCTTGATTGCATCAGAGGAATCCCGCCCGGCCGCTCTGTTTAGGGTAACCCGCTCCCTTCTTAATCAGAGGGGAGTTGGGGAGCCCTTGCAGAGTAGTGCCGAGGATTTTAACACGTTTTTCGCTGATAAAATCGGCCGGATCCGAGCAGACCTCGACTCCAATTGTGAAACAGAGTCGACTGACAATGAGTCAGTCGAGGTGACTGGGGCTAAACGTCTTTGTCCATCTGTCTGGGAGGAGTTTGACTTGGTGACACCTGATGAAGTGGACAAGGCCATTGGAGCTGTGAGTTCCGCCACCTGTTTACTGGATCCGTGTCCCTCTTGGCTGGTTTCGGCCAGTCGAGGGGTGACACGGAGCTGGGTCCAGGAGATTGTCAACGCCTCCTTGGGGAGGGGGTCCTTTCCGCCACTTTATAAGGAGGCGGTTGTGCGCCCCCTCCTCAAGAAGCCTTCCCTGGACCCAGCCGTGCTTAATAACTACCGTCCAGTCTCCAACCTTCCCTTCATGGGGAAGGTTGTCGAGAAGGTGGTGGCACTTCAACTCCAGCGGTCCTTGGATGAAGCCGATTATCTAGGTCCTCAGCAGTCTGGATTCAGGCCCGGCTACAGCACGGAAACTGCTTTGGTCGCGTTGATGGATGATCTCTGGCGGGCCCGGGACAGGGGCTTGTCCTCTGTCCTGGTGCTCCTTGACCTCTCAGCGGCTTTCGATACCATCGACCATGGTATCCTTCTGCGCCGGCTGGAGGGGTTGGGAGTGGGAGGCACTGTTCTTCAGTGGTTCTCCTCCTACCTCTCCGGTCGGTCGCAGTCGGTGTTAGTGGGGGGTCAGAGGTCGACCCCGAGGTTTCTCCCTTGTGGGGTGCCTCAGGGGTCGGTCCTCTCCCCCCTGCTATTTAATATCTACATGAAACCGCTGGGTGAGATCATCCAAGGGCATGGGGTGAGGTATCATCAATATGCCGATGATACCCAGTTGTACATCTCCACCCCATGTCCAGTCAACGAAGCAGTGGAAGTGATGTGCCGGTGCCTGGAGGCTGTTGGGGCCTGGATGGGTGTCAACAAACTCAAACTCAACCAAGACAAGACGGAGTGGCTGTGGGTCTTGCCTCCCAAGGACAATTCTATCTGTCCGTCCATTACCCGGGGGGGGAATTATTGACCCCCTCAGAGAGGGTCCGCAACTTGGGCGTCCTCCTCGATCCACAGCTCACATTAGAAAAACACCTTTCAGCTGTGGCGAGGGGGGCGTTTGCCCAGGTTCGCCTGGTGCGCCAGTTGCGGCCCTATTTGGACCGGGAGTCATTGCTCACAGTCACTCATGCCCTCATCACCTCGAGGCTCGACTACTGTAACGCTCTCTACATGGGGCTACCTTTGAAAAGTGTTCGTAAACTTCAGATCGTGCAGAATGCAGCTGCGAGAGCAATTATGGGCTTCTCCAAGTATGCCCATATCACTCCAACACTCCGCAGTCTGCATTGGCTGCCGATCAGTTTCCGGTCACAATTCAAAGTGTTGGTTATGACCTATAAAGCCCTTCATGGCACCGGACCAGAATATCTTCGGGACTGCCTCCTGCCGCACGAATCCCAGCGACCGGTTAGGTCCCACAGAGTTGGCCTTCTCCGGGTCCCGTCGACTAAACAATGTCGTCTGGCGGGACCCAGGGGAAGAGCCTTCTCTGTGGGGGCCCCGACCCTCTGGAACCAGCTCCCCCCTGAGATTAGGATTGCCCCCACCCTCCCTGCCTTTCGTAAACTCCTTAAGACCCACCTTTGCCGTCAGGCATGGGGGAACTAAAACACCTCCCCCTTGCCCATGTTGTTTTGTTGATTGATTGACTGTGTGCCTGTTTTTTATATATACTGTTTTTTATGAGATTATTAATTTCAATTGGAACTGGATGGGTGGGCATTGGATTTGGTATTGTGTACTGTACTGTTTTTTATTATTGTTGTGAGCCGCCCCGAGTTTGCGGAGAGGGGCGGCATATAAATCCAATAAACCTAAACCTAACCCACAGACAAACTGAATGAAATAAAGACAAATACAAAAAATGGAAAGAAGGACACATAACCAAAGCTAAATATCAACAGACAACCAGAATCTGCAAACAAAAAATCAGGACAGCAAAGGCCTAGTATGAACTAAGCCTAGCAACAAAAGTCAAAGACAATAAAAAAAGTTTCTTCCAACACATAAACGGTAAAAAAAAACCCCAAAGAAACAGTTGGTCCACTTAAAGGAGAAGATGGCAAAGAAATAACAGACAATACGGACAAAGCCGAACTACTCAACACATTTTTTGCATGTGTCTTCACTCAAAAAGAAGCTTTATCCAACAAACCAATAACACAGCTGCAGGATATAGAATTGGAATTCAACTCCACATTAGCAAAAAGACTGTCAGAACTCAACATGTACAAATATCCAGGACCAGATGGACTTCACCCCAGCAGAGGTCACATTGCCAAACCACTTTATCACATCTTCCAAAGATCATGGCTTACAGGAGAACTACCATACGATTGGAAATGTGGTCCCCATCTATAAAAACGTGGTCCCCATCTATAAAAAAGGAAGAAAAAAAAACCGACCCAGGAAACTACAAACCGATCAGCCTTACGTCAATACCTGGGAAAATACTAGAAAAAATAATCAAGAAACAGATCTCCCACCACCTAGAGACAAATAACATAATAACATAATAACCAACAGCCAACACGGGTTTATCAGGAACAAATCATGCCAAACCAACCTCATCTCATTCTTCAATACTATGACCAAATTGACCAGAGCAATGCAGTAGACTTAATATATCTGGATTTCAGCAAAACTTTTGACATGGTTTACCACAATCTATTACTCCACAAACTAGAGAAAAGTGGGATAGACAGCAACACTACCAGGTGGATTGGTAACTGGTTGACCAACCACATCAGCGAGTAGCCCTAAATGGGTCCATGTTCGCATGGAAAGAAGTCAGTAGCGGGTTACCACAAGGATCAGTCCTAGGCCCAGTACTTTTCAATATATTTATTAATGACTTAGATGAGGGAATAGAAGGGGAACTAATCAAATTTGCATACAACACCAAGCTGGCGGGAGTGACCAACACTCCAGAGGATAGGCTTTGGATACAGAGGGATCCAGACAGACTAGTGCAGTGATGGCGAACCTATGACACGGGTGCCACAGGTGGCATGTGGAGCCATATCTGCTGGCACGCAAGCCATTGCCCTAGCTCAGCTCCAATGTACATCTGTGTGCTGACCAGCTGATTTTTGGCTCACACAGAGGCTCTGGGAGGGTGTTTTTGGCTTCCAGAGAGCCTCTGGGGGCAAAGGGGAGGGCATTTTTACCCTCCCCCGGCTCCAGGGGAGCCTTTGGAGCCCAGGGAGGCTGAAACACAAGCCTACTGGGCCCACCAGAAGTTGGGAAACAGGCCATTTCCAGCCTCCAGAGGGCCTCTGGGGGGCATGGAAGTTGTTTTCTCCCTCCCCAGGCATTGAATTATTGGTGTGGGCCCTTGTGCATGTGCGATAGCATGTGCCCATGCTCTTTTGGCACCTGAGGAAAAAAAGGTTCACCATACAGTAGAACCCCGACTTACGAGACTAATTGGTTCCGGAAGGAGGCTCGTAAGTCAGAACGCTCGTATGACGAAACATTGTTTCCCATAGGAAACAATGTAAAGTCAATTAATCCGTGCAACAACAAAAAAACCCGCTGCCGCCGAACGCGGAAGTTAGCGTTCAGAGACAGCTGCAAAGCGGTGCGCGTGTTTTAAAACGTCAGAGCCGGCCTGGGGGGCTCGGGGGGAAGCCCCCGAGCCCCCCAGGCCGGCTCTGACGTTTTAAAACACGCGCGCTGCTTCGCAGCTCTCTGCTGAATCCGGAACGCTAACTTCCGCGTTCGGATTCAGCAGACAGCTGCGAAGTGGTGCACGTGTTTTAAAACGTCAGAGCTGGCCTGGGGGGCTCGGGGGGAAGCCCCCGAGCCCCCCAGGCCGGCTCTGACGTTTTAAAACACGCGCGCTGCTTCGCAGCTCTCTGCTGAATCCGGAACGCTAACTTCCGCGTTCGGATTCAGCAGACAGCTGCGAAGCAGCGCGCGTGTTTTAAAACGTCAGAGCCGGCCTGGGGGGCTCGGGGGCTTCCCCCCGAGCCCCCCAGGCCAGCTCTGACGTTTTAAAACACGTGCACCACTTCGCAGCTGTCTGCTGAATCCGAACGCGGAAGTTAGCGTTCCGGATTCAGCAGAGAGCTGCGAAGCAGCGCGCGTGTTTTAAAACGTGGCAGCCGGCCTGGGGGGCTCGGGGGCTTCCCCCCGAGCCCCCCATGCCGGCTCTGATGTTTTAAAACACGCGCGCCGCTTTGCAGCTGTCTGCTGAATCCGAACGCGGAAGTTAGCGTTCCGGATTCAGCAGAGAGCTGCGAAGCAGCGCGCGTGTTTTAAAAGGTTGCAGCCGGCCTGGGGGGCTTGCCAGCACCCCCCGAGCCCCCCAGGCCGGCTGCAACCTTTTAAAACACGCGGGATACGAGCGCCAAGGAGCTGTCTCCTGAAGCCGAAAGCGGAAGTTAGTGTTCGGCTTCAGGAGACAGCTCCTTGGCGCTCGTATCCCGAATGTGAGCTCGGGAGGCGAACAAAAATGTCGCTCCCCTCCCAGCTCTTATCTCGAGTAGCTCGTAAGTAGAGCTGCTCGTATGTCGAGGTTCCACTGTAATTGGACTAGTGCAATGGGCCCAAACAAACAAAATGAAGTTCAATGTAGAGAAAAGTAGGATCCTACACCTAGGTAAGAAAAACCCAAAACACACATACAAACTGGGTGAAAACACTCTCAACAGCAGTGAATGTGAAAGAGATCTTGGAATCTTAGTGGACAACAAACTAAACACGAGCCAACATAGTGCAGCAGCAGCTAAAAAAGCCAACACAATCTTAAGCTGCATAAACAGAGGAATACACTCCAAGACAAGGGAGGTGCCAATACCACTCTATAATGCCCTAGTTAGATCACACCTAGAGTACTGCATTCAGTTTTGTCACCACACTATAAAAGAGACATTGATACTGTAGAACAGGGGTGGGCAATTAATTTTGCCATGGGGCCACATGAGAAATTTGCATGGTTTTAGAGGGCCAGATTAATATAATTAACTCAGTTCTACCCAATACTGTATATTATTGGGTACAACTGAGTTAATTATATTATAATTATAATTATAAATTATAAATTATAAATTATAAATTATAAATTATAAATTATAAATTATAAATTATAAATTATAATTTTATATTTATATATTTATATTTATATTTATATTTATATTTATATTTATATTTATATTTATATTTATATTTATATTTATATTTATATTTATATTTATATTTATATTTATATTTATATTTATATTTATATTTATATTTATATTATTATATATTATAATTATATTATAATTATAAATTAATTGCCCACCCCTTCCTCCCTCCCTCCATTTCTCCTTCCTTCCTTCCTTCCTTCCTTCCTTCCTTCCTTCCTTCCTTCCTTCCTCCCTCCCTCCCTCCCCCCTCCCCCCTCTCTCCCTGCCTCCATATCTCCTTCCTTCCTTCCTCCATTTCTCCTCCCTCCCTCCCTCCCTCCATATCTCCTTCCTTCCTTCATTTCTTCTTCCTTCCTTCCTTCCTTCCTTCCTTCCTTCCTTCCTTCCTTCCAACCTCTGCGGGCTGGTCACAGACAGCGGGCGGGCCGCATCCAGCCCCCGGGCCACACTTTGCCCAGGTCTGCTCTAGAAAAAGTGCAGAAGAAAGCAACCAGAATGATAAAGGAACTAGAAACTAAAACATACGAGGAAAGGTTGCAGGAATTGGGCATGGATAGTCTAGCAAAAAGGAGGTGTCCTCAATCCTGCAGGCAATCTTTATGGATAGGTTTTTTTGCCACAGAGAATTAGCTACCGTATACTGGATTCTCACCTAATAAGGATCATCCTTCAGATGCTACCCCCCTCCCCTGCAAAGTCCTTTTACCGTTCTCTTGACTTTCCCTGAACTTCATTCATCCAAGGACACATTTTCAATTCTGGAAAGGAAAAAAAACCCCGGGCAATTTGTTTGCTAATGTCCTAATTTGTTATATGCTTTCTTTTTACGCAGGTGGTTTATTTTCAGGAGCCTAACATAAAAATAAGGTCAAAGCCTCTGAAAATCAAAGAAAATAGAAAAGATGTAATATTATTTGTTTTCTGTTTATGGTGCACAGAAGTCGATATCACAGTAATAGGTGGGGTAGAATAACATCATTATGCTTTACTGCGTTTGTACTCTGGTGCTTATATTTAAATATATTTTCAGTGAAGCTTTTATAGCAACAGATACTTCCACTAATGTTTATTACCATACACTGCCACTTTTCCTTATGCAATAAACTTTTCTATTTATGACATAAAATATTTAATGTTATGTGGCCATATTTTTCAGAAATGGAGTTACAACTAATTTTATTCTCTGTGCTTTTGTTTGTCTTTCCTCTCAAAAATTTACAACATTGCTGTTATATGATTTTTTCCTTCAGCTTCCAAGCAACAATTACCTTTCCTTTGAAACAAACCCTGAAAAACAGCACTGAGGTGACATCATCCTTGAGAGATGGGCATACACCCGAGTCTTCGGAGAGGGGCAGCATTCAAATCTAATAAATTATTATTAATTATTATTAATATACATTGAAATTCAGTCAGCATAGATGAGGGAATCGATTTCAGCAAAGAGGTTGCTGTAGTGCTGCCATTTGTTGTACTGTGGTCAAAACTGTAAAAAAGAAAAATCTATATTGGCATTCACACTTATAATTCCCTGGCAATATGGACAATGCTTAGTTAAGAATTATTGTTATCAGAGTTGTAATTCAATACATGAGTTTGGGAAATATTGTTCTTTGTTCAAGAAGCATTTTTGCTTTGCTGGAAATTCTTTAATACTATCTTGAATGATATTTTAGTATATATATTCTAAGTGCTACATAAAATTCCATAATAATTTATAATTATTATATTATATATTATCATATCATATTATCTATAAGAATTATGAAATTATTATATAGTCATAATAAGGCCAGTAATATATTATCATTAAATATTTTGAATGCACACTAGATATTATGAATTGAATATTTACAAAAATCCAAAAATGTAGAAATTTGTATGAGTGTTTAATAGTCTCATTAATATGTTAATTAATATTGTTAAAATCAGAATTAATCTGAAGCAGAAAGTTGTTCTGATCTTGCTTGAATTCTTATATTGAATTAAGTTGATTCATTCCAGATTTCCAAACTAATTTGGAAATATCTGTTTATACATATGTAAAGAAGCTTCTAAAATGATTTGTGAAGACCTTTTTTTTGTCCATGATCAGAATAATCTGTATCATCTAATTCAATCTGAAGTAATCCAGTTCAATTTTGTGATCTAATTAGACTTTCTAAATCCAATTAGATGTGCCACTAACATGACAATTTA
This sequence comes from Erythrolamprus reginae, assembly GCF_031021105.1. Classification (NCBI taxonomy): domain Eukaryota; kingdom Metazoa; phylum Chordata; class Lepidosauria; order Squamata; family Dipsadidae; genus Erythrolamprus; species Erythrolamprus reginae. Next base: position 78,949,817 of record NC_091953.1, read on the forward strand.
GATTTTTTTTCACAATATTAGTGCTTAGTAACAGAGTGTTGCAGAAGTTACTTGGGAATCCATGGATCCAACTCCCCCCCCCCAAGAACTACTGTATTCTTATCATGATGGCAGGTGATTTTTTTCAAACAAGAATTGAGGTCTGTGTGCAAAACTGATATCATATTTGGAAAAGTGGTTGTTGAGGACAAGATGGAGAGGTCACATTTATTATTAAATTTCTTATTTAAATAATCACCTTTTTCTCTTGGTGGGCACAAATGAAGGAGAAACCTGAACAATCCTGGAAATTATGAGTGTTAGAAAGGAAGATGAGAAACTGGAAGCACAGTTAATTATTTAATCCGCCTATCCAGTTGAGGGACATGATGCAAGAACAAAAAACAGAACCCAGAAATCAACAAATTATCAGGAAAGCTTTAAACTAAAATTGAGGGGGAAGGGTGAGCAGTCTTTAGGATCTCCAGGGCCTAATTCCAAGCAAAACCCCCTAGAAAACAAGGCAAATAATGAAGTAAGGAGGGATGGGAAGGAAGACAAACTCAAACACCAAATAGGAGACAAAGGAAGCACATCCAGAGTCAGGCATAAAGATCTCAAGTGGCTATATATAAATGCACAAGGTCTGGGGAACAACAGGGTGAACTTGAACTATTAATACACGAAGGTTGATATGACACAGTTGGAATAACAGAAACTTGGAGAGATGAAATCCATGACTGGAACATACTGATAAAAGGATACAAACTCTTCCAAAATATCAGACCCCATAAAAGAGGAAATGGAGTTGCACTTTATGTAAAGCAGTGATTTTCAACCTTTTTTGAGCCGCGGCACATTTTTTACGTTTACAAAATCCTGGGGCACACCACCAACCAAAATGACACCCTAAGACACTCTCCTCTCTTTTTCCATCCCTGTCTCCTCCCCCCTTGTGTGTGTGTTTGTGTATACACTTTTGAACCATTTCCAAAAACAGGTGAGGGCTGGGGGGTTTTTTCCTCTTATTCTTTGGGTGCTTTTTATCATATGCTTTAAATCAAGAGTCACTTCTCTCTCTCTTTTGTTTCTCTCTCTTTCCTCTCATTCTCTGTCTCAATAATTTTCTCATTTCTCTTTTTTCCTCCCCTTTTGGCTCTCTCTCTCTTTTCTCTCTCTCTCTTGCTTTCTTTCTCACTCTTGCTTTCTCTCTTTTCTTTCTCTCTCACTCTCTTTTTCTCTTTCTCTCTTTCTTTCTCTCTCTCTTTCTCACTCTCACTCTCTCAACAAAAAGTTGCGAGACCGGAACCTGAGCTTCCTTCTTCGCGGCACACCTGACCATGTCTCGCAGCACACTAGTGTGCCACGGCACACTGGTTGAAAAACACTGATGTAAAGGACCACTATATTGCTACAGAATTGCATGAAACCAGACTAAACACCTCCTAGAATGCATGTGTGTCAATATAAAAGGGAAAAAAAGAAAGACATGGCCATAGGTGCATATTATAGGCTACCCAATCAAGGAGAAGAAATATATATCCTTTTTGCCAACCAACTTACAAACATATGTAGGAAACACACTACAATAGTAATGGGGGACTTCAATTACCCTGATATCAATTGGAAAACTAATTCTGCACCCAGTGAGAAATCAAATAGGTTCCTAACCAACCTAGCTGACAAATTTGTTCTCCAAAAGGTAGAGGAGGAAACTAGAGGGACAGTCTTACTGGACTTAATACTTACAAACAGAGAAGAAATGATAAAGGAAGTTGAAACTACAGGGAACCTGGGTGAGAGTGACCATGGCATACTAGAATTCAACATAATGCAAACAGAATCAATAGAACATAATGATACCAGAGTCTTACATTTTAAAAGAGCTGATTTTAATAAATTCAGACGGAACATGGGAAATATTCCTTAGATGAAAATCCTAAAGGGGAATACAACTCAAAAATCTTTGGAAACTATGAAAAAACATGATAATAAAAGCTCAGTCCAGCACAAGACCACTGAGAAAGAAAAACCAGAAATCAAAGAAGAAACTAGTCTGGCTGCACAAAGATCTCTCTGACAACTTGAAAGACAAAAAAGATAAATACAAAAAATGAAAAGGGGGCATATAACTGGGGCAGGATATCAGCAGATAGCCAGAATCCGCAAAGACGAAGTCAAGAAAGCAAAGGCTCAGAATGAACAAAGACTTGCATCAAAAGTCAAAGATAATTTGAAACAAAGTTTTTTCCAACATATAAATAACAAGAAAAAAAAATATTAGGCCTTCCGGTTTCTCTTTCAGCGGCATCGGCCGACTCCGAATACTCTAGGTCCGAGGGTCCCAGATTGGGACCTAACATTCCCCCAGAGAGGGGGCAAAGTGAAGGGGGTTGCCACAAAAGTAGAGGGGGATGCAGCTCCCCTCCCTGAACTGGAAAGTTCCTAGCCAATGATGTGGAGCAGCAGCAGCATACACCAAGACTGAGCAGGAGGGAAAAGCAAGTGGTTTGTGATCTGGGCTTAAAAGGACTGTTGCTTTTTAAGAGTAATCCCAGAAATATGAGGGAAAACATATGGAAGCTAAATGCTAGCGGTGGGATAAGCCGCCCCGAGTCTGCGGAGAGGGGCGGCATACAAATCTAAATAAATAAATAAATAAATAAATAAATAAATAAATAAATAAATAAATAAATAAATAAATAAATAAATAAATAAATAAATAAATAAATAAATAAATAAATAAATAAATAAATAAATAAATAAATAAATAAATAAATAAATAAATAAATAAATAAATAAATAAGCATATTAAAAACTTGAAGAAAACACTTGGGGAAAAAAAGTCTTGCTGGAAGTTTTAAAGGAAGGTGTGGTTCTGGAAAAATAATTTATTTTAAAGATTTGAATTGAAAGTTATCTCTACCTTATTATAACTAAACTGATTGTTATATACCTATTTACACACTGGATTTACAAAATAATGAAATTGAGACTACAGAATAATAAAGAGGAATAATACTGACTTAAAGCATGAGCACTATTTTAAAGAAAGAAAGAAGGGTGTAACCAGTGAAGGGCTACCAAAAGTTTTACTACCACGCTGTGGGCATGGTTTATGCATTTTCTTTCAATATCTTTCAGTGCAAATTGGGTGCTCTGGGGTGGAACTCCATTTTTGCTACCCCACTGCACACACACACCCCCATCCAGGCAGTAGCCCACCCCTGGGTGCAACCCTCGGGACTTTTGTTTTTGCTGAATAAATAAAGCAGAGTAAATCAAAAGAAGGAAAAGAGGTGGTAAAGCTCCCATTTTTTTCCTTTGAAATTTTGGCTGGATTATAAAAATGATAATAAGTGGAATTAGAAACATGGAATGGATACATCAGTATATTAAAGACATAAATGAACAGCGTATGGTAATGAAAGAAATATTTGGTTTTAAAAAAATAATATTTATTGAATATTAACATTAAAAGGAGAAAACAAACATAACAAACATAACAAAAAAGTATATTACATAATATATGGTAATATCAAAAATATGTGAGCAAAAATATGATTACAATATCGAGAATACATAATGTGGTAAAAAGGGATAGAAAGAAAAGATAGAGGAAGGGATGGGGAGAAATGTAAAGAGAAAGAGGGGGAAAAAGGATGTCTGCCATATAGCTGACACTTCAGAATTTTACGACTTTGAGGTGCAAATAAGTAGCAAGTGTGCATATACCAGTGTCTTATTTATAAGAGTAAACCGGTGCAGTTTGTAAAGATTCATGGATCAATGGGGGTTAAACACTATAAATATTTTGTCTAAAGAGTGTAAACAGTAGTTTAAATTATAAGATTTAATAACTGTCTTCAAGTTCTCCTGGCTGATACCTTTTAGTGCTGCTCTGTTCATGTATTATCGTGTTAAACAGGGGGAGTGTTGTTCAGTTTTTCTTCTTTTTGAAGACTAGTTAGGGTTTTTTTTGTGATAACCAGTGATACCACTTTCCCCAAGCCTTGTAGAAGTCTGATTCATCTTTATTTTGAATTTCCATTGTTATTTTAGACATCTCTGCATATTCCATAACTTTTATCAAAATGTTTATTGTAGTTGGAATAGTTTCAGAACTGCGCAAATACAATTCTGGCTGCTGAATTTCCAGAACTGCGCAAATATAATTCTGGCTGCTGAAAGGATTTGTATGATGATATACTGGTTTTCTTTTGTAAATTTTTGTCTAAAGATTCCTAGAAGGAAAAGTTCTGGTTTGGGTTTAATGGTCTGTGATGTGACTTGATCAAGAAGGTTTTAAATTTTTTGCCAGTATTTTTTGAAAATTCACAGGTCCCCCATGCATGGTAATAGGTTCCAGGCTGGTTTTTACATTTTCAACAGAGCGAAGACATATTGGGGAACATTTTAGAAAGTCTAGCAGGGGGTAAATGCCACCTGTAGAATATTTTGTATTGGTTTTCCTTATAGGAAGTCGCCAATACTATCTTATAGTTTGTAGACCAAATTTTTTCTCACTCAATCAGATTAATTGGATAGCCAAAATTTTCAGCCCATGCGACCTTTGACCCTTTTACTTCTTCCTCTATAGCAGGGGTCTCAAAATCAATTTATCTGGGGGCGACTGGAGGTAGAGGTTGGGTGAGGCTGGGCCACATCAGGTTTTCCACATGAAAAGCTCTTAGAAAAACATTTCAATGTTATCAAATGTCTTTATTTTGTGTTAAAAAATAAAAATAAATTAACAAATTCATAAGAAATAAATAAATAAATCAGTAATAAATAAATAAAATGAAAATGATAATGATGATGATGATGATGATTATGATGATGATAATAATAATAATAATAATCCCCACTTATGGGTACACCTTGTTGTGATAGTGGGGCTTGTGTGCTTCAATGAAGCTGAGAGCTGTGCCAGTGGTAGTGTAAACTACTGGTAGGTCTAACCTTGCCGCAGTGGTCAAAGCAGAGGAGCCAGACTAAACGTACCTAACCCATTTAAACTAATGGAGAGACAAAACAAAAAGAAGTCCATACTGGCTTGGTCGTCGCCCAGGATAAAAAGGACCGCGGTGGCTGCTGTGGAACCTGGGCAGCCATCAACAAATGAGCTACAGGAACAAAACAAACAAAGTTTACAAATCAAAAAGTGGCAGAAATTCTCAATGTCAGAGAATTGCACAATCATGAAGTGTTATTACAACCTTGGAGCCTGAAAAACATGGATATCAAAGACGGATGTACCAATTAAGGATACAAGAATATGCAGACTCAAAAATAATGGAACTTCGACTGGCCAATCAGCGACAACTCATAATCAGGAACCAAATGTTCAGTGAAGTTGAATTAGAAGAAATACAGAAAATTTGCAAAATAGAAACACCAAAATCTGATCTGATACCAGTAGAAGCTCCAATAAGATCTGGAGTCACTGCACAACTGGAACCTAATGAAAACTTGTAAAGACAGCAAGACGCTGCAGATGAGACACTTGGCACTATGACTCAAAGGCAGCAAGAACTTAAGGACCAAATGCTTGCTCATGCAGGGTCCAATACAGAGCGAAAGAGACTGCCAGCCTTAAAAAACATAAGCAAGAAACGACTTGTCCTACTGATGGAAGATATTAACTCTGCACTTGCAACTGTCATTGTAACTTCAATTGAAGAATTGAATCAGCTTGCCTACAGTACAGCTGTGATAGTAACTGAAGAACTAGGGTTACTGCAACAGAAACCAATTGGAAAACCAACTGGAAAACCAAAATAGAAAATCCGACTAGAACTGAAATTCAAAATCTTGAGATCAGATGCAAGTAACTTGAAGAACATTAAGGAGCAGAAACTGAACAATCAGAAGATCAAAGACTATTTGACAAAAAAGTACTGGCTTAGTACAAGAAAGATCGAGGAAGCTCTGGAAATTGTAAAGCAGCAGATAACAGTGACAGCTAGGAAAATTGAGCGATATGAGTACAGGCAGAATCAAACATTTCAATGCAATCAGAGGCAGTTCTACCGGAACCTGCATCAGCAAACAGATAAGAAAATTGAAAGGCCAGAGGTGAAAATAACAACAAAGTTCTGGAAAGATCTCTGGGAGGTTGAAAAGGACTATAACAGGACTGCTGGATGGATAAAGGAGTTTGAGAAGGAATTCTCAGGAAGCAATATGCAGCAGTTGGGGATAACACCTGGAATGATTGCAGAAAGAGTGAAGAGGGTAAAGAACTGGACATCCCCTGGCACTGATCAGGTGCATGGTTTTTGGCTGAAATACCTGACCAGCCTGCATGCAAAAATGGCCGAATTGTTCAACAAAATGCTGCAGAAAGGAAATATCAGTGAATGGCTTACAACTGGCAGAACATATTTAATATAGAAAGAGACAGCACTGAAAAGTACCATTCGTATCAAACTCAGGCCGCACTAACATTAAACTTTGATATTGAGTTGGGGGCCACAAACTATTGTCCCGAGGGCCGCAGTTGGCCCACGGGCCGCGAGTTTGAGACCCCTGCTCTATAGTATCATATTTTAACAAAAAATATAAATTTTGGATATTATTTTTCCCTCTGGGTCTAGGATAATCCTGTCTAGTGAGTTAGTTTTTTTGGAAACCATATTTGCTTTTGTGTTCTTTATATTTAGACTTAATTGGTAGGTAAAGTAGCCAATCATAATTAATCCCCTTTTCAGTGAGTTTTTGCTTTGTAATTAAGTTGTTGTTTTCATCTAGTAGTTGTTCAATTTTTTTCAGAGAATAATGCATTAATATATTGTCATTTCAGTCAGAGATAGCCATTTTGGAATAAAGTGATAATGATTTTTCTTTATGTCTTGCCAGGTGTCTATTAGTGTCTTCCTTATATAATGTTGCTTAAAATATTTTGGTAGTTTATGGTTTTCAGATATCAGAAAGGAGTGCCATCCGGATTGAAGATTGAATCCTTCAAGGGTTAGTATTCTTGTGTTTTTAAAAAATATTATTCAGTCTTTTAATAAGGTGAGAATTAAGGCCTGGTATTATAGCTTCAAAGTTTGGGAGTCCGAAGCCTCCACTTACTTTGTGGTCGTGCAGGTTTTTGAGTTTAATCCTCGCTTTCTTTTTTGCCCAAATAAATTTATGAATTTTTTTTTGTAGATTGTTGAAAAACATTTTATTTAGTTTAATTGGTGCAGTTTGAAATAAATACAGGAATCGTGGAAGAATATTGGATTTTATTGCGGCTATCTTGCCTATTAGGGAAAGTAAGATCTTTTTGTATATCAGTGCTTAGTTTATCTAAGTTATCCTTTTTAATGGTGCTACAATTCAGTGTGATCCATAGACCCAAGTATTTAACCTTTTTTGTAGTTTTTAAATTAAGAGTTTCTTCTAATTCAATAATCTGTTTATATGTCATATTTTTAGTTATTATTTTAGTTTTTTCTTTATTTATTTTTAGCCCTGCTATCCAAAATTGTAAATTTCATTAAGTAAGATTGGTGCAATTTCTAAAGGATCTTGTATAATAAAAACCATATCATCTGTAAACACTTGTCCTTTATAGTGCTCTTTTTAAATTTTTAATCCTTGATTTTCTTTATTATTTCTTACATTGTTTAGCAGAGTTTCTATTGTGAGAATAAAAATTAAAGGAGCTAAAGGACAGCCTTGGCGTACACCTTTCCTTATACTTCTTTTTTCAGTAATATAGTTTTTGACATGTATTTTGGTTGACTGTTGTGAATAGATTGCTCCAACTAAATTAACAAAGTTATCTCCAAATTTCATAGTGGTTATTTGTGTTGTGAAGTATTGCCAATAGAGGCTGTCAAAGGCCTTTTATAGGTCCACAAATATCAAAGCAGCCGGTTTATCACTATTTTTATCATAATATTCTAAAGTATTTAGAATTATTCTTGTATTTGTGCCAATATTTCTCAATGGGAGAAAGTCATTTTGGTCGGGATGTATTATGCAATTTAGAATTTTTTAAAACATTTCTGCAATTATGGAAGCAAAAATTTTATAATCGGTGTTAAGCAAGGAGATTGGGCTGTAGTTTTCGATATACTTTGTTGCAGTATAGCAAGTTATGTTAGATAGGATTTTTATTAATCTGGAATTCTAGCATAAAAATATATATATACTCTGTGTGACCCTGATTCAAAAACCCAGGACAAGGAAAGGCCGTAAACCTAATCTGCATCCCTGGGAACAGGGGCTCAGAATAAACATCTCAAAGCTTTTACAACTCCGGACAGGACATTATAGGATCAAAGGGGGAAGTTTCATTGCCTGGAGCACACAAACCAGCAGGCCAATTAAGGGAGATTAAGCCAGATAAAAAAGGTGCGAATAAACATCTGCTTTTTAGGAAGTTCCTTGAAGATCGTTCCTTGATATGTATCATTTTGACATGTATATGTAATCATACCCCATTTCCTTATGTTCCCAAATAAATAGGAGTGCATGGCTCTATACCAGTGTTTCCCAACCTTTTTTGAGCCGCGGCACATTATTCATATTTTCAAAATCCTGGGGAACATTGAACGGGGGGTGGGGGAGTGGGCGGCTAAAGAAAAGTTTGGACAAAAAAAAATCTCTCCCTCCCTTTCGCTCTATTTCTCCCTCCCTCATTCTCTTCCTTCCCTTCTTTCTCTCTCTCCATCCCTCTTTCTTTCTTTCTTTCTTCCTCTTTTTTGCTCTCTCTCCCTCCTTCCCTCCCTCTATGTCTTTCTCCCTTGCTCTCTCTCTCTCTCTCTCTCTCTGTGTCTCTCTTGCTATCTCTTTCTTGCTTTTTTCTCTCTTTCTTGCTCTCTCTCTCTCTTTCACTGCCTCTTGCTATATGTCTCTTTCTTTCTCTTTGCCTCTCTTGCTATCTCTCTTTCTTTCTTGCTATGTCTCTCTTTCTCTCTTTCTCTCTTTCTCTGCCTCTCTTGCTAAGTCTCTCTTTTTCTCTTGCTATGTCTCTCTTTTTCTCTCTCTCTGCCTCTCTTGCTATGTCTCTCTTTCTCTCTCTCTGTCTCTATCTCTCTTTCTCTGCGTCTCTTGCTGTCTCTCTTTCTCGCTCTCTCTGCCTCTCTTATATTTATTTATTTATTATTTATTTATTATTTGGATTTGTATGCCGCCCCTCTCCGAAGACTCGGGGCGGCTCACAACAAGTGAAAAACAATCCAATACAATCCAATTAATTAAAATATTATGAGTTTAAGAAAATCCCCTATACTAACATACACACATACAGGCATACCATATATAACTTCAACGTGCCCAGGGGAGATGTTTAGTTTAGTTATATGTCTCTCTCTCTCTCTCAGCTGACTGCAAGCGGGAGCCCTGCAAAAGGGAACCCTTTTCCAAGGGCGCACCCGAAGCCGCGGCCGCCCCCCCGCGCCTCTAGCCCCCTCGCACCCTTGGCTACTCGCCGCTGCCTTCGCCGAAAGCGCTTTTGTCCCGGGCTCTCAGCGAGGGGGCTGCAGGAGAGGCGGCGAAGGCGATCTCTCTCGTTCTCCGGAGGCTGGCGAAAGTGATTTTCAATGTCGGGGGCGCGGGCCGGCACTCTCTCTCCCCATCCCCCTGCCAGCTTACTTTGAATGGGGCAGGGGGAGGGGGAGAGCGCACGCCGTCCCGCGCCCCCGACATTGAAAATCACTTTCGCCAGCCTCCGGAGAATGAGAGAGATCGCCTTCGCCGCCTCTCCTGCATCCCCCTCGCCGAGAGCCCGGGACAAAAGTGCTTTCGGTGAAGGCAGCGGTGAGTAGCCAGGGGTGCGAGGGGGCTAGAGGTGCGGGGGGCCGGCCGCGGCTTCGGGTGCGCCCTTGGAAAAGGGTGTGCGGGGGGGTGTTTTGGGGTGCGCTGGCGCAGGCGTGCGCGGCCCGGCACCTTCCTGCTCCCACCGCCCTCCCTCCGGGCCCCAAAGGACATTGGTTGCCGCCCCCGCCAGGGAAGCTCCAGCTGGGCGGGGCGCTGCTGGTGCCTCCGCCCTGGAGCTCTTGTCACTGCCATCCCCCGACTACTACTTGGTGCCGCTGCTGATGGCGCCCTCCTCCTCTTGCTGCCGGTGCGAAGAATGAAGCTCTCCTTTTCCCCCGCCTTCCTTCTTTGGGGCCCAGCAGGAGAGCGCCAACAATAGCGGCATCGGAAAGTAGCCGCACCGGCAGTGCCCCGCCCAGCTGCCCTAGGAGTTTGGCGGCACACCTGACCATGTCTCGCGGCACACTAGTGTGCCGCGGCACACTGGTTGGGAAACGCTGCTCTATACCATGTCACTCCACCCAGAGAGAGAATGTGTCCAGGTTCTTCTTTCTAGGATTTGCGTTCGTGGGTGACCCCACTGGGTTGCTCTTACTCAGCAGCAACCACAAGTGGTGGAGAAATACGGGCAGGTTTATCCTGTTACCTCAGCGTGCCGATGCGATCGTCACGTGCCTGAGACTCTCATCGCTTATCTGCGCATTTCGTCGTTCGTCAGGAAAGGAACGGACGATTCTTGTAAGTATGGGAGTAGTTTTGTCCAGGGAAAGGGACCTTCATGTAAAGGAACTTGGGCAAATTCTCAGAGCTTTTGAATGTAAATTAAGAAAAAACTTTCTTTTCCCTACTAAACGTGAGTTACGCCAAGTCTTAACTTATGTCTGGAAACATTGTCCCTCTTATCCTCCTCACGGCTCATTAAAGCCTGCCATTTGGATTAAGATAGGTACGTACCTTTACCAGGAACCTTGTGCTCCTGCAAAAATTATTTTAACTTGGAAGGCTGTCCTTGCTGCCCTCCGCTTTCACAACTTTGATCCCCCCCTTCTTCCAACCTCTCTATTGCTCATCCCATTGAGCCTTTGGCACCCCCCCCCATCTTATTCCCCCTCCTTCATTGAACCCTGCCTTCCTCAATCCATGCCCCCCCCCAGATCCCGTGCCTGTGCCTTCTCAGGATTTTTCTGCTCCTGTACTTACACCTTCCCAGGAAAATTCTACTCCTGCTTCTGCTTACTTCACCTCCCCTCTTTGCTCGGATTCTTCTTCTGGCAGTGCGGTTGCACAAGGGCTTGCCTCCGCCCTGGCTGACCCATCTCTTTCTCCAGAAGATCTTGAAACTATTTCCCGATTCCCTGTTGATTTTGGGGGTAATGTTCCGCATTATAGGGCTATTCCCTATAAGGTTTTGAGGAACTTGAAAGAAGCTATCAATGAATATGGTCTTACCTCTGCCTATTGTCAGGCTATTTTAAAAAACCTTACTGCAATTTATAACCTTCTTCCTATGGATTGGAAGACACTTGCAGAGGCATGTCTGACATCTACTCAATTTGTAATTTGGAAATCTCTCTTCTACCAAAAATGTGAGGAAAAACATGACCAAATTGGGCAATTCCAGCTGGACCAGCTTAAAGGGGAAGGAGCGTTCTTGACTCAACAACAACAGCTAACTACTAACTTGGCTTATATTCTTCTTATTAATGAGTGTGCCCTTCATGCCTTTTCTAAGATAGATGATCCTGCTTCTAAATCTGCTTCTTCCTTCACTACAATTCGTCAGGGCCCCTCCGAAGCCTATGACACTTTCATTGAACATTTGCAAAAAGCTTTGAAGTGGGATATTAACAATTCTGACGCACGGCAAGAAGTGTTGATACGTTTAGCCTATGAGAATGCCAATGTAGATTGTCAGCGAGTTCTTGAACCGCTTCGTGGAGATACCACAAAAAACCTGGCTGATTATTTGCAAAAAGCAGCTCGAGTAGGCTCTCTTACCTATCAGGCTGAACTCATGGCCTCTGCCATTTCTGCCTTGCAGGTCTCTTCTTCCCACCCCAAGGCAGGTGCCTGCTTCAATTGCAAGTGCTATGGGCATTATCGAAACCAGTGCTATGCCCCGGGCGGTGGTGCTGCCCTTCAAACCACAGGTGCGCGACCACAAACCCCGTGTCCTAAATGCGGCCGCCTTGGGCACTGGGCCCGTGAATGCCGTGCCAGCCACAGATTTATTCCTAATCTTTCTCCTAGCAATGTCCAACCGATTTCGGGAAACTAGGTTCGGGGCATGTGGCTAGCCCCACTCTCAAGGCCACTTCTCATTTTGCCTTATCCCTACCCCCTGAACGGGACTCCATTCATTTGGGTGAGGAACGCCCAGAGGAGCCCCAGCCCATTGCCATCCTGACATCACCGGTTAGGGTGATAGATTCTGGTAAACTTACTACCTTTGTCCAATCCACAATTGTTCAAGCTGCAGAAACTGTATCTCTGCAGACCCCTGGTCTTGTCTACTTTCTTCCCTTAAACGTTCAGTCTCTCTCTTTTCCCCCTTCCTTGCCACTTATGCTATATCCTCATCGTGACCTTATTTCCAAAGGGGTTCTTGCTTCCCCCTTTTTACTTTCTGCCCATGACCTAACCTCCTTGGCTCTTGTCTGTATCCCAGATTCTCCCATTGTGGTGCAGCAAGACTCTGATGTTGCTGTCGTTGTGCCTGTACCCCTAGAAATTGATCCTCATAAATATGATGATTTTTCCATTCATGAGGAGCACCCATGGAATACACTTCTCCTCACTTCTTCTGTCTCTTCATCTAAACCTATGCTGACCCTTTTTCTAAATGGCATTCCCTTTTCTGGTATTTTAGATACCGGAGCTGATGTCACCGTCATCCAGTCCTCTCTTTGGCCCACTGACTGGCCTTTGCAATCTTCACCGGCCGTGAGGGGCGTTGGCGGCATTCAGAGTGCACAGATTAGTACTACTTGGATAGAAGCTACAATCCCCTCTTCTAAGACCAAGGCACGTATCCGTCCTGTTGTTTTGCCCCTTCACGTCAACCTCTGGGGACGTGATCTTCTTTCTCAGTTTAACGCTTCCCTTGTCCTTGACTAACTATGTCTGACCCCTTGCTTTCCCTTCAACTGCTCAATTCTTCTCCTGTCTGGATCGATCAATGGCCACTCTCATTGGAAAAATTAACAGCTCTTAAAGCGCTAGTGGAGGAGCAAAAAAGTCTTGGTCATTTGGAGCCCTCCAACAGCCCTTACAATACTCCGGTATTCGTAATTAAAAAGAAAAGTGGCCATTGGCGTTTCTTGCAAGATCTTAGGGCTGTCAACAAAGTAATTCGCCCCATGGGTCCCTTACAATATGGATTGCCCAACCCCAATCTCATTCCACGAAACTTCAAACTGGCTGTAATAGATTTAAAGGATGCTTTCTTTTCTATCCCGCTGCAACCTCAAGACCACCTGCTGTTTGCTTTCACTCTCCCTGTCTTTAACAATAGTTATCCTACTTCTCGCTATCAGTGGAAAGTTCTACCTCAAGGCATGTTAAACAGCCCTACCATGTGTCAGTACATAGTACATTCACTATTAGAGCCCTTTCGCCTCGCCCATGAAAACGTTCTTCTTTATCACTTCATGGATGACATCATGGTTTGCGCTGATATGCCTCACCCATCCTTTCAACAAATTCTGCTCCTTCTCATTGAACATTTAACTGCTAATGGCATGACTATAGCTCCTGAAAAGGTTCAGCAAACAGAACCCTTTCTGTATCTGGGTCACAAACTTTCCCAGTCCCATTCCTCCTCTGTTCTTCCCTCCTTGTCTTTACCCTCCCCTGCCACCCTGGTTCAGCTCCAGCAGTATTTGGGATCGCTGAATTGGGCTCGCCCTTACTTGGGGTTCACAACTTCTCAGTTGACCCCCCTCTTTTCTGCCCTGGCGGGAGCCTCCTCCCCCTCAGATCTTATTCACCTCACCCCTGAGCAGCTGGATACATTGGCTGAAATCAATAATGCGCTGCGCGTTAAATGGGTGGATAGATGCCAGGAAAATACCCCTCTGTCTCTTCTTTTGCTTAACACTCCTTCTATTCCTACTGCTTGTATTATACAAGTGTTGCCCTCATCGATCTTAATCATTGAATGGATTCATCTTCCACACACACCCCGAAAAACTATTTCTTCTCGCTTTTCATTATATTCTCTTCTAATTGTTCGCAGCCGCCGCCGCTGTCTCATGCTCATAGGTTTTGAGCCAGTCTCACTTTATGTCCCCCTTCCCCTCCCCATGTGGGAATCTTTATTTTCTCAAAGTGAAGACCTCCAGATGGCCCTTGTGGACTGGCCTGGTCAGGTCTTATATCATCTACCTGCGGACACTCGCATTCAATTAATTCAGTTGGTCCCTGTCCGCTTTAACACCTGTATGCAAGACCAACCTATCCCGCAGGCATTAACTGTTTTTGCTGACGGGACAAAAACCAGGGGAGCCTGCGTTTTTCAAAGAAATGGCCAATGGATTATACACCACACCCCATCCCAAACCTCTGCTCAACGTGCAGAATTGGCTGCTTCCATTTTGGCCTTTCAGAAACTGTCTGATACACCCTTTAATCTTATTGTAGACTCCTTGTATGTTTCCCAGATTATTCTTAATATTTTTGATGCTTATCTGTCCCCAGCTGTTGACAGCTCCTTATTGGCCCTGTTTTTGACTCTCCAGCAGCTAGTTATGGCTAGGACTGCCCCCTTTTTTGTTGCTCACGTACGCAGTCATCAGCCTTTCCCAGGAATGCTAACCGAGGGAAATGACACTGCCGATAAGGCGGCACGGTCACCTGCTGTTTTTTCTCTGTCCTCCCCTACCCCTTGGGAGAGCCACTCCTATTTTCACCAAAATGCCAAAGCTCGCGCCAAACAATTTAGTATCTCAAAATCTGAAGCCTCGGCCATTGTTCAGCAGTGCCCCACATGCGGTCAGCATGCTAACTCCATTCCCATGGGGGTCAACCCGCGTGGTCTTGAGGCTTCACAAATTTGGCAAATGGATGTTACGCAATTCCAACCTTTTGCGCCCTGGAAATATTTACATGTTTCTGTTGATACTTATTCTGGCTTTATTATGGCCTCCCCACAGAGAGGCGAGACCACGAAACATGTTATCAACCATTGTATTCGCACCTTTGCAACGATGGGACGCCCTAAAGAACTCAAAACAGATAATGGGCCCGCTTATAAAAGCTCAGCTTTTGCGCAATTTTGTAATACTTGGGGCATGAAGCATAAGTTTGGCATTTTTCATAACAGTCAGGGTCAATCTATAGTTGAAAGAGGAAACTTAACCGTTAAACGGGCGCTAGAAAAATTAAAAACGGAGAAAATCCCTCCGGGCCTCCCATCCTTGCAAAACCAATTAAACAGAGTACTTTTTACTCTTAATTTTCTAAACTTAACTGGGCCCTCCGCTCTCTCTACTGCTGCACAGCGACATTTTGCCACGCATGAATCCTTGCCCCCCCGGCCCCCCGTTTATTACAGGTTACTTCCAGATCTGACCTGGAGAGGCCCTGCAGATCTCATCACCTGGGGCCGAGGATACACTGATATGCAATTGCAAGATCGTGTTCTGTGGGTCCCTGGCCAGCACGTGCGTCCCTTTTTGCCAAAAACTAAGGAAAAGAAGCAATCCCTCCCTGACCTCTCTGAGTGCTGTATCCTTGATCAATGATGTCCACCTCAACTACAGAAGCTGTTCCCACGTCCATCCAGGAATCCGGACTACATCAGCCTCCACCTTATGATGAGGTTTTTCCTGACCCTCCAGGACACTTTCCTCCACGAGGATGCCCTGTTTTGCGCATTCACAAACGCGCCTCCCATTTCACTCTATGGGATAAATTAAATGGACCAATGTCATGTACGCCATTTTTTCTACACATTTTTATTTTTCTATTGTGTTTTTTGTGCATATTTTTTATTATTGCTTTTCCTACCTGTTCCCGTGCTCCCACTTACACCCGCCCCAGACGTTCTATGGACCTGCAACAATGGATGGAGTATAATATTTGGCTACGTCTCGCAAATATTTCCAACTTGTCTATATTTTGTTTGTCGCAAACTGTTGATATGCATATGGTTCTTGGGCATTGTCTGATTCCTGTATGCACCCCCCTTCCTGTGTTCCTTAATGATTCCTCTTTGTCGATGTTTTTAACTGCCCAGGAACTACATTATGCCCGGTATTATGAATGGGGTCCCAAGTCATATCGTCTCCCTTCTGGAGCAATGTCATTATATACCCCTCACGTTGCCATAGGAGCAGATGTGGCATGTGCCCGTATTGTTAACTGTTCCACCCATCAATCCCACCCATGCTGTTTTAAATTGTCACCTGCCATGTGGAAGCGCAATTGCTCAATCATTCAAAATGTATCATTTGCCTATGGTCATGTTCTGCTTCCCCCAGGATGGTTTTTTACATGTGGTGACAGGACCTTCAATTATATTCCAGCAAACCTATCTGAAACCATTTGTAGCCTGACCCGCCTAGTTCCTGCTCTCCCCTCCAAGCAAGATGTACTTTTGTCTCACCATTATCGGCAACGCAGAACTGTTATTCCCTTGGATAACACCTGTGATGATAGCATTGCCTTATTGAACAAAGCTGAATATATTTCTTTAACTGCCTCACTTGTAGGAGTGCCCGCTTTGGCAGCATACAATCAGCGTTTGATAGGAAAGCTTGCTTGTACCTTGGCAAAAGATATTAACAGAACCTCCATCGCCTTGACTGGTTTAAATGAAGAGCAATCTGATCTGAGACATGCGATATTAGATAACAGGGCTGCCATTGACTTTTTATTGTTACTGCACCATCGAGGCTGTCAGGCAGTTAAGAACATGTGTTGTTTCAATCTCAGTGATAACTCTGCCACCATTGAAGAACAGATTAAAGGGATGAAACAATTGTTGGACAACATGGGCACAGACATATTACCCAATTGGTGGAATGCTCTATGGTCATGGCTTCCTGATGGCTCTTGGTTAAGGGTAATTTTTATGTATGTGATAGGTATCATTTCAGCCGCTATATTGTTATGTTGTTTTATCCAATGTATTCCTTCCTTGTTTTCTATGTGTCGTTCTGCCCTTGTTCACGATGTATTGTATGAATCTACTCAGCCTCTTAACCCCCCCCAGGACTGTTTTGTGAGGATCCGATGGATAAAATAAGAACAGAGCACCGACATAAGGTGCTTGCATTCAAATAAAAAGGAGGAGATGTTGCAGTATAGCAAGTTATATTAGATAGGATTTTTATTAATCTGGAATTCTAGCGTAAATATATATATATATATACTCTGTGTGACCCTGATTCAAAAACCCAGGACAAGGAAAGGTCGTAAACCTAATCTGCATCCCTGGGAACAGGGGCTCAGAATAAATATCTCAAAGCTTTTACAACTCCGGACAGGACATTATAGGATCAAAGGGGGAAGTTTCATTGCCAGGAGCACACAAACCAGCAGGCCAATTAAGGGAGATTAAGCCAGATAAAAAAGGTGCAAATAAACATCTGCTTTTTAGGAAGTTCCTTGAAGATCGTTCCTTGATATGTGTGGGAAAAGAAGAAACTCAAAGATACGTTTGAAGTTGTATGGTTGATGTATCATTTTGACATGTATATGTAATCATACCCCATTTCCTTATGTTCCCAAATAAATAGGAGCGCATGGCTCTATACCATGTCACTCCACCCAGAGAGAGAATGTGTCCAGGTTCTTCTTTCTAGGATTTGCGTTCGTGGGTGACCCCACTGGGTTGCTCTTACACAGCAGCAACCACAATACTTTCTGTCTTTAATTTCTTTAGGAATTACTGTTATATATGCATGAGACCATGAATTTGGAAGTTTACCTTCCACAAGAGCTTCATTATGGATGTCTACCATTGTAGGTTCCAAGAGGTCCTGACTGTATTTATAAAGTTCAAATGGAATCCCATCTGGACCTGGGGCTCTATTGTTTTTTTTTGTTTTGCGATTGCATTACAGTATTTAGTTCTAAAGGTGTAATTTTGTCATTTAATGTAGATTTGTTAGCATGTCTCGTGTGAAACCTTCAACATACATTAAGCAGAGTTATTGTGGATGTAAGTAATGTGGGTTAGCCAGACAATGACTCAGACTTAGTATCAATGTATACACAACAATATTATTATTTACAAATATACAGAATCAACAATATAACTCTAATAGTTTACAAACTGCACGCAGCAAAAATAATACAGCTCACAGGCAAAGATATCTCTAACAAGGTAACTCCCCCCAAAGGGAATGGTGTTGGCGCACTCTTATGGCCAACCAGTAATATTTCCTTAAAGGTACAGTCTTTATATTTTACAGACTAACATTGTTAGTTTACTGTATGGCAACACCCTAGTAGGTTACTTACCATGTACTAACAATCTCCCCCGTTGGGGTTGACAATACAGTTTCTGTTCATTGTTTCATATTGCATCTATTACAATTCTCAGCATGTATTTTAGCACCTTGTGCCTTGGTAAAATTGTCAGCTATGTTATCCATACTTTCATAGTATTCAAGTTTGATTATCCCATCTTTTACACGCTGTGTCACATTCAAATACTTCAAGTTTATTTTATTTTTATTTATTATTTGGATTTGTATGCCGCCCCTCTCCGAAGACTCGTGGCGGCTCACAACAAGTGAAACAAATAATAAATAATCCAATTAATTAAAATATTTAAAGATTTTAAAAACCCCATATACTAACAGACACACACACAAGCATACCATGTATAAATTCCCCATGCCTGACGGCAAAGGTGGGTTTTAAGGAGTTTACGGAAGGCAGGAAGAGTAGGGGCAGTTCTAATCTCCGGGGGGAGTTGGTTCCAGAGAGCCGGTGCAGCCACAGAGAAGGCTCTTCCCTTGGGGCCCGCCAACTGACATTGTTTAGTTGACGGGACCCGGAGAAGGCCCACTCTGTGGGACCTAATCGGTCGCTGGGATTCGTGCGGCAGGAGGCAGTCTCGGAGATATTCTGGTCCAATGCCATGAAGGGCTTTAAAGGTCATAACCAACACTTTGAATTGTGACCGGAAATTGATCGGCAGCCAATGCAGACTGCGGAGTGATGGTGAAACATGGGCATACCTAGGTAAGCCCATGACTACTCTCGCAGCTGCATTCTGCATGATCTGAAGTTTCCGAACACTTTTCAAAGGTAGCCCCATGTAGAGAGCATTACAGTAGTCAAACCTCGAGGTGATGAGGGCATGAGTGACTGTGAGCAATGAGTCCCGGTCCAGATAGGACCATGTGTTTAGATCTAGTCTTAATAGCTTTACTCTTAGCCATGCTTATAGCTGACTGGCTATCCTCATACACTGTAATAGGCTTTTTATACTCTATACCCAAGTCCATCAGCAACTGCCGATACACCACTAAATCTGTACATAACTGCAACAGACTCCATTGTAGACAAACCGATGTGTTGCTGTCTCATTGACATCCAGCCTAACAAGGCTCCACCAAGCAAAATAGCTAATCCAGTCATAGACTTTCTGATCACATTATCAGAGGCAAAACTGGCATCTGCATATGCTGTCAATTCCAATCTATTATCTGATTCCAAAAATAAACCATAATACATGGTACTCTTTAGATACCACAATATCCTTTTCGCCGCCTTCCACTGATATTCAGTTGGTTCCTTATTATTCCGTGCCAACTGATTCATGCTAAAAGTTATATCTGGCCATGACCAGTTTCCCAAATACCGACAAGCTCCCTATAAGTGAACGATACAGTTCTTTATCAACAGCCTTCCCTTTTTCCTTGCTATGCACAAACAACTCTCCACCGGAGTTCTAGCAATCTTGCAATTCTCCGTATTGAATTTCTTTAGCAGACTGTTAATCTTTCCAGCTTGTGACAACCTATAGCTTTTGTCTGTTTTTACAATATCAAGGCCTAGATATTGCCTAATCTCACCTAAATTCCTTATTCTGAACTTCTTTTCTAAATATTTCACAATTCTGTTAACAGACTCTACAGACCGAACAATGATTGCTATATCGTCTGTGAAAAGCAACAATATCTCCATGGAACCTTTTCTCTCTCTTATAAACATGCATGGATCAGCACTACTTCCTCTAAACTCCATGTTCTCCAGTTCTTTCACTATTACCAAATTCCACTTGTATCCAGATTGCTTTAATCCATGTAAGCTCTTCTTCAGCTTCCAGCATCTACCTTTTTCATGAGTAACACCCAGTGGAATTCTTATATAAATTCTATGCTGCAATAGCACATGCAAATATGCAGTTTCCACATGGTGGACACAGCACTTGTGCTCTGCAGCCCAAACCAATGCTGTCCTTAGAGTTGCTGCCCACAAACGTGGGTCAAATACTTCATCATAGTCACCCTCCATCTGGGAGAAACCTTGTGCTACTAACCTAGCCTTATATTTAATAGCACTATTGGACCCGGTCTTAATCTTATAAACCAAGCGAGATCCAACCAAATGCTCTCCTGGAGGCAACTGCACTTCCTCATAAACACTCAACTCCTTCATTGCAGCCAATTCTTTCCTCATTGCATCATACCAATGTTTCCTTTCCTTATCTGGATACAAACTAATTTTGCTATAATGCGATAGTTCCACAACGGCTTTACAAGCTACATTAGCTTGATACCTATCAGTTTCCTGCCTAATTCTAGTACCTCTTCTGGGAACAACTACATCGCTAACACTTGGCATTGGCTCTTCTTTCACTTTAAGTTTTACATCCACTACTGGAGCACTCTCACTGATACCTGGAGTTTCATCTCTTGATGACTCCTCATTCACTGACTCTTCAGACTCACTTCTAACACTGCTACGCAGTCTCTGACAGCTATCCTTTTCTCCATAAATAATGGAGTCTGAATGACAACTTCTTCACTTGTCCCTTCAGGATGTTCTACCCTATTCCATCCAGTGTCTTCCAAAAACTTGGTACTTGCACTATACCAACAAGCACCATTGTACTTGTCCCAAAACTTATAGGACCTGTGATTATTGTTATATCCAAAAAAGTACAATAATTGTGCTTTATGCTGTCCTTTTCTCCTAAGCTGTGATGGAATGTGCACCCATGCTAGTGCTCCAAACACATGAAGATAACTCAAGTCAGTTTTCCTACCACACCATTTCATGAACAGTATTTCTGCAGTCGCCGAGTGAACAACATTATTTAAGATCATATTTGCACACATCAATGCCTCAGCCCATAACTGAATTGATAAGCCAGAATCCCTTATCATCGTCCTAATCATGGCTTGTAATGTTTGGCCTCTTCACTCTACAAAGGCATTATGATGTGGCCTATATGGTGCAGACAGCCTATGCTCTATACCAGTGTTTCCCAACCAGTGTGCCACGGGACATGGTCAGGTGTGCCGTGAGCCCAGCCTGGCTGGAGCTTCCCTGGCGGTGACGGGAAGTGAGCTTTTGGGGCTCGGTGGGAGGGTGCCGGCCACTGTTGCTTCTAAGCTGCGTGGGCGTGCGCCCGCGCAGTCATTAGGAACCCCCCCCCCCACATAAATTTTTGAAGTGGCGCAAAGCCACGCAGTCCTGAATCACTCCCTTCTCCAGCCAGCAAAGTCGGCTGCCCGGGAAAGTGCCGCGTTTGAAAAGCGGGCATTTAAAAAGCGCGCCGCTTTCCCAGGCAGCCAGCTTGCTGGCCAGAGAAGCGAGCGATCTGAGACTGCGTGGCTTTGCGCCTTGATGACAACGGTGCCGTGGTGGCCTCCAAGTGCCGCCCTTCATGGCGCCCCACCACCCGTTCCTGCAGGTAGAAGTTGGGCGGGGTACCGGGAGGTGGAGGCGGTGCGTGGCCGGGCACTGAGCACCATAGACACCTGGGAGGGCGAAGGATTGGATGTGGCTGCTGCCTCTTAGGTGGAGGCGAAGGCAACGGCGGAGTTTGCGCTGGGGCCATGCGGGGCCGTTGATCCAGGGGGCCGCAGACCGGCAAGCCACCCTCCACTCTCTCTCGGCTCTCTTTCTCTCTATGTTGCCGGCGTGGTGCATGAGAGAGAAAGAGAGAGAGAGAAAAAGGAGGGTTAGAGAGAAAGCAAGAGAGAAATCAAGAGAGAGAAAGAAAGCAAGGGAGAGAGAGAAAGCAAGAAAGAGGAAGAGAGAGAGAGAAAGAAAGCAAGAGAGAAAGAGAAGGAAAGCAAGAGAGAGAGAGAAAGCAAGGGAGAAAGAAAGAAAAAATAGAGAAAGAGAGAGAGGGGAAGAGAGAAAGAAAGCAAGAGAGAAAGAGAAGGAAAGCAAGAGAGTGAGAAAGAGAGAGAGAAAGCAAGGGAGACAGAAAGAGAAAGAGTGTGTCTGAGAGAGAAAGCAAGAGAGAGAAAGAAAGAAAGAAATAGGGAGAGAGGAAGAGAGAGAGAAAGAGAGAAAGAAAGAGAGTTAGAGAAAGAAAGCAAGAGAGAAAGAGGAAGAGAGAAGGAAAGCGAGAGAGAGAAAGAGAGAGAGAAAGCAAGGGAGAGAGAAAGAAAGAATAAAAGAGATAGCAAGAGAGACAGAAAGAGAGAGAGAAAGAATGCAAGAGAGAGAAAGCAAGAAAGAGGGAGGGAAGGAGGGCGAGAGAAAGAGCAAAAAAGAGAGAAAGGAAGAAAGAAAGAGGGATGGAGAGAGAGGGAAAGAAAGAGGGGGAGAGAAATAGGGCAAAAGGAAGAGAGGGGTTTTTTGTCCAAACATTTTTAGCCCCCCCCGCTCGGACCCCCCCCCCACTCAATGTTCCCCAGGATTTTGTAAGTGTGAATAATGTGCCGCGGCTCAAAAAAGATTGGGAAACACTGCTCTATACAAGCATCCTTTAACAAGCCAACAAATCTCTGGTTAGTAAATTCTGTACCATTATCTGTCACCACACTAATAACTTTCTTATTCATCCTTCTCTCAACAAACTTTAGCCAGTTATAAAACAGTCTATAGGTATCTGTTTTCGTCTTCATCACATAAACAAATCCAAACCTTGAGAAATGATCCACAATGCTTAGTATATAGTGTGAGCCACCATAGCTAGGTTTCCTCATTGGACCTATCACATCCACAAACACCAGCTCTAATATATCCTTAGTTTTAAAACCTTCATAATGGTTTGCAGGGATAACTTTGTTTTTCTCCTCATGGCAAATGTTGCAATCAACAAACCTGGAACATGGTTTAAGTTTTATGCCATTAACAAGACCAATTGTCTTTTTCACCAATTGAAAATTCAAATGCCCCATTCTTCTATGCATTAAATGTATACAATTATCATGAGGTTTCACATTACTAAACATGGCATTTGTTTTAGTTTGTTTCTCTTCATTAATAACATATAAACCATATTTTAGTTCTACAACTATTTTATACCCCTCTTTTTCAATAATGCAATTATCATTCTTAAACAATACTGTATAATCCATCTTAGCTAATACATTTACAGACAACAGGTTATACTTTGACTGAGGAATAAATAGTGAGAACATTGTCTCTTTAGGAAATGGACATGTTGCTTCATCTTCCCCAGCTGCTTTAACTCTCCAATCATTAGCTAAACAGATACTTTCATTACTGGCACTTAGTTTTCCAAAACAGCTCTTATCATTAATTAAACAATGTGTCAACCCACTATCAACAACCCACAAACTACAATTCACATTCCTGGTTTGTTTAATATTCCTGGTAGCAACAAAAGAATCACCAGATACTTCTTTCTCTTTCCTTCAGCAAAACTTGGCTAAATGTCCTGGCCTTTGACAAATATAGTATTTCTTTACAGAAACATTTCTAGACACAAGGTCTCTTCTTTCATGAGGCTTGTCTTGAGGCTTTTCTTAAGGCTTATCTCATAACAGCAAATGGTCATACCACATTCTTGCTTCCTCTAGCAAATGGCCAGTCACCTTGGTCAAAATCAGTTCATCTCTGGTTAACACTCCTAATGATGAAACATAGTCATCGTAACTGTCATCAAGTGAAGATAAAACAATATACACATTCAATATACACATTCAAAAACTACACCCCTCTGCCCTGGGCCCATAACCAATGTTAGTATGTCTCAGTGCAAAACCTTCAACATACATTAAGCAGAGTTATTGTGGATGTAGGTAGTGTGGGTTAGCCAGACAATGACTCAGACTTAGTATCAATGTATATACAACAATATTATTATTTACAAATATACAGAATCAATAATATAACTTTAATAGTTTACAAACTGCACACAGCAAAAATAATACAGCTCACAGGCAAAGATATATCTAACAAAGTAACTCCCCCCAAAGGGAATGGTGTTGGTGCCCTCTTATGGCCAACCAGTAATATTTCCTTAAAAGTACAGTCTTTATATTTTACAGACTAACATTGTTAGTTTACTGTATGGCAACACCCAAGTAGTTTATGTACCATAGAAACATAGAAACATACAAGATTGATGGCAGAAAAAGTCCTCATAGTCTATCTAGTCTGCCCTTATACTATTTCTTGTATTTTATCTTAGGGTGGAGATATGTTTATCCCAGGCATGTTTAAATTCAGTTACTGTGTATTTACCAACCACGTCTGCTGGAAGTTTGTTCCAAGCATCTACTACTCTTTCAGTAAAATAATATTTTCTCACATTACTTCTAATCTTTCCCCCAACTAATCTCAGATTGTGCCCCCTTGTTCTTGTATTCACTTTCCTATTAAAAACACTTCTCTCCTGAACTTTATTTAACCCTTTAACATATTTAAATGTTTTGATCATGTTCCCCCTTTCCCTGCTGTCCTCCAGACTATACAGATTGAGTTCATTAAGTCTTTCCTGATAGGTTTTATGCTTAGGACCTTCCACCATTTTTGTAACCTGTCTTTGGATCTGTTCAATTTTATCAATATCTTTTTGTAGATGAATTACCCAGAACTGAACACAGTATTCCAAATGTGGTCTCACAAGTGCTCTATACAGCAGGATCACAATCTCCCTCTTCCTGCTTGTTATACCTCTAGCTATGCAGCCAAGCATTCTATTTGCTTTCCCTACCACCTGACTGCACTGTTCACCCATTTTAAGACTGTCAGAAATCACGCCCCCAAATCCTTCTCTTCTGAAGTTTTTGCTAGCACAGAACTGCCAATACATTACTCAGATTGAAGATTACTTTTGCCCAAGTGCATTATTTTACATTTGGAATAATTAAACTGCAGTTTTCATTGCTTTGACCACTTATCTAGTAAAGCTAAATCATTTGCCATATTACAGAGGCCTCCAGGAATATCAACCCTATTGCACAGTCATCGGCAAATAGGCAAACCTTCCCTACCAAACCTTCCCCTATGTCACTCACAAAGATATTAAAAAGAATAGGACCCAGAACAGACCCTTGTAGCACACCGCTTGTAACCAGGCTCTGCTGAGAATACTTGCCATTAACAACAAGCCTCTGATATCTATGCTTCAGCCAACTGCAAATCCACTGAACTATCCAGGGATTAAGTCCAATCTTCACTAACCTATCTATCAGCTCTTTATGTGGAACTGATTCAAAGGCTTTGCTGCAGTCCAGATAGGCAATATCCACGGCACTACCTTCATCCAACACCTTTGTGACATAGTCAAAGAAATCAATGAGATTAGTCTGACATGATTTGCCCTCAGTAAAGCCATGCTGGTTTGGGTCCAATAAGTTATTGGTTTTTAGGCGCTGATTTATCCTCTTTTTGAGTAGAGTCTCCATCATTTTAACTATAACTGATGTCAAGCTAACTGGCCTGTAGTTACCAGCTTCTTCTCTACTGCCCTTCTTGTGGATAGGCACAATACTGGCCATTCTCCAATCATCAGGAACATCTCCTGTTAAAAGGGATTGGTTAAACAAATCAGTTAGGGGGGTAGCAATCACATATCTGAGTTCTTTAAGAACTCTG
Source organism: Erythrolamprus reginae (assembly GCF_031021105.1). Taxonomy (NCBI): domain Eukaryota; kingdom Metazoa; phylum Chordata; class Lepidosauria; order Squamata; family Dipsadidae; genus Erythrolamprus; species Erythrolamprus reginae. Next base: position 78,975,548 of record NC_091953.1, read on the forward strand.
GGGTGGATGGCATCTGGACCCATTGCCTTATTTGTCTTTAATTGTCCAAGTTCTTCTAAGACATCAGCCTCTGAGATCACTGGAGCTGAATCCCTACAGTTGGAAGCAAGGCTATATTCATGTACTTGTACTAACAAGATTGATCTTCATTAGTATTAGTATTAGTATTAGTTCTATTTCATTAAAGTATTTTAAGATTAATTCTTTTTTAATTTCTCCTTTGTTATATAATTCCTGATAAAATAATTGGATAATCTCTTTATCACTAATCTTTGTTTTAGAATAGAATCGAATTTTATTGGCCAAGTGTGATTGGACACATGAAGAATTTGTCTTGGTGCATATGCTCTCAACATACATAAAAGAAAAAGATACATTTGTCAAGAATCATGTGGTACAACATTTAATGATTTTCATAGGGGTCAAATAAGCAATGAAGAAACAATCAATAATAATAAAAAATCTTAGGATACAAGCAACAAGTTACAGTCATACAGTCCTAAGTGGGAGGAAAAGGATGATAAGAATGATGAGAAAAACTAGTAGAATAGAAGTGCAGATTTAGTAAAAAGTCTGACAGTGTTGAAGGAATTATTTGTTTAGTAGAGTGATGGCGTTCAGGAAAAAACTGTTCTTGTGTCTAGTTGTCTTGGTGTGCAGTGTTCTGTAGCGACGTTTTGAGGGTAGGAGTTGAAACAGTTTATGTCCAGGATGTGAGGGGTCAGTAAATATTTTCCCCGCCCTCTTTTTGACTTGTGCAGTATACAGGTCCTCAATGGAAGGCAGATTGGCAGCAATTGTTTTTTCTGCAGTTCTGATTATCCTCTGAAGTGTGTGTTGGTACTGTTGGGTTGCAGCACCAAACCAGACAGTTATAGAGATGCAGATGACAGACTCAATGATTCCTCTGTAGAACTGTATCAGCAGCTCCTTCGGCAGTTTGAGCTTCCTGAGCTGGTGCAGAAAGAACATTCTTTGTTGTGCTTTTTTGATGATGTTTTTGATGTTAGGTGACCATTTTAGGTCTTGAGATATGATAGAACCTAACTGGCTATGAGTTGGGAGAAAGCAAAGCACAAGGAATGGAAGGTGGGCAGAGCGGAGCAGTTGGAGAGCCAAAAGGAGCAGAAGGAGGAGAAGGAGGAAAAAATTATTTCCGTGGTCGCAGTACCCCAGACAAGGAGGAAAGGCAAAGGAAGGAGCAGCTGAAGAAGTTAACGGGGCAGGTGGAGGCCATCAGAAGGAAGCAGAGGAAAACAAGAGCCCAGCGTGAGAAGAAAGGGAAGAAGTGAAGAGTTGACTGATTCTATCATCCCCTCTTGGAGATGTTCTGGAACTTAGTGTTAATTTTTATTCTTGTTGGGGGGAGAAGGGGAAAAGGTGAAATAAATATGAAAAAACAAAAAGAAGGTTTTATTCAAATGGCTAAGGGAGGGTGGGAGGGGAATATTTCTCTCTAATTATATTAAAAAGTGGTTGCAAGTGGAGCTCAGCAGTGTGGGAACGCAATCAGAAGAAGTGCCTCATGACTGGACAAGGGTTTTTCTTGTCCTCCCCCTTTTTGGTGGGGGGAGCATGGGGGGAAGCACTTTGGGGGGTGACTGGGGTGAGGAAAGGGAAAATAAGCAAAGCAAGAGCAAAACAAGAGGGAAAAGGGTTATTCTTGTATATTATGAGTGAGTGTACTATAATGATATTAAATGTGAATGGTTTGGGATCAGATTTGAAATGTTACAGGATATTGAGGATGGATAAGCAAAACAATGTGGATATTATGATTTTGACAGAAACACATAAAAGACGGGGAGAAAGAGATAAATTGATTAATGATAGAAATTGGAAATGGGTATATGAATCACGAGGAATGCAAAATAGTAGAGGTATGGCGATTCTTATTCATCAGAGGGTTTTATTTGAAGAGGTTGGAGTTCAAAAAGATAGAGAAGGGAGGTGGTTGTTTGTTAAAGGGAAAATTAATCAAAAGAAGTTGACACTGGTGGCAATTTATGCCCTGAATGCAAAAACAAAACAATTTATAATAAATACAAAGAGGAAGTTGGATAACTTTATGGAGGGCACAATGTTTTTGGCAGGAGATTTCAATATGCAATTAACAAATGGGACTGGAAATAGTAGGATGTTACATTTAAATAGACTTAATATGGTGGATCTCCATGCAGATATACCAAATAGAGCTACTTACTATTCAGCAAGATATCATACATTTAGTTGCATTGACTATATATTAATGAACAGGGTGGGTAATATACAAGTTTAAAAAGTAGATATTAAAAGTATTTGGTTGTCAGATCATGCCCCACTACTGGCAGAACTGGAAATAGGTCAGGAATGCAATCGAAGAATTTAGAGATATAATGCAGTTGTAACTTCTAGTGAACAAGATAAAGATAAATTGCAGACATAGTTATGTGAATATTTTAGAATTATTGATGTGGGCGATATTAAACAATTAATTGTGTGGGATGCATGTAAGGCTTATATGCAGGGACAATGTATATGTATGGAAGAAGATATTAGAAAGAGATGGGGTAGAGAAAGGGAAAGGAAGATAAGGGAAATAGAATTGAGATTAACTAAGAATAGGGATTGGAATATTCTATTGAAATTGAAAAAGAAACAATTGATGGTGTATGATGAGATCCAATGGAATAAGATGAGAATGATGATGTGGCAAAAAATATTGAGCTGGGGAACAAAATCAATGCAACAAATGGCAAGATATTTGAAGAAGAGGAAAGAAAAATCATGTATATTAGCACTAAGAGACTCCAGTGGAAAGGTTAGATATGGTAAAGAGCAGCTAGAGAAGATTATGAGATAGTATTATGAGGATTTATATAAAGAGGAGCAAGTAAATATAGGAGTCCTTAATGTTGGGAAAATAGTAAGTGAAGAAGATAAAGAAATATTGAATGCAGAAATTACACAAGATGAAATTGCTAAAGTAATTAAAGGGTTAAAACAAGCCAAAGCACCGTGCCCGAGTGGATTTACAGGAGAATTTTATAAAACTTATATGAATGAACTGTTGCCGCATTTGGGGAAATTGTTTAATAATATATTGTTAACTCATGATATTATAAAAGATTATAAAATATTTATGATGATATTGGCAAACAGACTCAAAAATATTTTACCAAAAGTAATTGAAGAGGGTCAATATGGATTTGTGAAAGGTAGGAAGATAAGTGAACCAATTAGAAATGTAATAAATGTTATGCACCATGCTACCGTTACTAAAAGGAAATTGGGAATTTTGAATTAGACGTTTATAAAGCTTTTGATAAAGTTAACTATAGTTATTTATACAAAGTATGTAAGGAATGAAATATGGGGTACAAATTTTGTGGAATTCTAAAGGGAATGAAGCATATATGTGAATGGACAAAGAACGCAGAGAATCAAAATACAAATGGCACCAAGCAGGGATGTCGTTTATCTCCAATGTTATTTGTAATAGCAATAGAGACATTAGCTAACAAGATAAGACAAGATAATACTTCAGTAGGATATAAAATAGGGGAAAGAGAAATGAAACGAAACCTATTTGCAGATGATGCAATTATATTGACCCAGACCCCGATGGAGATGATTAAAGGCATAAGAAATATTTTGCAAGAGTTTAAACAGGAATCGGGATTGTTGGTCATTATGGAAAAATCAGAGATTATGTGTTTAAATACAGATCCAAGAGAGCAGATAGAAATTAGGAAAGAATCAGTGTTGAAGTTAGGATTAAAGAAAATTAAATATTTGGGAATTTGGTTATTGAGAAATCCAGAGAAAAACGAGGAGATGAATTATAGACTAATATGGAGGAAAATGTTGAAACAGATGAGGAGCTGGAAAGAAAAATGCTAAGGAGAATGACTAAAATAAGAAGATTAAAAATGATGATACTTCCCAAAATGATGTACCTGTTTCATGTATTGCCAGGGGGATTATTAGCATCCAGGTTTAGAGAGTGGGATAAAAAATTTAATTATTGGGTTGAAGAAGATAAGAGACCAAGGATAAGGAAAAAGTGGTTAATAGTGAATGAAAAAGAGGGTGGATGGGGAATTCATTGTTTAGAGTTGTATAGGGAAACTTTTCAAATTGAAAGATTAATGGAGCTGCAATTATTCAAAAATAAATGGGTGAAATTAGAAAAACAAATAAACAGGATGAAGAATAGAGAATTAATTTTTATAAGGTGGAATAGGAGCAACTTAGATAAATTAGTAGGTCCCATGAAAGGGACTATGGAAATTTGGAAAAAATGGCAGAGGAAAATAGGATTATATAAATCAAAACTGTCATCACTATATGTAATAAATAGAGATAATGAAACAAATTTAAATAGGGTTATAGGAGCGTTGAAGGGAAGAGGGATAATTAGGATAGAACAGTTATATGAGAAGGATGGGAGGCCAAGTAGAAATCACATAGAATGGCGGTTGGGTAAGGGAAGGTGGCTACAAACAAATGCAATATGTAAATATCTGAATGAAATAGAGAATAAATAAGCACTATTAAGGGAGGAGATAGAGTTAGAGAAAATAATAAGAGAAAAAAGTGAGGGTACCAAGGCGCAAGCAAGTAATATATATAAGATGTTAGTGAAATCAGACGGGGATGTGATCCAAGGATCCATTGTTCTGGTCCCATGAACTCTACCTGAGGTCCTGGTGACGAGTGTAATCCGGGCCCTGGGCTAAAGCTGCTGCTGCTCAATGCCAGATCGGTAGTAAACAAAGCTCTCCTCATACGGGATTTGATCCTGGATGAGGAGGCCGATCTCGCATGTGTGACTGAAACCTGGCTGGGCCCGGAGAGAGGAGTTCCTCTCTCAGAAATATGCCCAGCCGGGTTATAGGTATGGCATCAGCCTCGACCCCAGGGAAGGTGGGGGAGGAGTGGCTATTGTAGCCAAGGAGAACCTTTGCCTGCGTAGACTCGTTGCCCCTGAGATTGCGGGTTGTGAGTCCCTCCTTGTGAAGTTGGACTTAGGGGTTCAGGTGGGCTTGTTACTCACGTACCTGCCTCCCAGCTGCGTGTCAACAGCCCTGCCTGTGCTGCTCAAAGAGGTGGACGGGTTGGCGGTGGAGTTCCCTGGACTTATTGTCCTGGGGGACTTCAATCTGCCATCACTCGGTGGTTCCTCTGGACTAGCACAGGAGTTCTTGGGGTTTTACCAGATTCACTCATCCACAGCTTGGCGGAGTCTCTTGCTGAGGCCTGGAACAAGACTGCAGTGGAGGCTCTTGACCGAATTGCGCCATTGTGACCTCTCTGTGGCACTAGACCCCGTAGAGCTCCATGGTTCAACAAGGAGCTCCGGGAGTTGAAACATCAGAAGAGATGTCTAGAGAAGCGATGGAGAAAGAGGAAGTCCGAATCCGATCGAACACTTGTAAGAGCTTTTATTAAGACTTACAAAGTGGCACTCAAGGTGGCAAGATGCGTGTACCATGGCGCCTTGATTGCATCAGAGGAATCCCGCCCAGCAACTCTGTTTAGGGTGACCCACTCCCTTCTAAATCAGCTGGGGAGTTGGGGAGCCCTTGCAGGGCACTGCTGAGGAATTTAACTCATTTTTCACTTATAAAATCGCTCGGATCCGGGTGGCCCTCGACTCCAATTGTATAGCAGTATCGGCTGACAATGAGTCAGTCGAGGTGACTGGGGCTAAGTGTCTTTGTCCATCTGTCTGGGAGGAGTTTGACTTGGTGACACCTGATGAAGTGGACAAGGCCATTGGAGCTGTGAGTTCTGCCACCTGTTTACTGGATCCGTGTCCCTCTTGGTTGGTTTCGACCAGCCGAAAGGTGACATGGAGCTGGGTCCAGAAGATTGTGAACGCCTCCTTAGGGAGGGGGTCCTTTCCGGCTCCTTATAAGGAGGCACTTGTGTGCTCCCTCCTCAAGAAGCCTTTCCTGGACCCAGCCCTGCTTAATAACTACCGTCCAGTCTCCAATCTTCCCTTTATGGGAAAGGTTATTGAGAAGGTGGTGGCACTCCAACTCCAGTGGTCCTTGGAAGAAGCCGATTATCTAAGCCCTCAGTAGTCCGGCTACAGCATGGAAACTGCTTTGGTCGCTTTGGTGGATGATCTCTGGCGGGCCCAGGACAGGGGCTTGTCCTCTGCCCTGGTGCTTCTTGATCTCTCAGCGGCTTTTGATACCATCGACCATGGTATCGTTTTGTGCAGGCTGGAGGGGTTGGGAGTGGGGAATAGTTCTCCTCCTACCTCTCTGGTCGGTTGCAGTCAGTGTTAGTGGGGGGATCAGGGGTCAACCTCTAGGTTTCTCTCTTGTGGGGTGCCTCAGGGGTCAGTCCTCTCCCCCCTGCTATTTAATATCTACTTGAAACTGCTGGGTGAGATCATCCAAGGGCATGGGGTGAGGTATCATCAGTATGCCAATGATACCCAGTTATACATCTCCACCCCATGGCCAGTCAATGAAGCAGTGGAAGTGATGTGCCGGTGTCTGGAGGCTGTTGGGATCTGGATGGGTGTCAACAAGCTCAAACTCAACCCAGACAAGATGGAGTGGCTCTGGGTCTTGCCTCCCAAGGACAATTCCATCTGTCCGTCCATTACCCTGGTGGGGGGAGAGGGTTCGCAACTTGGGCATCCTCCTCAATCCACAGCTAACATTGGAACACCATATTTCGGCTATGGCGAGGAGGGCATTTGCCCAGGTTCACCTGGTGTACCAGTTCCGGCCCTATTTGGACAGGGAGTCATTGCTCACAGTCGCTCATGCCCTCATCACCTAGAGGTTCGATTACTGTAATGCTCTCTACATGGGGCTACCTTTGAAAAGTGTTTGGAAACTTCAGATCATGCAGAATGCGGCCGCGAGAGCCATCGTGGGGCTTCCCAGATCTGCCCACATTTCTACAACACTCTGTGGTCTGCACTGGCTGCCGATCAGTTTCCGGTCACAATTCAAAGTGTTGGTTATGACCTTTAAAGCCCTTCATGGCATTGGACCAGAGTATCTCCGGAACCGCCTGCTACTGCACGAATCCCAGTGGCTGATAAGGTCCCACAGAGTTGGCCTTCTCCAGATCCCATCGACTAAACAATGTCATTTGGTGGGCCCCAGGGGAAGAGCCTTCTCTGTGGCGGCCCCGGCCCTCTGGAATCAACTCTCCCTGGAGATTAGAACTTCCCCCACCCTCCTTGTCTTTCGTAAATTACTCAAGACCCACCTATATCGCCAGGCATGGGGGAACTGAAACACCTTCCCCAGGCCTTTATATTTTATGTTTGGTATGTATGTGTTGTTTGGTTTTAAATTATGGGGTTTTATATGTTTTTTCTCTTTTAATATTAGATTTGTTCCTCTGTAACATTGTTTTTATTATTCTTGTGAGCCGCCCCGAGTCTTTGGAGAGGGGTGGCATACAAATCTAATAAATTATTATTCATTATTATTATTATTGACTAAATGGTGGCAAAATGAGATACAAGTAGAGGCTCAAGAAATGAAAAAAATATAGTAGAGAATATAAGGAAAATTAAGAATACAAGAGTTAGGGAAATGAGAAAGAAAATATTACATAAGTGGTATTACACACCCGTTCAACTTGCATACTTTCAGCAGAATGTTAAAGGTATTTGCTGACATGGGTGCCAAGCTAAAGGAGTGTTTATGCATATGTTTTGGTAATGCCTACTAGTGCAGAATTTTTGGACAGAAGAACCTAAAGAAGTTAGAAATACAAGAGAAGTCAGGCCCAAATACAAGTAAAATAAATTCACAAAAAGAGACTAACTTAGGGATTGAACTTTATTCTGTGAACATAAATGGCTTAAATGCACAAAAAAAAGGAACACAATAAGTTAAGCAAGAATGACCCAGATATAATAGCCGTACAAGAGGTCCATATAAAAGAAAAATTTGAACACTTACTCAAAAGAAATAAATTGGGAAATCTATTTACATCTCTAGTGCAAGAAAAAAAAGAAGGGTGATTTTTTACATACATGCAAATATTAAAGCAAATTTAAGATATAAAGATACAGAAGGGAGGATTTTAATGGTGGAGATTCAGAAAAATCATGAATTTATAACTTTGATTAATATAGACGTCCCAAATGAGGGCCAAGAGAAATTCTATAAAAACTGCAAAATAAAATTAGGGAATTTGCAAACGACAATATCTGCATGATGGGTGATTTTAATGGAACAATTAACAAAGAATTCAATTATAAAAATGGTGCAAATAAAAAACAAAATAAAAGAACCCTTCCTAATTCTTTTCTGGGATTAATTTAAGAATTTAAACTCAAAGATAGCTGGAGAGAAAGAAATTTACAATCTAGAAAATTTACCTTCTACTCCAATAGACATAAGTCACGGTCAAGATTAGATATGATTTGGAGAACAATCGAAATAAATACCCAAATAGAAACTAATCTAGATTCAGATCATAGCGCACTAAGACTAATTTGGAAAGGAAAAGAAGGGATAAACAGATGGACATTTAAAAAAGCAATCTTAAAACATAAAGATTTTGGCAGAAAGTGAAAAAAGAACTTAATATCTTTTTCCAAGAAAACATCAAAGAACATATTAACTTACAAAACTTATGGGATATGGCCAAAGCAGTAATTAGAGGAATTTCAATCTCATATATGGTCAAGGACTATAAAATGAAAAGAAATAATTTTGAAAGTTTGGAAAGGAAATACAAAAAAATTGAAGAGGAGCTACAAAAACAACTTCAAATGATGATACAAAACAGCAGATGCTTTTAATAAAGCACAAATTAAATTTGATAGACAAGGGAAAACTCGCTCAACAAATTAAAAGTAGCAAACAACATTACTTTGAAAATGTGAATAAGCCCAGTAACTGGTTGGCTACTAAGCTTACAAAACAGAAAGAAAGGAAAATGATTAATTGTCTTAAAACAGAAGGAGGAGAAGTTTGCCATGATCTAGATGGGAAAAAACAGATTGCCTGGGATTTTTATAGTAAACTATATGTAAACAAGAACAATTTAAATAAGGAAATCCAGGAGCCATTAATCCAAAAAATCTTTAACTTCGCTAATCTTCCAAAGGTCCCGAAAGAAACAAAAGAGTTATTAAATGTTCTGTCTGGGTCCCCCCAGACGCCAACACCAACCAAAAAGAGTATCAGACACACTGGTAAAAAGCAAAGGCAGTTTATATACTGGAAAGCAAACACAGGTAACAAAAACTGTTCTTACAGACAGGAACACGATGAAGCTTCACAGAGGTTTCACGAAGGCCAGGCAAAAACAACACTGGAGATAATAAAATCCACGGCTCCTCCAAGTCTTTCAGCCTTCTAGGCCACAAGCCAAGATCAGAGACGCCAAGAATCGAAGCAAGGTCACAGGACTCCCAGTTGATAACTCTCCACAAGACTGTAAGGGCAGGCCTGCCTTTTCAACCCTGCTGAGGAGAAGTTTCCGAACACTTTTCAAAGGTAGCCCCGTGTAGAGAGCGTTGCAGTAGTCAAACCTCGAGGTGATAAGGGCATGAGCGACTGTGAGCAATGACTCCCTGTCCAAATAGGGCCACAACTGGTGCACCAGGCGAACCTGGGCAAAGGCCCTCCTCGCCACAGCCAAAAGATGGTGTTCCAATGTTAGCTGTGGATCGAGGAGGATGCCCAAGTTATGAACCCTCTCTGAGGGGGTCAATAATTCCCGCCCCAGGGTAATGGATGGACAGATGGAATTGTCCTTGGGTGGCAAAACCCACAGTCACTCAGTCTTGTCTGGATTGAGTTTGAGCTTGTTGACACCCATCCAGACCCCAACAGCCTCCAGGCACCGGCACATCACTTCCACTGCTTTGTTGACTGGACATGGGGTGGAGATGTACAACTGGGCATCATCCACATATTGATGATACCTCACCCCATGCCCTTGGATGATCTCACCCAGTGGTTTCATGTAGATATTAAATAGCAGGGAGGAGAGGGCCGACCCCTGAGGCACCCCACAAGGGAGAAACCTAGAGGTCGACCTCTGACCCCCCCCACTAACACCAACTGCGACCGACCAGAGAGGTAGGAGGAGAACCACTGAAGAACAGTGCCTCCCACTCCCAACCCCTCCAGCCGGCGCAGAAGGATACCATGGTTAAAGGGTAAAAGAAAATTACCTGGTGACAAAGTTTAATGTTTAAAGGAAATCAAGATATTCATATTAATTAAGACTATCATCTCTCTTCTGTTTACTTTTTGTCAATTTAATTATTATCGATAGTACTAATTAGTATGTATTGCTATTAGGCTATAGAGAATACACATAGTTAATATTATTATACAGACTTGCCACGCACTTGCCCACTTCTCATTGTGAGTTTTAATTTTGTATGTTTGTATTGTCTTTGTGTATTTGTTATATATGTAAATAAAATGTATTTAAAATTTAAAAATGTTAAAAATTTCACAATACCACTAAAAATATTAAAAATATGTTAAAACATAGAATATGTTAAGATATATTAAAAAAAACAGAACCTCAGTCCTTCAAGAATTGTCCAAAATGTTATATATGAGAAGAAATGCTCTCTTTCTTTTAGAGTCTTATTACCTCCTCTTCCTAAGGTTTTGTAAATAGAGGTATAATAGGTGGGAATGATGTTAATAAGAAAACTGTCACTCTGATTCACAAAGCACAACCATCTCTTCAAGATAGAGTTATACAGAGGGATGGCTAACATGGTGAAAAGAGCCCCAAAGACTCTCAGTATAAAATAAGTGGGAGGGGGCAGTTATTTCTATACCCGTTCTCCATGTTGGCTGTTCTATTTGTACGTTCCATGACTCTACTTGTACTTCAATGGGAAGCTGAGCTAAGCCCCTGCAATGACCCAATGGATCTCAGGAACTCTCTCCAGAATTTAGAGGTGAACTGAACTCCTTGGTCTAAGATCACCCATTGTGGAACTCCATGCAGCTGGCAGATTTGTTTGATGAACATCTTGGCCAATTTCTTTGCCAAGGGAAGTCCAGAACAAGGAACACAGGGCCTGTTTGGAAAACAGGTCTATCACAAGTCCAGATCACAGTGTTGCCACCACTTTCTAGAAGTGCTACTATAAAGTCCATAGCTATTTCTTCCTATGGAGGCCCCAGTGAAGGTGCAGCACTGATCTGCCACCTGGTGGCAGCCATCCAGGCCAGACTGCAGCCAGCCTGAGATCTGCACTGCAGCCCTGAGCCTGCACCCAGAAGGCTCTGAGTGCACATGGGCTGGCATCCTGGGTGAAGGGCAGCACTTCAGCATGCAGTCCCCAGGGACACCAGGCCCTGTGTGTGTGTGCATGCCCAAAGGAGATCAGTGCCTGGTCAGCCTGGGCTGGGCAAAGGTACTGTGGGCCAGTCCTTAGATGTTTCCAGGGTAGACCCGCGGACTGGATCTAATCACAGGCCTTGAGTTTGACACCCCTGATGTATAGCACTCAGAATATAAGAAATGAAAGATTCAGAAAAAGGTAGTGCAATTTTCATTGTTTATATTTAATCATTCCAAACAATTATAGCAATTTTTCCTATCCTGTTGCCCTTCAGATGTATTGATATAGGAAGTCTTAAGATTCACACTGAATCTTGAAAATGCAAGATAATCTGAAAATGTCCTCTTTGATCAGGAGTTTAGGTGATAAATGTATAATTGTACATAGTATTAACCAGGGATGTGAAACTCAAGGCCCATGGGCCAGATTTAGCCCACGGGATGCTTAGATATGGCACATGGGCCTGTGGTGCTTCTGCCAGCGAAAATGGAGCCTAGCCAGGCCATGTGTAAATGATTATGGGCCTGGAGACCAAAACATATGAAGAATGGTTACAAGAACCATTCTAGTGAGGAGAAGGACTAGGGGAGACATGATAGCAGTACTCCAATATTTGAGGGGCTGCCACAGAGAAGAAAGGATCAAGCTCCAAGTGCCAATAGGGCAATTTACCATATTTTTCAGACTATAAGACACATAAAGATTGTGAAGAGATAAGCTAAGAAAAAAGTTTTTGTCCTCCCTGGCCCCTCCAGGAGCACTTTGCAGGCCTCTCAAACACTCTGCACACCCCGCTTTTTGCAAAAAACAGGTGAAAAACAGGGCAATTTTTTCAAAAAATGGGCACACAGAGAGTTTGCAGAATGCTTCTGAGGGCTTGGGGAAGGCACAAACACCCCAGTTTCTGTGAAAACTGGGTGTCATAGAATCACCATCATGGGGCTAGAGGATGAGCTTAACAGAGAACAGTTAATGAAAGGGATTTGCTTCCCACGTTATTTTCTGATGAAAACTGATAAAAAGGCTGCCACTTGAACTAAACCCTTTTCACTGTCAATCTTAAACAATGTAAATTTGGGCTTATGCTGCAGCCTACTGAGCAGGTTCAGTAATCCCTCGCTACTTCATGGTTCATCTTTCACGGATTCGCTACTTCCACGAGTTTTTTCAAAGGGGGCTTATGGCTGTTATATCACAGATAATAAAGGAAAATCCAGGAAAACCATGAAAGATGAATATCCAAAATATTCCTGGTGATTGCTGTGCCCCCCCGCCATCCCCATTCCCGGCAGAGACCTTGCACCTTAAAATGCTGGGGCAGGGAAGGTGTGTGTGTGTGTGTGTGTGTGTGTAAACTGCAGCAGCAGCTTCCTTCAGCCCACGTGGTAGCTCAGCGCCCGGCGATTGCTGTGCCCCCTCCATCCCCATTCTCAGTAGAAGCCTCGCACCTTAGAACACAGGGGAAGGGACGGTTTGTGTGTGGGGGGGGGGGAGAGGGGAAACTGCAGCGGCGGCTTCCTTCACCCTATGTATCATGGGGAAGCAGGGCCGCCATCCGGAATTTTGGGGCCCCATACAGCCTAAATGTCTGCTCCTGCCTCCATTTTAAAACTACTACCCCCCAAATCACGTGCCATGCCACCATGACCACACACCCTGGGCAAGCCGTCCCCCAGCCCACTTAGGTCAAACACAGCCCTGATGTGGCCCTCAATGAAATTGAGTTTGACACCCCTGGCCTAGAGGCTAAATCCTATGACCAAGGGCTAAGAGAACAAGTATGTTTAGCTCAACAAATAGAAAACTGAGGGGGAATATAATAGTAGTTTCCCAATCCTTAAAGGGCTGCCACAGAGCAGATGGCATCTATTTATTCTCCATGCCACCTGAAGGTAGTACAAGAAGCAATGGGCGGAACCTCACCAAGAAGAAATGCAATCTGGAAATAAGGAAAAACCTGGGACTGGGCAGCATATAAACAAACAAACAAACAAATGCCTTCTTTTTTATTAAAATCAATTAATAATTTAAAACTAAAACAACCAGTAAAATTAAAACTAAAACAATCAGCAAAACTATTAATAAAAACAGGTGAGGGCTGGGTTTTTTTCTATGTTATTATTTAAGTGCTTTTATCATATGCTTTAAATCAAGAGTCACTTCTCTCTCTGTTTCTCTCTCTTTCCTGTCATTCTCTGCCTCAATCATTTTCTCATTTCTCTTTTTTTCTCCCCTTTTTTCTATCATTTCTCTCTCTTCCTTCCTCTCTCATCTCTCTCTTTCTTTCTTTCTCTTTCTCTATCTTGCTATCTTCCTCTCTCTCACTCTCTTCCTTCCTCTCTCATCTCTTTCTTTCTCTCTCTCTTTCTCTCTCTTTCTTTCTTCCTCTCTCTCACTCTCTTCCTTTCTCTCTCATCTCTTTCTTTCTCTCTTTCTCTCTCTCTTTCTCTATCTTGCTTTCTTCCTCTACCACACTCTCTTCCTTCCTCTCTCAACTCTTTCTTTCTTTCTCTTTTTCTCTCTCTCTCTTTCTCTCTCTTGCTTTCTTCCTCTCTCTCACTCTCTTCCTTTCTCTCTCACCTCTTTCTTTCTTTCTCTCTCTTTCTCTCTCTTGCTTTCTTCCTCTCTCTCACTCTCTTCCTCTCTCATCTCTTTCTTTCTTCCTCTCTCTCACTCTCTTCCTTCCTCTCTCATTTCTTTCTTTCTTTCTCTCTCTTTCTCTATCTTGCTTTCTTCCTCTCTCTCACTCTCTTCCTCTCTCATCTCTTTCTTTCTTCCTCTCTCTCACTCTCTTCCTTCCTCTCTCATTTCTTTCTTTCTTTCTCTCTCTTTCTCTATCTTGCTTTCTTCCTCTCTCTCACTCTCTTCCTTCCTCTCTCATCTCTTTCTTTCTTTCTCTTTCTCTCTATCTTGCTTTTTTCCTCTCTCTCACTCTCTTCCTTCCTCTCTCATCTCTTTCTTTCTTTCTCTCTTTCTCTATCTTGCTTCCTTCCTCTCTCTCACTCTCTTCCTTCCTCTCTCATCTCTTTCTTTCTCTCTCTCTTTATCTTGCTTTCTTCCTCTCTCTCACTCTCTTTCTCTCTCTCTCATCTCTTTCTTTCTCTCTTTCTCTCTCTCTTTCTCTATCTTGCTTTCTTCCTCTCTCACTCTCTTCCTTCCTCTGTCATCTCTTTCTTTCTTTCTCTCTCTTTCCCTATCTTGCTTTCTTCCTCTCTCTCACTCTCTTCCTTCCTTCCTTTCATTTCTTTCTTTCTTTCTTTCTCTCTCTCTCTTTCTCTATCTTGCTTTCTTCCTCTCTCTCTCTCTCTCCCCCCCTCTTGCTCTCTCTCCCTTTTTCTTACTTTCCCTCTCTTGTTTTCTTTCTCTCTCTCTCTTGCTTTCTCTCTCTCACTCTTTCTCTCTTGCTTTCTCTCTCACTCTTTCTCTCTTGCTTTCTCTCTCTCACTCTTTCTCTCTTGTTTTCTTTCTCACCCTTTCTCTCTCTTGTTCTCTCTCTCTTGCTATCTCTTTCTCTCCCCCCTCTTTCTCTTTCTCTCCTTGTCACTTTCACTCTATCTTGTTCTGTCGCTCTCACTCTCTCTCGTTCTCCAGAGGCTGGCGAAAGTGAGGGGGGAAGGAGGGAGAGAGAAAGAGAGCAAAAGAGAGAGGAAGGAAGAGAGAAAGAAAGAGATAACAAGAGAGACAGAATGAGAGAGAGAGAGAAAGAGAAAGAAAGAGACAGCAAGAGGGGGGAAGGAGGGAGAAAGAAAGAAAGAGAGCAAAAGAGAGGAAGGAAGGAAGAGAGAAAGAAAGATAGCAAGAGAGACAGAATGTGTGTGTGAGAGAGAGAGAGAGAGAAAGAAAGAAAGAGACAGCAAGAGGGGGGAAGGAGGGAGAGAGGAAGAGAGCAAAAGAGAGAGGAAGGAAGAGAGAAATAAAGAGATATCAAAGGAGACAGAATGAGAGAGAGAAAGAAAGAAAGAGACAGCAAGAGCGGGGAAGGAGGGAGAGAGAAAGAGCACAATAGAGAGAGGAAGGAAGGAAGAGAGAAAGAAAGATAGCAAGAGAGACAGAATGTGAGAGAGAGAGAAAGAGAAAGAAAGATAGATAGAGAGAGACAGCAAGAGGGGGAAGGAGGGAGAGAGAAAGAGAGCAAAAGAGAGAAGAAGGAAGGGAGAAAGAAAGAGATAGCAAGAGAGACAGAATGAGAGAGAGTGAAAGAGAAAGAAAGAGACAGCAAGAGGGGGGAAGGAGGGAGAGAGAAAGAGATCAAAAGAGAGAGGAAGGAAGGGAGAAAGAAAGAGATAGCAAGAGAGACAGAATGAGAGAGAGAGAGTGAAAGAGAAAGAAAGAGACAGCAAGAGGGGGGAAGGAGGGAGAGAGGAAGAGAGCAAAAGAGAGAGGAAGGAAGAGAGAAATAAAGAGATATCAAAGGAGACAGAATGAGAGAGAGAAAGAAAGA
Source organism: Erythrolamprus reginae (assembly GCF_031021105.1). Classification (NCBI taxonomy): domain Eukaryota; kingdom Metazoa; phylum Chordata; class Lepidosauria; order Squamata; family Dipsadidae; genus Erythrolamprus; species Erythrolamprus reginae. Next base: position 78,991,288 of record NC_091953.1, read on the forward strand.
AAGAGACAGCAAGAGGGGGGAAGGAGGGAGAGAGAAAGAGCACAATAGAGAGAGGAAGGAAGGAAGAGAGAAAGAAAGATAGCAAGAGAGACAGAATGTGAGAGAGAGAGAAAGAGAAAGAAAGAAAGATAGAGAGAGACAGCAAGAGGGGGAAGGAGGGAGAGAGAAAGAGAGCAAAAGAGAGAAGAAGGAAGGGAGAAAGAAAGAGATAGCAAGAGAGACAGAATGAGAGAGAGAGAGTGAAAGAGAAAGAAAGAGACAGCAAGAGGGGGGAAGGAGGGAGAGAGAAAGAGATCAAAAGAGAGAGGAAGGAAGGGAGAAAGAAAGAGATAGCAAGAGCGACAGAATGAGAGAGAGAAAGAAAGAAAGAAAGAAAGAAAGAGAGAGAGACAGTAAGAGGGGGAAAGGAGGGAGAGAGAAAGAGCGCAAAAGAGAGAGGAAGGAAGAGAGAAAGAAAGAGATAGCAAGAGAGACAGAATGTGAGAGAGAGAGAAAGAGAAAGAAAGAGACAGCAAAAGGGGGGAAGGAGGGAGAGAGAAAGAGAGCAAAAGAGAGAGGAAGGAAGGGGGAAAGAAAGAGATAGCAAGTGAGACAGAATGAGAGATATAGAGAAAGAGAAAGAGAAAGAAATAGACAGTAAGAGGGGGGAAGGAGGGAGAGAGAAAGAGAGCAAAAGAGAGAGGAAGGTAGGGAGAAAGAAAGAGATAGCAAGAGAGACAGAATGAGAGAGAGAGAAAGAGAAAGAAAGAAAGAGAGAGAGAGACAGCAAGAGGGGGAAGGAGGAAGAAAGAGAGTAAAAGAGAGAGGAAGGAAGGAAGAGAGAAAGAAACGGATAGCAAGAGAGACAGGATGAGAGAGAGAGAAAGAGAAAGAAAGAAAGAAAGAGAGAGACAGGAAGAGGGGGGAAGGAGGGAGAGAGAAAGAGAGCAAAAGAGACAGGAAGAAAGGAAGAGAGAAAGAGATAGCAAGAGAGACAGAATGAGAGAGAGAGAGAAAGAAAGAAAGAAAGAAAGAGAGACAGCAAGAGGGGGGAAGGAAGGAGAGAGAAAGAGAGCAAAAGAGAGAGGAAGGGAGAAAGAAAAGGATAGCAAGAGAGACAGAATGAGAGAGAGAAAGAGAAAGAGAAAGAAAGGAGACAGCAAGAGAGAGGAAGGAAGGGAGAAAGAAAGAGGGATGGAGAGAGAGAGAGAGGAAGGGAGAGGGAGGGAGAGAGAAATAGAGCGAAAGGGAGGAAGATATATTTTTTTGTCCAAACCCCCCACCCACCCCGCTCAATGTTCCCCAGGATTTTGAAAATGTGAATAATGTGCCCCGGCTCAAAAAAGGTTGGGAAACATTGCCTTAAAGAGTCAGACTGCAACTTGCTCTCTGTGTGTGTATGGGACAGAGAAGGAAAATCAGCAGCCACTTTGAAAGCTGCAGTAGAAAAGGTGATTCCTCCTCCCCTTTCACAAGGGAGCTACTTAGAAGGCCCTCCACCCCTCCCATGGTGCAGCTAATGCTATTACCCCTCCCCCAGCTCTCCCTCCCCTGCCCACCTGTCCTTCTGCCTTCTACTTCCATGATTGTTGCAGCAACTGGGTGAGCTTCTCCCAAAGAAGCCTCGCTTTCCTGGGATTCCAACTCACCTCACATTTGGGAAAATGCACTTCTGTTTGCCTTTGTTTATTTATTTATTTATTTATCCATTTGTCCAATACACAAATACATAGGAAGAAAAATAGACATGTAGTAATATATATAAGGGTAAAGTGAACTTAGAGGAGAGGATATATGAAAGAAAGAAAATATATATGATAAGTGATAGAAAGGAAAGACAATTGGACAGGGGAAGAAAGGCACACCAGTGCACTTATGTACGCCCCTTACTGGCCTCTTAGGAACCTGGAGAGGTCAATCGTGGAGAGTTTAAGGGAGAAATGTTGGGGGTTAGGGGTTGACACAATTGAGTCCGGCAATGAGTTCCACGCTTTGATAACTCGATTGTTGAAATCATATTTTTTACAGTCAAGTTTGGAGTGGTTCGTTTTAAGTTTGAATCTGTTGCGTGCTCTTGTGTTGTTGCGGTTGAAGCTGAAGTAGTCATTGACCGGTAGGATGTTGCAGCATATGATCTTGTGGGCAATACACAAATCGTGTTTTAGGCGCCGTAGTTCTAGGCTTTCTAGGCCCAGGATTGTTAGTCTATTTTCGTAGGATATTCTGTTTCGACTGGAGGAGTGAAGGGCTCTTCTGGTGAAATATCTTTGGACATTTTCAAGGGTGTTGATGTCTGAGATGTGGTATGGGTTCCAGACAGATGAGCAGTAGTCTAGCATGGGTCTGGAAAAAGTTTTGTAGACTCTTGTGAGTAGTGTGAGATTGCCTGAGCAGAAGCTGCGTAGGATCAGGTTAACAACTCTAGAAGCTTTTTTGCCGATATTGTTGCAGTGGGCTTTAGCACTTAGGTCATTCGATATTAGTATTCCAAGGTCTTTTACTGAGTGTGGGTTGGCAGTGACAGATTCTTTATTCAGTTCGTATGTGCGGTTTGGATTCTTTTTGCCGATGTGGAGGGTAGAGCATTTGTTGGTTGATATTTGAAGTTGCCAGGTGTTAGACCAGTCTGAAACATAGTCCAGGTCTTTTTGGAGAGTGAGTGTGTTGTCAGTGGTGTTGAAAAGTTTCACATCGTCGGCAACAAGAACACAGTTGCTTTCGATATGGTCACAGAGGTAATTGATGTAGAGAATGAAGAGAGTAGGACCTAGTACGCTTTCTGGGGAACGCCACTTATGACAGGGATGGGGGTGGAGATAGCGATACCAATTTTGACAATTTGTTGCCTGTTTGACAGGAATGCAGTAATCCAGTTGTAGAGGAGTCCTGAGATGCCATAGGATTTGAGTTTTAGGAGTAGTTTGTCGTGGACCACTGAGTCGAAGGCTTTGCAAAAGTCTATATAAATTGCATCAATGGATTTTCCTTGGTCGAGGTGGGTAGTCCAAATGGTTTTGCAGTGAAGTAGTTGTAGGTTGCAGGATAATTTCTTTCTGAATCCAAATTGTTTGTTTGAGAGTAGGTTATTAGATTCTAAGTAGAGGTTGATTGATCGATTTATAATCGATTCCATGATTTTACAAGGAATGCAACAGAGAGATATTGGTCTGTAGTTGTCCACTAGTGAAGGGTCTCCTTTTTTGAAAATGGGGATGACTACTGCTTTTGACCATAGCTTGGGGAGCGTGCTGGTTCTGAAGGATTTTTGGAAGATAATGCTTAGGGGTTCAGCAACAGCAGAAGAAAGTTTCCTTAGGAAGTATGCACAGAGACCGTCTGGTCCGGCAGATAGGGAAGGTTTGAGGTCAGGGATTGCTTTTTCTACGTGGTCTACAGTGAAGACGATTTGGGTTAGGTTTTTTAGTGGGTTCGAGGTGCGATTTGCGAAGATGGGGGAAGAGCCATTGCTATTAACAAAACCAGAGGCAAAAAAAAAAGAGTTGAAGAGGTTGGCTTTGGATGGGTCATCATGGTATTCTTTGTTATTGGGTCCTACGAGTGGTGAAATAGGTCTGGAGTCACTGAGTTTGTTGTTGACGAAGTTATAGAATGCTTGGTTAGACTTGGTGCGAAGGAGGCTTTCCTCTTGTTTGCTGTGATAGTTGAGGCATTCTGCTTTTATTCGTTGGCATAAGCTTTTGTAGCGGACTTTAAAGTTGGTTACTGGGCTTTTTTTGTTTCTACACCAGAGGGATCTTTTTTTAGTTTGTAGTTTCTTTATCGAGACAGGTATGTTATTTTTTCGTTTACTTCTGGAAGAAGTGATTGGCACATGTAGTTCTATAAGCCTTTTGATTTGGAGTAAGAACATATTGTAGAGATCATCAGTGGTGATGCAGTTAGAGAACAAGGATTGCCAGTTAAGGATTGAGAGATTGGCATCTATGAGATCATAGTTGGCTTTCCTAAAATTGTACTTAGGAGCCACGTTATTCTGGTGAGTGTTTAGATGATGTAGGTTGAGGTTGAAGTTGATCGTACTGTGGTCGCTGTTGGAGAAGGGTTCTTTTGTGTGCAGTCCATAGATAGCACTTTTGCTGTTGCAGAATATGAGGTCGAGACAGTTGTTGAGTCTGGTGTTGTTTGATACTAATTGTTCCAGTCCTAGGCTGGTGACGGCATTATAGATGGCGGTATATACAGGTTCAGTGGAGCATTCATTTAGTGACCAGTTGATATGTGGTAGGTTGAGGTCACCAAGGAAGATAATGGGATGGGGGCAGGAGGTTGCCCAAGTTAGGAGGGAGGTTAGTTTAGTTGCATGGGTAATGTCGTAGTTTGGAGCTCCGTAGCACATTAGGAAACGGAGTGTAGTGTTGAGGGAAATGTCACAAACTAGGCTTTCAGGGAGGATAAGATCATGTGCAACTTGAATGTTTTTTAGATTGAGTGAACTTTTGTAGAATATGGCTACACCACCCCCTCTGCGGGATTCACGGTCAGACCGGAAGACCAGGTAGTTACTTTGTGTGATGAAGGAGTCAGGATAGGAAGGATTCAGCCATGTTTCACAAACAAAGATTAAGTCAAATAAGTTGGTGTCAAGTAGGATGAGGAATTCAGACAACTTGTTGATAATACTTCTTGCATTGATTAGTTTACATTTGAGATTGAGTTTGTGATCAGGGGTGAGATTGGATTGATTTGAGTTGAAATTGGATTGAAATGAGGTAGTAAGAGGCGTGCTATCCTATTCATTGCTTGAAGTGCTGGGGGGGTCCATTTGTAGATGAGGGATGGTGGGTGGAGAAGTGTGGGATGGTTGAGGAGGGACAGTGGGTTTGGAGATGAAGGGTTATGAGTTTTGGTCCTGATGCAATCAGAGCGGTAGTCAATGTAGTTTCACCTTGGTCACAACGTCTCCGGAGTTCAGCCCGTAGTTCCCGAGAGCGGATGCATTGGAGTAGTGTTAGGTCTGGTCTGGATCTGAGTTTGTTGTATTTTGCATTATTTCTGGCGATGGAGTTCATGGTCTTAATGAACTGTTGTTTGGTAGTTTCATTTTTGCAGACTATTCTGCATAACCGGGGAGCCATTGATTCATCACTGTACTTTAATACAGGGCCGCTTCTAGAAACCTCTAAAATATCGTCAGGGGCGATTGATTGAGGATGATGGTTGTGGATGATACTACGAATATTTGATAGATCGGTTTCCCCATTTTCCTCTAGGCCAAAAAGTACAGCGTTATGGCATTTTTGTTGCCGTTCCATGGCATCTTGCACCAGGGTGGAGATGTCAGTAGTAGGGTTTGGAGATAGAGGTTTTGGAGGCCTGGACTGGGCATTGAGAGGTGGTGGCAGGGTGGCGCAAGGCACTTGTTTTGGAGTTTTAGCGTTGATCAGTTCTTGGATGTTTTTTTCAATGGCGGTGATCCACGGTTCCATGCTTTCAGTGTATGATTGTTGGGATTTAGAGACTGCAATGAAGATTACATCAGATAAATTGTCAAAGGGGTCTGGTTTGGGAGTACAGGATGGGCAGAAGTAGTAGAATGAGGGATTGTCTTGGAGAAAAGTGGCGACATGTTTATTGATGCTGAGGCAGGTGTGATGAGCAGATTTTTTGCAGGAATGGCATTTTGTGAGTCCTTCTTGTGTATTTATGTTGATGTTGCATATAATGCGGATGTTATGAGAAACAGTCATTTCAGTTACTTGGGGTTTTTTCCTGCACGGCATGGTCATGGGGGTGAGGTTTGGAAATCTTTTTGTGAGTGCCGGGTGGATTGGGTTCTGGGCGTTTTGCGCTGTCGCTTGAACTCCAACGATAGTAGGGCGCTGGGAGTGGTGTCGAGGGATAGAGGAGGCTCAGACAGTCTTGGTTGGGCTCCAGGTGTCTTCCTTTGGCATCAGGGATGCGGGGTGTTGATTGTGGCCCTCAGGTGGGGCTCCTGGTGTCTTCCGCTACCCGCATAGCTGGGTGCTGGGTGTGAGGGCAGGGATCCAGGCATCTTTTCTGGGGGGGGCACTTCCGTTGGGTGCAGGGTATGAAGCTAGTCCTCGTGGAGGGCTCCGTGGATGTCTCAGGGCGTCTACCGCTGACTTCAGGGGCTCTGGGGAACCACCTGTGTCCGCTGTTTGCCGTGTGCAATTCTGGGGCACCTAGAGGGCTAGGGCGACTTTTGCTGACGTCAGGGGCTCTGGGGAACCTCTCACGCCAGCTGGATGCCAATTAAAGCCAGGTAGAGAAGAAGCCGGGTCACGGAGCGGGCTAGGGCTTTTTCCGCTGATGTCAGGGGCTCTGGGGAACCTCCTGCATCAGCTGTGCATCGGAAATGAAGCCTGGTGTCCTTTGCTAACGTCAGGGGCTCAGGGGAACCTCCCTCATCAGCTGGGTACAGAGTAGGCAAGTTTTGCGGCTTGGGTTACTTCTGCTGATTTCAGGGGCTCAGGGGAACCTCCTGCGTCAGCTGTGCTTCGGGAATGAAGCTTTGTCTTACAAGCTTCAGATGGCTCAAGCCTTAGTTGATAGCTTGGCTGGTAGCAGGGTATAGATATATCTGAAAATGTGATTGATAGGATCCCTCCCAACTACTAGGGGAGCTGGAGCGTTGCTGCCAGATTAAGTAACTTTTCAAATTGATAGAAGCTTTCACTTCCGAGACCACAGGAAGTCTCTTGGTCTTTGTTAAATTGATGGAACACGTGGTAATGGAGGCTCCTAATCCTAAATCAGCTTTGGGAAGGCTCAGGCATTTGCAGAGTCAGTTGGATCCTAACACTGTTGAAATGAGCTGCAGGAGACTGATGGTTCTTCAATGATGGTTCTTCACTGATCACAGAGCTGAAGACTCATCTGCATTTCTTTGCAAGCTCCCAGGTAACTTTGTTGGGCTTATTTGAGTCAGTTGTGCAGGGCTGTCTAGGGAATAGGGCTCTTGGAGGTTCACCTTTTCCCCAATTTAAATTGCAGGGCTGTGGGGAATTGGCTGTGCCTTATTTGCCTTGTTTGGTGCTGCTTCGGCAGGCTGGAGGCACTTTAGTTGCAATTGCAGTTAAAACAGTATGGAGATCAGCTGGGAGGCTTCTTTAGCAGAGAAGTAATTTAAATCAGCTGGAGAGCAGCAGAACTAATCGGGTTGCCTCAGCTGGGTAATGGCAGGGTTACATAGGTTGCCTCTCTCTCTCTCTCTCTGGTAATGTACTGCCTCTGTTAAGTATTTTTAGGTTTCGCCTCTCTCACACTTTAGTAAACGACAGCATGGTTTTTCTTCTCTCTCTCTCTCTGGTAATGTGCTCCCTCTGTTTTCTCTCCTTCCCTCCCTCACCTCCGTTTGCTGCTTTGAGCTGCTTGTTGTGTCTCATCGCTCCTTATTGTTAAGTTGAATCTGGTTTGCTGCTTTTGCTGCTTTTGCTAAATCTATACTTGAGTTATTTTAACTTTTTTTTAACTTTCACTGCCTAACGATGTGATTAAGCATCTGCACGGATCGCCAACTTGAATCATTATGTTGTGCTGGTTTTTTGTACTCATGGCTTCAGAGAAGCTTCCCTCAACCCTCCAGACTGAAAAAAACAGTACAACTGCAAACAGGAAGTGTGGTTTCCCGAACCTCTGGTTTGTCCATTGGGGGATGTCTTTGCCTCTGGGGCTTCAGGGGCGCTTCCTGAAGGGTCCGGAGGGTGAAACGGCCTTTTCCAAGGCCAAAAATCAGCTGGCAGCATGAGCACCCCTGCTGCAGCTGACACAGGGCAAAGTCCTGAGTGTCCTCCGAGATGGCTCCACAGGTGGTACGCGTGCCATAGGTTCACCATCACAGGTGTAGGGTCTTCTGCTTGGGGAGGGGGATTGGACTAGATCAGCCTTTCGGACCAGAGGGACCACTAAATTCATATTTTTAAATCCTGTGGATCTCTAATATGAATCCAGCACGCTGCTTGCTGAAGCACCTGGACTCCCATTGACAGAATGTGGTCCTTAGGGATTTAACTTAGCTGCCTATTTCTGCAAACATAGACACTCAAAGAGCCAATTGGACTCATTTTCCACATAAAACAAAACACCGGGATCTCTCAACTCTCTCTTTCTTTCTCTTTCTCAACTTTCTCTCTATATTTCATCTTTCTCCCCACTCCTCTCTCTCTTCCCTTTCATTCTCACCTGTCCTTCTCTCTCTCTCAGTATCTTTCTCTCTGTCATCTCTCTCTTTCCTCTCTTTCTATCTCTGTCTGTAGCTCTCTCTGTGTGTCTATCTGTTTCTCTTCCATCTCTCTCACATCTCTCTCTCCCCCTCTTCTCTTTCTCATCTTTTTCAGTATCTCTCTTTCTCTCTCACACATCTCCCTCTCAGTATCTATATCAGTATCTCCTCTCTCTCTCTCCTCTTTCTCTCCCCTCTCCCCCTCTCTCATCTCTTTCAGTATCTTCTCTCCTCTCTCTCTCTCATATACATACATACATAGCATACACACACACACACACATACAGTAATACCTCTTCTTACGAACTTAATTGGTTCTGGGATGAGGTTCGTAAGGTGAAAAGTTCGTAAGATGAAAAAATGTTTCCCATAGGAATCCGTGGGAAAGCGAATAATACGTGCAAGCCCAAGACTCACCCCATTTTCCTCACAACTGCCGGCGTTTGGATCCTTGTTCGGGGACGGGTGGGCGGGTGGGATGGGTAGGTGGGGGGACAGCGCAGGCTGCCTGGAGGGAGCCTTGTGGGTGGATTGACACCTGCAGGAAGCTGCCTTGCAGATTGTCAAATGGCGGGGCTCCCACCCTCCTTGAAAGTTTTCCCAACAAAGTGCTGTGCCGGGCTCTGAAATGGCGCAAAGCTCTCCCCGCCTCCTCTGTGGAGGAGAGGAGGAGAAAGCCAGAGAGAGGGGCAGATAGGGGGCGAGCGTGCGGGGGGCAGCGATGGGAGGCTAGAGGAGTGAGGGGGCTGGAGGCGGGTGAGGGGGACTGGGCTCCAGCACCCAAACATGGTCGCCCTCCCCTCAGAACCTCCCAGCCGCAGAGGAAGCAGGGAGAGCTTTACGCCACTTTGGAGCCCGGCTTTGCTCCAAAGGAAAGGGTGGCCGCATCAGTGGTGACAGCTTTGGCTTCTCCTCCTCTTCCTCCTCCTGCAGCCACCTTCCCCAAGGAGCCCCACTGCTGCCCCTGCAGGCTCACTCGCCCTATCCACCCCTCTCTCTGGCTTTTTCCTCCTCCTGCGGCTGCCTTCCCCAAGGAGCTCCCAACCACAGAGGAGGCAGGGAGAGCTTTACGTGGCTTTGGAGCTGGGCACGGCTCCAAAGAAAATGGTGGCTGCAGTGGTGGTGACAGTTGCAGCTTCTCCTCCTCTTCCTCCTCCTGCGACTGCCTTCCCCAAGGAGCCCCGCTGCTGCCCCCTGCATGCTCAGACGCCCAATCTGCCCCTCTCTCTGGCTTTCTCCTCTTCCTCCTCCTGCGGCTGCCTTCCCCAAGGAGCCTCCCGGCTGCAGAGGAAGCGGGTAGCGCTTTTCACCACTTCGGAGCACAGAAGAGGAAGAGGAGGAGAAGCCACAGCTGTCACCGCCGCTGCAGCCACCGTTTTCTTCAGAGCCACACCGGGCTCTGAAGCACCACAAAACTCTCCCTGCCTCCTCTGTGGCCGGGAGGCTCCTTGGAAAAGGCAGCTGCAGGAGGAGGAGGAGGAAGAGGAGGAGAAGCCACAGTGGCCACTGCTGCTTTGGCCACCATTTTTTTCAGAGCCATGCCAGGCTCCGAAGCGGTGCAAAGCTCTCCCCATCTCCTCTGGGGCTGGGAGGCTTCTTGGGGAAGGCACCCGCAGGAGGAAGAGGAGGACAAAGCCAGAGAGAGGAGCGGATAGGGCAGACGAGAGTGTGGGGGACAGCGATGGGACTCCTTGGGGAAGGTGGCCACAGGAGGAGAAGGAAGAGGAGGAGAAGCCGCAGTTGTCACCGCCACTGTGGCCACCCTTTCCTTTGGAGCCGCGCTGGGCACCAAAGTGGCGCAAAGCTCTCCCCGCCTCCTCTGCGGCCAGGAGGCTACTTGGAGAGGGCAACCACAGGAGGAGGAGGAGGAGGAGGAAGAGGAGGAGAAGCTGCAGCGGCCATTGCCGCTGTGGCCACTACCGCACTGGGCTCCGAAGCGGCGCAAAGCTCTCCCCATCTCCTCTGGGGCCGGGAGGCTCCTTGGGGAAGGTGGCCACAGGAGGAAGAGGAGGACAAAGCCAGAGAGACGGGCAGATAGGGCGGACGAGAGTGCGGGGAAGGCAGCTGCAGGAGGAGGAGGAAGAAGAGGAGGAGAAGCCACAGCTGCCACTGCTGCTGTGGCCCCCATTTTCTTTGGAGCCGCGCTGGGCTCCAAAGCAGCGCAAAGCTCTCTCCGGCTCCTCTGTGGCCAGGAGGCTTCTTGGGGAGGGCAACCACGGGAGGAGGATAAGGAGGAAGAGGAGGAGAAGCTGCAGTGGCCACCATTTTCTTTGGAGCCGCACTGGGCTCCGAAGCGGCCCAAAGTTCTTCCCGCTGTGTCTGGGAGGCTCCTTAGGAAGGCGGCCGCAGGAGGAAGAGGAGGACAAAGCCAGAGAGAGGGGCGGATAGGGTGGACAAGCATGCGGGGGGCAGTGACGGGGCTCTTTGGGGAAGGCGGCTGCAGGAGGAGGAGGAGGAGGAGGAAGAGGAGGAGAAGCCACAGCTGCCACTGCTGCTGTGGCCCCCATTTTCCTCGAAGCCATGCTGAGCTCCAAAGCAGCACAAAGCTCTCCCCGCCTCCTCTGTGGCTGTGAGGCTCCTTGGGGAAGGTGGCTGCAGGAGGAGGAGGAGGAAGAGGAGGAGAAGCCGCAGTTGTCACCGCCGCTGTGGCCACCCTTACTTTCGGAGCCGTGCCAAGCTACAAAGTGGTGCAAAGCTCTCCCCGCTTCCTCTGTGGCCGGGAGGTTCCTTGGGGAAGGCGGCCGCAGGAGGAAGAAGAGGACAAAGCCAGAGAGAGGAGCGGATAGGGCAGATGAGAGTGCGGGGGCAGCGACAGGGCTCCTTGGGGAAGGTGGCTGCAGGAGGAGGAGGAAGAGGAGGAGAAGCCGCAGTTGTCACCGCTGCTGTGGCCACCCTTTCCTTCGGAGCCGCGCCGGGCACCAAAGTGGCACAAAGCTCTCCCTGTCCCCTCTGGGGCCGGGAGGCTCCTTGGGGAAGGCGGCCACAGGAGGAAGAGGAGGACAAAGCTAGAGAGAGGGGCGGATAGGGCGGACAAGCATGTGGGGAAGGAAGCTGCAGGAGGAGGAGGAGGAAGAGGAGAAGCCACAGCTGCCACTGCTGCTGTGGCCCCCATTTTCTTTGGAGCCGTGCTGGGCTCCCAAGCAGTGCAATGCTCTCCCCGTCTCCTCTGGGGCCAGCAGGGTCCTTGGGGAGAACAACCACAGGAGGAGGAGGCGGAAGAGGAGGAGAAGCCACAGTTGTCACTGCCGCTGTGGCCATCCTTTCCTTCGGAGCCGCACCAGGCTACAAAGTGGCGCAAAGCTCTCCCCGCCTCCTCTGCAGCCAGGAGGCTCCATGGGGAGAACAACCACAGGAGGAGGAGGGGGAGGAAGAGGAGGAGGAGCTGCAATGGCCACCACCGCTGTGGCCACCATTTTCTTTGGAGCCACACTGGGCTCCGAAGCGGCCCAAAGCTCTCCCCGCCTCCTCTGTGGCTGGGAGGCTTCTTGGGGAAGGCGGCCGCAGGAGGAAGAGGAGGAAAAGGAGGAAGAGGAGGAAGAGGAGGAGAAGCCGCAGTTGTCACCACCGCTGTGGCCACCCTTTCCTTCGGAGCCACGCCGGGCTCCAAAGTGGCGCAAAGCTCTCCCTGCCTCCTCTGTGGCCAGGAGGCTACTTGGGGAGGACAACCACAGGAGGAGGAGGAGGAGGAAGAGGAGGAGAAGCTGCAGCGGCCACCGCCGGTGTGGCCACTACCGCACTGGGCTCCGAAGCGGCGCAAAGCTCTCCCCATCTCCTCTGGGGCTGGGAGGCTCATTAGGGAAGGCAGCCGCAGGAGGAGAAGGAGGAAGAGGAGGAGTGCTGCAGCTGTCACCATCACTGTGGCCTCCCTTTCCTTCAGAGCCGCACCGGGCTTCGAAGTGGTGCAAAGCTCTCCCCACATCCTCTGCGGCCAGGAGGTTCCTTGAAGAGGGCAACCGCAAAAGGAGGAGGAGGAGGAGGAAGAGGAGGAGAAACCACAGTTGCCACCACCGTTGTGGCCACCATTTTCTTCGTAGCCGCACTGGGCTCTGAAGTGGTGCAAAGCTCTCCCCGCCTCCTCTGTGGCTGGGTGGCTCCTTGGGGAAGGCGGCCACAGGAGGAGGAGGAGGAGAAAGCCAGAGAGAGGGGTGGATAGGGCGGGCGAGCATGCAGGGGGCATCGGCAGGAGGCCGTGGGTACGGGAGGGCCGGAGCCGGGTAAAGGGGACTCCAGCGCCTGAACATGGTCATCCTCCTCTTGGAGCCTCCCGGTCGCAGAGGAGGCAGGGAGAGCTTTGCGCCGCTTCAGAGCCCGGCACGGCTCTGAAGGAAATGGTGGCTGCAGTGGCTTCTCCTCCGAGCAGGCCACGGCTCCTAAACCGACTCCATGTTCAGGTGCGGCTCTATCCCCCTCATGGAAACCCAACAGGGACAGCAATCAAATGGGAAATTGCAGCGCTGACATTCACAAGGCAGGGAAATCCCTGTGCAGTCAGAAAGCGCACACGCAGTAAGAGGGCAGGCTCGGGTTCATAAGACAGAAATGGTTCTTAAGACGAGGCAAACAAATCGTAAACCCCGGGTTCGTATCACAAAAAGTTCATTTGATGAGGTGTTCGTAAGATGAGGTATCACTGTATATATATATGTGTGTGTGTGTGTGTGTGTGTCACATGTTTTGGCTGAATTTGAAAATTAAGGGAGACTAGGATAGATCTATTTCGGCCTTATTTTGGCCTCATCAGCTAACCATACCCTCACTGGGACTTGAACCTGCAACCTTGGCCTTATATATATCATTCTCACTCTCTCTGATTCTCTGAGGTGCACACAGCACCAAGAGGGACTAGAAGAAATGCCCACAAGACCTAGTAAGAGATTAAACTTCACTTCTGCTCTGGAATATGGAGTGAATCTCCACACCCCCCCACACCTTTCCCTTCTCAGGCCAGGCAAGGAGTGATTGGGAGGGTCTGGACAGCCAGTGGTGGGATCATCCAACAGAAAGCCACAGCAGTGGGACAAAAGAGCTACGGATTGCCGACACCTGTTGTTTTTGGCCCACCTGCACCGCCAACCCCCCTTTACCTCATTCCATCCAGCAAGGGCTGCCCTATTCTTTGCACATCCACAATGAAATCAAGTTTTTCACTTCTGGTATTAAGCCTTTGGCCTTGTAAATGAAGCTAAGAACATAAATAATGTTTGCTACTTGAAGTAGTTCTCTCCCTGTCCTTAGTTTATTAGTCTTTACTACTAATCATAACTCTATTGCACTACTGTAAAGAAAATAAGAGATTTTTTCCCATTTTGTATACAATTGACCTAACAATGACTATATTTAAATGAGAATATGATTTTAAAATTACATGGTCACTTTGGCCAGTTTGATCTTTATTGGGTATGAGACATAGAATGTTGTTTACTTGCTAGCTGCTGAAATAAATATATTTCTACATTACAATTGCACAGGGTATGCAGAGAAGAAAATAATAATATTAAAACAAGTTCTGAAAAGAATAAAAGAAAGAAGACAAGACTTTCAATTCTTAACCAACAAACTGATCAGACAAGGGATTCCATTTAGATGGTTAATCCCGGAAGGATTACTAATCACATGGAAGGACAGGAGAATTAAAATTGATTCCTACGAAAAAGCGGACAGATTTATAGAAGAAACCCTAGAGAGAAACAGAGAGAGCAGCCCAGAGATTGAATCCAGAAGTCAGGAAGGCAGGGACAAAGAAACAGAAGAAAAAAGTACCAGTCAAGACTTAAGAGAGGAAAGAGAAAAAATAGTAACTGAGCAACGGCCAGTAAATATATTTTCGGTTAATATCAATGGATTAAAATTTATAATTAAAAGGAAACAAACAATCAAAAACTACAAAGAGAAAATGCAGACTTAATTTGTCTACAGGAAACCGATATCAAAAAATCAGAAAAAAAATTACTAGAGGATCCAAAACTTGGCAAATTATTTGTGGCCTCAGATGAAAATAAAAAAAGAGGTATAGCAGTGTATGCAAAAGAATGGCTCAACCCCAAACATATATATTCAGACGAGGAAGGTAGAATCCTAATCCTTGAAATTCTAATAGAACATAAAAAAATTTCAATAATTGTAATTTATGCACCAAATATTAATCAAAAGGAATTTTATAAAAAACTATATGAACAAATTAATATGATACAAAATCCAAATATATGCCTGTTAGGCAATTTTAATGCCATTGTAGATCTGAATATTGACTATAGAACAGGGAAGAAAAGAAATAAAGCTAACAATAGAAATCGATTACCCTCTTTATTCTTCGACATGGTGGAGGAATACAGACTTAAAGACATTTTGAGGGAGAGAAATAAACAATTCACTTACTTTTCACCACCCCATCAATCATGGTCCAGACTGGATATGTTATGGACCAATAGCGAGATTGAAAACAAGATAGGAAAAAAATCAACATTGGAATGAACATTTGGGCGGATCATCATCCAATAATACTAACACTAAAAACAGCCAAAAAGGGAAACAAAAGGTGGACGATCTACCCCAATATAATGAAGGATAAGGAATATATAAAATTTATGGGTAAAGAACTAACTTTGTTTTTAAAAGATAATTGGAACAAAGATACTACGTTACAGAATATTTGGGACACTGCCAAGGCCTATATTAGGGGTTTAACAATCTCATATACAGTGGTACCTCGAGATAAGAGTTTAATTCGTTCCGGACCTGGGCTCTTAAGTCGAGCAGCTCTTATCTCGAACGACTTTTCCCCAAGGAATTAATGTAAATAATTTTAATTGGTTCCAGCCCTCAAAAAACTCACAAAGTTAGTCTAAATTATGCAGAAAGACATGTTTTTAATGAAGAAATGTACATGTACATATAAATGAATAATGAAGTTTCTTTCACTTAACTTGTAAACTTTCTTAAACTTTTAAATTTACATATGTTCAACTTCTCTGCCACCCAATCCTGTAGGACAGAGGTCCCCAACCCTTTTTGCACCAGGGACCGGCTTTAAGCGATCAAGAGAGGAATGGGTGAATGAATGGACGGAGGGTGGGAAGGAAGGAAAGAGGGAAGGGACAGGAACAGAGGAAGGAAGCAAGGAAACTTATGAAAGGGGAGAGTAAGAGAGGAATGAGTGAAGGGAGGGAGGGAGGGAAGAAGGTGGGAAGGAGAAAGAAAAGAAGAAATAGAGGAAGGGAAGGTAAAAGAGAGAAAGAAAAAGAGCAAGAAAGAAAGAAAGAAAGAAAGAAAGAAAGGGGGAAGGGACAGGAACAGAGGAAGGAAGCAAGGAAACTTATGAAAGGGGAGAGTAAGAGAGGAATGAGTGAAGGGAGGGAGGGAGAGAAGAAGGTGGGAAGGAGAAAGAAAAGAAGAAATAGAGGAAGGGAAGGTAAAAGAGAGAAAGAAAGAGCAAGAAGGAAAGCAAGAAAGAAAGAAAGAAAGAAAGAAAGAAAGAAAGGGGGAAGGGACAGGAACAGAGGAAGGAAGCAAGGAAACTTATGAAAGGGGAGAGTAAGAGAGGAATGAGTGAAGGGAGGGAGGGAGGGAAGAAGGTGGGAAGGAGAAAGAAAAGAAGAAATAGAGGAAGGGAAGGTAAAAGAGAGAAAGAAAAAGAGCAAGAAAGAAAGAAAGAAAGAAAGAAAGAAAGAAAGGGGGAAGGGACAGGAACAGAGGAAGGAAGCAAGGAAACTTATGAAAGGGGAGAGTAAGAGAGGAATGAGTGAAGGGAGGGAGGGAGGGAAGAAGGTGGGAAGGAGAAAGAAAAGAAGAAATAGAGGAAGGGAAGGTAAAAGAGATAAAGAAAAAGAGCAAGAAAGCAAGCAAGCAAGCAAGCAAGCAAGAAAGAAAGAAAGAAAGAAAGAAAAGGGGAAGGGACAGGAACAGAGGAAGGAAGCAAGGAAACTTATGAAAGGGGAGAGTAAGAGAGGAATGAGTGAAGGGAGGGTGGGAGGGAAGAAGGTGGGAAGGAGAAAGAAAAGAAGAAATAGAGGAAGGGAAGGTAAAAGAGAGAAAGAAAAAGAGCAAGAAAGAAAGAAAGAAAGAAAGAAAGAAAGAAAGAAAGAAAGGGGGAAGGGACAGGAACAGAGGAAGGAAGCAAGGAAACTTATGAAAGGGGAGAGTAAGAGAGGAATGAGTGAAGGGAGGGAGGGAGGGAAGAAGGTGGAAAGGAGAAAGAAAAGAAGAAATAGAGGAAGGGAAGGTAAAAGAGAGAAAGAAAAAGAGCAAGAAAGAAAGAAAGAAAGAAAGAAAGAAAGGGGGAAGGGACTTTAACCAAGTCAATGAGAAGGGGTAATTTAACCCTACTATCACCAGCTGTGCAGAAATCCTCTTCAACTTCCGATATAGTTACAGGAGAAATTAAGGATCAGGCACCCTCGCTTCAAAGCCTACAAAATTCCCTAGACAAAATTCAAGAATTTATGATAAAACAACAGGAATCCGCTAATCAAACCCAAGAAACTATAATTAAAAACCACCAAGAGACACAAAAAAAATTTGAGGAAGTAAATGAAAACTTTGCCAAATTTAACAGTATAATAGAAGATGTTAAGGAAGCAGTAGACAGACAGGAAATTAAAATTCAACAAGTGGAAGAGACAACAGAAGCGAACAAGTTGAGATTAACTAAAAACGAAGAAGACCTTAGGAGGGTAAATAAAGACTTAGAAGGGGCCATTGCTCAATTAGAATTCGAAAAAGCCTCATTCTATCTCAGGCTACAAAATATACCCGAAGAAAAAGGGGAGAACCTGTTTGCGACTGTAGTTGAACTCTTTGCGGAAGAGTTAAAAATAAATGATAGTGAACTAATTAACCACGTAGACGAGGTATACCGAGTGCAAACCAATTACGCACGTCGCCACCAACTCCCCAGAGAGGTCCACCTTAGATTTACAAAAAAAACCCTGAGAGACGAGATATACAGGAACACCAGAGGGGTCTTAACGTACAAAGGGAAAGAC
Organism: Erythrolamprus reginae; assembly: GCF_031021105.1. Taxonomy (NCBI): domain Eukaryota; kingdom Metazoa; phylum Chordata; class Lepidosauria; order Squamata; family Dipsadidae; genus Erythrolamprus; species Erythrolamprus reginae. Next base: position 79,008,451 of record NC_091953.1, read on the forward strand.
ATAATTGTGTTAAAACAAATACCTAAAAGAATTAGGGAACGAAGGAGGGATTACCACTACTTCACAAACAAATTAATAAAAAATGAGATACAATTTAGATGGCTAGTGCCAGAGGGGGTGATGCTAACGTGGAAGGGGAAGAAAATAAATATAGAAACACTAGAACAAGCAGATAAATTTATTCGAGAACATCTGAAAAAAGAAGGGGAAAGCAGCATAGAACTGGAGACAACAAGCCAAGAGGAGGGAGAGATAGAGGAAGAGAGAACAGACAAGATAAGCAAGGGGAAAGGGGAGAAAACAGAAAATTACAGAGAGCTTAGAAGCAGCAAAAGGGCAAGATAGTTGACGAAGAATGAATAAGGAAATTAAATTATTCTCGGTGAATATAAACGGAATGAACTCTCCTCAAAAAAGAGGACAAACATTTACAAAATTAATAAAACAAAATTTAGACGTAATATGCCTTCAGGAAGTTCATGTAAGGAAAAAGGATAAGAAAGTATTGGAACACCCGAAACTAGGGAAACTATTCACATCACTTGCAAACAAAAAAAAAAGGGGAATTGCACTATATATTAAAAGCTGGTTAAATCCAAAAGTAATTGACAGTGATGAAGAGGGTAGAATACTTATAACAGAAATTGAAATTAATAAAAAAAAAACAAATTTAATTGTGATTTATGCTCCCAACAAAGACCAAAAATCTTTTTATAAAACGTTGTACCAAAAAATAATAAAAATTGAAAAAGGAAACATCTGTGTGATTGGGGACTTCAATATAATAATAGATTACGACAAAGACTATAAAGGTAAAGAAAAGAGTAAAAAGAAAAAAACAATACCAGAAAAACTCAAAGATATTATAGAGGAATTTAAACTAAAAGACACGTGGAGGGAAAGACACAGAGATGAATGTAAGTATACTTATTATTCACACCCACATGACTCATGGTCCAGATTGGACATGATATGGACAAATATAGAATTACAACAAGAGATAATATCAGCAGAAATAGAACCCAACTTTTGGGCAGACCACAACCCAGTAAGTATTATAATTAGAGGAAACCAAACCAAAAAAAATAGATGGACAATGAATACAAAAATTATACAAGAAAATAAATACAAAGAATTTTCAAAAAAAGAATTAGATATCTTTCTAGAAAAAAATTGGAATGAAGACACAACCATACAAAACATATGGGACACAACCAAAGCCTATATAAGGGGGATAACCATTGCATACACTAGTAAAAAAAATAAGGATAAAAATAGGGAGATGAGAGAAAATCAAAAAGAATTAGAACAAATAGAAGCCGAATGGATAAAAGATCCAAAAAAAATCGAACTAAAAGAAAAAAGAGATGTAATTAAACATAAGATAAACTTGATAGCACAGGAAGAAATAGCCCAAAAAATCAAAAGTGTAAAACAAAATTACTTCGAACACGCAAACAAACCGGGAAGGTGGCTTGCCTATAAAATTAAAAAGCAGAAAGAGAAGAAATATATCCAACAATTGGAAGATGAAAAGGGAAAAAAACAAATCGATATAGAAGAAAAAAAAAAGATAATACAAAACTATTTTGAACAGCTATATAGGAATGATGAGATAAAAGAGGAAGAAATAGATCAATATTTGAACGAGATTGAATTACCCCAAATATCGGAGACTAACATTGATAGAATGGATAAAACTATAAATATGACAGAATTAGAGCTAGCAATTAAAAAACAAAACAATAACAAAACCCCAGGAGTAGATGGAATACCAGCCGAATATTACAAAGAAATATATGAACCAGTCAAAAAATTATTACTACAGATGTTGAACGAGGTGTTAGACAAAGGAGCAATGCCTGAATCCTGGAAGGAAGGTTTAATAACACTAATACCAAAAGATTTGGAACAAAGATATTTAATAAAACAATACAGACCAATTGCATTACTAAACTCAGATTACAAAATCTTTACAACAATATTAGCAGAAAGGTTTAAAGGGATAATTAATGAAATCATACATCCGGACCAGAACGGCTTTTTACCAAACAGAAATATAAAAAATAATTTGAGAAACATTATAAATATTTTAGAATACTATGAGGTAAACCCAGGAAAGAATTTGGCACTAATATTTTTAGATGCGGAAAAAGCATTCGATAATTTGAATTGGAACTTCTTCATTAAACAACTGACCAAAATGAAATTTAAAGAAAAATTTATAAAAGCAATCAAGACGATATACTCTACACAATCGGCAAAAGTTATAATAAACGACCAATTAACGCAAAATATAAAAATAGAAAAGGGAGTACGGCAAGGATGCCCCCTTTCCCCATTAATATTTATTTTGGCCATAGAAACCTTATTAAATCAGATAAGGTTAAATAAAAATGTTAAAGGATTAAATTTGAAAGGACAAGAATACAAAATTCAGGCATTTGCCGATGATCTAGTATTCAATATAGAAGATCCAATTGAATCAGGGGAAGTTTTATTAAAGGAGATTACTGAATTCGGAAAAGTAGCAGGACTTAAAATTAATAAACAAAAAACCAAAATACTGACAAAAAATTTAACAAATACAGAGAAGAAAATATTAGAAGACAGATTAGGCTTACAAATAGTAAAAACAGTTAAGTATTTGGGAATAAGATTAACAGCAAAAGCGATCACAATAAAGGAAGATAATTACACAGTTTTGATGAAAGAAATAAAAAAGAAATTAGAAAAATGGAACAAATTGCCTATTTCGCTCATAGGTAGAATCTCAACAATAAAAATGTCTATTTTACCCAAGATTCTATATCTATTTAGGACGATTCCAATTATATTAAGAAAAGACTTTTTTCAAAAACTAAATAGAATGATTACAAAATTCGTCTGGGCCGGAAAAAAACCTAGAATTAGAATACAATATCTACAAGATAATATCAAACAAGGAGGATTTGCACTACCAGATTTCGAATTATATTATACTGCAGCAATTATGGATTGGTTGAAAGATTGGTTTAAATTGGAAAATAAGAGACTTCTAATACTGGAAGGACACGATATGAGAATAGGGTGGCATGCTATCCTGTGGGAAAATAAAGAACAAACACATAGTTACTTCAAACAACATATAATAAGAAACTCGTTATACACAACTTGGAAAAAAATCAAAAAAATGTACTATCACCAAACTCCCAAATGGTACTCAAGCTTAGAGGCGACGATATATCCAAACTCAAGAGAACTAAACAAAATGTTAAATTATTATCAAACATTAGAAAAAAATGGGGAATTAAAAACTAGGGAACAATTAGAAGAAATTGGAATCAAAATCGACTGGTGGGCGTATAACGTAATTAAATCAAAATATCAAGAAGGGAAAAGGAAGGAAATACAAATAAAAGAGATAGAATTAGATAAGATAATTTTAGGCCAAGAAAAAAAAATGATTTCCAAAATATATAAATATATGCTACACTATAAAATGGAGGAACATATTGTTAAAAATAGTATACATAGTTGGGGCAAAAATTTTGGTTATAGCATAAATTTAGATAAGTGGGAATCAATTTGGACCAAGAACTATAAATTAACAAAATCTACAGCTTATAAGGAAAACATATACAAAATGTATTATAGGTGGCACCTTCCACCGGCAACATTAGCCAAAATGTATAAAGGAACAAGCCCAAAATGTTGGAGGTGCAAAAAAATGGGGACATATTACCACATTTGGTGGACCTGCTCAAAAATGAAAAAATTCTGGAACAAAATGCAGAATTGGATAGAAGAGATCTTACAAATGAAGATAAATAAAAAACCTGAAGCCTTTCTCCTGGGAATTATAGATCAAAAAATTGAAAAAAACAAACACTACTTATTAATTCATATATTGACAGCAATTAGAATAACGATAGCTCAAAATTGGAAGCAACCCGAACCACCTGAAGACGATTTGATAATTAAAAAAATATTAGACTGTGCCGAATTTGACGCACTAACAATTAAATTAAAAAACAAAGAGGATTCCGAACACGATAAAACCTGGATACATCTTTATAACTGGTTTAAGAAAAGAAATAAAATTCAAAAGAAAAAATCAAATTAACAATACTTTATATCCTTTTCATTACATAGAAAAAAAAATATACAAAAGACATATATACAAAAAACCTTTTTATAAAAAAAGATCTGTATGACATTAAAGAAATTGAATATGAATAAAAGAAGGCGGATAAGAAAGAATTAAATGATTTAAAAAACAGTGACAACCTACAAGAGAAAATGGTATACGCTGAGGACACAACATGATTCACCAGAAAATAATTTAAAATCAAAAATCATTCAAAACTTACCTCCTGAAGGGAATACAAGTACAAATATTATAAAATATGCTAAGTGAATAGTTATTGTTATTAATGTACTTAAATAAGCAATTAGATCTTTTTTTAAAGAATATTTTTGTTTGTTTGTATGTCATGTTTGTTTGTTCGTGTATTTGTTACGCGTTGATTTAGCCTTGTATTAATATAAAACATATATTGTATGTAAATGTGTATATATTTGTAATAAAAAATTTAAAAAAAAAAAAAAAAAAAAGAAAAAGAGCAAGAAAGAAAGAAAGAAAGAAAGGCAACTTCAAAGAAAGGCTCACTGAGCATCTCTCACTCTCTCTCTCTTTCTATCACTCCCTTTCTCTCTCTCCCCCCTCTCTCTTTCTCTTTCTCTCCCCCTCCTGGACTCCCGGATCGCTCGCGTGTGGCAGCAAACATGCTTTGGGGGTTTAGCTGGGGGGGAGAAGTAGCACCTTCCAAACCCCCAAAGCATGTTTGCTGCCACACGATTTAGCCAGGACAGGAGCGAAGGAACGTGGAGGATTGGGAAGCTGAAACCGAGCGTTTTCAGCTTTCCAATCCTTCACGTTACTTCGCCGCTAAATCGTGTGGCAGCGAACATGCTTTGGGGGTTTAGCTGGGGAGGAGAAGTAGCACCTTCCAAACCCCCAAAGCATGTTTGCTGCCACACGATTTATCCAGGACAGGAGCGAAGGAACGTGGAGGATTGGGGAGCTGAAACCGGGCGTTTTCAGCTTTCCAATCCTTCACGTTACTTCGCCGCTAAATCGTGTGGCAGCGAACATGCTTTGGGGGTTTAGCTGGGGAGGAGAAGTAGCACCTTCCAAACCCCCAAAGGATGTTTGCTGCCACACGATTTAGCCAGGACAGGAGCGTTCGGAGCCTGAGAGGGGGAAAGAGAAGAATGGAGAGAGAGCCGCTGCCGCCTCAACAGCAGCCACGGGAGGGGAGTCGCAATCACACCGACACACGCGCCCGCGCACACGCGCCTCTAGCTAGTCAGAGAATGTGAGTGCGGGGAGGGGGGTTCCTCTCTTTTTATGCCTCCCCGCCACCCCCCACCCCTCCGCTTTCTCCTTGCGTCGGCTTTCGCCCCCCCTCCTCCTCCTCGCGCCCTCTGCCTTCCACCGAGCAGCCACGGGAGGGGAGTCGCTGGAGCTGCCCCTGGACTTTCCACCAAGCCCAATGCCGCGGCGGCGGCGGCAGTGCCGCCCAGCGCTCCGGCGTTGTCCGGGCTTCTCCCGCCACGCGCAGCCCAACAGCTCGCTCCGGCTGGCAGCGGCGGAGGAAGGCGAATGCGGCTTGGAAGCTGGGAGGGGGGCGGAAGAGCTAAGTGGCCAAAGACGTTCCGCCCCCCTCCCAGCTTCCAAGCCGCATTCGCCTTCCTCCGCCGCTGCTGGGCTGCTCGTGGCGGGAGAAGCCCGGACAATGCCGGAGCGCTGGGCAGCACTACCGCCGCCGCCGCCGCGGGGAGAGGCGGCCATGTGGGCTGGCGTGGGCTTGTGGAAAGTCCGGGGGCAGCTCCAGCGACTCCCCTCCCGTGCCAGCACCCACCCCCCAACTCGGAACCGCGGCTGGCGGTGGCGGAGGAAGGCGAATGTGGCTTGGAAGCTGGGAGGGGGGCGGAACGTCTTTGGCCACTTAGCTCTTCTGCCCCCCTCCCAGCTTCCAAGCCGCATTCGCCTTCCTCCGCCGCTGCTGGGCTGCGCGTGGCGCGAGAAGCCCGGACAACGCCGGAGTGCTGGGCAGCACTACCGCCGCCGCCGCCGCGGGGAGAGGTGGCTATGTGGGCTGGCGTGGGCTTGTGGAAAGTCCGGGGGCAGCTCCAGTGACTCCCCTCCCGTGCCAGCACCCACCCCCCACCCCCCCAACTCGGAACCGCGGCTGGCGGTGGCGGAGGAAGGCGAATGCGGCTTGGAAGCTGGGAGGGGGGTGGAACGTCTTTGGCCACTTAGCTCTTCCGCCCCACTCCCAGCTTCCAAGCCGCATTCGCTTTCCTCCGCCGCCGCCAGCCGCGGTTCCGAGTTGGGGGGTGGGTGCTGGCAAGCCCCCCAGGTCGGCTGCAGTCTTTTAAAACAGCCCCACCGCTTCTCAGCTGACTCCTGAAGCGCGGAAGTTCGCCTTTGGCTTTTGGCTTCAGGAGTCAGCGGAGAAGCAGCGGGGCTGTTTTAAAAGACTGCAGCCGACCTGGGGGCTTGCCAGCACCCACGAAACCGCTGCTTATGCCGGGCGGCTCGCCTGGAACGCCAGCAAAGCCGCCCGGCCGATTGCCGAGCGGGGGCGGGAGGAGGCAGCGCCGCACCGGACCCTTCAGGCCGCTCCACCCGGGTCGAGCCCCATCCGGGGCGGAGCGGCCTGAGGGGTCCGGGGGGGCGCTGCCTCCCGCGCCCCGCCCCCGCTCGGCAATCGGCCCGGTGGCATTGCTGGCGTTCCAGGTGAGCCGCCCGGCATAAACAGCGGTTTCGTGCCTCGGGCCGGGCAGACAAGAGGTCTGGCGCTCCCATGGGGAAGGGAAAAGGCAGCGGCTTAAGCCCTTCCCTGTGCTTTGGAAGCCACCAAACGCCGTCAGAGGGGCCCGTCAGCGGCGGGAGCCGGACCCGGCCGCTGCGCCCCCCCTAGCAGAAGCCGTGCCCCCCCCAGCCGAGCCTGGTGGCAAGCTCGCCCCCAACCCCCGAGATCGAGCACACGAAGAGGCATCTCTCGCCTTCTGCCGCTGGCCGCCCGCTCTCTTTCGCCCAGCGCTGCTTTGGAAGGTGCAACGGGAAGAAGGAAAGCGGCACGGCGGGCGGCCAGCGGCAGAAGGCGAGAGGTGCCTCTTCGATGTGCGCGGACCCCCCCCACCCCCAGCAGAAGCCAAGGACCCCCAGAGTGGGGCGGCAGGGGAGGCGACCGCCTCTCCACTCACCAAGTGCTGGGATACGAGCCGAGAAGAGCCGGGCTGGTTTACTTTCCTTCCTTTCCGCGCTGATGCAGAGCCACTCGAACAAAGCGTCACGCCCCCCTGACGCTTTTGGCGGAAAAAGAGCCCAGCGTCGCTTCGGAAGCCGCGGAAAGCGTCAGAGGGGCGCGACGCTTTGTTCAGTGGCTCTGCATCAGCGCGGGAAGGAAGGAAAGTAAGCCAGCCCGGCTCTTCTCGGCTCATATCGCGGATTTGAGCTCGGGAGACGAACAAAAATGTCTCTCCTCTCCCAGCTCTTATCTCGAGTAGCTCGTAAGTAGAGCTGCTCGTATGTCGAGGTTCCACTGTATAAGTAGGAAAAATAGAAATAAAAATAAAAAATTACAAGAACTACAAGAACAAATTAAAAAACTAGAAATTAAATCATGAAATGATCCACAGAACGATTGCCTTGGTGAAGAAAAAGATAATCTTAAACATAGAATTAACCTGATCATACAAGAGGACATAGCTGTATAAATAAAAAGGGTAAAACAAAAAATGTGGCACACAAATTATAAAATGACCAGGTCTACCTCTTAAAAAGAAAATGCAATTAAAATGTTCTATAGATGGTACATGCCCCCAGCTAGGCTAGCCAAGTTGTATACTAATCTTAAACATAATTGCTGGAAATGTGGGGAAAAACACGGCTCTTACTTCCATATGTGGTGGACGCATCCATGAGTTAAGGAAATCTGGCATAAAGTACAAAAATGGATAAAAGAAATAACTAATATTAAATTAGAAATGAAACCGGAAATATTTTTACTTGGTATTATTGAAAAAAAATATGAAAAAAGAACAATACTATTTGACCCAACACTTAATAACAGCAATGAGAATAGCCATAGCACAGTTTTGGAAAAACGAATCATTGCCTAACGATCGAAATCTGATAAAAAAAATGCTAGACTGTGCAGAAGCAGACAAATTAACACTGGAGCTAAAAGAGCAGAAAAAAACACAAAATACTACCAGATGTGGAAAGATTTTTATATATGGCTGAACCAAAGAGCAAACACCAATAGTGCTACATGATAAGAAAACAAATTAAGTTAAAATTGCTTAATGGTTTAAATGTAACTTTTTCTCTATTTGATATGTTTTTTATAATTACAGATTAAGAATTTATAATTTCTTAATATTGATTATACACTACTGACAAACCACAGGTAACATTACCGTAAAAGAGTACCAAAGGAGGCTGTCGGTGAGACAGCCAAAGGGGGAAGGGGATGTACATTGTCTGTTTTTCTGTATATATTTTATGTGTCTGTGTCATTTACATGTAAATAAAAATTATTTTTTAAAAAACAACAATTGCAGCTTTTGTTTGGAGATGGATTTTCCATTACATGCAAAAAGGAAGGAAACAAATAATTATGTCTTGGGACTTACGCATCTCCTACCCTTTGCAATAAATGGAAAGTGGCATATGCATAACAGTTTACAAAAAACAAATAGGGAATGGAATGAGCTTAAGAAAATTGCATTAACTGGAGGGACTAATTTGACTGAAAGGTAAAAGGGAAATATATATGTTGGTCTAATTAATTAAAATGATCTTGTTTTCTATAAGCCAAAGCTAAAAATGTAAGAAGGAAACAAAAGTCAAGGTGGTGTTGATTGCCTATTGTATAGAGTCATTGTTACATTTAATTTTCTAAGGATCTTCTGTTTTTGTCCAAAGATCAGCTTGAAGAGGGGGGATGTGTTATGTGTAAAAGCAGTTGCACATTGTACAATTGTTTTTCTATTTGTCTGTTTATATGTGTATTTCAAATAAAGGATGTAGTGTCATGGAAACAGCTTTTTTTCTTTGGAGAGTTACTGCAAACACTAAGCAAACAGACTGCATGAAGTGTATAGGATTGAACAAGGCATATCTATCTGCATTATACTGCTTTCCAGTACTCTGGAAAAAAGCTAATCATGAGGGTTTCCAAAATATTACTTACTCTGCAAGATACTATATATTCTGATTTATAATCCATATAAGTCCAGACCTCTAATAGTTTGTCATTAAAGAATATTTCTATAATTCATTTTGCACACACAATGGCAATGATAATTCACCTATTCATGAGTAACTTGGCAAATGCAGCACACACACAGACACCCACAGAGAGAGGGGGGGAGGAGAGAGAGAAGAGAGAGAGAGAGAGAGAGAGAGAGAGAGAATTCTAATACACATATGAAACATTTATTTAACTTTGGAAGAATTGGCATGTGTAGAAAATATTATTTTAATAATATTTCATTACTTTTTTAAAAGAGATCTTTTAGACCATATCCCTGGAAAAAAAAATCATAATTCTGTCTGATAGCATTGTAAGCCTATGGAATGATGCTTCTTCAGTTTCATGTACTATTTCCGATATCTATGACATTTCAAAGTAGTGACACATCAGATTAATATAAGTTATTAATTTCAATTCAGTGGTCCTTTGACTTTCATGGGTCTGACTTTCACAAAAAGTCTATACCATGGGTTTTCAAATAAACAAACAAACAAACAAACAAAATAAAATTATTGAAATAAAATTTTAAACTTTATTTAAAGAAACCGCCCCAACCTCCCGATACCCTCCCCTTTAATTCTTGGAGCGTTGGTCTGCTCCACTTGAAGCCGGGGCAACAGGGTGGCTAAGCTGGGGGCTTTGCTGCACTCGCTGCCAGTATCTCCCATGGCAGCGGCCTCAGCTTGGGAGTTCTGCAGCTGACAGCCCTCTGCTCAGAGCACCTTCGCTGACCACTGCGCCCTCCCAAAGGTGCCCCCAAAGGTGGGAAATTAGGGTGGGGGCTGATGGAGCCGAGCCCCATCGTGCTGGATGGTGGAAGCTGTCCTGCGGGCTACTCTGCCGGCTGCATGCCACGTGCCCCACTCATCCCCGGGGCTGAGCCGCTGGCCTCCAGCTGCCAACTGCCGTGCAGCCTTGGGGACAACTGCCACCACCGCTGGGGCAGTGCTGGCAGGGACCCTGGGAGGAATGCCTGGAATGCCCGCCACCAAGCAGTTGAGGCAGGGTACACAGCAGCAGTTTCTGAGAAGTGGGCGGGCACCCCCCCCAACACATCCAGCTGGCAGAGGAGCCCACGGAGCAGCTTCGATTATCTGGCGAGTCGGGGCTCGACTCCATCAGCCCCCACTCTAATTTTCTGCCTTCAGGGGTGCCTTTGGGAGGACGCAGCGGTTGGCGAAGATGCTCCGAGCAGAGGGCCATCAGCTGCAGAATTCCTGAGCTGAGGCCGCTGCCATGGGAGACGCTGGCAGCGAGCACAGCAAAGCCCCCAGCTTGCCACCCCGTTGCCCCTGTGGGTTCTGGGGGCTAAGTAAAACCAGGAATGGAGGAGGGAGGGAGAGGAAGAAAGGAAGGGAGCGTCTCCACTTTGCGGAAATTTGACTTTCGCGGGTGGTCTTGGAATGTGTCCCACACAAAAGTCAAGGGAACACTGTAGTTCAGTTTCTGTTGTTATTTCCCATGACTACTATAAATATGTAGAACTGAAACAAAACATAACACTAGAGATTATTCCATAAATAGATTGTTGATTGTCATACAAGGGCGATATAAGAAAGACAGGTATGGCTTCACATTTTTCTTTATTTCAATTGAAAATGGATGTTTTATATCATTTCTTGTAAATAGGATTGGGATTCAAAATATTCCAAATAACTTGGATTCTAAATATGGGATCGGACTAACATTCCATCTAACATTTACATTCCTGAATGTATGTCTGATAGATGGGATGAGATAATAATCTTGTATATTATCATGTTTATCAAAAAATCTAAAGAACTGATAATTGACTTCAGGAAGAAGAAAGATGTACATTTACCATTGTACATAAAGGCCGAAGAGGTTGAGAGATTTGGTAGTTTTAAATTTCTTGGTATTCATATCACAGAGGTCATCTCATGGATTGTTTTGCCTGGCCATGGGCCACCCAGTAACAAAGTAATTAATCAAACTCACACACACACACAGGCTTGTAAAAATAAAACAAGGGTTATTCTTTATATTCAGAAAACTGCAAACCACAGACTTTCAGAGCAATGTTAGTTTAAGAGTTCAGTAGGTCAGAGTTAATTACTCCAGTCAATGCTGGAGTACATCAGCCAGAAATAACTCACACCTTAAATATTAGAATGTCTAGAAATCCACAGCAAACACGAAACCTCAATTCAACAAACTTTCTTAAAATCTGAACGATAGACTCCCACACAGGCCTCTCCAACACCCCCCCTTTTCAAGGTTGCAGCAGTGTCATTAATTCTTATCACCTGTGACTTATAATCTATTTCCGCATTTTTGCAGTTGCTCTTGTCTTCCCAGCATTCTCCTGACCCGAACATTCAGAATAGGATTGTTCATTAACTCTTCCCTTTCTGAGTCAGATGAAACTCTGGCTGGAGATCTGACTGACTCCATTCCCCTCTCTGCCTCTCCAGTCCCTTCCTGATCCCTGTCTCTCTCTGCCTCTCTTTCTGGTTCACTGTCTGATTCTTCCTCTAGCCAGATGGGTCTTCTATAATCAGACGGCTCCCACTCCTCTGCGTCAAAATCAGCAGCCAAAGGAGCTGGCCTGAAGCCAACCACAACATGGACCATGAATGTTAACATGCTTGTGAAGAAGGAACAAAAGAGACTGTACTTCCTAAGAATGCTCAGGAAGATAAATCTATTTTAGCACCTATGTTGTCTTACCATTGCAGCACCATTGACAGCATCCTAATATAGGGCATTCTCGCATGGTATGGGAGCAGCTCTGTAGCGGATAAAAAAGCTTTACACAGAATCTTTAGAACTGCCCAGAATATCATTGGGCTCCAGCTATCAGCCCTGGATGGTATCTTCGCATCTCTCTGTTTTAGAAAGGTGCACAACATTCCCAGAGACTCTTCTCATCCTGCTTACAATCTTTTTGGACTGCTGCCTTCTGGCAGAAGATACAGAACAATTAACACTCGAACCACATGTTTTCTGAACAGTTTTTATCCCAGAGTTATAATTGCCAGGGCCACCATCAGGAATTTTGGGGCCCCATACAGCCTAAGTGTCTGCCCCCCCGCCATTTAAAAACTATTTTAAGTTGCCAAGCCACTCCATCCCTCGGGGATCATTTCCTGCCTCACGCCAAGCGAGGCAGTCCCATAGGCCAGTGTTTCCCAACCTTGGCAACTTGAAGATATCTGGACTTCAACTCCCAGAATTCCCCAGCCAGCAAATGCGAGGAGCTGGAAAGGACGAGGGGAGAGAAAAAGCAGGGTACCAGCAGTCAGGCGGGTGTCTTGAGGGGGCACTCCTATCTGGAAGGAAGGGAAGAAAGGCGAGGGCGAGCTATGAAGGAAGGAAGGAGGGAGTGAGGGAGGGAGGAATGGTAAAACGGGCGATCAAGAGAGGAATGGGTGAATGAATGGACGGAGGGTGAGAAGGAAGGAAGGAAAGAGGGAAGGGACAGGAACAGAGGAAGGGTGCAAAGAAAGCAAGGAAAGGTGAAAGGGGAGAGTAAGAGAGGAAGGAGTGAAAGAAGGGAGTGAGGGAGGAAAGAAGGGAGGAAGGAGAAGGAAAGCAAGAAATGGAGGGAGGAAAGGAAGGAAAGAAAGAAAGAAAGAAAGAAAGAGGGAAGGGACAGGAACAGAGGAAGGAAGCAAGGAAACTTATGAAAGGGGAGAGTAAGAGAGGAAGGACTGAAGGGAGGGAGGGAGGGAAGAAGGTAGGAAGGAGAAAGAAAAGAAGAAATAGAGGAAGGAGAAGGTAAAAGAGAGAAAGAAAAAGAGCAAGAAAGAAAGCAAGCAAGAAAGAAAGAAAATGAAAGAGAAATAAAAATAGAGAGGGGAATGAAAGAAATGGAAGGAGGGAAGGAAGGAGAGAAAGCAAGAGAAAGAAAGAAAGCAAGAGAAAGAAAAAAGAATGAAAGAGCAAGAGAGCAAGAGAGCAAGAGAGAAAAAGAAAGAAAGAAAGAAAGAAAGAAAGGCAACTTCAAAGAAAGGCTCACTGAGCATCTCTCACTCTCTCTCTCTTTCTATCCCTCTTTCTTTCTCTCTCTTCCTTTCTATCTCTCCTCTTCCTTTATCTCCTCTCTCTCTCCCTCTCTCTTTCTCTCCCCCCTCTCTCCCCCTTTCCCTCTCTCTTTCTCTCTCTCCCTCTCTTGCTATCTCTCCCCCCTCTCCCTCTCTCTCTCTTTCTCTCCCCCTCTCCCCTCCTTTCCCTCTCTCTTTCTCTCTCCCTCTCTTGCTATCTCTCCCCCTCTCCCTGTCTCTTTCTCTCTCTCCCTCTTTCTCTCTCTTTCTCTCCCCCCTCTCCGTCTCTCTTTCTCTCTCTCCCTCTCTTGCTATCTCTCCCCCTCTCCCTTTCTCTCTCTCCCTCTCTTGCTATCTCTTTCTCCCCCTCTCTCCCTCTCTCTTTCTCTCTCTCCCTCTCTTGCTATCTCTTTCTCTCCCCCTCTCTCCCTCTCTCTTTCTCCCTCTCCCTCTCTTTCTCTCCCCCTCTCTCCCTCTCTCTTTCTCTCTCTCCCTCTCTTGCTATCTCTTTCTCTCCCCCTCTCTCCCTCTCTCTTTCTCTCTCTCCCTCTCTTGCTATCTCTTTCTCCCCCTCTCTCCCTCTCTCTTTCTTCCTCTCCCTCTCTCTCTCCCCCCTCTCCCTCTCTCTCTCCCTCTCTTGCTATCTCTTTCTCTCTCTTTCTCCCCCCTCTCTCCTTCTCTCTTTCTCCCTCTCCCTCTCTCCCCCTCTCTCCCTCTCTCTTTCTCTCTCTCCCTCTCTTGCTATATCTTTCTCTCCCCCCTCTCTCCCTCTCTCTTTCTCTCTCTCCCTCTCTTGCTATCTCTTTCTCTCCCCCTCTCTCCCTCTCTCTTTCTCTCTCTCCCTCTCTTGCTATCTTTCTCCCCCTCTCTCCCTCTCTCTTTCTTCCTCTCCCTCTCTCTCTCCCCCCTCTCTCCCTCTCTCTCTCCCTCTCTTGCTATCTCTTTCTCTCCCCCTCTCTCCCTCTCTCTTTCTCTCTCTCCCTCTCCTGCTATCTCTTTCTCTCGGTGGTGGCAAGGTCGTCAGCTGTGAGGCGGAGCTCTGGAATGGAGCACTGACGGCGGCGGCTAGACGTGTTGCTAGACGCCGTAAATGCTGTCCAGCCGCTGCGGTCAGCGCCTCTGTTCCAGAGCTCAGCCTCCGCCTCACAGCTGACCACTCTGCCGTTGCCCCACGGCTACTACCCGCTGACTGCTGAGAGAAAGAGAGAGGGAGAGAGGGGGGAGAGGGGCCTACTACCCGCTGCGGCTGTCGCTGCCGCCGCCATCACCCTCCCGCTGCGCGCCGCCCTTCCACTGCCGCTACCCTCCCACCAGCCCCAAATCGGAGGAGGGGAGGGGAGGGAAAGGAGGAGCCACCCCGCCGTAGCGGCTTGTAGAAGAGGGGGGCAGCGGCGCGCCCAGCCGATTGGGCAGGTGTGTGTGTGTGTGTATGTGTGTGTGTGAGTGAGTTGCGAGGAAGGGGCTGGAGCAGCAGCCGCATCGCCCAACGCCGCCGCCCCGGGTATTCCAGGTTGATTTCATGGGGCCGGAACAAGGGATCACTTTCAAGCAGCAATCTCTTGGTCCCTGAGAGCAGCCTATCCCATGTCTCCAGCAAAGGGCAGCCATTCGTGTCCCTACTGGAATGCTCCGGTGGTGGTGTGTGGGTGGGTGGGGGTAAACACACACTCACTCTTCAGCTTTCTATGCATGTGCAATGTACCATGTTGCCAACCACAGATTTCCTTGCTTCTGCGCATGGTGCTCGGTTGGGAAAATTGCCCGGGAATCGAACGGCATGCGAAGGTCATGCCAGGACAATTTCCACAGAGAAGAAGCTCTGTGAAGGAATTTTGCTTCACTGCTTTTCCCGGGGGAATGCTGATACAGCAATGGGGGCAGGAAGAATGGAAAGGGGATCTGAAACTTTGTAGTGGAATGCTGAGTGGATCCAGGCTGCCCACACATTCTTAAACTGTCTGCTTCTCTTTAAGAAGGAGTCCCCCCATTTTTACGAGGCTTGGCAAAGCAGAGAGATCACCCGCCTTGGCTTTGATCTGTCCAGAAGGCAGGGCAACTGAGCTAGGTAGTGCTGAGTGGGGGCAGGAAGAACAAGAAGGGGAATAGAAATTTTGTAGTGGGATGCTGAGCAGAGCCAAGCTGCCCCTGCCTTCTTAAACGAAGCAAGTGGTTTAAGAATGTGGGGGCAGCCTGCCTACACTCAGCATCGCACTACACAGTTTCAGATCCCCTTCCCGTTCTTCCTGCCCCCATTGCCAAATCAGCATATCCCCAGGAAAGGCAGCAGAACAAAATTCCTTCATGGAGCTTTTCCTGCATGGAAATTGCCCTGGCATGACTTTCCTGGACTTCTACGGCTCCTTGGCAGGTGGGTGCAGCTGGCAGCAGGCAGTAGCAGATTGCCAGCCAGCGCAAGAAGCTCCGCATACGGCACCTGGCCATCTGCTACATTGGCCACCTCTCCAAGCTGCTCAGCCAGGAGACGCACCTGCTGTCCCACCTGCTCAAGCCACCCCGTTCCCAATCTGACTGCAGCGGGGCGGCTCAAGTAGGCAGGACAGCGGGCACGTTTCCTGGCCAAGCAACTTGGAGAGGTGCTGATTTAGTGGATGGCCAGGTACTGCATATGGAGCTTCCTGAGCTGGCGGGCATTCTGCCACTGCCCGCCGCCAGCCATGCCCACCTGCCAGGCCCACCGTAGAGGATATTTTCCTGCTGGCAGCTGCCAGCCAGGACTGATTGCTATCACGCCTTGCAGGACCTTGCAGTGCCTCACGCTCGCTGGACAAGGGCCATGCTCTTTGGGCCCACCTAGCAAGTGGTGCTGTTGTTGCTGGGTTGGGCGGCAAGATTCAGGCAGCCCAAAGTGAACGGAGCATTTTCCTTTCTCTGGGCCCTTGGAGAGGGAACAAACCACTTCACTTCCCCCCTCTCACCCACTTGGGTTTCTCTCTCTGGTGCAGTGTATGGGAGGCAGTCTTATGCCAGGTCTAAGGGAGGCAGGTGCTCCTCCTTGCCGCCTCAGAGTCCCTCTTTTTCTTTTACAGTCTTAAAATTTTGGATTTTTTTTATTCCCCTCACCACCGTTCCCACTAAGCTGCGTGCGTGCGCAATAGCGCAGGTGGAAATAGACCCCATGCACCAATCAAAATCCCCATGCAGAGGGAGGTACGCCAATTAAACTACTTCTCTCCTCAGCGTGGGAATTTTCGGACGCGCCTCCTTTTCAGAGAATCTGAAAAGCCTCGGCCGGCAGCCAAAGAGGCTATAGTTTGGGAGCTCCCCAGATCTGGTTAAGGTAGTAGGGCACTGCTGGAGTGCTGGGCTGGGGGTGGGGCCCTTACCCTTACCGCCGCCATGCCTGGAATGTCCTGTGGGCCCCCTTACGGCTGCTGCGCTGCACCACACCTGGAATGTCCTGGGGGGGCAGGCTTGAGCCTTGCCATTACTGCCACTGCGCCACGCATGTCCGGGGAGCCCCTTACTGCCGCCGCGCTGCGCCACGCCTGGAATGTCATGGGTGGGGGGGCAGGCTCGAGCCTTGCCATTACCGCTGCTGCGCTGTGCCATGAATGACCAGGGGGCTTACTGCCACCGCGCTGCACCACACGTGGAATGTCCTGGGTGGGTGGGGCAGGATCGAGCCTTGCCATTACCGCCGCCATGCCGTGAATGTCCTGGGGGGGCTTACTGCCACCGTGCTGCGCCACGCCTCAAATGTCCTGGGGGGGAGGCTCGAGCCTTGCCCTTACCGCCGCCGCGAATGTCCTGGCTGGGGGGGCAGGCAGGCTCGACCCTCATTCTTGCCACAGTGCCCACACACCCTCCCCCCCTGCCCTGGCCCTTACCAGTCCCGCCACACTTCTACTCACCTCCAAGAATCCTTTCATGGCTGGGGTGTGTATGGATCCGCCGGCCCCACCATCCCGATGTCCATCCATGGGGAGGGTCGCCGATGTGGAAAGGCAAACGGTGCGGCCCACCACCGAGTGCCTTGCCGTTCATGGGGGAGGGCGCCGATGCGGAAAGGTAATTGGCGTGGCCTGCCACTGAGCTCCTTGCTGTCCGTGTGGGGGGGGGCGCCAATGTGGAAAGGCAAGCGGCGCAGCCTGCCACCAAGTTCCTTGCCATCCATTGGTGGGTGGGGCGCTTTGTTTGTCTGTCTGTCTGTCTGTCTGTCTGTCTGTCTGTCTGTCTATCTATCTATCTATCTATCTATCTATCTATCTATCTATCTATCTATCTATCTATCTATCTATCTATCTATCTATCTATTTGTGTTCTATACCGCCCAGTCCCGAAGGGACTGCCATTCAGACACTATACTTTTCCACCCACACCGAAAAAAAATTAGAGGGAACACTGCCCCTCACCTCACCTTCTTCCTTCGGCAGCAACTGTCCTCTTCCTCTTCTTCCTCCTCCTCCTCACACCCAAATTTGGAGCTCTTATTTCTTTCCTAATGTGTTTGCATGCATTATTTGCTTTTACATTGATTCCTATGGGTAACATTGCTTCTACTTACAAACTTTTCTACTTAAGAACCTGGTCATGGAACTGTATTCTTGCCCTCTACCACCCCAGAGATAGTCTCCCCCACTCCTCCTGCCTCCAGACCACCAGGCAAACTGGCCCTTCTATTTATCTCACTCATCCCAACCATCCTCTCCTTCCAGACATATCCATTCATCTATCACTAAAATTAACCCATAATCCCCCGACCCCCTTTCCATTCCACCTCCCCTAAAACAGTAAACATAAAAACTTATTATTAATTAAAATCAGATTATAAACCCCCTCAACTCACTCATGCTCTCCATTCAGTCTATTCAGCAATCACCCATCCTTAAAAAGTTTAACCCCCCTATAAGTTAATAAAAATAATTAATTAAATAGCAACAATAAATAGGCACTGGCAATTAAATAGAGCAAGATCCCAGTAAACAATATTGTCCGCTCTGGTTAGAATTGTCCTCTCTCCAGTACATAGAGAGGAATAAAGTGCTAAGTGAAATGTTATCATTAGTATACAGCAGTAGTTCTTCTATCAGGGTCCCTTTGTAGGGGGAGGGGGAGTTCAACAAAGTTCATATTCCCATTCCCTCCCAGACCAGTCAAACGGAGATGTAACATTGCAGTTCAGGGAGAAACAGGCAGGGGTCGTTAGCATATTAGCATCACTAAGGATCCCCATCTGCAAATTTTTTGTCCTCCTCCCAGTGTTTTTTTTATATGGCGGCAACAGCAAAGCAAGTCTTCTCCTCATCAGGACCCACAGTATGTAAACTACCCTTGTCAGCTGCTCCCACCAAGGGCTAGCAAAAGCTTCCATTTGGACTCGTTCCCATCCCTCCAGCCACTCTCACTCGCTAGTGGGTCCCCAACACTGGTTTCTCTGTCCTCCCCCATGAGTGTAAGCGTCCATTCTATGTGTTCTGTTCCTGTCATCTTGCCTCTATTATCAGCTCATAAAAGCGCTGTCAGCTGCTCTTATCTGTGGTGGCTTGAGGCTCGCTTAGGCGTTGGTCTTTCTCCCATTCCTCCAGTCACTCTCACCCGCTGGTGGGCCAGTGACGCCGGTTCTTCCACTCTCCACTTGCTCAACAATACTATGGCAACAAACACCACTTCCCCCAGGCATCGGTCTCACTCTTGCCCCTCTAGTCTCTCTCACTCACTGGTGGGCCAGTGATACCAGTTCCTCCGCTTTTTGCTCTCTCATCAGCATGGCAGCAATACTGCTTCTCCCAAGTGTCTGTCTCACTCTCATCCCTCCAGCCGCTCTCACCCGCTGGTGGCCTAACGATGCCGGTTTCTCCATTCTCCACTCTCCATGCTCCTTCGTGGGGTCAGCAGTTCAAACAATCCAGGCAGCAATGGGCAGCGAGGAGCAGGGCAACTGAACACCAACTTAATTCCTCTCATCATGCTCCCCGCCCACCATCTTCAGCATCCACTCAGTTATCAATTCACAGTTCACAAACACTGCAACAGACTGGCCAAAGTTCCCAAAACGTCCCACACTAAACACACCAAAATTCCTGGTATCTTGCTTGATCTTAAAAGTTTTTTGCCAGTGCCGTAGAAGTTGTTAGAGTTGTTAAATTCACCATCATTCTCAGCAGAATCCATCCTCCTCACCTTTCTCCATGCTGCCTGAACTGGAAGGACATCTGGTTGGATGGAAAGTTTGTAAAACTTTGGCTCACAGAGGGACAAGGACCAGCCCAGCCCATCTCTGAGGGTGCATGGGTCTTTGTGGGCTATTAACCATTCTTCTTTTATGGTATTTCTTAGTTTGTCAAATGTTTCATAGGAAATGTCCGGCTCGGTTTTCATGATTACTGCTGCTGCCAATTGGTTTGATAGAATAACTGATTGTATTATTTGGGTCTATTACAGCTGGTAATCTGGACAAGGTATCTGCTAAAAATAATTCTCTCCTGGCAGATAGCGTAGGCCGCAGGGTATAATTAAATGAGTTGAAATACTGTGCCCAGGGGGCAGAACTGCATCTGGAGTGTGACGGCAGTTTTCCTGGAAGCCCTTTAAGATCTAAGTCCTTTAAGATCTAAGTCCTTTAAGATCTAAGACTTATTGAAGCCATACAAAGACACTTCACCTGGACCGACTGACTAACCGATGATTAACTAACTAATAATTAGTATTAAGATCTGATTTTTACTATTTTACCATTTTTACCATGTTATACTACTAATTATTAATTTTGTGAATTTTTCTATTTCTATTTATATGTATTAATATTGTGCCACATTTTATTAGCTTTTTACTTATTACTAATTTAATCTTTTTTAATATTGGGAGGGTTCGCTAATTAATGGATGATTGGAATGGAGTTAATCTTGTGCATGGAATGAATGATTGGCATGAGTGTGATGGTTGGGGTGGGTGGGAGTACAGTATGGATGAGATGATTGTGAGTAGTATGAATGATAGGTTTGGCCCACCTGACGCTCGGGAGACAGGAGAGGAAGGGGCACCGATCTCTGGGGTGGCAGAGGGCCGGAATATCCCTGTGTTGCTGGGGAGAGGCAGATACGGTGGGGGCCACAGAGTTAGCCGTTCCAGGGGAACGAGAGACCATTGCTTAATAACGGTCCCTTGTTCCGGCTCTGTGAGCCCAATCTTGGGTACTGGTGATGAGTGTAACTCTGGCCCTGGACTCAGGTTGCTGCTGCTCAATGCCAGGTCGGTGGTAAATAAAGCTCTCCTCATCCGGGATCTGATCTTGGATGAGGAGGCCGACCTGGCTTGTATTACTGAAACCTGGCTGGGCCCGGAGGGAGGTGTCCCTCTCTCTGAAATTTGCCCAGCCGGGTTTCAGATATGGCATCAACCTCGACCCCAGGGAAGGGGGGGAGGAGTGGCTATTATAGCCAGGGAGAGCCTTTGCCTGCGTAGACTCATTGCTCCGGAAATTGCGGGTTGCGAGTCTCTCTTGCTGAAGTTGGACTTAGGGGTTCAGGTGGGCTTATTTCTCACGTACCTGCCTCCCAGCTGCGTGTCAAAAGCCCTGCCTGTGCTACTCGAGGAGGTAGCCGGGTTGGCGGTGGAGTTCCCCGGACTCATTGTCCTGGGGGACTTCAACCTGCCGTCACTCGGCGAAACCTCTGGGCTGGCACAGGAGTTCATGGCCACCATGACAGCCATGGACCTGACTCAAGTAGTACAGGGTCCGACTCACAAGGGAGGGCACGCACCTGACATGGTATTCCTTTCCGAGCAATTGAGCAATGGTCCGAGACTAAGGGGCTTAGAAGCGTTGCCTTTGTCATGGTCAGACCATTTTCTGCTACGGCTTGACTTCCTGGCTCCAATCCTTCCCCGCAGGGAGGCGGAACCAATGAAGATGTTCTGCCCCAGACGCCTGATGGACCCAGAGGGCTTTCAGACGGCGCTTGGGGTTATTCCAGAGGCACTCGTCCACAGTTCGGCGGAGTCCCTCGCTGAGGCCTGGAACAGGGCTGCGGCAGGGGCTCTTGACCGGATTGCGCCTTTGCGACCTCTCCGCGGCGCTAGACCCCGTAGAGCCCCATGGTTCAACGAGGAGCTCCGGGTGTTGAAACGCCAAAAGAGACGTCTAGAGAAGCGATGGAGGAAGAGTAGGTCCGAATCTGATTGAACACTTGTAAGAGCTTTTATTAAGACTTACAAAGTGGCGCTCAAGGCGGCAAGATGCGCGTACCATGCCGCCTTGATTGCATCAGCGGAATCCCGCCCGGCTGCTCTGTTTAGGGTGACCCGCTCCCTTCTTAATCAGGGGGGAGTTGGGGAGCCCTTGCAGAGTAGTGCCGAGGAGTTTAACACGTTTTTCGCTGATAAAGTCGCTCAGATCCGGGCCGACCTCGACTCCAATTGTAAAACAGAGTCGACTGACAACGAGTCAGTCGAGGTGACTGGGGCACGTACTTGTCCACCTGTCTGGGAAGAGTTTGATCTGGTGACACCTGATGAAGTGGACAAGGCCATCGGAGCTGTGAGTTCTGCCACCTGCTTACTGGATCCGTGTCCCTCCTGGTTGGTCTCGGCCAGCAGGGAGGTGACACGGAGCTGGGCCCAGGAGATTACCAACGCTTCCTTGGGGAGGGGAGTTTTTCCATCACTCTATAAAGAAGCGCTTGTGCGCCCCCTCCTCAAGAAGCCCTCCCTGGACCCAGCCGTACTTAACAAC
The DNA here is from genome assembly GCF_031021105.1 of Erythrolamprus reginae. Taxonomy (NCBI): domain Eukaryota; kingdom Metazoa; phylum Chordata; class Lepidosauria; order Squamata; family Dipsadidae; genus Erythrolamprus; species Erythrolamprus reginae. The sequence goes on from NC_091953.1 coordinate 79,030,464, forward strand.
TATCGTCCAGTCTCCAACCTTCCCTTTATGGGGAAGGTTGTCGAGAAGGTGGTGGCACTCCAGCTCCAGCGGTCCTTGGAAGAAGCTGATTATCTAGGTCCCCAGCAGTCGGGTTTCAGGCCCGGTTACAGCACGGAAACCGCTTTGGTCGCGTTGATGGATGATCTCTGGCGGGCCCGGGACAGGGGTTTATCCTCTGTCCTGGTGCTCCTCGATCTCTCAGCGGCTTTCGATACCATCGACCATGGTATCCTTCTGCACCAGTTGGAGGGGCTGGGGGTGGGAGGCACTGTTCTTCAGTGGTTCTCCTCCTACCTCTCTGGCCGGTCGCAGTCGGTGTTAGTGGGGGGGTCAGAGGTCGGCTCCGAGGTCTCTCCCTTGTGGGGTGCCTCAGGGGTCGGTCCTCTCCCCCTTGCTATTTAACATCTACATGAAACTGCTGGGTGAGATCATCCAAGGACATGGGGTGAGGTATCATCAATATGCCGATGATACCCAGCTTTACATCTCCACCCCATGCCCAGTCAACGAAGCGGTGGAAGTGATGTGCCGGTGCCTGGAGGCTGTTGGGGCCTGGATGGGTGTCAACAGACTCAAACTCAACCCGGATAAGACGGAGTGGCTGTGGGTTTTGCCTCCCAAGGACAATTCCATCTGTCCGTCCATTACCCTGGGGGGGGAATTATTGACCCCCTCAGAGAGGGTCCGCAACTTGGGCGTCCTCCTCGATCCACAGCTCACATTAGAAAACTATCTCTCAGCTGTGGCGAGGGGGGCGTTTGCCCAGGTTCGCCTGGTGCACCAGTTGCGGCCCTATCTGGACCGGGACTCATTGCTCACAGTCACTCATGCCCTCATCACCTCGAGGTTCGACTACTGTAATGCTCTCTACATGGGGCTACCTTTGAAAAGTGTTCGGAAACTTCAGATCGTGCAGAATGCAGCTGCGAGAGCAGTCATGGGCTTACCTAGGTACGCCCATGTTTCACCATCACTCCGCAGTCTGCATTGGCTGCCAATCAATTTCCGGTCACAATTCAAAGTGTTGGCTATGACCTTTAAAGCCCTTCATGGCATCGGACCAGAATATCTCCGAGACCGCCTCCTGCCGCACGAATCCCAGCGACCGATTAGGTCCCACAGAGTGGGCCTTCTCCGGGTCCCGTCAACTAAACAATGCCGGTTGGCGGGTCCCAGGGGAAGAGCCTTCTCTGTGGTGGCGCCGGCTCTCTGGAACCAACTCCCCCCGGAGATTAGAACTGCCCCTACTCTTCCTGCCTTCCGAAAACTCCTTAAGACTCACCTTTGCCGTCAGGCATGGGGAAACTAAACATCTCCCCTGGGCATGTTAATTATACATGGTATGCTTGTGTGTGTGTTTGCTATTACATGGGGTTTTCTTAAATCGTTAAATATTTTAATTAATTGGATTGTTGTGACTGTTTTTACTTGTTGTGAGCCGCCCCGAGTCTTCGGAGAGGGGCGGCATACAAGTCCAACTAATAAATAAATAAATAAATAAATAAATAAATAAATAAATAAATAAATAAATAAATAAATAAATAAATAAATAAATAAATAAATAAATAAATAAATAAATAATAAATAAATAAATAAATAAATAAATAAATAAATAAATAAATAAATAAATAAATAAATAAATAAATAAAGCTCCAAGGGAGGGGGGCAGCTGAAGCACGGCAGTTTGGGGACCCAATTTTGGGTCTAAACCAGTGATGGGCTCCTACAGGAATGGTCAGGAATGCGGTTCTGGTAGCAAAATTTGGAGCTCCACCACAGAGCACCCAATTTGCACTGAAAGATGTTGAAACAAAATGTATAAGCCATGCCCACAGTGTGGTAGCAAAAATTTTGGCAGCCCATCACTGGTCTAAACTGACCTGGAGGGTCGGGGAGGAGAGGGAACTGGTGCACCACAGGGTCATCCCCAAAATCCTGTTGGTAGCCAGTTCCCTGACCAGCAGCCATTTGGAGATGACATGTCACCATTAGCTCTGGAAGCGAAGCGGCAATAGAAAAGCTACAGAGAGATTCCAGGTGAGAAGTTTCCAGGTGAGAAGAAGCATCCAGGTGAGAAGTTTCCTTTTGTTGGTTTGATTATTAACTTTGGGAATTTTGACTGAAATGGAAGCGGCTAAAAATTAAAATTGAGTGGAATTTGATGAGGAAAGAGGTCTTGAAGCAGCGGAAGAGGCTGCTTCCGATTTGGCTGTGGGAGAAGCAATAGATGCGGAGACCTCTTTCTGAAGAGAGTTTTCACAAGGGAAAGCACCTTGATGAAAACTAAGTGACTATTGAGCAGCTTCAACCTTATTAGGACTATGGATATAATTTTTTCTTTACTAAATCTGGGATTTTCATTATTAATACTTTGAACTTTGCTATAACAATTAATAGTTTCTTCTTCTTTTTTGAAAATATTGCCATCTAGAGGCCACAAGTGCAATAATTAGCTGGAACTTTGTTGTTATTATTGTTATTATTGTTATTGTTATTGTTGTTATTATTATTATTGTTATTGCTGTATTTCTTTTCAACATTTTTGTACATAAAATAATATCTTGTTGCAAGTAGATGCTTCTTTTTACAAAAGTCAAATTAGACTGTCTCTGCATTTTGATCTCCCTTTTTTGGAAATGAATGGAAACTTTTGGCTCTCTTAGAAAAAATGTTCTCTTTGGAATTTTTAACTTTCTGGTTTTTTCTTCTCTTTTCTTCCTGATTATAGGATTGCTTTTTTATTTGAATCTATGGTCCTCATTTCATCTCAGGGGTTGCCACAAAGAAAAGGGAGTCAACCTATTATCCAAACTGGTAATGCAAGCTGCACAATGACCGGATTGATAACTTTGACAATGGGGAAAGGCCCCATGAATTTAGGCCCTAGCTTTTTGCTGGGAATTTTCAATCAAATGTATTTGGTGGATAAATAAACTTTGTCTCCCACTCGGAAAGGTTGTTTCTCTGCTTGCTTTTTTATAGATCTCTCCTGCATCAGTTAGCATTTTCTTGGCATTCTCCCATCCTTTCCTTAGTATCTCCATCCAGTCAGTCAGTGACATCAATTGCTGTAGGTAGGCCAAAACAGCACCTAGCTCCACGCTTGATTGTTGACATGGCTCCCCAAATCAACACAGACTGTGGAAACTTCACACTAGACTTCAAGCATTTGCTGTGTGTGCCTCTCCATTCTTCCACCATACTCTGGGTCCTTGGTTTCAAAATGAGATGCAAGTTTCTGCAGTTTGTTTTGATTTGGGGAGGCATGTCATCTGCAGGTGTTGGTCCACTGTGCTTCATTAAGTCCAGGGTCAATGCAGGAGACTTTGGATCACTTCATGCTTCCATCCACGTACGAGCTTTATGGGGATGGTGACTTAAATTTTCCAGCAGGACTTGGCACCTGCCTAGACTGCCAAAAGCACCAAAACCTGGTTTAATGACTGTGGGATTACTGTCCTTCATTAGCCAGCAAATTCACCTGACCTGAACCCGTAGTGAATCTATGGGGCATTGCCAAGAGAAAGATGAGAGGCATGAGACCAAACAATGCAGAACAGCTGAAGGCTGTTATTGAAGCATCCTGGTCTTCTATAACAGTGTTTTTCAACCAGTGTGCCGCGGCACACTAGTGTGCCGTGAGACATGGTCAAGTGTGCCGCGAAGCTCAGAGAGAGAAAAAAAGCAAGAGAGAAAGAAAGCAAGAGAGAAAGAAAGAAAGCAAGAGAGAGAAAGAGAACAAGAGAGAGAGAGAGAGAAAGAGAGGGAGGGAAGGAGAGAGAGAGAGAAAGACATAGAGGGAGGGAGGGAGAGAGAAAGAGCGAAAAAGAGGAAAGAAGGAAGAGAAAGAAAGAGGGATGGAGAGAGAAAAAAGGAAGGGAGAGAAAGAGGGAGGGAGAGAGAAATAGAGCGAAAGGGAGGAAGGGAGAGAGAGAATTTTTTTGTCCAAACTTTTTTTAGCCCCCACCCTCCCCCCGCTCAATGTGCCCCAGGGTTTTGTAAATGTAAAAAATGTGCCGCGGCTCAAAAAAGGTTGAAAATCAATGTTCTATAACACCTCAGCAGTGCCACAGGCTGATAGCATCCATGCCACGCCGCATTGAGGCAGTAATTGCTGCAAAACGGGTCCAAACGAAGTACTGAGTACAAATGCATGCTTATAGTTTTCAGAGGTCTGGCTATTGTTCTATGTACAATCGTTTTTTTAGATCACATGTAATATTCTAATTTTCTGAGATGGTGTTTTCATGAGCTGTATCCCATAAACATCACAATTCTGACAAATCATGATTTGAACTATCTTGCCTTGCATATCTCTCATATATTACGTTTCACCTTTTAAGTTACATTACTGAAATAAATGAACCTTTGCACAATATTCTAATTTTTGGTTTCACCTATTTGTTGAAAGAAACTTTTTAAATTACCTCTGTCTTTTGTTGCAAGTTCATTCTGAGCTATTGCTTTCCTGCCTTCATCTTTGCAGATTCAGACTATCTGCTGATATTCTGCCTTAGTTATGTATCCCTCTTTCTATTTCTTGTACTTAGCCTTTTTGTCTTTCAGTTTATTAGAGAGATCTTTGTGCAATCATGGTAGTTTCTTTTTGGATTTCTTGTTTTTCTTTTTTAATGGTATTCTGTTGGACTGGACTTTTATGATCATATTTTTAGTGCTTCCCAAGATTCTTGAGTTGTTTTCCTCTTTAGGTTTTATCTCTATGAAATTTTGCTTAGGCTCTCTTTGAGTTTGTTAAAATCAGTTCTTTTGAAGTTTAAGACACCGGTTGGATTATATTCTATTGCTTGTGTTTGTATATTTATTTATTTATCTATTTATCTATTTATCTATTTATCTATCTATCTATCTATCTATCTATCTATCTATCTATCTATCTATCTATCTATCTATCTATCTATCTATCTATCTATCTATTTATTTATTTTGCCGCCACTCTCTGTAGACTCGGGGCTGGAATTCCAGTATGACATGGTAACTCTCACCCAAGGTTCTGGTAACTTCAACTCCTTCTACCACTTCTGAATTAGTCAGCATTAGGTCCAGTATAGTTTTTCCTCTGGTTCCATCCTCTATCTTTTGGATGACAAAGTTATCAGCAAAGTTTGTTAAGAATCTGTTCAATGACCCACTTGCTGCAGAGTTTGTCTTCCAGTTGATATCAGGATAGTTAAAATCCCCTATTACTATTGTGATAAGTTTTCTACATACGTTTGTTAATTGATTAGCAAAGAGTTCATCTATTTCTTCTACTTGATTGGGTGGCCTGTAGTATGAACCTATAGCAATGTCACACCCCCACACCCTATTTTTATATTAACCCATATGGCTTCTAGGAGGTTTTCATCCTTGGTTTTGTATATTTCTGTAGAGTTATAGTGATCTTTTATATATAATGCAACTTCTCTTTTGTTAGGTCTGTTTCTTTTGAATAGTTTGCATCCTTCAATCACTACATTCTAGTCATGAGTTTCAGTAATGGCAACTATTTCATATCTGTCTTCATGTACTAATACTTCAATTTCATCCTGTTTATTCCCTAATCTTTGAGCATTAGTGCATAGGTATTTGAGTCCTGTATGTGTCTTAGATATGCTTTATATATCTCCCACTTTGTGTTCTGTCTGGGTTTTCCCAGACCTCCACACCCACTGAAAAAACAGCCAGACACTCTGGTAAAATCCAAAAGTATTTTATAGCAGGAAAAAATAAGCACAAAGGAAAACCTGTCTTCACAGCAGACAGGTTACAATACGTTACAACAGGGTCCTGATGTCCAGTCAATTTCACAAGCTTCTTGCTGGCACACCCCCCCAAGGTTTCAATAGTCCAAGGCACAAACCAGGATTGTAGCCACCAAAGTTCACAGACAGGTCTCACGAATCTCCAAGATAAAACTCCACAAGCCAGGAAGGGTGGGGCCGCCTTTTATCCTTTCCCAAGCACCACACCCAAACCCAGCTGTGACCTCTAATGCTGGAAATACCTAGCCAATTGAGTTCGTCTCTGATTAGCCCTCCTTTGTCGCATATCTATGATGTCATGAGCATCTTCCCCCAGGGAATCCAGGCTGCTTGCTGGGGAGAGCTCCCCCTGGTGGAACTCTGGCTGTCCTTCTTCTTCAGCCTGGGATTCCGCTTCCTCGTCAGTCTGCACCTCCTGGTCCTCAGCCTCTCCCTCTGAGCTGGAAGCCGACAGCAAATCAGCCATTCCCGGAGGGGTCCCAGGCTGAACCACAACACCATCCCCCCGCGGAAGGCCCCTCCCCACCTGCCAGCGGAGAGGACGCGGTTTCTGAGGGAACTGGGCGTGAAAAGCCCGAAGAAGATCGGGAGCGTCCAACAACGCCGCTTCCACCCAGGAGCAATCATCCGGATCCCCTCTACCCATTGCACCTTGTACTGGAAACACCCATCCACCCAACGGGAATCCACAACGTCATGTACCATAGCTTCAGGGAGGTGATCACGAACACACGGGGCAGGAAACACGGGAACATTGGGACGGAGCGGACAATCGGGAGGGACAGGGACTAGCAGCGAACGGTGAAACACAGGGTGAACCCGCAAGTTGTCCGGCAGGGTGAGCCGGTAAGCCACCGGATTAATCACCCGCTCAACGGGAAAAGGACCCAGGAACCGGGGATCTAGTTTGTGCCGGGGTAATTCAGAGGCTACATATTTCGTGGACAACCACACCTGATCCCCCACCACCAAGGGGGGCACATCCCGTCTGGAGCGATCAGCCACCCTCTTGTAGTCCTCCTTGGCTTTATTCAGGTATCTCTTCACCATCTCGTGAAGCGCCTGCAGCTCTGAGAGAAAGTCCTCAGCAGCAGGCACCGGGGAATCTAGGAGGGTCAAGGGAAAGAAGCGAGGGTGAAATCCATAATTTGCGAAAAAGGGCGTGAGCCGGGTCGATGAGTGACGGGAATTGTTGAAAGCGAACTCCGCTACAGGGATAAACCGGGACCAATCCGTCTGGCGATCCGCCACTACACACCGCAGGTATTGTTCCAATATCCCGATCACTTTTTCTGTACCACCATCGGTCTGGGGGTGCTGCGTCGAGGCGAGGCACATGGACACATTCAGGGCCGACATCAATTCCCGCCAAAACCGGGCTGTGAATTGTGTGCCCCTATCAGAGACCACTCGATCCGGAAGCCCATGTAACCGAAACACGTGACTAATAAACATTTGAGCCGTGAGTTGGGCAGTGGGCACCCTAGTGCAAGGGACAAAATGCACCATCTTGGTGAGCATGTCCATCACCACCATGACTACCGTGAAACGAGCAGAGGAAGGCAAATGAGTGACAAAGTCAATGGACACGGCACCCCAGGGTCTCTCAGGCGTGGGCAAAGGTTGCAGTAATCCCGGTGGGGCTCCAGTCACCCCCTTGGCCGTACGACACTGGACACAGGTGGCCACATAGGAACGCACATCATCTTGGAGGCGTGGCCACCAGAATGTCCGAGAGACTAGCTCCAATGTTTTAAACAGACCAAAATGCCCCGCCACTGGACAGTCATGACACTGGGTCATAATCAACCCTCTCACTGGGCCGGCGGGAACATACAGCTGCCCCCGGTACCGAAGCAGACCGTCTTGAAACGTCCATGGGGAATTGGGTGTTAACTCCCGCACTCTCTGCGCTACAAACCCATCCTCACGCTGCGCCTCCCGTAAACGGTGACGCAAGTCTACTGGGTCCTGAGTGGCAGCCAAAGCTGCAGGGGGTAACACTGTCTGCAGAGGGGCCAGCTCCTTCGGGTGCGTGTATTCTGGCTTGCGCGACAAGGCATCCGCTCGGGGGTTCTGGGCACTGGGAGTGTACCTGATGCGGAAATTGAACCGCGCGAAAAAGAAAGACCAGCGGATCTGTCTCTGGTTTAATTTCCGGGCCGTCTGCAAATACTCAAGGTTCCGGTGATCCGTCCGTACCTCGATTTGATGACGGGCCCCCTCCAGGTAATGCCGCCAATGCTCAAAGGCGGCCTTCACCGCTAAAAGTTCCTTCTCCCAAATAGTATAGTTCCTTTCCGAGGGAGACAGCTTCCGGGAGAAGTAGGCACACGGAAACAACATGTCACCGGGCCGATGGGCTTGGAGAAGCACTGCGCCATCTGAAGCGTCGGTTTCTAACACAAACGGCTGAGCGGGATCAGGATGGCGCAGAAGCGGTTCCGCCATGAATGCCGCTTTCAGGGCATCAAAAGCCCGCTGTTCCGCCTCCCCCCAACCAAATGGGACTTGTTTTTGTAACAACCGAGTCAAGGGCGTGGTTAAAGTGGCATACCCCGGAACAAAAGCCCGATAGTAGTTTGCAAACCCCAAAAGACGCTGTACGTCTTTCACCCGTCGTGGAGGTTGCCAAGACTGAAGTGCGGCCACTTTGTTCGGGTCCATGGAAATGCCACCTGGAGATAAAATGTGCCCCAGGAATTCGACGGTAGTCTGGAAGAATTGGCACTTCTCCAGCTTGGCATACAACTGCTGCTCCCGCAACCGGAGCAGGACCCGGCGCAAATGGGTCAAATGCAAGGCATGGTTCGGGGAATACACTAAAATGTCATCAAGGTAAATCACCACAAAATGGTCCAACATGTCCCGGAACACGTCGTTCATCAGATGTTGAAACATGGCCGGGGCGTTGGTGAGGCCAAATGGCATCACTGTATATTCAAAGTGGCCGTAACGCATGCCAAACGCTGTCTTCCACTCATCCCCGGCCCGCATCCGGACCAAATTATACGCACTGCGCAAATCGATTTTGGTGAATACCGTTGCCGTCCGCAACCGGTCCATGAGTTCAGGGATCAAGGGCAAGGGGTACCTATTCCGCACTGTGATGGCGTTAAGGCGGCGATAGTCACAGCAGAGGCGAAGATCGCCTGTTTTCTTTTTCACGAACAAAACAGGGGCAGACAAAGGGGACTTGGATGGCCGAATAAATCCCTTGGCCAGATTCTTTTCCACAAACTCCTTGAGAGCCACAAGCTCCGGCTCGGACATGGAGTACAAACGACCAGCCGGGAGCTTGGCGTCAGGGAGCAGGTCAATGGCACAGTCATACGTCCGATGTGGTGGTAGCCGATCCGCCTCTTTTTCGTTGAACACATCGGCGAATTCCTCGAGGCAACGGGGTAATTGAATCGCGGGAACTACTGGGCCGTGGGCTGCGCACACATGTCGGTGATGGTCCACGCACTGCAAACTGGAGAAGGTGACCAAGTTCTGATACCACACCACCTGTGGGTCATGTGCACGCAGCCATGACAACCCCAACACGAGGGGAAAATGAAGCCCCTTGGTAACATAAAACTGTAGGGCCTCCTCATGAGTTCCGATGCACATCCGCACCGGCAGGGTCTGGAAACGGATGGGACCAGCCAACAAAACCCGCCCATCGATAGTCTCCACAGTTAATGGCGGGGTAACAGGACAAAGGGGCAAGGAATGACGTTGGGCAAAGGCTTCGTCTAAGAAGTTCGTCATCGCCCCCGAATCCACAAGGGCCAACGCGGGGTAAGTCCGAGTCCGTTGCGCGATATGCAAGGTCACCGCAAGCGTCAGGTGTCGAGACGGTCCAAATTCGGGAGTCGTGGAGTCAGACGAAAGTGGGATCCCCGCCCGACCTAGTGTTGCCACCAAGCCGGGCCCCCCTCGTTTCCCGATCGTTCCGGCGACGGAGGACATCCAGACGAAGGCCCCGCCATCGGAGAGTTCAGGGCAGGAACGGGGACACCAGGGGTTGTCTCCTGTAACTGCACAGGGGACGCCACCTTGTGGTCATCCCCTGGGAAGTGCATCATCTGCGCGTTGATAAAAAGCTGCACCTGGCTCTGGAACGCAGAAAACAGCCGCCGGTCCCCCCAGAACTTTTCCGGCATCGCCACAAAACATTTCCTTTTGGGCAAAGGTGCTGGAGGTGGTACCACAGGTGCCGCCTGGGGTGGGGCCGCCTGGGACAAAACCTCCACTTGACGTTGTAATAACAAGACTGTCTGGGTCAAGTGAGCAATGTCCCCTCGCAACTCTGCAAAGACAGCCTGCATGTCAGCTGCAGAAACATCCATGGTGACAGGCAAAAACAGGAAGCCGACAAACAAAAGAAGTCCAACCAGGAACCAGCAGCAAAGAGCAAGGAACAAAACAACCAAACCACCCCTCCAAAATGAGCACCAGGTGTCTGGTGGTTGGTTGAGTTTTATTCTGTTCTGTCTGGGTTTTCCCAGACCTCCACACCCACTGAAAAAACAGCCAGACACTCTGGTAAAATCCAAAAGTATTTTATAGCAGGAAAAAATAAGCACAAAGGAAAACCTGTCTTCACAGCAGACAGGTTACAATACGTTACAACAGGGTCCTGATGTCCAGTCAATTTCACAAGCTTCTTGCTGGCACCCCCCCCCCCCCCAAGGTTTCAATAGTCCAAGGCACAAACCAGGATTGTAGCCACCAAAGTTCACAGACAGGTCTCACGAATCTCCAAGATAAAACTCCACAAGCCAGGAAGGGTGGGGCCGCCTTTTATCCTTTCCCAAGCACCACACCCAAACCCAGCTGTGACCTCTAATGCTGGAAATACCTAGCCAATTGAGTTCGTCTCTGATTAGCCCTCCTTTGTCGCATATCTATGATGTCATGAGCATCTTCCCCCAGGGAATCCAGGCTGCTTGCTGGGGAGAGCTCCCCCTGGTGGAACTCTGGCTGTCCTTCTTCTTCAGCCTGGGATTCCGCTTCCTCGTCAGTCTGCACCTCCTGGTCCTCAGCCTCTCCCTCTGAGCTGGAAGCCGACAGCAAATCAGCCATTCCCGGAGGGGTCCCAGGCTGAACCACAACACCTTGCAACCGAGTTATAATGGCATTCCTCATCAGTCACATTAGCCTGACATCTCTGATTTCTTCCCATCCTTGTAACAGCTATGAGAACATAGACTAACAGAATAACAAGGTTGGATGGGACCTTGGAGGTTTTCTAGTCCAAGGGTCCTCAACCCCTGGGCCACGGCCTACTACTAGATCGTTTATCCATTTGGAAACAGAGTGCAGAAGTGGTGGGTGAGCACATGCATGCATCCCCACTTGCACAAGGAGAGTGCATACTTTCAATTTGTGTAAGCAGTAGGCGTGCTTGCCTAGCACTCATTCAAAAGGAACTGTGCATGCACATGTGCTTGCCTGCCATTCATGCAGAATCCCCCTCCCCCCACTGGTCCATAAAGCCAGAAAGGTTGGGAAACCCTGTTCTAGTCCAACCCTCCGCTCAAGCAGGAAACCCTATACCATTTCAAGCAAATAGTTTTCCAATCTCTTCTTAAAAGCCTCTAATATGTTGGAGAATCCACAATTTTTGGAGGCAAGTTGTTCCACCAATCAATCATTCTAATTACCAGGAAATTTCTCCTTAATTCTAGGTGGGTTCTCTCCTTGATTACTTTCCATCCATTGCTTCTTGTCCTACCTTCAAGTGCTTTGGAGAATAGGTTGAAAGTCCAAAGCCATCGTTTTGAGTTAGAGACTTTGGCCAGCTACTCTTTTTCTTTGTGACAGCCCCTTAGATATTGGAACACTGCTATCATTTTATCATAGTTCATTTAACTAGACATACACAATTCTAGCAATCATTCTTTGTATGTTTTGTTGTTGTTCTTTGCATTATTTCTAGAGTTTCATAATCTTTTTTATATTATAATGACAAAAACTGAATGCAATATTCCAAGGCATCATAAAATGGTATTAATACTTCACATGATCTTGATTCTATCCCTGTTAATGCAGCCTAGGACTGTGTTGTCTTTTTAAAGAAGCTGCAGCACACTGCTCGCTCATATTTAAGGGATCGTCCATGGGGACTCCAAGATACCTCTCACAGTCACTACAGTGGCTGATTGAAGATATAATATTGTTGCATCATTCTTCTAAAGAACAGGATCTTAGAAAATAAATAGTGAGTAATTTTACAATTCAGAATTGCACCTGGTGGAACACTCTGATCTATTAAATCCCATTTGAAATGCAAAATAATTACTTTTTAGAGTGTAATCAATGATATTGTCTTTCTTTTACCTTAATTTATGCTTTTGCTTCTTCCAAAATCCTTCTCTGTCAGATTTGAAAACTGAGATTGCCCCAAGATATGTAATTTGTGCTTTAGTTTGTCAGAAACATAATGGAAGTTAAGATATACTGGTAATTCTTAAGATTTATGGCAATGCTGTTGGTTATAAAATGCATGACACATTTTATAAAATGAAGTCATTGGTATCCTAGAGAGGCTTCAGCAAATGTATTTGAAAGAAACTATTTTTGTAGCTTAAAATGATCATTGGCTATGGCACAATCTGTTCTGCTATTCAATTGCTGTGCAGTTCTCAAATACCCTTCTTTTCAGAAACCATATTAATAAAGTAGAGCATGTTTATCAGAGACATGTTTATCCTTTGATTTTTGACAGGAAAGAAATCATAGGTAGGAGGTTTGAGCAGCTGAGAAATGCATGAACTTCATGCAGATATCATCCTACCAAAAAAAGGATGGAAGAGATGATTGTGGTTCAGCAAGGTTTCTAAGTAAATCTTAACATTCTCCCTCAAAACATTTTGCACCTGCAGCGTATTTTTTATAAACTTACAAGAAAATAATTTACTTGAAATAAACAAGTTGCCCTATGTTTTTTGTTTAATTCAAGAAGCTAAATCAGCGGTCCTCAAACTATGGCCTGCGGGCCGGATACAGCCCGATGAGGCCATATATCTGGCCCGCGGCAGCGTACGAGATTTTACTGGTCTATAAAATAAGCTTCCAAATCTCCTATCCACTCTGCTGCTGAGCGTCTGGCGGTGGCAAGGAGGAGGAGGAAAGCCAAGGGGCGGGGAGGAAAGCGGGCCTGCAATTGGCCCCTTTCTTTGCCACCTTTAGGGAGAGAAACTGTTGCTGCCCTATGGCAGAGAAGCAACAGTTCCTCTCCCTAAAGGCGAGAAAGAAAGGGGCCAATTGCAGGCCCGCTTTCCTTTCCGCCCCCTGGCTTTCCTCCTCCTCCTCCTCCTCCTCCTCCTCCTCCTCCTCCTCCTCCTCCTCCTCCTCCTCCTCCAGGCCCTCAGCTACAGACCGTCTTGGTCCCTCCAGTGCCACTTTTTTGTTTTTTTTTTCTTCAGGGATTTTGCACCGGTGAGGTTTGTACGCGTTTGGGCACTTTTGGTGTTGGAGGGGGTGTCTGCTGCGGAGAGGGAGAGAGAGAGAGAAAGAGAGCTAGAAAGGGAGTGAGTGAGAGGGAGAAAAATAAAGCAAGAAAGAGGGAGAGAGAGAGTGAGTGGGAGAGTGCCGCTTTTTTGCTTCTTCACCGCCCCGCAGGGAGGGCACTGGCCTCTACCCTCAGCCTGGAATCCCTGCAAGAGTGGCTGGAGGTGCTGAAGGTGCTGCAGGGCCAATACCTCTGGGGCCATAAGCAAGCCATCAGGACCCCCCTCCGCGCACTAACTTGTTGACGGCCACGCCGTCTCAGATCGCGGGGAGGGGAGCTCATCCCCAGCCAGGTGATGGCAAGGCCCTCCTAATGCTTGCCCACTGCCCAGGCCCCACGCTTGGAGCCGGGGGTGACGGGCCTAGCCTCGGCTTACTTGGCCCTGGTGCAGCCGAAGCGCGGGGTGGAGTAGGCAGCGGTGGTGGCGGCTGCTGCTCCAGGCTCGCCCCTGAGCTGAGCTTCCTTCTGCTTCCATGGAGGCAAAGCTGCAAAGCTGCAAAGCTCACCTGCCACCTCGAAGGAAGCGGAAGGAAGCTCAGCTCACCTGCTCCTCCCCCTCCCCACCTCCTCCTCTGCGGTGAGTGGATGGGAGATTCAGGAACCCCCTGAATTTGCCTGAATGGAGGCAGCGGCAGTGACTTCAAGGGGCCAACAGCTGGTCCTTCTCGGGACTGCGTTGCTGCAGCCTCCGAGGTCATCGCCACCTCCATTCGGGTGAAGAGATCTCTTCAGTGGGCGGCCTTGGAGGCTGCAACAACGCAGCGCTGAGAAGGACCGGCTGTTGGTTTTTGAAGCCTCCACCGCTGCCCACTGTGGAGATCCCTTCGCCACCGCCTCCGTTTGGGTGAAGGGATCTCCATGGTGAGCAGCCTCGGAGGCTGCAGCAATGCAGCGCTGAGAAGGACCGGGTGTTGGTCCCTTGAAGTCGCCACCGCTGCCACCTCCATTCGGGCGAAGGGATCTCCGCGGTGGGCGGCGGCGGCTTCAAAGGACCAACAGCCGGTCCTTCTTGGCACTGCGTTGCTGCAGCCTCCAAGGCTGCCCACCGTGGAGATCCCTTCACTTCACAATGGAGGCGGAGGCGGTGTCAGCAGGGACCAACAGCTGGTCCTTACTCCATGCTGCATTGCTGCAGCCTCCGAGCTCCGCTGCTGTCCCCAGGTCATCGTAACAATGAAATGTCATAAGTCAGGGACCACGTAACCCGGGGACTACCTGTAATTGGAGAGAGAGAGAGAGAGAGAGAGAGAAAGCTGTTGCTGGAGAGAGAGAGGGATTGAGAGAAAGAGAGAGAAAGCAAGAGAGAGAGAGAAAGCAAGAGAGAGAGGGGGGGACAGAGAGAAAGAAAGAGAGAGAGGGGGAGAGAGAAAGGAAGAGGGAAAGATAGAAAGAGAGAGAGAAAGAGAATGAGAGAGAGAGAAAGCAAGAGAGGGAAAGAGGGATAGAGAGAAAGAAAGAGAGAGAGAAAGAGGGAGAAAGGGAGAGAGAAAGAAAGAGGGAGAGAAAGAGAGAGAGAGGGAGAGATAGAAAGAGAGTGAAAGAGAAAGAAAGTAAGAGAGAGAAAGAGAGAGAGAAAGGGAGAGAAAGAGGGAGAGAGAGAAGAATGGGGAGAGATAGAAAGGGGGAGAGAGAAAGAGAGAAAGAAAGAAAGAAAGAAAGAGGGAGAGATACAAAGAGAGTGAGTGAGAGAAAGAGAGAGAGAAAGAAAGGGACAGAGAGAAAGAGAGAGGGGGCTGAGGGAGAGATAGAGAGGGAAAGGAAGAGGGAGAGATGGAAAGAGAGAGAGAGAAAAAAGAGAAAGAGAAAAATGAGAAAATGATGAGGGAAAGAACGAGGGAGAGGAAAATGAAACATGAGAGAGAAGGAAAAAACGGAGAGGGAAGAGAGAAGTGGAGAGGAAGGAGGGAGGGAAGGAAGGAAGGAAGGAGAAATGAATGGAGTTTGTTGATTTAAGTTTAAATTTACTTGTCAATAAAGAAGTATAAATTCTTTATTACTTTATTACTTCTTTATTTTAAATATTGTATTTGTTCCCATTTTGTTTTTTTCTTTAAATATGGTATGTGCAGTGTGCATAGGGATTTGTTCATAGGTTTTTTTATATTCCGGCCCTCCAACAGTCTGAGGGACAGTGAACTGGCCCCCGTGTAAAACGTTTGGGGACCCCTGAGCTAAATCATATATTGATATAAAAATAGACTTAACATCTTACATTTGGATTGAAATAAAATGAAAAGACTGAAAGAAAAATTCGTTCCACAACCCATATTGTCAAATACCATAATACTTTGCTCCAAGCCTCTTTGCACAGATACATTTTTCAATTCTGTGTCTGAACTCTGTGGCAATGCTTTCTCAGAGTTGTCAAATGTTGTTGTTTATTAGGAAAAAAGTAACCTTTGAAATCTTGTAATCAAATGCCAGGAAACAGAGGCCATATTAGGATTCTGTCCATAACTGCTGGGTTGGCAATATATTGTCTGCAGGTGTTGCAGACTGCTACAAGAGGGAGCTAGAGTTTATAGCTTATTTCTCTGAGTCACCCTCTCTATTTCTTTTTGTCTGGCTATTCACTGTTAATGGCTACTCACTGTTAGGTTTGCTCTGCATTTTCTGTGCAATCTCTCTGTGTTGTAGTTATATATTATAGCTAAAATGTGTTTAGGCTTGATATCTTTGTTTGCTGATTATGACAAAGACAACTGGTAAGAAATGTACTTAATAATATTTAGATTGTTATTCTGACTTATTATGTGTATGACTTTAGACTGTTTATCTGAAGATGTTATTTCTCAAAGTAAATTTCAATTCAAGTTAGTATATCTGTGTGTGGCTGAGTAGTTTTTCACAACTAATCTCAATCTAAGTGCACAACCTTGATAAACAAGGATTACTCTGCTCATACATTAACAGGCCATGTGAGACAAACTGAGTGGTTTTTTAAAATTGCTTTAGCCACTTTTATTATTTTTTATAAATAATCCAAGGTGGCAAACATGCCTAATATCTTTCCTATTTTCCCCACAAAAAAGAAACCTTGCAAGGTGAATTGGGCTGCGGGAGAATGATTGTCTCAAAATCACAGCTGGTTTTCATGCCTAAAAGTAAGACTAGAATTCACAATCTCTTGGTTTCTGTTGTGGTTAGCTCTGGCCCAGCTCCTGCCCCAAGGACTGTGGATGTGGGGAAGACATCCACATGCTGTAGGACTGTTTTGCCCCCGGTGGAATCTGCTGATGAAGGCTCCTCTGACCAAGAAGACATGAGTGACAGGGAGGAGGAGAGTGTGGCAGACAGCTCAGAAGGAGATCAATTATCTAGCTCCTCCTTGGATTCAGAACAAGAGTTAATGATACAGCCACGCATGCGGAGAGTGATGCATAGGCAACAACAACTGAGAGATTATTATCAAAGAAAATGAGGCCACCTGTGGTTGGGTGGGGCTGTGGTAATTAGTGAGGCTGCTATAAATAGCAGCCTGTGGGTTTGGCCATTGTGGAGGATTATCTGATCGTTGTGTTTCGTGACTGCTTTACTGACTTTGACCTTTTGTGTGCTGATTTTTCCCCGCTTTGAAACTAAACCAGGGCAAAGTGTGTTTCACTTTGTGAAAGAAGGACTGTGAATTGCCTCACAGCTGCAAGCTAAGTATCACAGAACTGATAAGGGACTTGTACAAATTACCAGTTTGTTTGGAGACAAGTGCTCTTTGCTATACCAAAAGAGGGCTTGGTTTAAGTGAATTTTCATTATAAAGAACATTGTTTTGAATTTTCAAACGTGTGTGTGTCTGAAATTTGTACCTGTGAATTTTGGGGAGGAGTCTACCAGAGAGCCCGACAGAACAGTATAATCCTCCACCCCTTAGACACACACAGTTCCAGAGGGAAGTGTTTGGGATTGTTTGCTTCTCTTTTTTCTGGCATTTATCTGATCCTGGCTGCTGGTATGGCAGACATCCAAGCAGTCTTCAACGCTTTGCGTTTGGAGATTCAAGGGCTGACTCAGACAGTGCAACAATTACAGAACCAGGTGGAGGCATTATCTCAGCAGCCTGTCATTCCACCGGTGCAGCCAGCAGCTCCTGCCCCACAGCCCCTGCCAAGGAGGAAATGCTCTGTGGCTCTGCCTGAAAAATTCTTGGGCTATAGACACATGTTTGCAGCTTTCCTCTGTAAGGTGCAGTTGTTTATAAATGCACAACTGCCCCATTTTGCAAGAGATGCAGAGAAGGTGGCGTTCCTCTGCAGTTTGTTGGCTGGCCCTGCTGCTTCCTGGGTGTCTCCATTGCTGGACAGAGATGATCCTATACTGCAGGATTACATCGCCTTTTGCACCCAGTTGCACCGGCAGTTTTCGGATCCGGTGCGGGAGCAAACGGCCACGAGGGCGTTGAAACAGCTGAAACAAGGTTCGCGCCCCCTGGTGGAGCATTTAAGTGACTTTCGTAGCTTCAGTGGACAGGTGCAGAGAGCCTGACAGAACAGTTTTTAGCTTGTGTTTTAATCACTAAAACAAGCTGACTCTAAAACTTTATAGTTCAATCTGCTGGATTTGAGAACTACTGTTTTCAATTTATATTCTTCTTCTGACTTTATAACAAAAATTGTTTGGTGTTGTTGAACAGAAGGATTAATATATTTCTCTTTTTCCTAATTTTATAATTCAAATCATGGTGTTATAAAGCAGATAATTTGACTAGATCTTGATTAATTAGTAGCTATTTTCTGAAATACTGGTGTGTTTGGCCAGGCCTGATGGTGGGTTTCTCCGGGTTAGTTGGTTGGTGGAAAAATTAAACCCCCTATCTCCCACCTACCTGCGGTTAAAAGTGACTGGCTGGCTATTCTACGGTATCTTGGCATCTCTTAATACTTTCTCCAAAGTATCAAAATAAGCATGTTCACACACACACACACACACATATATACCCACCCAAAATAATTAAATATTTTGGGAGAATAGCCCAATACTATCTGGAAAAAATAATAAAATAATAATACAAATTTTGGTCTGGAGTCAGACAAGCACATGTATTTAAGTGAGAATTTAGAGTGAGGAAGGCTCTACTCTTAAATTAAGGCAAATTTATTTGGAATCTAAACTTGTTTGTAATATAACAATAGTCCTTGTGCAAGAGGTCTAGGCCCATCTAGCCATCAATAGCCCATCAGTTATATCCACAATGCTACAAATAGGAGATCAAGGCAGTCCTCCCATTGTTTTTCCTGTGTACCTAGCTTGCATAGGTAGACTGCCTCCATGCCAGGATAGAGTGCCTAATCTTCAAAGTAATGACCATGAATAGATTTGTCCTCTAGGAATTTGTTTTCTGAAGCCATCTCAACTAATAACCATTTTTTGGAATTATATATCATAGGTTGATTACATACCAAATGAAAAAAAATCCTATCAATTTTAAATTTATTAGTCAATTTCATTGGAGGCAAGGGCTTCAACTTCTGGTATTAACACTGTTCATAAATTCTATTCCAAAACAAAAGCTTCTTTCATGTGTAAATATACAAAGTAATCATCCATGTTTTAAAAGTAATGTCAACCTTGAAATTGTGAGGTTGATAAAAAAAGCTTAACAATAGAAATATAACAATATATGGATATATAAATATATTTTAAACGTGTGCTTTATTTTTTAAACCAGTATAAATAAATACAAAATGACAGAGGTTTATGTTTACTAAACATTGCATTTGATTGTATGACATTACACAGTGTCTGTCACAATAGGTTGACTGAAAATTGTGTCCTTTCTACTGTTGGTGCATAATTATAGAAGTTTGTTGAATACATTACTCCTGAAGCTGCATCCAGCCACCCTTTTCAGTGAAACCCCTGAGTACTTACAATTGAAAAAGAGTGTTAGGGGAGCCATTAAACCACAGTGGCTGAATTCTTGAAATTTTGCGAGAAAAATAAAATAAAGAAATCATTTCTCTGTTGATATATAAAACAAATGACAGACTTGCAAACATTCTAGTTTCTTGGAGTTTTTCTTCCCTCAGGAGAAAAATCTACAAAATGGTCTGAATAATAATAATAATAATAATAATAATAATAATAATAATAACAACAACAACAACAACAACAACAACAACAACAAAAACTAACAAATGACTGATTTCATTACATTACTTAATCACCTGAGATTCCTTAACTCTCCTCATGTTCACTGAAAGCTTGACAATGTTAATAGGCATTGAGTTTGTGATGCACATACATTATAAGATTTTCTCATTGCTTAAATCTTCATCCATGGATATGCCTAACATAATAGAATCTTAGCCAGTTTTATGGTGAAGCTGAGTTCAGCAATTGTGTAGGATGAGACTGATTAGAGTTCAATGTGGACTTTGTAGAGCAAAGGTACAGTAACTTTGCCAATAAAAACCATCTTTACTACTGTACTCCAAAACTGGCTATCATACTTCATGTTAGGAAAATCTATATCAGAAGATGATTATGCTTTTCACAGAGCATAAGGAGAAGATTGATGATCAGCCACTAAAAGGAGCTTTTGGATCTCCAAACACCTCAATATTCTTAACCATGGAAGGTCAACTGCCAAAGTTTGAATAGTGTACTTTTGTTAATGGGTATAATTAAAAGACACTGCCTAATTTAGACATTTTAGAAATAGTTTGTTTTCCAGGAAAAATTCTTTGCATGCCAGGAGATAATTTGCTGGAATTCATTTGAGAAGAAAAACCCACCACCTTTCAGTTCTCTTTCTGAATCACATGAAGCAATGACTAAGCAGTTGCAAACAACAGTAAATAAAGCAAACTTAGATGTGACTGAATATCTAAAATATCCAATAGCCACTCTGTCTGTGTCTGTTGTAATTGGGTGTGAATTTAATCTTGGTAGTTTAAGTTTTGTGAATCAAAGATTTCTTCAATTTTGTTAGTGAGGACCATTATTCTATTTCTCCTCTTCTTTCCACATATACTCAGGGCCACCATCAGGAATTTTGGGGCCCCATACAGCCTAAGTGTCTGCCCCCCCCGCCATTTAAAAACTATTTTAAGTCGCCAAGCCACTCCATCCCCCGGGGATCATTTCCCGCTTCACGCCAAGCAAGGTGGTCCCATAGGCCAGTGTTTCCCAACCTTGGCAACTTGAAGATATCTGGACTTTAACTCCCAGAATTCCCCAGCCAGCGAATGCTGGCTGGGGAATTCTGGGAGTTGAAGTCCAGATATCTTCAAGTTGTCAAGGTTGGGAAGCACTGCCATAGGCTATTTCAGGAACTGGGTTAAGCCGATTGTGTGGACTCATCCAGGAGAAAGAAAGAAGCGGGAGTGACAAGGGAAAGAAAGATCCTCCTGGCATCGGTCAGGCAGAGCGAGGCTTATTTACGGCTCCTTGGCACTTCTCCCTTCTTGTTGACAAAAAACCATGTGCTTTCTAGCGAGGGGAGAGGGGAGGGGGATCCCACACCCGGCAGCCACCGGTGAGGAGCTGGAAAGGACGAGGGGAGAGAAAAAGCAGGGTACCAGCAGTCAGGCGGGTGTCTTGAGGGGGCACTCCCATCTGGAAGGAAGGGAAGAAAGGTGAGGGCGAGCTAGGAAGGGAGGAAGGAAGGAAGGAAGGAAGGGTAAAAGGGGCGAGCAAGAGAGGAATGGGTGGATGAATGGACGGAGGGTGGGAAGGAAGGAAGGAAGGAAAGAGGGAAGGGACAGAAACAGAGGAAGGGTGCAAAGGAAGCAAGGAAAGGTGAAAGGGGAGAGTAAGAGAGGAAGGAGTGAAAGAAGGGAGTGAGGGAGGAAAGAAGGGAGGAAGGAGGAGGAAAGCAAGAAATGGAGGGAGGGAAGGAAGGAAAGAAAGGGGAAAGGGACAGGAACAGAGGAAGGAAGCAAGGAAACTTATGAAAGGGGAGTGTAAGAGAGGAAGGACTGAAGGAAGGGAGGGAGGGAAGAAGGTAGGAAGGAGAAAGAAAAGAAGAAATAGAGGAAGGGAAGGTAAAAGAGAGAAAGAAAAAGAGCAAGAAAGAGAATGAAAGAGAAATAAAAAGAGAGAGGGGGAATGAAAGAAATGGAAGGAGGGAAGGAAGGAGAGAAAGCAAGAGAAAGAAAGAAAGCAAGAGAAAGAAAGAAAGCAAGAGAAAGAAAAAAAGAATGAAAGAGCAAGAGAGAGAGAAAGAAAGAAAAAGAAAGAAAAGAAAGAAAAAGAAAGAAGGAAAGAAAGAAGGAAAGAAAGAGAAAAGAAAGAAAGAGAATGAATGAGAAATAAAAATAGAGAGGGGGAATGAAAGAAATGGAAGGAGGGAAGGAAGGAGAGGCTCACTGAGCGGATGCATGAAAAGAGGGACCTTGCCTCCCCCTCGCGCCTCACCCTTCCCACCCGGCCAGCCGCGCGCACTTACCTGCTACCAGCGCCAGCAGCAGGAAGGCGATTGGCTCCGGGCGGCTGGCGGTGTTCACGCCCCCCCCGAATCCCCGGCCCAGCACCTCCGGAGGCCGAAAGGTGCTGCTCTCTTGCCCTCGCAATCTTTGGGGGACACACAAGGCCGGCGGAGAAGCCAGCCAGGCTCAGTCCTCTCCCGGCTTCCCCAGCAGCGCGGCTTGGCTTCCGGAAGGCCAAGTCACCCCCGCGCTTTCTTCTGCAGCTGCGATCGGGGCTCCCTGCCTGTCTGCCGGCCTCCCTGCCTTCTTTCCTCGCGGGGGTGGGAAGAAGGTGCGGGCCGCGGTCAGAGAAGCTCCGCAGAGGCGAAGTTTGGCGAGGTGTCTCTGGTCCTTTTGCTTTCCTTGGCGTGCTTTTCCCCATCGCAATCTGGGTTGGGGAGTTTTTGGCGGGCGCCCCCCCCCATTTTCCAATTTGCCTGGGCCCGTGACGCCACTCCCAGTAGTACCGCCCTATCGGCGGCCCTGCATATACTTCTATTGCAATTAACTATATGGAAGTTGAAGTGGTGACTCATGAAAATGATATATTAAAAACCAGCTCTTTCTCATCTCAGTATATTTACATTGTATAGCATATTCAATATACAGTATTCTTGGGATGAAAGAAAGAAGCGGCATTGCTAGATAAGGAATTAAGGATTGTTACAATGTTTGCATGCTCACATTCTTTAAAATATTAGTAAAAAATTGATTGATCATGATTCTATTCACAATTGCTCTCTATAGTGTAGCTCACTGATGACGAAACCTTTAGGGACCGAGAGCCCAAACTGTAACCGAAAACTCACTTATCATATTTTTTGGACTATAAGACACACTTTCCCCTTGCTAAAAGAGGGTGAAAAATTGAGTGTCACTTATACACCAAATATAGCCCCGTGCATCCACTGGTCCCCACTCTTTGGTCTCCTTGCAAATCCCCCCTTCCATTTTCCCAGGCACTAAATGTGGCAGCCATGAAGCTCCAAAGAAATGATGGCCTTCAAGGATGACATATGGCTAAAAGGCTGTGAAGGTGGTTAGGGTTTATTAAAAACAGGGATGGAGAAAAAATGCCATTCGTTTCCCAAGGACCCACGGAAAGTGGAATTAAAATAGGTGTGTGTGTGTGTGTGTGTGTGTGTGTGTGTGTGTATGCGTGCATGAGGATGGTGGAGTGATTGGATCTTGTGATGAACTTGTTGGTGCAGGTGATAGGTCTTTGACTTTCTTTTGGGTGGGGAAAACCCAGGAACATTCAGATTCAGGTTTCTTCAGATGTGCTAATATGGCATCTTTAATAAAATGGATCTTTGAGGAATTGCCAGCCTCAGAGTTTTCCTTAGTTTGGGTTGTTACTTGGAATGCTGACATTAACCTGAATTGCTTTTTAAAAATTCAACCCAGCTGCCTGATCTCCAGGGTGCTTTCTGGGGTCCTGAACCCTGAGTGCTGATTTGACCCTCAGGCAGCGTAAAGACTCAGGGAAGATGGAGGCAAAGATGATGACTATGGAGGGATCCACCAGGACCAGCTTGAGGATTCTCCTCGAGACCATCTACTCCCCTTCTGAGTCTGTGATGCTGGCAGGAGAGGCTGCCAAAGCAGAGCACTGACAGGATATCCGGCCTAAACAGCCAGCACTCTGGCAAGCTGCTCAGCCAGATCATTTTCTGTCAGGTGAAGCCATGGTAGCCATGCTGCCCCAGGAATTGGAGATTGGAGCTGCACCACAGGAACCTCAGATGGGAGCAATCGGAGGAAAATAGGCCCATCCCCCATGAGTGGAGAACACTGTGACCTCCAGAACTCGGCAACTCCCAAGAATGGGTTCTCCAGCCACCATCATGGAGTTAATCACTTGCAGACCTACAGGAATGCTTTGATAAACTCAACATGGGCTGCATAGGACGATTGTCTCCCACCCTCCAGCCTGAGTCCTGACTCAGCCCATGTTCACCTTCCCAGGCCTGGGTCCTGCAGCAGCGCAGAGCGGAGTGTCAGCTTCGTTCCATTCAGTCCAGAGCCCATGGTTTACTGGAATCATAGCCTCTGTAGGAATCAGAGCAGCACAGAAGAAAGTTCTCTGGGGCAGTCCAGCCTGGCATGGTGAATTGCACCATTGGGGTTGCTGAAGCACAACACCCCTTTCTCCCCCAACCATCAGGCTGCCATCTGTTCATCAAATTCCCCCTTGCTAGGCTTTCTACCCTGGCTGGGAGTGGGTGCAATGTCAATGGATGCCTACACTGGCACCGGGTCCACTGCATGGCCCCCCAGCTGCTCCTCCCCATGGTTCAGATTGATGTTTGATGGAACTCTGGGGAAATTGGCCTATTTCCTCAACTGCATCTGGTCCCACACTGATGTTACAGAGATCAATGCCAGACTGATTGAGATATCATATCAGCTATCACTGACAGGATGAACGAAGAGGATGCAGCAGACTGGATAGCCCAACTGCACGGCAAAGCCATGCGTCCTGAGGGATTGGGCAGCATATAAGTCAAACAAACAAACAAACAAACAAACAAACAAACAAACAAACAAACAAACAAAGGGTCCCAGAATTGGATGATGTGGATGAATTTGTGCAAATACTCCAGCACCAATTAGAAGATATGGCCACAGACAAGAAGCAGAGCTCAAATCAAAGCCTTGAAACAAGTTGACAGAACATCGAAGCTGCTCTGGCCAGCAAATTGAGAGATTGGTCAGAGCAGCTTCTCATGCACCAATTCAGAGGCCCTAGACAATGACCTTAGGAAAGCTTATGGCATCAGAAAAGTTCCAGACCGCTTGCAGGACTGGTACAATTTGGTTGTGTCAACGGACCTACAGATTCACCTGCAGTGGAAACCCACTCCAGAAAGGCCTGTCAAGAGGACCCTCGGCCACTAGATCCTTGCAAGGCCAGCAGAACCACTATGGCCAATGCCAGCAGGGGCAGTCAAATGTTTCTGATGTGGGCAATATGCCCACAGGGCATCCAAATGCTTGGCTCCCACTCCAATCCCTCAACTTTGGACCCTATCTGCACCCAGGGGGAGGTAAAACCCTAGGAAGCCACCAGACCTGGGTAGATTCACCAAGCAAGCCATGGAGGTCCCTCCCTCCTCAGATGAGAGTGAGGAAACTGGCTCAGTGTCAATGACTCCAAAGGAGATGACTGAACTGAAGAAATGCATCAATGTGAATTTGACCGGGAGGAGGGGCATGGTCACTGGCCCAGCGAGACAGAATTCCCTACGCTTTTGAATTGGCCCAAAGTCTCCCTGCAGGGGAGGTGAAGAAGGGGACTTAGTGGACGGTCCATTTTTGGGTTGGCATACCCCACAGATTGCTTGCCTGCAGCCTCCACCAGTGGCATTGCGAAGTGGCCTCAGTCGCCATAGCTGCAGCTCCAGCCATGAAACAGAAAGAGAGTTTTTGGTAAGTTGGAAGTCATCTGGAAAGAAGAAATGAATCTTAATAGTTGTGCAGGAGGTTGAGTGGAAGAATTTTTTTTTTAAAAGTAGACCTGTTTTTTGAATAAGAGGAAAGAGATACAAGGAAGTTGGGGAAGGCGACTAATCAGTACCAGAATTGTTCAATGCTTATTGACTGGATTAGAAAGTGAGAGCTAAGAACCAGGTGGTGGCTTTTGGACTGCTAGATTGTTTAAGATCCGAATTTTAAAGAATTTAAGGATTCAAAACTTCAAATTTTTTTCCCCGTTTGGATTTAAAATTTAAGGTTTTTGGGACTAAATGGTGGTGCCATCTGTTGGCGGAAGATTTGCTGCTGGGAGAACTACTTGTTTACTTACCTCCCTTCTTAACCAGGGGGGAGTTGAGGAGCCCTTGCAGAGTAGTGCCAAGGACTTCAACATATTTTTCGCTGATAAAGTCACTCGGATCCGGGCAGACATTGGATCCGATTGGATAACAGAGTCGACTGACAATGAGTCAGTTGAGGTGACTGGGGCCCGTACTTGTCCATCTGTCTGGGAAGAGTTTGATCTGGTGACACCTGATGAAGTGGACAAAGCCATTGGAGCTGTGAATTCCGCCACCTGTTTACTGGATCCGTGTTTCTCCTGGCTGGTCTTGGCCAGCTGGGAGGTGACACGGAGCTGGGTCCAGGAGATTGCTAATACTTCTTTGCAGAGGGGGTCCTTTCCAGCTCCCTACAAGGAGGCACTTGTGCGCCCCCTCCTCAAGAAGCCTTCCCTGGATCCAGCCGTTCTCAACAACTATCATCCAGTCTCCAACCTTCCCTTTATGGGGAAGGTTGTCGAGAAGGTGGTGGCGCGGTCCTTGGAAGAAGCCAATTATCTAGGCCCTCAACAGTCAGGATTCAGGCCTGGCTACAGCACAGAAACTGCTTTGGTCACATTGATGGATGATCTCTGGCAGGCCTGAGACAGGGGTTTATCCTCTTCTCCTGGTGCTTCTTGACCTCTCAGTGGCTTTCGATACCATTGACCATGGTATCCTTCTGTGCCGGCTGGAGGGGCTGGGAATGGGAGGCACTGTTCTCCAGTGGTTCTCCTCCTACCTCTCTGGTCAATCGCAGTTGGTGTTAGTGTGGGGTCAGAGGTCAACCTCTAGGTTTCCTCAGGGGTCGGTCCTCTCCCCCTTGTGGGGTGCCTCAGGGGTCGGTCCTCTCCCCCCTGCTATTTAATATCTACATAAAACCATTGGGTGAGATCATTCAAGGGCATGGGGTGAGATATCATCTGTATGCGGATGATACCCAGTTATTATTATTATTATTTATTGGATTTGTATGCCGCCCCTCTCTGCAGACTTGGGGCGGCTAACAACAATGATTAAAAAAACAGCATGTAACAATCCAATTAATAAACCACTAAAAACCCTTATAGTAAAACCAATCATACACACAAACATACCATGCATAACTTGTAATGGCCCAGGGGGAAAGAATATCTTAACTGCCCCATGCTTGGCGATAAAGGTGGGTCATGAGTAATTTGCGAAAGACAAGGAGGGTGGGGGTCATTCTAATCTCTGGGGGGAGTTGATTCCAGGGGGCCGGGGCCACCACATAGAAGGCTCTTCCCCTGGGGTCCGCCAAACAACATTGTTTGGTTGATGGGACCCGGAGAAGGCCAACTCTGTGGGACCTTTTCGGCCGC
This sequence comes from Erythrolamprus reginae, assembly GCF_031021105.1. Classification (NCBI taxonomy): domain Eukaryota; kingdom Metazoa; phylum Chordata; class Lepidosauria; order Squamata; family Dipsadidae; genus Erythrolamprus; species Erythrolamprus reginae. The sequence continues at coordinate 79,057,296 of NC_091953.1, forward strand.
TGGGATTAGTGCGGTAGAAGGCGGTTCCGGATGTATTCTGGCCCAATGCCATGTAGGGCTTTAAAGGTCATTACCAACACTTTGAATTGTGACCGGAAACCGATCGGCAACCAGTGCAGGCCACGGAGTATTGCAGAAACGTGGGTGAATCTAGGGAGCCCCACGATGGCTCTCGCAGCCGCATTCTGCACGATCTGAAGTTTCCGAACACTTTTCGAAGGTAGCCCCATGTAGAGAGTGTTGCAGTAATCGAACCTCGAGGTGATGAGGGCAAGAGTGACTGTGAGCAATGACTCCCTGTCCAAATAGGGCCGCAACTGGTGCACCAGGTGAACCTGGGCAAACGCCCTCCTCACCACAGCTGTACATCTCCACCCCATGTCCAGTCAACGAAGCAGTGGATGTGATGTGCCGGTGCCTGGAGGCTGTTGGGGTCTGGATGGGTGTCAACAAGCTCAAACTCAACCCTGATAAGACGGGAGTGGCTGTGGGTTTTGCCTCCCAAGGACAATTCTATCAGTCCGTCCATCACCCGGGGGGGGGGAATTATTGACCCCCTCAGAGACGGTCCGCAACTTGGGCATCCTCCTCGATCCACAGCTTACATTAGAAAACCAGCTGTGACGAGGGGGTCGTTTGCCCAGGTTCACCTGGTGCACCAGTTGCGGCCCTATCTGGACCGGGAATCACTGCTCACAGTCACTCATGCCCTCATCACCTCGAGGTTCGACTACTGTAATGCTCTCTACATGGGGCTACCTTTGAAGAGTGTTTGGAAACTTCAGATCGTGCAGAATGCAGTTGCGAGAGCAATCATGGGCTTCCCTAGGTATGCCCATGTTACACCAACACTCCGCAGTCTGCATTGGTTGCCGATCAGTTTCCGGTCACAATTCAAAGTGTTGGTTATGACCTATAAAGCCCTTCATGGCACCGGAACAGAATATCTTCGAGACCGCCTTCTGCCACATGAATCACAGCGGACGGTTAGGTCCCACAGAGTTGGCATTCTCCAGGTCCCATCAACTAAACAATGTCGGCTGGTGGGACCCAGGGGAAGAGCCTTCTCTATGGCAGTCCTGACCCTCTGGAACCAGCTCCCCCCCCAGAGATTAGGATTGCCCCCACCCTCCTTGCCTTTTGTAAGCTCCTTAAAACCCACCTCTGTCATCAGGCATGGGGGGGACTGAGATATCTCCCATTGCCTATGTAGTTTTATGTATGGTATGTTTATGTGTATGCTTTTTAAATAATGGGTTTTTAGACTTTTAATATTAGATTTGTTACTGTATATTGTTTTATTACTGCTGTGAGCCACCCCGAGTCTGCGGAGAGGGGCAGCACAGAAATCTAATTAATAATAAGAATAATAATAAGAATAATAATAATAATTACAACAACAATAACAATAACAATAATATCTGCTCTGTGTCCTTGGATGGGTGGGGAAGAAATTAATTGGAGAGCTGATATTTCTTGAAAAGGTGATAAAGATGAACAAAAGGAAACATTGTAAGCTTTGTGGTAAATTCTGAGTTGGCTTGAACTTTGAATGAACTCTTGGGAAAAAACCTTTGAAGTTACATTATATTTTATGAAATTGGTGGAAGCAATGTAATAGGCTAAGAGAATTATTTTCTAAATAGCTGAAAATATAAAAGTTGTATCTGCAAATATGGAGAAATAGGAGATTAAGGAGATAAGGGAAATGTTCAATGATATTTGTGGAATTATTAAAGAATGTAAAAAATCAATGAGAGACTATACTGGAATTACTAAAGAAATACAGGAAGTGGAGGATTTAAAAGAGAAAAGTGGAGAAGAGGATGCTGCAGAACCAGCGGACACGAAGAACAAGACACTGCTAAGATGGAGAATGGACAGATTAAAGGATATGCTATTAAATTGGCTGACTGTGAAACTTTAACAAATGATATTGCAAAAAGTGTTGAGAATTGTTTGGGCAGTGATTGGGCTATTAATCACATATTTTATTATGAGTATATTGTAACTAGCACAAGGGAAAAATTGAAAAGATGTGAGCAAGGGTATGGGTTGACCAGACCCAAAAAGAATGTAAAATTAAAAGTGAATTAGGAAAAAATATATAAAAAGTTGACATCTGCAAAAATTGAAGGTTTAAAGTGAAGAAAGAGAAAGAATAAAAAGGAAAAGGATATTAAAAGGGGATACAAAAAGACAAGAAAGAAAGTGGTTGAGTTCAAAGTTGTGCTTAGACTGGAGATACTGTATTAGAGTTTGAGAAGGGCTGATTAGGGCTTGTGTATTTTTTTAATTGTTTCTCTAATCTTAATTACTCTTTTTATTAGATATGCAAATTTAGGAATTGATGTTTAGTAATAATATGTATAAATAAAATGAATTTTAAGTATTATTATGTAAAAGGATGAACTTGATATAAGATTGATTGTTTCTCTCTCTTTTTTTGTGGTAATATGTAGTATGAGTTATTGCACCTATAAATATATAGGTGCAATAAAATTTAGAATTGTTTGGGAGATTAATGATGTTAATGATGACTATTAAGAATTGATAAGTATTCCTTTTATATGAATTGGCTAAGTATTAATTGGTTAAAGGGAGGGAGAGGGAAAATGTCAGAAATTTATTTGGTCTTATTTGTTCTTAATTTGTTAATATTTGATTGGCTATATAGGGTTTTCTTAGCTTACAGAAAAATGAGTAAAGAGAGGGTAGAGGCACTATGGCATAATCTTTAATTAGTCAGAAATATTGTTGATGTTATACTTTTGAAGGAATGTTAATGAGGGAATTTAATTAAAAGATAATGCATGTTACTACATAATATTAGAAAAAACTTTTGCATTTTTTTTTTTTTGATGACTGATATGAGTTACCAACAGAATATTGCATTTTATTTATGGAAAATAGATGGCATACTGTATTGTTTGAATGTATATTGACAGAAAAAACTTTTTTAAAAATTACACCTCCCACCCCCCCCAAAAAACACAATGTGAATTTGGCCAGGGGTTTTATCCAACCTGTAAAATCTAAAGTAGTGGTAGAAATCCCCATATTATTTAAAGAGAAGGAAGATTTGTGGGAAGAGGCTTCGCATGGATTTTCGCAGAATTAATACTGTGTGAGTGAAGAACAACCTATCCCCTCCCCTTGATGAAAGATATGCTAAACCATCTATCAAAGGGCAAAGTGTTCACCAAGTTAGACCTAAGAGAGGCTTATTACCAGATATGAATCTGAGAGGAAGACAAGTAGCCGCCCCGAGTCTATGGAGAGGGGCGGCATACAAATCTAATAAATAAAATAAATAAAAGTGGAAAAGTGCCTTCAACTGCTCCCTGGGCAGCTTCCAGTTCAGAGTCATGCCATTTGGATTCCAAGGGCCCCCTGCAGTCTTCATGAAGCTGATTAAATAAGTGCTGCATGAGCACCTGTAAAAGGGGATCCTAGTCTACCTGAATGGCATTCTCATATTCAGTGAGATGCTGGAAGAATACATAAAATTAGTGTGGCATATATTAAAAAAAATCCTGGCCTCCAAGTTCTATGTGAAACTTTCTAAGTATGAATTCCACAAGATCTCCCTAGACTACTTGGGCTACCATGTGTCAAATGAAGGAATCAAGATAGACCTAGGGAAAATGAAAGCGGTGCTAGACTGGCAGCCCCCTTGCATACGCAAACCACTCCAGAGCTTTTTGGGGTTTAAGAACTTCTATAGACAATTCATCCTCAGGTTTGCAGAGGTGGCCTTACCCCTGATGAAATTATGGAAGACAGGACCTCCTCCAGTTAAACTGCACCCGACTGAACTGCTGGCCTGGATGCTACACTGCCAAAAGGCATTTGAGAAATTAAAGCGGCTTTTCCCAGAAGAGCCGATCTCCAGCACCCAGACCCTGAGAGACAATTCATCATCCAAGCAATGCATGGCCATTGCAGCAGTGTTCCTCAGAGAGCATCCTCAGAGCCAGTTATTGCCTTGTGCATACATGTCCCAAAAACTGACTGACACCGAGTGGCAATGAGCAATTTGGGAGAAAGAAGCCTATGCAGTTCGCTGGGCACTCCTCTCATGGAGAAACTTCCTAGAAGGGGCCCAGGGGCCCTTCGAGGTCTGGACTGATGAGAAAAATCTCGAAGTCTTAAAGACATTCTGAAAGCTCTTTCTCAAGCAGCCCAATATTTTGACAATTTAATTTTGAACTGAAATTCATCCCAGGAGGAAAAAACCTGCTGGCCGACATTCTATTGAGAAACCTCAATTTGACAGTTGGCAGGTAGAGGTCATCCACACCATCATCCCCCCCCACAGCATGCAGTGCAAGTCACTACTAAGGGACAGACCAAGCAATGAGTCGACCCCTTGGAAGGAAAGTTGATAGCAGAGCTAAAAGCAGCATTGCCAACCAATCAATGGCTCAATGAGAACCGAGAGGTCCTAACTCATAGAGAGATTCCTTGACATCTTGCTTCCTCCTCTCCATAAAATGAGGCTAGGGAAGAAAGCTAGGAGGGAAGAATCTAAGGGGAGGGAAAAAGAGACCCCTGCAGATCCCTCTCTGAATAGCCTCCCACCCAGATTTCCTCTCCAATCCTCAGAACAGTTTCCACCCCCCTTTTTGGACTCTGGACCACTGGACCTTTATTTTTCCCATTTATTAGGAGAAATTGGAATTTTATTGGGTCTTCTCCCTGCACCATGGCAAAAGAAAAGCCAGCTGGGCTTCTCCTCCTAGAAGTTTCCCTTCTCATGCTCCCTTCCCCCTACTACCCCCCACTCAATTCCACTTCAGGACAGAGCAATGAACACTAGAAACATGTGTTGGGGCGACATGGGAGTGCACCTTCTGACCCTCCAGCACTCAGAAACTCTCTGTCTCCTCCAGGTCTAGCTTGCTGAGAAGGGGGGAGCAGCCCTGATGCCTCCACTGCCCCCCTGCCCCCCCGAGCCTCAAAAATGTGGCACGTTTCAAAGGTGGCAGCTTGCATCTGGATGTGCCGAATAGTGTCTTGCTGCAAGAGCTGGGCCAGGCCTCTCCACCCTCTGACTCACCAATGGGGACATTTCTGCTGGGCCCGCTGCCCCCCTCCCTCTGGGCTTTTGTGCTTGGTGCTCAGCTGGGGGAGGGGATTGCTGCCCCTTTTTTTCTCTTGGCCCTGCTGGTGAGGGAGGACGAAAACTAAGTTTGGGGGATGGCTCCCACACCACAATATTTGCCTCTCCCAGGCCTCTCTGCTGGCAGCAATAGTAAATGTAGCATGATGAAAGCAGAATGCTTTTGCCCTGCAAAGGCAAGTGCAGCGATGCTTTGCTCACACACTAAGGCTTTGCCCATCATCACTGCCAGGACAGGGCCACAGCTCTTTCATCCAGAGGTGAAATGCTACCAGTTTGGATCAGTTCACCCAAACCAGTAGTAAAAAATGTTACTGGTTTGGGCGAACTGATATATCTAATAATCAGTTGTGCCACACAATCTAGATTAGCCAGAGAACAGGATTTCCCGCTTTCTAGCTAATCTAAATTGTGTGACACAACTGATCTTCCCGTTACCATTCTACTTATTTTGTGTTTGGGGTTTTAATTCTTAACTTTGCAGACTCTGATGGCTTCAAAATGTTCATTTTTCAGTGCTGCACAGTAGTGCCTGTGGTGAACATGTGCACACAGCACATATGTGTGCTCCAAGCACACATGAAGCATACTGGTAGCAGACTTTAGAGGATTTCACTCCTGCTTTCATCCCTCTGCTGCGATGGGGCTACAGGGAGCTGCAGCAGAGGGTGAAAGAACCACATGGGTCGCATTGTGCCTCTGTTTTGTAATGGGTTTCAGGAGGGGGACGGGAGCCTGCTTCCCACATTATGAAGCATGCAAGTGAAAAAGTTCACTCAATCAATTCCATCTCCACAAGATCTTTTTCTTTCACAAGAAGTTGGAATTGATTGAATGAAACACGATGGAGAAATGCAATTGGAGCTGGGCTGGGGCGATGGCGTGCATTTCTACAGAGAAGGCTCTGCATGCCACATCTGGTATATATGCCATAGGCTTGTCATCACAGGTATAGCTAGTTCATGAGAGGACTACAGAGAGGCGCCTCACATAAAATGTCTTAAGTGCACAGCTCAAGGGGAAAAGACCTGAAATGAAAAGAAGTACCACTTCCCACAGACTATTTGAATGTACACTAAAGTTTATCATTTAGAAATCACTCATGTAGGTTGTAAAAATGTCTGAAGTCATTCTAAAGCAAACATCCCCAATCTGATGAACTCCAGATGTATTGGTAATATAATTCTCATGCATATGGCATTGGCATGCAGAACAATGCTCCAGACTGGAGAAAATAGTCCAACAATCCAAGACAGGATTTAATTAGTGGAAAGTTTTTAAATATTTAAAAAGTGGGCACTCCAAGCAAGAGTCATGGACTGTCTGTATAGCGATTATGTCTAAGGCATAGTCTGAGGATTATGTCTGCAGGCATTTATAAATGCTAACACAAATAGGGTATCTTCCTAGCTAAGTGACTATTGTTTTTGGTATCCATAAATACTAAGTTACTTGAAGTGAAAATAGAGGAAAATAGAGAATATTTACATTAATAATGCTATCCATTACAACTGAGCAGCAAAGGCATTTAGGGAAACAGAACTTATAGAATTTTGGGTTGGGGTTTTATTTCTGTAAGCAACTGAGAGTTGTTGGGAGTCCATATAAATTTTTATAAATAAACAGTGAGCAACCAGAATTCCTGCTCAATTCATTTTTGCCAATCTAGTTCTTAGACATTGGAAAATGTCTGTCTGTCTGTCTGTCTGTCTGTCTGTCTGTCTGTCTGTCTGTCTGTCTGTCTGTCTGTCTGTATCTATCTATCTATCTATCTATCTATCTATCTATCTATCTATCTATCTATCTATCTATCTATCTATCTATCTATCTATCAAACAGGATTTATATGCTGCCCAACTTCAGTGGGCTTTGGGCAGCTAACAAAATTTAAAACAGTATAAAAAGTTACAATATTAAAATAAGAATGTAGAAACAAATAATAGCCCTTAAAATAACATATATGTGCTCAGTCATTCATGATGCCAGGCCTGCCGGAAAAGTCAGGTCTTAACACTTTCTGGAAGGCCAGGAGGGTAGGGATAGTGCAGATCTCCAGAGGCATTTGGTTCCAAAATGTCAGAGCTGCCACAGAGAAAGCCCTTCCCTACAGTCCCACCAACCAACATTATTTGGCAGATGGGACCTGGAAAAGGCCAACTCTGTGGGCCCTTATTGGCAGCAGGGAAGCATATTTTAGCAGGAGGTCCCATAAATAGACTGATCCTAGGCCATGTAGGGCTTTAAAGGTAATAACCAACACTTTGAATTGCATCTGGAGACCAACTGGTAACCAATGCAGCTCACGGAGAGTTGAAGTGATGCAGGTGTACCTTGGTACATCCACTATGGCTCGCACAGCTGCATTTTGAAACAGTTGTAGTCTCTGAATGCTCTTCAATGGTAGCCCCATGTAGAGCGCATTGCAATAGTCAAGATGATGAGGGCATGAGTGAATGTGCGAAGAGCTTCCTGGTCTAGGTAGGGTCGCAACTGGTGCACAAGGTGAACCTGCGCAGAAGTCCCCTTAGCCACAGCTGAGAGATGTTGATCTAATCTCAACTGTAGATCTCTAGGAGGACACCTAAGTTGCAATGATAAATGTGCTTTGATAAATACAAAGCACATTGGGGTACAAAACGTTGACAAGTTTTGTAACAATAATGACAGTAATTTTAGTAAAATATGGAACAGCCAAAATTTTAAAATAAAAAGCAGCTTCCTTTGCTTTGAAAATATTTGATCCATTGGCTCAACAAATATTATATTCAACCTTGTCATGCTAGTAATATAACAATATTTTATTACTGTTATTCTTTTAATTCTACTCCTCCACAATAGATATTATTGGTTCTTACTAAAGTATTTTTCCTTTTCTCATTCAAATAAAGCATGTAGAAATGTCGCCTATTAGAAAAATACAATATTTATCTTATTTAGATCTTGGCTGCAAAAATCTTGATGACAAGAGTGGCAAAGAGCATTCTGCATCTCTTTAAGGAGTTCATAGGATTCTGCAACTCAGATACTAATTTGCTAATTTACAGTCACAGGAAAAAACTAGAGTAGCTGCCTCTTGCTGCCAGCTATTTGCTAACAAAGCAAATGCCCTAAACTATCAGAAGGCAAGCAGTAAATTCCTGATGTTAGCTGCTAGCAGCAGCAGCAGGGAGTTGTGAAGAGATAGTGCAAGCAATGAGCAACTCTTCATATTATATTTCCTAATGAACATTACTGCTTGCTCACTTGGACAGGTAAATTAATTGCAAACTGATTTTCTCTGGGCAGCAATTACTACTGCTGTCATCCGTAGGATCTACTGCTGCCAACCCACTATATAAGCAATTACCACCTGTTTTAAATGTGGTGGAGAAGTAGACAGAATCTTAATTGCATGGAAAATAGAAGTTGGGTTGGGAAGTGGAAGGCATCTCCTCCAACATTCCTAGCACAATGAAGTGAAGCTAAAGGTAAGGAACAAATAGGCAAACTCAAAAATGGGGCTAATTGACAATATAAGGAAAGTAACTTAGATGATCAATAATGTTTCTTGATTGTTGACTTTGTTCTCCGAGTGCAATAATTGGAGATAGCTAAACTTTTGTCCAAATTCATTATATCAAATAAACTATCATTCAAGCAATTTATGTAGGTCACTTAGATCGGGACTGGACAATGTGCACCTACCAGGAGTTTTGAACTCTACTTCCAACCATCTCGTCTCAATGGCAAATGATGAAAATTACAGTTCACTGACATATGGCACTGGTAATGAAAATTATAGTTCAGTGACATACGGTGTTATGGTTGGATTACAGCCAGGTCCCCTGGCAACAGACTGTGAGCCTGATGAAGTGGGGCCATCTGGGCATGGTCGGCCTGTGTGGCTGACAGAGGAGTCGGACTGTGAGGAGGAGGGAAAGATTAGGTGTGAGAAGCCTGCAGAGGCTATAGAACCCCCAACTGTGGCTTTGCAACATCTAACTGGGGCTTTGCCTGGATCTGATGAGGAAGAGGAGATGAGGGATTTGATACTGGATGTATGGGTCAGAAGGATGCGGGGGAGGCAAGAGCAGTTAAGCAGGCTCAGAAGGAGGAAGTGAGAACAGCTGTGCACAGTCTGTACTCTCAAGGTGTATATAAGGGGGAGAAGTTGGGAGGTTCCCTTTGTAGAAAATCAACGTTTGTTTCTTTGGAGGAAAAGATACCATGGTATCCTTCTGCACCGGCTGGAGGGGTTGGGAGTGGGAGGCACTGTTCTCCAGTGGTTCTCCTCCTACTTATCCGGTCGGTCGCAGTCGGTGTTAGTGGGGGGTCAGAGGTCGACCTCGAGGTTACTCCCTTGTGGGGTGCCTCAGGGGTCGGTCTTCTCCCACCTGCTGTTCAATATCTACATAAAACCGCTGGGTGAGATCATCGAGGGGCATGGGGTGAGGTATCATCAGTATGCAGATGATACCCAGTTATAAATCTCCACCCCATGTCCAGTCAGCGAAGCAGTGGAAGTGATGTGCTGGTAGCTGGAGGCTGTTGGGGTCTGGATGGGTGTCAACAGACTCAAACTCAACCCGGATAAGACGGAGGGGCTGTGTGTTCTGCCTCCCAAGGACAATTCCATCTGTCCATCCATAACCCTGGGGGGGAAATTATTGACCCCCTCAGAGAGGGTCCGCAACTTGGGCATCCTCCTTGATCCACAACTCACATTAGAGAAACATCTTTCAGCTGTGGCGAGGGGGGCATTTGCCCAGGTTCGCCTGGTGCACCAGTTGCGGCCCTATCTGGACCGGGATTCACTGCTCATAGTCACTCATGCCCTCATCACCTCGAGGTTCGACTACTGTAATGCTCTCTACATGGGGCTACCTTTGAAAAGTGTTCGGGAACTTCAGATCGTGCAGAATGCAGCTGCGAGAGCAATCATGGGCTTCCCAAAGTATGCCCATGTTACACCAACACTCCGCAGTCTGCATTGGTTGCAGATCAATTTCTGGTCACAATTCAAAGTGTTGGTTATGACCTATAAAGCCCTTCATGGCATCAGACCAGAACATTTCCGGGACCGCCTCCTGCCGCCCGAATCCCAGCGACCGGTTAGGTCCCATAGAGTTGGCCTTCTCCGGGTCCCGTCGACTAAGCAATGTCATTTGGTGAGACCCAGGAGAAGAGCCTTCTCTGTGGTGGCCCCGGCCCTCTGGAACCAGCTCCTCCCAGTTATCAGAGTTGCCCTCACCCTCCTTGCCTTTCGCAAGCTCCTTAAAATCCACCTCTGTCGTCAGGCATAGGGGAATTGAAATTTCCCTTCCCCCTAGGCTTATAGAATTTATACATGGTATGTTTGTATGTATGAGTGGTTCTTTAAATTGGGGTTTTTAAGATTATTTTTAATATTAGATTTGTTTACATTGTCTTTTTATACTGTTGTTAGCCGCCAATTGGACAATTATAGGATTAAGAATCTTGTTAGTAATTCTTGGTTTGGGAATCAATCTTAGCAATTCTGCCTCCCATTTTGAGCTTTCGCAGTCAAAAGACATTCCTTTGTCCCAGTTTGTGCTTTTCAAACTTTCTTGTAAATAGACTCATTTTGGAAACCTTGTGTCTGAGCCTTAATTTGAGATTAATTACAGGCCTTCGAGACCTGGAGGCACCAGTTGGAAGGAGCCAGGCATCAAGTCAAGGTTTGTACCGACCACAAGAATCTAGAGTTCTTGCACATTGCCAGGAAGTTAAACCAGGGGCAAATCCAGTGGTTGTTCTTCTTTGCCCAGTTCAATTTCCAGATCCAGTTCACCCTGAATTGGTGCAACCACCACAGGGATGCCCTGTCCCAGAAGCCCGAGTATCTTAATCCCAAAGAGCCAGCAGCGCTTCAGACCATCCTGCCCATGGAGTCCATTGCATGGACCTACGATGGTGGATTCAGGAGGTGCAATGGCAAGATAGATTTGTGGACCAGAGGAAACAGGAGCTCAGCCCTGACTCCCTCTGGATGTTCTCCAAGGGTCTGTTCCGATTCTGAGGGAAAATGTATGTCCCCGCAGGGCCGTGCTAAGGTTTGTTCCTGACTCAGTGTCATGACACCCCTGCAGCCGGTCATTTTGGTCTGTTCAAGACCTTCCATTTGGTCTCGTGAATGTTCTGGTGGCCTAGGCTTCAGCATGATGTCCATTCGTATGTCAACACCTGTGTCCATTGCTGTCAGGCCAAGGCAGCCACTGGGGTCCCTCCAGGACTATTGCAACCATTGCCAATGACTAAGAAACCATTGCCAATGACCAAGAGGCTGTTTCCATGGACTGCCCCTGTCCTCTGGGTTCACGGCTGTGCTGGTGGTCATGGATATGCTCACTAAGATGGCCCATTTTATCCCCTGCCAATGAGTGCCGACACCCCAGGCTACCGCCTGGTTGTTCATTCAGAACATCTTCCGATTACACAGCCTTTCTAATAAGGTGGTGTCAGACAGGGGAGCTCAATTTATGGCCAAGTTTTGGAAGGAGCTCATGTCGGCTTTGAACGTCCAGATTTGCCTGGCATCGACGCAGCACCCTCAGAACGATGACAGCACTGAAAAAGTGATTGGCATTCTGCAACAATATCTGTGGTGTTTTGTGAATGATCGGCAGAAGGATTGGTTGGAGTATCTCCTGGTGGCCGAATTTGCCTTCAACAACGCTCAGCATACATCCATGCAGACCACCCCATTCTTCACAAATTATGGCTACCGTCCTCACTTCTTCCTACTTACGTTCCTTGACTCTCCCATCCCGATCGCAGAGGACTTTCTGTCCGAGATAGAGTCTGTGCACAAAATAGCATAGTGCTATTTGACCAAGGCCAAGTATGACTATAAGCGATATGCGGACTGTTCTTATCGAAACATTCCCCCTTTGGCTGTGGGAGACTGTGTTTGGCTCTCAACCAAGTAGAGTCTTTGTAGTCTCCATACCACAAACTGGATCCACGCTTCTTGGGTTCCCCTCCCGGTTGAGCAGGTGATCAACCCAGTGATGTACTGCTTGACTTTGCCTGCCTCCCTTAAGTTCCATTCGGTCTTTCATCACTCCCTACTGGTTCTGGTTAGCCCTGATCGTCCACTTTGGCCTGTTATCCCATCCCCACCTGTGTCCTGTGTCCATGACTACCTGCCCAAAGTGGAGATCATCACCATCCGGGATTCCTGTTGGCTTCAGGACCATTTCCAATATCTTGTGCAGTGGACCAAGGGGGGACCAGACAATTGCATGTGGGTTGTAGCTCCTGACCTTATCCGTGCTTTCCATTTGTAGCATCTCTCCAAACCAAGTCCTCTGCGAAGGACCCAGGGGAGGGGCCTTCTGAGGAGGATAGTGTTGTGGTTGGATCACAGCCAGGTCATCTGACAACAGACTTTGAGCCTAATGAACCTACCAGGAGTTTTGAACTCTACTTCCAACCCTCTCGTCTCAATGGCAAATGATGAAAACTACAGTTCAGTGACATATGGCACTGGTGATGAAAATTATAGTTCAGTGACATACGGTGTTGTGGTTGGATCATAGCCAGGCTCTCTGGCAACAGTCTATGAGTCTGATGAACTGGGGCCATCTGGGTATGGTCAGCCTGTGTGGCTGTCAGAGGTGTTGGACAGTGAGGAGGAGGGAAAGACTGGGTGTGAGAAGCCTGAAGAGGCTATAGAACCTCCAACTGGGACTTTGCAACCCCCAACTGGGGCTTTGCCTGGATCTGATGAGGAAGAAGAGATGAGGGATTTGATCCTGGATGTATGGGTCAGAAGGATGCGTGGGAGGCAAGAGCAGTTATGCAGGCTCAGAAGGAGGAAGTGAGAACCACTGTTCAGAGTCTGTACACTCAGGGTGTATATAAGGTGGAGCAGTTGGGAGGTTCCCTTTGCAGAAAACCAACATTTGTTCCTTTGGAGGAAAAGAGCATTTGACTGTTGTTCAAACAAATATTGCTGCAGTTCTAGACAATTATAGGGTTAAGAATCTTGTGAGTAATTCATGGCTTTGAAACCACTTGTTTGGGAATCAATCTTTTCAAATCTGCCTCCCATTCTGAGCTTTGGCAGTCAAAAGACATTTCTTTGTCCCAGTTTCTGCTTTTCAACAAACTTTATTGTAAATAGACTCTTTTATTTTGGAAACCTTGTGTCTGAGTCTTAATTTGAGGTTAATTACTGGCTGGCTGCCGCCCGAGACAGAACATGGAGACCATGTTTTGTCTTTTACCTAGATTAAATATATACTTTAGAGGTGATAAAGACAAGTCCTAGGAGCAACTATAGTTATGTTTATCCTTATATTCACCCAGTACAGGTGAAACTCAAAAAATTAGAATATCGTGCAAAAGTTCATTTATTTCAGTAATGCAACTTAAAAGGTAAAAGATAATCTATCACAGAGACTCGTTACATGCAAGGCAAGATAAACGTGTAGCTCATAAAAACACCAAATCCACCATCTCAGAAAATTAGAATATTACATGCAATCAATAAAAAAATTATTGCACATAGAACAATATTGGACCTCTCAAACTATAAGCATGCATATGTACCCAGTACTTGGTCTGGGCTCTTTTGCAGTAATTACTGCCTCAATGTGGCATGGCAGAAGTTTTGGTGCTTTTGGCAGTGTGGGCAGGCAGGACTTAATGAAGCACAGTGGGCCAACACCTGCAGATGACATGGCTCCCCAAATCAAAACAGACCGTAGAAACCTTTACATCTCATTTGGAAGTATGGAGGAAGAATGGAGAGGCATACACAGCAAGATGCTTGAAGTCTAGTGTGAAGTTTCCACAGTCTGTGCTGATTTGGGGAGCCATGTCATCTGCTGGTGTTGGTCCACTGTGCTTTAAGTCCAAGGTCAATACAGCCATCTACTGAGAGATTCTGGAGCACTTCATGCTTCCTTCTGAAGCCGAGCTTTATGGGGATGCTGACTTCAACTTTCCAGCAGGACCTGGCACCTGCCCACACTGCCAAAAAGAACCGTTGTACGGTCTTCTCGATGCACTGGAAGGAGAGTCCAACATGGGTAATTCTCTAGTCCTATTGGTAGAGACTGAGTTTAAAATTAACATATTGTTAGGCACCGCCCCTTGCCTGCCCCCATGAGCTCAGTTTTAAAAATGAAGATAGTATAATCCAACACAATTTTATTGAACCAACACAGAAACAACAGTAACTATAATTTCCGAACCCAGAGTCCCTGAATCCAATCTAATGCTGGGTGGGTTTGGACTCTCCTTCCAGTGCATTGAGAAGACCGTTCAGGTAGGTACAATGGTTCTTCTCCACTGCATCTGGAAGGAGAGTCCAACATGGGATATACCCAAGTTCAGGTTCCATGGATGGGAGATTGTCATTTCAGGGTAGCTGGAGAGGAACTCACTCTCTGTAGAACCCTTCTCCCAAATGATGCCTCTGCTGAAACATAAGAGGCTAGTCTATAGTGTCTGATGAACGTAGAGGGTGCAGTCCAAGTCGCAGCCCGGCATATATCATCGATTGAGGCTTGTGTCATCCAAGCCGCCGATGTGGCTGCACTGCAGGTAGAGTGTGCGGTGACTCCCTGGGGAGGAGTCTGAGCTCTTGCCCTATACACCTCACAGATGCAGTCCCGGATCCAGTGACTGATTGACCTAGGAGATACTCTGAGTCCCATTTTCGGTTGTGAAAATGAAATAAACATCTCTGATTTCCTAAATGACTCTGTCCTTCTAATATATATTTTAACTGCTCGTCTGACGTCCAGTTTGTGCCACCTGAGCTGTGTGGGGTGGTTTCTGTGCTAACAAAAGTCAGGTAATACAAGTTCTTGCTTCCTATGAAATATCGAATTGACCTTAGGAATAAAGGTCGGATCTAAACGTAGAACAAATCTGTCCAGGTGGAAAATACAAAGGTCTGGACGGATAGACAGCACTGACAAGTCCGAAACTCGTCTAGCCGACGTTATTGCTACAAGAAAAACCATCTTGATAGAAAGAAATCTAATGGGAATTGTCCTCAAGGGTTCAAAGGGAGGGCCTATTAGTGCCTTCAGAACTAGTGATAAGTCCCAAGTTGGGAATCTATGAAGTGGCGGGGAGTGCTTGTTCATAGCACCTCTGAGGAAATCTCTTATCCAAGGATGAAAGGCCAAGGACCGATAGTCCTCTAGTCAAATAATGATCGCCAGTGCTGCCACTTGTCTCTTAAGGGTGTTTGGGGTGAGTCCCCGCTCAAGACCCGCTTGCAAGAATTCCAGTACCTTAATCACTGGAACCATTTCCGTGTTCATCTTTTTGTCGTTGCAGAATTTGCAGAAGGCCGACCACATTGTCTGATATATTCTAGACGAGGATGGACAGCGGGCTGCTTGCATCGTGGAGATGATCTTGTCAGGTAACTGATGTTCTCTCAGCCTACTCCATTCAAATGTCAAATGGCTAATTGGAGTCATTGAGGGTCCGGGTGACAAAGTGACCCCTGGCTGAGGGAGATCTCCTTGTCTGGGATCCTCCATGGGGGAGAGATCGACAGGGCCACCAGGTCTGAGAACCATGGGCGGCGTGGCCAGTGTGGTGCCACGAGTAGCACTTCCGCCTTCTCCAGTAGTATTTTGTCGATGACCTTCTGTATCAGGTTTGTTGGAGGAAAGGCATATAAGAGGTTGCGTGGCCAACTTGAGATCAGGGCGTTGACTTTCTCTGCTTTGGGCAAGGGAAACCGGGAGTAGAATCTGGGGAGCTGTGCATTGATGTGGGATGCGAACAGGTCCACCAGTGGTATGCCGAAGCGCAACGTGATCTCTTGGAACAACTGTGGATCCAGTCTCCACTCTGTCGGGTCCAAAGTGGTTCTGCTTAGCCAGTCGGCTTGGTTGTTGTTGACACCGGTGATGTGCTCCGCAGACAAGGAGGCCAAGTTGTTCTCGGCCCAATTGAAGAGGGCCATGGTCTCCTGCATGAGGCGCGGTGATCTCATGCCTCCCTGGTGGTTGAGGTAGGCCTTTGTTGCGACATTGTCCATTAGGACTAATACGTGCTTGCCCTGAATGAGCGTCACAAAATGTTGGAGTGCCAGGAACACTGCTCTGAGCTTGAGGAAGTTGATGTTTACAGGGTTGAGGGCCTCCCTGAACCAGAGACCTTGTGCGACTTGAAGGCCAATATGAGCGCCCCTCTTCCTGAAAACTTGGCAGTGTGCAGGGTGGCATCGGCCGAAAACTCCACAGCTGTCAACAACTTGCTAAGATCTTGCCTTAGTCTCCCCTCCTCTGGTCCAAGCCGGGATAGCATGTCTTCAATCCATACTATGGAGGCCCTGTTAAAGAAGGAGGCAGCGGCCGCTGCATGGAACCCCCAGCTGGACATCAGATGTGCCTTTTGCAGGAGGATTTCTGGCTTCAGGTTGTCTCCCATCTCAGTGGGAACCAGGGCATTAGACACTAGAGTGACCACTGGCTGGTCGATTGGGGGGAATTGAAGCAAGGCCTTGACTTCATCGTCAAAGGTGTAGAATTTCCTTTCCACCACCGATGGGCCTTGAGCCGCTGCTGGATGTTGCCACGGTCTTTTGATGCTTTCCACAAAAATCTCTGATGCCGGGATGTGGTCTGTTTCAGGTTTGGGTTCTTTGAAGGGAGAATAAAGAAGCATTATTAAGAGAAGAAACTCACTTAGAGAAAATATTAAAAGAAAAAAGGGATGATATAAAGGCACAAGCAAGTAATAAATACAGAATGTTATCACAGGCGGAAGAGGGTGTGGTAAAAGGATTAATCAGATGGTGGCAAAATGAATTACAAATAGACGAAAGAGAGATGAAGGATATAGTTGAAAATATACAGGAAATAAAGAATACAAGAGTTAGAGAAATGAGAAGGAAAATTTTATATAAGTGGTACTATACACCAACACAACTTGCATATTTTCAGAAGAAGGGGAAGGGCACCTGTTGGCATGGATGCCAAGAGAGAGGAGTTTTTATGCATATGTTCTGGGAGTGTTCAGTAGTACAGAAGTGCAAGATGAAATGAACAGAATGTTAAATATTAACTGGACAATCACAAAAGAAATGGCAGTACTAGTAAAAAAAGGGAGATTTAAGAGAATTTAGAGAAATAAAAGTAGCAGCATTGGAAAGCGCTCAAGCAGTAATTGTATTGGGTTGGAAAGAAGCAGCAAAATGGACGATACAGAATTGGTATCTGTACATGGTGGACCACATTCACTTTGAAATTATGGAGGTGAGGATGAATATGTACAATGAAAATAAATTGAAGAAACTAATGGATCGATGGGACATGGTGAGAGGTTATATGACAAGTAGTATTTGTGATTTAGTCATAAAGAATAAATTAGAATCACTCTTTGATATGTAAATAAAATGCAGATCCAAGCTTAGAAGAATGTTAAAGATGTTTGTACAGACCCTCCAATTGTTTTATGTTGTATGATGTGCAGTCTGTGTGTGTAACATTTAAAAAACCAATAATTTTTTTAAAGGTTTGGGTTCTTTGAACAGAGTGGTGGATCTGGATGTCTCGGTGGTCTGTGAGGGTTTCGCTGAACCTGGCAAGTCCACTGCCTGCTTTGCCTTGTGCAGCAGGGTTCTAAACAATGAAGGCTTGAATAGACCTGGCGCCAATGGTTGTTCTGGAGATGTCTCGTCATCTGACAGGCCATATTCTTTGTCACTGTCTTCAAGTAAGCCTGGTTCCTCTGCCATAGACCCTAGACCTGAAAGGGACGGTGCAGACCAGAGATCCCGATTTGGGGCTTGACGTGGTTGTTCAGTACCTTGTTGTACCCCAGCTGCCATGCCCTGTGAGTAGACATTCGTAATCAAGTCCTGTAAGGCTGGTGACATATCCTGCCAGGTGTCAGCCTGAGCCCTGAGTCCAGCAGCTGTAGGGGTGAATGTAGCAGGTGGGCCACCCTGGGCTGGGGAGAAAACCCCCACAATGGTCTCGCCTGACCTGCAGATCTTGGTCTGCTCATGGAAGGAGGGCAGTGGGATAATGTCTGATGGTCTGGAGACCAATCTCTTTCGGTTGTCACATCCCCAGGGCCTACCAGTCGTGGAGTTGATGACCAAGGGAAATGGTCAAGGCTTAAGGGTGGTCCTGCCTTAGTTAGGGAAGTTGTGTGGAGGGCTGCCTCCAGCTTCTGCTCCAAGGCCTGTATTCGTTTTTCGGCCTCCTTGAAGGCTGAGGAGGATGAGGCCTGTGTTGACTTAGTCTTTGACTTCCCCTTGTCCTTGGGTTTGGGGACAGGGGTAGAAGGGGCCGCCTGATCCCCACCGACAGTTGCCTGGTCCATGGTACTCACAGTTGTATGGATTTCAGTCAAATATCTTATTAGTAGCAATGAGTGTTCAGTCACTCTCCTTCCACTTTCCTCACCAAGATCTCATAAAATGGTCACCTGCCCTCTATCAGACTGTGCTTGTGTCTCTCTGCCCCCAGCCTTTATTTTCGCGCCCTTTTTTATTCCTTAAGGAAGTTCCCCAACTCAGCAGTGGTGGCGGTAGTTCCCAGCAGCTCACGGCCGGCCGCCGAACATAAGGGAGACAGTAACGTTCTCCTCGCCGAACCCACTTTGCCGCATTCTGCCTTGCTGGCTTCAGCAGTCCGGCAGTGAGCAGCTCCTCAGTTGTAAGGCTGACTTCTGAGGGCCATTTGATCTTTGGGGGACTCCGAGTCCCCAAGCCTCCCAGGAGGGGGGGCGGACCCCCCCCACCTTCGGCTCACAGCCAGGTTTGGCCTTGGAGGCCGGTGACCCAAGGCTGGCATCCCTTAAAAAGACAGTACCCTCTGAGGGAAGAGGTCTCACGGGGGAAATCGTAGGGAGTGCTGCCCGCAGAGGGCAGAGACCCCATCCTGATCTTCTACAGCATCTGAAATATAAAAAGAAAGGAACAAGAAGAAAGGTTAGTCAATGTACAATTTTAATTTATTTAACTAGCTTAAACTCATATGTCTCTTCAGTTGGACTGAGTTTTTAAAACTGAGCTCATGGGGGCAGGCAAGGGGCGGTGCCTAACAATATGTTAATTTTAAACTCAGTCTCTGCCAATAGGACTAGAGAATTACCCATGTTGGACTCTCCTTCCAGATGCAGTAGAGAACACCAAAACTTGGTTCAATGACTGTAGGATTTTTGTGCTTGATTGGCCAGCAAACTCACCTGACCTGAGCCCCATAGACAATCTATGGGGCATTGCGAAGAAAAAGTTGAGAGACATGAGACTGAACAATCCAGAAGAGCTGAAGGCTGCTATTGAAGCATCCTGGTCTTCCATAACACCCAAGAAGTGCCACAAGCTGATAACTTCCATGCTATGCCACATTGAGGCAGTAATTGCTTCAAAAGGGGCCCCAACCAAATACTGAGTACATATACATACTTATACTTTTCAGAGGTCTGATATTGTTCTATGTACAATCCTTTTTTTATTGATCGCATGTAATATTCTAATTTTCTGAGATGGGGGATTTGTGGTTTTCATGAGCTGTACCCCATAATTATCACAATTCTAACAAATCGTGGCTTGAACTATCTTGCCTTGCATGTAATGAGTCTCTCTCATATATTACGTTTCACCTTTTAAGTTATATTACTGAAATAAATGAACTTTTGCACAATATTCTAATTTTTAGAGTTTCAGCTGTACATCATTTTTATACTTTCAGTTTATCTGGCAGTTGCATTGATATTTTATACAGACTTTTCCCAATTTAATGCCCTCTTGTGTCACTACTACATACAGCTGCTCTATCAGGAGAGTTTCAGAAAATGGAAATTTTAGTTCTTCATATCTGAAAATGCATCCTTTTTTCCATAATTTTGCTCCTCTTCCTTCCTTGCTTTAAGGGTTATGTTTTTAATTTAATTTAATTATTCTTATAGTTTATTGACTTCATTGGTTCAAATTAACAGTGGCATGGATGTTATTTATACAGCTTTTGTAGTTCAGTCAATAATGTAATTTACAACTTTAACTATTAGTTTCAGCTGTATCTATCTAAATCTTCCCATCATATGTCTTTATTGTTTTGTGCTTATTTTCTTATCTCTTGTTCTGATGCCACCACTAACTCTCTTTTATGGCTTAAAAATTGTTTAAGTCTCTAAAATTATGGAATAGAGTAGAACATAGGAGAGAAAGATGATAATACAGACATTTAGTTAACATAAAAACAAAAGAAATAGCTTTAATTTAATAACTAAAATGATTTTCAAATAAATTCACTTATTTCTATATCTATATCACCAGTTCTAATCTACCCTGATATCTAAAGTAAAATTAACTCTGAGTTTTTGAGATAGAGGATCCACAATGGAGTTCGGAAAAGTCAAGCTGGCAGCCAATCAAAATAAAACAGTATATACCTAGGCTATGAAAATGGTCTTCCACCAGATCTAGCCTTCCATCTACATATCCCAACCACTTCCCTCAAGTTCCTATCTCCTGCTGGAATAAAATACATTCTTTGTGTTGCTATGTTTTGATTGGCAGTTCTCCCCCTGCCCCATATTATCACCTTTTCCAATTGTATTCATCCTTCAATATTGTTAGTGAATCAGCTCATGAAGATTTGCTTCATGCAAGAAACAGTTAACTTCAAGTTATAACTAAAATTGTCAAAACATAGAGTTTCCTCCATAATATTCCTAGCTGCTGCTTGAAGTTCTTAGTAGCTGTGAATTATCTCGGCTGGAGCTCTGTGGGAATCAATAGCTGATCAGTAACTAATCTAAACTATGTGTCTAGCATTTATTGAATAAACTACATATTGCAGGATTTGCACAGGATTTATATAAAGCTTTACATTTGATTTAATAAATTATAACAATTGGAAATTGGTAATCTGCTAAATGAAAAATCATTACAGTTAGTGCAACATCTGAACCCTGTTTGATCTGCACCCTCAAGACTTATGGGGAGATTACTGGGGGGAAAAAATCAAGATCTTTGCCTGAACTTTTTTGTTCCTAAACAACTAGACTGATTGGTAGAGGAGTGAGTCCAGTAGGAATTATACTTTTAGTAACTATGAGAATGATGTACCATGCACACTTAGAAATGACCCCCTTGCTCTGGAATTCAGACCTGACTCCAGCAGAATGGGATACTTCGCCACTACCAACTTATCACGGCCAACTTGCCATGGGACAATACAACAATTCAATTTAATTATTTATAATAATTTTAAAAAATATTTTAATTTTTGTCATTTACATTTCATTTCCCCCTTCTTTTTGCAACATTTAATTATTTTATTCCAGAGGCCCCAAAGATACCCTGACATCATATATTTGTGTTTTTAGTCCTTTGATTGTGTGAAGAAATTACAATATTTATTGAATGAAAAATCAGTTTAGCCAGACTGCATCAGATTGATGCTACTGAAACTTAAGTAATGCAGCTATACTCTAATATATTGTATTTTTGGCAGTCACTTTTCCATATTACAGCAACAATCTGCATGACCTTCAAACACTCATTAATAGATGCATGAAGCATTTCCGTAGCAGCAGATGTTTATAGTAAACATCTATATGGGTTATAGAAAGTTGGTTTTTTTTTCTAATGAAAGTGAATATATTAGGAGTTTTAAGGTTACAAAATAGCTCTTGGTTTTCTCTTTTGTTAGGGTTTTCACAGCAAATGGTAACATTTCCAAATGTTTCAAATAAAGTAATATAGTTTTCCTAATGTTTTCTGATTGTACCATTACTTGATTGGCTGGGGCAGGGAGTATCCCTTAGCAAGTGAATAAATATAGACTGTGCGGAAGAATAATCCAGTGGCAGTAGAAATAGTCTTGCCTTGTGGAGCTTCCCAGGATATAAATAGAATTTGACACATATCACTGTAACATTAGCCTCTTTGCAATATATTGACCTTTTACAGGTCTTGTTTCATTTAGTAAAATGGTTGGGATGTGGAAAAAGACATCCATTTGTTTTTGCCAGAGAACTTATTTTCTAGTTTCACAGCTTGTGTTTTTTCTGATTTCTACTGCTTACAATAAAATGCTGGGCATGTATTTTAAATATAGATAATTAAAAGTGAAATTGTTCCAGTTACTTCAGTTATTTTTCCTCTATTTCACTCTAAGGAATATTTAAGACAGATTTGTATGAACTTGCTGGACAGAGAAAAGTAGGTTTATTTTTTCCCTTCCAGAGTAAAAAAAAAATTGCTCTGATCAGTGAGTTAATTGGCTAGATGAATTATATTTCAATAAACATAAAAGTACTGTAGGTACCTTATAGGACTTTGGCTTCAAAATGTAATCAATTTCCACATGCATATAGTCCTTGACATATAGACACTTCCAAAATGTCCATAGCTAAGCAAGACAGTTTTTAATTTGAGTTGTGACTTATTTTATGATCTTTATTGCCACTGTTGTTAAGCAAATCACTGCAATTTCTAAGTGAATGATATGGTTATTAAGAGAATCTACCTTACTTCATTGTCTTTGCTTGTCAGAAGCTGGCTGGGAAGGTTACAAGTCATCACATGACCCCCAGACAGTGCAATAGTCATAAATACTGTACATGCCAATTGGTAAGGGCTCGAATTTTGACCATGTGACCATGGAGATGTTGAAACGCTTATGTGAAAACCAGTCATAAGTCACTTTTTTCAGTTCTGTTGTAACTTGAAACGGTCACTAAATGAATTATTGTAAGTCATATAACATGTTTATCCTATGCCTACCTAAACTACAGTGCTGTAAGAATCTTATTCAAGAAGGAGTTCAATTATGCACATCTTTATAGTCGAAATGTGAGAGCCAAATTTAAAGTACTTTTAGCATCCAATTTAGGAATAATATATAAGCAAGAATGTGTCTGAAAAATATAATTGAACATTTTTTAAAAAAATCATATCTACAAATTTTATCAGAACCTGCTATGGAAATGCGTTTTATGGACCCTTCTGGCTTAGTCCACTGCAGAACTTTAAATTGTTTGATTCGTTCCTCCCTTCTGGCACCACATCTTATACCTTTCAAGAGGGCAGTGATAAATGTTTACTATGTTTTATTATATTAGAACAGTTCCTTTAAAGATTATCTCATGAAAAACTGCAGCGTTAAGAATTCAAAACCACTTTTCTGAAGAGTTCAACTGATTTCCTTGATTTATAGTTTATAGTAGAGACTTCAGAAAGAGAAATTCTAGCTGAAGATTGTGCCTTATGTTACATATTATGTATGGCTACACATTGAGCCTCCTTTTGTGTACTAATAGTGTACAGCTTGGAACAATGGCTCATAGATTAAGACATTCTACAACATACACATTTGTGAGACAAAATTTAGGCATCTGAGGCTTGTTTCATGGATTTTGGTAGGACTTTCTAAACTATTCCTTTCCCAACCTGCCATTAGATCTCCTAACATATCATAGAATGCTATCAAATGTAGCATAGGGGAGCAGGAATAATAATAACAATAACAACATCAACAACAACAATACCTATTGAATAACATTAATAAACCCTACTGAAAAGTGATGTAATAGATAACTTGAATGTGTTTATATGTATTACTAATTTTGTTTGTTTTTTCTTTAAAAATGCTAGAAAATTATGTTGTATTAAAATATATAGGGGATTAATTCCACTTTAAAATATTTATTAATTCAGAAAAGAAGGCAACTGCGAAATGACCATAGATCAGGGTTAGGCAAAGTTGGCTCTTCGATGATATGTGGACTTCAACTCCCAGAACTCCTGAGCCAATCATGCAAGCTCAGGAATTCTGGGAGTTGAAGTCCCCAAGTCATAGAAGAGCCAACTTTGCCTACCCCTGCCCTAGATTAACAGTGATAACTCTATTTAGCCGTGCATAAATTTCAATTTCTTGGCCATTGTTGGTTTGCTTTTGTTTAACAGCTTGCATATATGTTTCTATTCAGAAAAAGAAAAAGAAGAAAGAAAAAAAGAAGCAATAGAAATAAAAGTTAGATGTAATGGCTACGATCCATAATAGCCGACACATGGAACTGAGTTATTGCTGTACTGAAAGGTTTATATAGCTTCTGTGTCCAAAATGTACACTTACTGCTTCTTCAGCCTTGACAGTTGACCTTTCAATGTGTGGGCACACACTGCCCCAGGGGAAGCAGCATTGACAGGGCAGACACGGCAGTATGCTATTTAATAACCCATCTCTATTGTCTTTATCTCAGGTAGCAACCCAAGTTGACAATATCATTGTATTGGGTGGATGTAAATGTCACTGTACTTTATATGTGAAGGCCAATCCACAAACAGTCACATTTCCCCCTTCACATGGTGCTCTGGATGCTCCTGGTTTTAATTTGAAAACAGACATCCAAATCCTATTGTTATAATCAATATGATTTTTTTCTCTTGGCAATATTTAGGGGTGATGATTTTTTTTTTTTTAAAGCAAGACAAACCAGCTAGTCAGACTGTTGTAATTTGGTCAACCACACGGGTACTATCCATATCCACCATTTCAACACATTCTATTTCCTCCCGATTCTCA
The DNA here is from genome assembly GCF_031021105.1 of Erythrolamprus reginae. Taxonomy (NCBI): domain Eukaryota; kingdom Metazoa; phylum Chordata; class Lepidosauria; order Squamata; family Dipsadidae; genus Erythrolamprus; species Erythrolamprus reginae. The sequence goes on from NC_091953.1 coordinate 79,081,947, forward strand.
GGAGTTTTCTTCTCTTTCCTTTTTTTCTTTGATGGTGGCAGAAAAGTTAGTATCACAGGTAAAATGGCAAAACAATGAAAGAAGGTGACTAATGCTATCAAAAACAAGCACCTGAACAGTGTACGGGTCAGATTTGAAGGCACAGTTGCAAGAGGAATCAGACCACCAATGTAGCAGAGGTAGCTCTGTAAAATGGCTACCCCATGCACTTCCAGGGCATTCTTTACCCATTTAGTTCTTGTAAAATCTTTGCCCAGGACAAATGTTGACAAGAGAGGTGCACAGTTGTCAACAGTATAATTAATTCCATAAATTAAACACAACACAGAAATACAGTCTAGCTCAACTTTCCACAGGGTCATAAAACCTATAACTCCAAATTCGACCGAGGCAACGGTGAGTGTGAGCCATACATTGATGAGAGAATCTGCCACAAGGAATGCAGAGAAGAAGAGCAGGAATAAAGCACTAATACAGGAGTTCTGAAGGGGTCCTCCCACATAGGAGGCATAACGATCCATGTAGACAAAGGATGGGTTGAAAACAATGAACTTCACTTTAGATTTGAGAGACAGCTTTCTTAAGGTTTCCAGGAGGCGATAAAGCTCTTCTCGTTTAGTATCCATGGTCTTAGCTACCAAGAACATTCGAGAAGCTACCACTTCAACTTCATTGTTGTATTTTTTGGAAAAAATGATATCCTCTGAAAAATGGGCATATTGGGGAGCTTTCAGAAAGGAGTTCCTCAGCATATCGGTAAAATTCTTTTTAGATAATCCAGTTGATATGTTGAGTTTTCTCAGATAATTCAAATAGCTCTCAAACCAAGATATCCTTACAAACCCCTTAGTATACTCCAGCATGTCATCTTGAACGGTCACATTCCAATATTCTATTGATTCATAAATATAAAACCCAATGACAGGGCTGTAATTGCTGAAGTATTTCTGCTGAACAGCAGTGTATTCCATGGTTTGTGTTGCAGTTGCTACAATGTTACTGAGGTCTGACTCTTCGCTGACCTGCAAGTAGCCCATTAAGGCAAAGGAAATATAAATAAGGTAAAAGAGAACTACAAAAGGTTTGACATATGTGTTTGTTATCCAGTCACAGTAATAACGCTTTAGGAAACAGACCAAAAGATGGCTTTCGTAACTGTTTGTTTCCTCTGACTCTGCTGTATCCTCACTAAATTTGGCTGTCAGAAGAAATCTATACCAAGCAGGCTTCTCTTGCAATACCTCTGGTTTTGGTACCTTTTGGCAGAAGATACTATGCTGGTAGTTGTTTTCTATGTAGCCAGTAAACACAAGGCTGGAACCATAAAAGGAGAGTACATAGAGGTAGTTGAAGAAAATTGCAATACAAGAATTGCAGCAGAAGATCCTGGCTGCTTCAATGTTGGTGAAAGGGCTGGCACCAATCCCAAAAGTCACCAGATACATGGCAGTGGTGAGAGAAAAGGAGAGCATGGAGTCTGCGAACACAGCTGCAGTTCTTTCTTTTACATGTTGGTCTTCTCTAGTTTTCCTCCAGGAGGACAACATTTCAAAAGTTCCATATAATCCGTGCCCTGGAATGAAGAAAAGAGCAACTGTAATGCTGTTATATAGTTAGAAAGTCAGATGATTCCTGCAAATAAAGATATAGCTAATTGTGCATTGCATGACCTGGGTAATTTAGGAAGAATTATTCTGGTGTAGGTAAATGTTCATATACACTGACATGAAAGTTATTTTTAAAAATGGAACCACAGTAATTATTGACGGAAATAATCTATGCCAGAAAATTTGTAGCCAAGAATTATTATGCTAACAAGTTATCCAATTAAAGCTAAATTATACATTTTTTATGTCATGGCTTTACTTTGTGATGATTTAAGAGCAACATAGTTAAAAAACCTTCAGTAATATTTTATTGATACTGCAGTTAAACAGAAAACTTAAACATGAAATTTATGTTATGTGGAATGCATTGAAGATTTATTTGAGCCATGGCACAAATATTTTTTCTTATTTGTTTTCTTTAATAAACATACTCAGAAAAAAGCCTTGTGGATGCTGTCAAAATGTACAGATGTGTCTTTTCACACAATGAAAATGCTTGTTTTTAAAGCGAGGGCATATTTTGACATTAATGTTTGAAAATGGATTTAGCTTCATATGATTTAGATGACTATGATCATTTAATCATTTTTAATCATTGGACTTGTACTGTATTCTGTTGTTGTGAGCCGCTCCGAGTCTCTGGAGAGCAGCGGCATACAAATCTAATCAATAATAATAATTAATTAATTAATACATAATAATAATAATAATAATAATGATAATAATGCTGATGACGATGATGATATGTCAATATTTATTTTCAAAAGTAAATTAAGGTTCTGCATCAGCCACAATGCTGTGTGAAACACAAAAACTTGTTTCTAAAAGTCACAAAAGTAGGTTAGATTGATTATCCCTTGAATTCATAATTCTGTGCAAAATTCTATACATATGGAACCAGGAGGTTGCCTGGGCTAGACAATAATTTAGATCAGTGGTTCTCAAACTTTCCAATGTTGCGACCCCTTCATATAGTTCCTTCTGTTGTAGTGAACCTCAACTATAAGTCTAGCACCAATTCTCCCAACAGAGCTTTAAGCTGATTGGCAGGAAAGTCAGAGGGACACCCCCACTGTAAACGCCTGATTGGTCGGATTGTAAAAATATGTTCCAAGGCGCCAGAATAGAAGCTTTGGTTCCTAACATCATGGGAAATAGTCTTTTCCCATGGTCTTAGGCGACCCCTGTGAAACGGTTGTTTGACCCCCAAAGGGGTCCAAACCCTCAGGTTGAGAAATCACATGAATGATGGACATGAATGAACTGAAATATTATTATACTTTTGCCATAAATAAACCTACAGAAGAAATATGCAATATATTGATCACTATATATAAACTTTTAAGATATAGAATGTATAGTCTGTTTCACTAGACTAGTTACATATATATTAGTTTGATTCTATAAGTAACTACTCAATACTAAATCCAATTGGTTTTTATGGCTAAATTCAGTGGGGTTAGTGGTGTCATGGATGACTTACCATGCACCCCTACTCTCAACCAGATAACAGAAACAGGGAGGGAAAGGATTGGAATTCAAGCACCCAGCATCGGAGATTCTGTCAGACGAAAGGACAGCATGGAGAGGCTGGGCTGGCTGTTGCCATTGAGGAGGAGACCCATGAGAGGAGTGAGGATGCTGGAGAGGATGTCAAGGCAATGCCGAGGCGGTGCTAAGGGTGTTTGGAGGCCGAGCAGTGCCATTTGGCGGACAGAGAACCAGAGATGCCACCCGGAAATCAGTGACATCACTAAATCTATCGAGGAGTGACCAGCGAGAGCCGGGGGTCTTGTGAGAGCTAAGAAGCCTATGACAGAGACAGTAAGAGGAGACCTGGGAGTGTCGACTGGTGGCACCGGCCAGCACCAAAGAGCCGGAAAAAGGGTAATTAACATCAAGAAGAGACTTTTTTACCCAGGACTAAGACATTCCCCTCGGAACTTTGAACATTCTAATTAATCCAGAACTTCGTAACTAAGAACTCAACACTATTTTGCTGCTGATCAATTTCTTACATTCTATTCTATATATATATATCTTTATTTTTAGATTTTTAGATTTTATATTCTCCATTTTGTGCTTTAATAATTAACATATTTTTAACTAAATTATTGGGGGGGTTTCTTAATTGATGAATAATTGGAATGAGTTTAGGAGCATATATGGAATGAATGAATATTTAAAATAATAATTATTTATTTATTAACTTCAGTATATATATTTCTTAATAATATTTAATAATTAATATGTTATTCTACTAAAATTCAGAAGTAATATAGCTGAATTGGTATTTTAGTATTAAGAGTAATTGGCAATTTAGTATTAATTATTAATAGAACTGTATTTATTAAGATTTTAGTAATCAACATTTTACCTAATTTATTGAGGTGGGTTTTTAATGATGGATTTTTTGGATAACTGGGAAGGTAGGTATGGAGTGAATGATTGGGGTGCTAAGTATGAGTCAAATGGAAATGGTATGAATGAGAATAGTCTACCTGGCGATAGAGAGACAGGAGGGATTGGGATATCTATCTCCGGGGTGACAGAGGGCCAGAATATTCCGGTCGTGCTGGAGAAAGGTAGATATGGCGGGAGTCACGGGGCGAGCCATTCTGGAGGAAAAAGAGATCGCTGCCTAAAAGCGATCCTTTGTTCTGGCCCCGTGAGCTCAACCCGGGGTCCTGGTGACGAGTGCAATCCAGGCCCTGGGCTCAAGCTGTTGCTGTTCAATGCCAGATCGATCAAAAACAAAGCTCTCCTCAGCCGGGATTTGATCCTGGATGAGGAGGCGTGTGTGAAACCTGGCTGGGCCCAGAGGGAGGAGTTCCCCTCTCGGAAATATGCCCAGCTGGGTTTCAGATATGGCATCAGCCTCGACCCCAGGGAAGGGGGGGAGGAGTGGCTATTGTAGCCAAGGAGAACCTTCACCTGTGTAGAGTCGTTGCCCCTGAGATTGCGGGTTGTGAGTCACTCCTTGTGAATTTGGACTTAGGGGTTCAGGTGGGCTTGTTACTCACGTACCTGCCTCCCAGCTGCATGTCAACAGCCCTGCCTGTGCTGCTCAAGGAGGTGGCCGGGTTGGCGATGGAGTTCCCTGGACCCATTGTCCTGGGGGACTTCAATCTGCCATCACTCGGTGGTTCCTCTGGATTAGCACCATGTCAGCCATGGACCTGACTCAAGTAGTTCAGGGTCCGACTCACAAGGGTGGGCACACACCCGACATGGTATTCCTCTCAGAGCAATTGAGTAATAGTCTGACACTAAGGGGCTTAGAAGCATTGCCTTTGTCATGGTCAGACCATTTTCTACTGTGGCTTGATTTCCTGGCTCCAATCCTCCCCCACAGGGAGGTGGAACCAATTAGGAGGTTCCACCCCAGACACCTGATGGACCCTGAAGGCTTTCAGAGGGCGCTTGGGGTTTTACCAGATTCACTCGTCCACAGCTTGGCAGAGTCTCTTGCTGAGGTTTGGAACAAGGCTGCAGCAGAGGCTCTTGAACAAATTGCGCCATTGCGACCTCTCTGTGGCACTAAACCCTGTAGAGCTCCATGGTTCAACGAGGAGATCCGGGAGTTGAAATGCCAGAAGGGACGTCTAGAGAAGCGATGGAGGAAGAGTACGTCCGAATCCAATCAAACACTTGTAAGAGCTTTTATTAAGACCTACAAAGTGGCGCTCAAGGGGGCAAGATGCGCATACCAATGCACCTTGATTGCATCAGCGGAATCCCACCTGGCCACTCTGTTTAGGGTGACCTGCTCCCTTCTAAATCAGGGGGGAATTGGGGAGCCCTTGCAGGGTAGTGCTGAGGAATTTAACTTGTTTTTCGCTGATAAAGTCGCTCGGATCCGGGCAGACCTCGACTCCAATTGCATAGCAGTATCGGCTGACAATGAGTCAGTTGAGGTGACTGGGGCTAAACGTCTTTGTCCATCTGTCTGGGAGGAGTTTGACTTGGTGACACCTGATGAAGTGGATAAGGCCATTGGAGCTGTGAGTTCCGCCACCTGTCTACTGGATCCGTGTCCCTCTTGGTTGGTTTTAGCCAGTTGAGATGTGACACGGAGCTGGGTCCAGGAGATTGTCAATGCCTCCTTGGGGAGGGGGTCCTTTCTGGTCCCTTATAAGGAGGCACTTATGTGTCCCCTCCTCAAGAAGCCTTCCCTGGACCCAGCCGTGCTTAATAACTAACGTCCAGTCTCCAACCTTCCCTTTATGGGGAAGGTTGTTGAGAAGGTGGTGGCGCTCCAACTCCAGCGGTCCTTGGAAGAAGCCGATTATCTAGGTCCTCAACAGTCTAGATTCAGGCCCGGCTACAGCACAGAAACTGCTTTGGTTGCATTGATGGATGATCTCTGGCAGGCCCGGGACAAGGACTTGTCCTCTGTCCTGTTGTGTTTGGCCTTGGGCCAGCTGCTGCCCCCACATCTTTGAGAGATGTGTCACAGAGTGATTGCGAAAGCATGGCTGACAGCCAGGAAAATGTGGCAGACAGCTCAGAGGATGTAGCAGATGGTTCAGAGAAGTTGTCAGACAGCTCAAAGGAACTGGCAGATAGCCCAGGGGACTTGGCAGGCAGCCCGTCGGATAGCCTCTCTTCTCTGAATTTGGATGCCGAACAGATAATCAATATGCGTAGCTGGAGAGCAATGCAACGTAGGACTCAATTAAGAGATTATCAATGGTGATTCTGGTGACACTTGTGTTTGGGTGTGGTTCCCATAATGAGGGCTACAGTTACAAAAGGGAACAGAGGCAGAGGCAAACTGTGGATGTTTATCTGTGTGGTTTGTGTGGCTTTGTGGTTCCTGCTTTGAAGTCTCTGCTCTGCACCTTTGGATTTCAACCCAGCATTGTCAGGCAAGTGGGAGTTGAAAACTCTGGGACTAGCTGCTGCTCTCATGCTTTGAAAATTCGGAGAACTCTTGGAACGTTTCTGCTACGTGAATTTTGTGTTTGTTTGCTTTTTCATGCACCTTGTATTTAGCTGAATTTTCACCTCAAATTGTGTTTTACTCCTGAAAATAAGGACAGTTTTCTTTAGCCTTTTCTTTTATGTTTAATACAAGTTTGCTGATTAGCAATGCAAGTGTGTGTCTGACCTTTTCTGGACAGTTAATTAACGCCTGAGCCCGGTCAGGCAGAACTTGTCCTGGTGCTTCTTCACCTCTCAGCAGCTTTCGATACTATCGACCATGGTATCCTTCTGCGCCAGCTGGAGGGGGTGGGAGTGGGAGGCACTGTTCTCCAGTGGTTCTCCTCCTACCTCTCCGGTCGGTCGCAGTCAGTGTTAGTGGGCGGTCAGAGGTCGACCTCTAGGTCTCTCCCTTGTGGGGTGCCTCAGGGGTCGGTCCTCTCCTCCCTGCTATTTAATATCTACATGAAACTGCTGGGTGAGATCATCCAAGGGCATGGGGTGAGGTATCATCGATCCACAGCTGACATTGGAACATCATCTTTCAGCTGTGGCAAGGAGGGCATTGTCCCAGGTTCGCCTGGTGCACCAGTTGTGGCCCTATTTGGACAGGGAGTCATTGCTCACAGTTGCTCATGCCCTCATCACCTCGAGGTTCGATTACTGCAACACTCTCTACATGGGGCTACCTTTGAAAAGTGTTCGGAAACTTCAGATCGTGCAGAATGCGGCCGCGAGAGCCATCATGGGGCTTCCCAGATTTGCCCATGTTTCTACAACACTCTGTGGCCTGCATTGGCTGACGATCAGTTTCCAGTCACAATTCAAAGTGTGGATTATGTCCTTTAAAGCCCTAAAGGCATTGGACCAGAGTACCTCCGGAACCACCTGCTACCGCACAAATCACAGCGACCGATAAGGTCCCACAGAGTTGGCCTTCTCCAGGTCCCATCGACTAAACAATGTCGTTTGGCGGGCCCCAGGGGAAGAACCTTCTCTGTGGCGGCCCTGGCCCTCTGGAATCAATTCCCCCCGGAGATTAGAACTGCCCCCACCCTCCTTGTCTTTCGTAAATTGCTCAAGACTTACCTATACCACCAGGCATGGGGGAGTTGAGACACCTTTGCCCCAGGCTTTTTATATTTTATGTTTCATATGTATGTGTTGTGAGCCACCCCGAGTCTTCGGAGTGGAACGGCATACAAATATAATAAATTATTATTATTATTATTATTATTATTATTATTATTATTATTATTATTTTGGCTGTAGCGAGGGGGAGCATTTGCCCAGGTTCGCCTGGTGCACCAGTTGCGGCTAGATTTGGACAGGGAGTCTTAACTCACAGTCACTCATGCCCTTATCACCTCGCGGTTCAAGTACTGCAATGCTCTCTACATGGGGTTACCTTTGAAGAGCATTCAGAAACTGCAAATTGTGCAAAATGCAGCCACGCGAGCAGTCATGGGATGACCCAGACATGTACATATCTCTCCAACACTCTGTGGACTGCATTGGCTGCCAATTGGTTTCTGGACACAATTCAAAGTGTTGGTTATGACCTATAAAGCCCTATATGGCATCAGACCAGAATACCTACGGGACCGCCTTCTGCCGCATGAATCTTAGCTATCGGTCAGGTTCCACAGAGTCAGCCTTCTCCAGACAGTGTTGGTTGGCGGGGCCTGGGGGGGGGCTCGGCCCTCTGGAATCAACTCCCCCAGAGATCTGTACTGCCCACACCTTCCTTGCCTTCCACAAGAGTCTTAAGACTCATTTAGGCTGCCAGGTTTGGGGCCATTAAGGTCCTTGCCCCCTAACCGATGAATGTGCTGAGAGAAAGTTGATTGAATGGAAATGACTGTTTTTAATTATTTTCAGGTTTTTTAAAATTTATATCTAATTAATTGGATCTGAAATGCTATACATATATGTTGTAAGCCACCCCGAGTTCTCAGAAAGGGGCAGCATAAAAGTTAAATAAATAAATAAATAAATAAATACCCCCCCTCCAATTAAGGAGGGAGGGAATCACCCTAAACAAGGCAGCTGGGCAGGATTCAAATTTCTTTTGGGACAATAATCCAACCATATAACGAAAAGGGACATAATCCAGAGAAAAATATATCATAGCTTTTCATTTCCTCACTTGCAAGAAATCAAGTTTAGAAGAGATTTTTCACATTGAACATGAAAAGAATCGAACTTTTTTTTCTTAGCACCTCAAAAAGAGGCAGCTTGATTTTTGCTTCTGTAGTAGCTATCGAGAGACAATGGATTTGTGATCAGGGCAATGCAATTAATGTTATATTTGATTCTCTGGTCTAAATCAGAGTTCTATGATTGCTTCCTTAGTTAAAGATTGTGGGTTACAGTTTGACTCAGATACATACTTGTTACATACTTATTATTACATACTTGTGCGTCATTATTTTTATCTAACTTTTTAAAGATAAACTTTTATCTATCTTATTTTTTTAGATAAACTTTTTTTATCTAACTTTTATCTATTTTTATCTAAATATTTAAATATTTTAAATTGTCTGATTGCTTATGATTTGTTACTACATGTTGTGAGCCGCCCCGAGTCTTCGGAGAGGGGCGGCATACAAATCTAAGTAATAAATAAATAAATAATAAATAATAAATAACTGGTGTACCTCATATAGCCGTGATGGCAAACCTATGGTATGAAGGCCACAGGTGGCACGCATATCCATATCTGCAGGCACATGAGCTGTTGCTCTAGATCACCCCTCACAGGAGTCTCCACGTGGCCCCTTTTAGATGCCAGATAAATACAGGGCTTTTGCAGAGGTTTTGGGCCTGTGGAGGTCTTCCAGGGGAGCAAGGAAGGCAATTTTTACCCTCCCCAAGCTTCAGGAAAGCCTCTGGAGCCTAGGGAGGGTGAAAAACGGACCGATCAGGCCCACCAGAAGTTTAGAAATGGGCCATTTCCTATGGATATTATTGACTGATGACTTAAAATAAGAAGATTGGTATGTTGGAGCAATCTCGATTGGATCGGCTGTTTTTCTGGATTCTCGGCTTTGTTTGCTAAAACCTGCTGCAAAAGAGGAACTTTTACTGGGTCTTTTTCACTATTGCTTTTGAGGATATATTTGAATACATACATCTGGATTTGGATTATAATTATTTTTATTTGACACTTTTGGATTAGAAGATTTTGGATTTTGGACTTTGGCTTGGCGTTTGAATTACATTTGGATTAAACATCGGAGAACTGAACTATATAAAATTGGATTAATTTTACCCTTGGAACTATTTCGACAATTTTTTTCCAATATAAGACATACCCCGAAAGTAAGACATAGTGGGGCTTTTGGGGATAAAAAGAAAGTAAGACACTATCTTACTTTCGGGGAAACACGGTAAGAGTAATAACAATAAATTTTTAGCAAGCTTGTTAAAGTAAAATAATATTTTTATAAATAAATATTTTAAAGTAAAGGAATAATTTTATAAATATATAGCCATTTGAATTAAAATTTCCTCCTTTTCCTTTTCTTACATCTAGCTATTTTCCCCCTTTTTCTGCCTTTCTTTGATATTTGGTAAATCTATTATTGCAAATTTTATATTAATTAATGTTTTTTTCTTTCAATGTGATTAATGATTATATATTGTTACCTTAAAAAAGGTTGAAAATTTTTAAAGTAAGATTTAGTGTATAAATTTTTAGTATTGATAAAGTATAAAGAATATTAAGTGGATCAAGTTGTAGCAAAGGAAATAATATCTAATGTATTCTTCTTAAATATATTTCTTTAGATCTTTTCCTTTTTTTCTATTACAGTCTTAACAATTTTGATATATTGTTTTATCTGTGTTATTTTGAAATTTGGGTAAATTTTTTAATAGAAATATAAGGAGTAAATATAAGCTTCAAAAGTAGGATTGTATTGAGGTTTACTGGAGTTTTCTCCTCTTTTTCTTAAAAAAAAACAAAGTATAAATTAAATTAAACCAATAAAAAATCAAATATTAGAAGGGTAAGGAAAGTCCACGAAGGAGTACTTTTTAAGAGCAAATTAGGATGTCGAGTACATCCACATATACAAAGACTATCAAAAAACAAACTTTAACTTCGGCTTCATCACCTCAAGTATCACCTCAACCATCTACTGTACATCAAAGTGTCTCTGCAACCATGTCAGCTAAAGAAAAAGAGAAAGAAAAAGCACAAGTGCAACCTACTCTCCAAACAATACAGGAGACACTGAATACAATGAAAGATTTTATGTTAAAATCCCAAGACGACGCAAACCAACAACGTGAAGGTCTTAAGGCTGAAATAGGGGAACTCAAAGCCGACATGGGAAAGATGAAGGAGAAGATGAAAGAAATACAACAGACTTTAAAAGAAAGTGAACAAAGAATAAAGGTAGTAGAAGAAAAACTGAAAAAGTAGAACGAAGAATGGATTACTTTGAAGATAGATCTGATTCTATAAATAGAAGATATGATGAATCAATTACACATCTTGAAATTCAATGAGCATCTTATGGTCCGAGATTTCAGAATATAATAGAAGAAAAAGATGAAGATCTACAAGCAAAAATGGGAGAAATAGTAGGAGGAATCCTTCAGGTGGATCCTATGGAACTGATAAAAGATATTGATGAAGTCTTTCAAGTACAAACCAGCTATGTATGCAGACATAATTTACCAAGAGAAGTCCATATTAAATTTGTCAGGAGAACCACAAGAGATAACATTTTGAAATGGACAAGAAGTGAAAAACTACAAGATAGAGGAAGAGAAATTACAATACTGAAACAAGTTCCAAGAAGAGTAAGAGAAAGCAGAAGGGATTACTACTTTTTGACCAAAATCTTGATCAAGGAAAATATAACCTTCCGCTGGCTTATTCCAGAAGGACTCTCACTATACTGGCAATCACAAAGAGTTAAAATAGGAAATATTGAAGAGGCAAGAGCGTTTTATGAAACTAGTGGAATACGCAAATTCAAACAACCAATGAAAGAACTACCAGAAAGAAAAGAAGACGAGTCAGGAGACACCACCTAGGGGAGAGAGGAGGAATCAGGGGCGAGAAGAAAACAACCTCAGCGCGAATCGGAAGACCCCAAGAAATATTACAAATGACCATGTCAAAAGACTTTAAAAAAATTTCTGTAAATGTTAATGGATTGAATGAACTGAGAAAAAGGAAACAAATATTTGCTAAACTTAAAAAACAAAAAGCACAAATAGTAGTACTACAAGAGGTTCATATTAAAAAGACAAATCGGAATTTATTATTGAATTCAAAAATTGGAAATATGCATGCCGCATTGGCAGATCAAAGAAAAAGAGGGATAGCTATGTATACTGAAAACTCCATAAATTCCAAACAATTATATGCAGATCAAGAAGGTAGAATTTTAATTGTCCAGATAAATATCGAGCCAAAACCGCTTGTCATTGTCTCTATTTATGCTCCAAATGAAAATCAAAGGTATTTTATAAGCAATTACATCAAAAAATAAATATTGAAAATATGATTTTAATTGGCGATTTCAATGAAATTTCAAATAGATTACTAGATCATTCAGGGGGGGGGAAACAAGAAAAAGAAAAATATATTACCCCCTACTTTTCAAAAAATGAAATCTGAACTATTGCTGTATGATATTTGGAGGGAAAGACACCCACAAATTAGGCAATATATGTTCTATTCAAACCCCCATAAAGTATGGACAAGAATAGACATGGTTTGGGCTTCAAAAGTAATTTCAGAACAAATAAAAGAAATTGAGATTGATGTAAATATATGGGCCGACCACAATCCGTTAGTGGTGTATCTGAAAAGTAATAAGAAATATCCAAATTGGCAGATGAATAGAAATGTTATAAGAGATTTAAAATATAAGGAATGGATTGAAAAAGAATTAATGATTTTCTTTGAAATAAATAAAAACTCAGAAACTTCCCCTCAAAATTTATGGGATACAGCAAAGGCGTACATTAGAGGATTAACGATTTTTTATACAACGAAAGTAAACAAAGAAAAAAAGATACAATATGAACAATTAACAACAGAATTAAAACAATTAGAGGAGTTATCGCAACATAATGCTAAAAATAAGGAGATCAAGGGAAAGATAGAATTGGCTAGGCACAAAATTAATCTTATAGAGCAAAGTCAAACAGCAGAAAAGATTAAAAGAGCTAAACAGCATTACTTCGAACATGCGAATAAACCAGGAAGATGGCTCGCATATAAATTAAGGAAACATAGACAATCTAAAATAATTAAAGAGTTAGTAGATGAAAATGGAATTGTAAAATATAATATAGATGAGAAAGCAAAAATAGTACAAGACTTTTATAAAGAATTATATAAAAAGGAGGATACTAATGAAGAAGAGATCTTTAACTACTTAGAATCTTTAAAATTACCACAATTAACTGAAGAACAACAGGAGAGTCTGGATAGTCCAATAACAATTGAAGAACTACAGCTAACTATTAAAAAGCAAAAAAATAATAAAGCAACCAGGCCCGATGCCATACCGGCAGAATGGTACAAAATAGAGAGTGATGTAATAATAAATAATATGTTGAAAATTTTTAATGAAAGTAGAATGAATGGTAAAATTCCTACGTCTTGGTTAGAATCTTCATAAATCAGGAACCGATAAAGAAAAGATAAAAAATTATAGGCCCATATCATTATTAAACGTAGATTATAAAATATTTACTTCTATTTATGCAGCTAGACTCAAAAAGATTTTGAATGGGAAAATACACCAAGATCAAAATGGGTTTTTACCAGGTAGACAAATTAAAAATAATCTTAGAACGATTATTAATACATTAGAATATTACGAACAACATTTTGGAAAGCCAGTTTCTTTAATGTTTCTTGACGCTAAAAAAGCTTTTGATAATATGAATTGGACTTTTATAAAAATGCAATTAAATAAAATGAGATTTGGTACAAAATTTGTAAATTTGATTGATGCAATATATTCTAAACAAACGACAAAAATTATATTAAATAATGAGCAATTAGAAAAATTTGAAATATTTAAAGGAGTTCGGCAAGGTTTTCCGATTTCACCTTTATTGTTTATTTTATCATTGGAAGCCTTATTGATAAAAATAAGAGCCGACCAAAAAATAAAGGGTTTGACCATTGGGAAAGAAATATATAAAGTCCAAGCCTTTGCAGATGATTTGACGTTTATTACGGAGGATCCGATTACAGCAGTTCCAACGTTGATTCAGATGATTGAACAATATGGTAAAGTTGCAGGATTAAAAATAAATAAGAGTAAAACACAATTCATAGTTAAAAATATGACTGAACTTCAAGAAAGAAAACTTGAAAAGATAACAGGTATGAAAATTGTTAAAGAAAGTTAAGTATTTGGGGATATGGATAACTTCTAAAACTATATTTTAAAAAAATGTTAATTATATGAAACTAAGTGAAGAAATTAAAAGAGACTTAGAAATATGGAACAATTTAAAAATATCTTTTATGGGGAGAATTGCCACAATTAAGATGAACATTTTACCTAAGATATTATTTTTGTTTCAGGTTATACCAATAAATCCAGGGGGGAATTTTTTAAAAAAATTAACGACATTAGTTAAAAAATTTCTATGGCAAGGGAAAAAGGCAAAAATAAAGATAAATATTTTAGAGGATATTAAGGAAAGAGGAGGATTTGTGTTACCAAACTTGAAGTTATATTATCAGGCAGCCGCCTTAACATGGATTAGAGATTGGATAGCATTAGAGGATAAAAGAACATTAACTTTGGAAGGACACGACCTAATGCTTGGCTGGCATGCCTTCATATGGTATGACAAAGATAAAATACACACATATTTTAAAAGACATACAATAAGAAAGTATTTATTGGAAGTATGGAAAGACGTTAAGAAAAACCACTTTTTAACTATTCCCGATTGGGTTTCTCCATTACAAACAATAACCTACCCCAATTTGATACAGGAAATGAAAACTATAAGATATAAAGATTTACTAGACGACCAAATGAAATTAAAACCAAGAAATAAATTACAGGAAGAAGGGATTAAAATTGATTGGTGGCAATTTATTCAGATCCAGTCTAGATTTCAAAGAGATAGAAAGGCATATATTTTTAATAAGAGTAAAAACTTAAGTAATTTATTGATTAGTAACCAGACTAAATTAATTGGGAAAGCATATAAATATATGATTAGACATAAAAATATAGATCTAACTTTAAAGGATAATATGATAAGTTGGTGTAAAAATATAGGTAGAGAAATTTATAGACACATGGGAAAATGTCTGGATTTCTAATTGGAAAATGACAAAGTTGGTATCGCTAAAGGAAAATCAAATTAAGATGTTCTATAGGTGGCACCTCCCACCAAGTAGAATAGCAAAAATGTTCCCAAATATGTCCCCACTTTGTTGGAAGTGTAAAAAAGAAATAGGTTCATATTATCACCAATGGTGGAGTTGAGTTAAGTTAAGATATATTGGAAAATGATAGAAAGAATAATAAAAGAAATAGTAAAGCAAGAGATAGAAAAAACTCCAGAATTTTACTTACTGGGTATAACCAAACAGAAATATAAGAAAGATATTTTACATCTAGTTATTCATATAACGACAGCGGCCAGGATAGTATATGCGCAAAATTGGAAAGGGGAAGGTATTCCCAAAGAGGAAGAGGTTATTAAGAAAATATTAGACTGCGCTGAAATGGATATGATGACAAGACGGTTAAATAACCAAGAAGAATCAGAATTTTATGAGATTTGGAATAAAGTGTATATATGGATAGATAAGAAGAAGTAAAAGTTAAAACTAGGATAGAACTGTAGAAGTATTGTGATGATTTAAATTTTGAGTTGTTATTTTGTCTATATAAGAAGGTTTTTTACATAAGGTTAAACAAAATTTCTTCTTTTCACTCAAATTAATATGAGGAAAGGAGCCCCCATCCCGGCAGCTTCAGGGGGCTGAGGAGCTCTTTAAGAGCTCCAAGCTGCAGGAAGGGTGGGGGCTGCTGCAATCTTGGCAGCTTCTGGGGGCTCCTTTCCTCATTGCTTCCTTTTATTACCTGTAAGCAGCTTCAAAAACGTTCTCCTTCCCTGTGGCTGCAACAGCAGCGATTTCCCTTCCAGTAGCAAGAGCGACGGGAACGTCACATAATGAAGGGAAGCTGCTTTGGCTCCAGCAAGTGTGAAGTGCATGCTGTAATATGCTACCTGAATGCTAAAGGCATGAACGCTACTGTGATGGACGCCCAAGATTTGTATATGATGAGTGCCCAAGATTTTTCTTGCCAATTGCTGAGTTTTGAATTTTCTGGCTGAAGGAGAATGGGTATTGCACTGACACTTGCTCTTTGGAGTACGGTGATAAGCCCAAGTTTCATCTCCTATCACTATATAGTTAAAAGAAGTCTTGACTTCAATCTTGAAACAGTTAAGAAATTCTCGGGCGGCACTGACTGTTGATTTTGTGCACTTCAGCAAGCGTTTATTCCCCTAGCATTCAGGTAGCGTATTACAGCGCATACTTTGCACTTGGCGGGAAATGGAATGAGGAGGTTCAACTCTAACCTCCACCACAATGCCAGTCAATGATCTACTGATCATTGGCACTGCTCATTTGCTTCTGCTGGCTTCCCGCTATACGATAGTAATACCAATTTCCACGGCAAACATTCCCTGTGAGAGCTAAGTGCCTTGTAACCTTACTTTCTGGATAACCCTCATAGTTTTAGAACACACACTACAGCTATTATCACTTTTATTCTACTGAAACTTACTTGTTTTAAGATGTTAGTAACTTGAGCAAGGTATTTGTTCAATTTTTCCTGCTTTTATCACTACTCATGTGATGTTCATGTTTACATATGTTCTTTATACGCATATTATTTCTTCAACTTAGGTAGTTTACATGTGCATAGAAATTGTCAACTTATTTATTGTGATTTTTTTGGTATTGATGATTTATCTCCATACAACCTCTAGGGAAGGGAATATGGCTGGAACAGCTATTTACCAAAAGGTTGACATAGCCATAGAAGAAATCCTGCTGAGAGGCAGGATGCAAGCTTGGCATTCTGTCTGATCTTTTTATTGCTTTCTGGGGGCATGTGATCTTTCCTTAAATCCTGCTGTTCTGTTCAAAATGACTATACATTTGTACTGTTCAGGTTGTATATGATCCGGAGCAAAAAAGGTTTAATTTAGGTACTTAAATTTGGTCTTTTTGAAAACCTTTTTTCACTGAGATAATAATTTGAACTTTTCTGAACACAATGAAAGTAAAATTGAGATGAAAAAATTAATGCTTATATTTTTATTTTGCTCGCAAAAGGCTGCCCCTAGCATTTTTGTGAACTTTTTTCCATTTATAGCCTACAAACTGCATCAAATTTTGCTATATTTGGTGTTGGGTTACTAGTTTGAACATTTCTGAACATAATGAAAGGAAAATTGAACTGAAAAATTTGATGCTTATTTGTTTATTTTGCTCAGAAAAAGCCCCCACCAGCCTGTGCTCATTTTTTTCAGTTTATATAAAAATTATGCTGTTAATTTCAAAATTACATACTTGTTTTTAGTAAAATGGATTTCTTTCATAAAGTTAGTTGTCTGGCCATCATGTAGTTGCTTTTCAAAAGGATATTCCAAATATTTTCTGCCAAATCTGTATAAAAACTGAAAATAATGGCACACAGCAAGGCTGAGGGGTGGTGGCCCTTTTCTGAGCAAAATAAACAAATAAGCATATTTTTTTCAGTTCAATTTTCATTATGTTCAGAAATGTTCAATTTATTATATAAATATCCTAGGGTGAAACATTTCTTGAGATTTGGAGCCCAAAAGAGAAAAAAACCTGGAAAAAATGCTCAAAATCATGGGGGGGGGGGGCTTTTCTGAACAAAATAAACAAATAAGCATTAGTTTTTCAGTTCAATTTTCATATCATTATGTTCAGAAATGTTCAAACTAGTAATCCAATCCAAAAAGTTTTCAAAAAAGCTGGAACCTTCAGGCTAAAAAAAAAAAGTAAAGTGGCAATGATTGCACACAGCCAAAATGTGGTTTTTGGCTTTCTGGGTGAAATAAAAATACTGTATAACCATCAATTTGAAACCTTAGAGAATATTTTTCTGATGACCAGCAATGTTCAGTTTAGTAAATCAATGCCTAGGGTATTAAAAATTTTTCGGATTTGGAGCCTTAAAAAAAAGGTAAAGTAAAACTGATTGCACACAGCCGGGGGGGGGGGGGGGCTATTTCTGAGCAAAATAAGCAAATAAGCATCAATTTTTCCACTTTAATTTTTATATCATTATGTTCATAACTGTTCAAACTAGTAATTCAATGCATAAAGTTTTAATAATATTTTGACTTTGGAGCCTGAAATATATATAAATTGAAAAAAATGCACACAGTGGAGGGGGGGACTTTCATGAGAAAAATAAACAAATAAGCCTCTATTTTTTCAGTTCAATTTTCATATTATTATGTTCAGAAAAATTCAAATTATTATCTCAGCCAAAAAAGGTTCATAAAAGGTGGAACTGGCAGGATTTGGAGCCTAAAAAAAGTAAAGTGAAAATGATTGCACATGGCTGGGGGGGGGGAGGCCCTATTTCTGAGCAAAAAACCCCAATAAGCATAACTTTTTTCAATTCATTTCTATTTTTCTAATGATCAGGGATGTTCAAAATAGTGATCCAACACAAAAAGGGGGAAAAAGTTTGAACTGGCAGCCTGAGCTAGATAAAAATGAACAAAATTGCACAAAAATGCTAGGGGAGGCCTTTTGTGAGCAAAATAAAAATATAAACATTATTTTTTCATCTCAAGTTTACTTTCATTGTGTTCAGGAAAGTTCAAATTAGTATCCCAATGGAAAAAGATTTCAAAAAGACCAAATCTAAGTACCTAAATTAAAGCTTTTTGGGTCTGGGTCATATACGACCTGAACAGTACAAGTGTGACTTTTTTTGCCCAGCAAAAACTAAGACCCCCCCACCCCCAAAAAAAATTTCTCAAAAAAAGAGCCCCTCACATGATATGATGTCATGAAATTTCAAGTTCTAGATATGCAGGGAAAATTTATTACAGGGTCTCAAACATGGCTTCGGGTCACATACGACCTGAACAGAACAGCAGGCTTTTAAGGATATATTGTGAGATAAGGGAGACCAGCTGGTGTGGTGCAAATGGATGTAATGATTACTTCTCCTGGGTGGGAAACTGTCCTTTGTCAATTCACTGAGCACAGGAGTCTTTTGTCTATAGGGCAGGGGTCCCCAAACTTTTTACACAGGGGGCCAGTTCACTGTCCCTCGGACTGTTGGAGGGCCGGACTATAAAGAAAACCTATGAACAAATTCCCATGCACACTGCACATACCTTGTTTTAAAGTAAAAAACAAAATGGGAATGTACTATTTAGAGGGGGGAGAAGGTCTGAAATTTATATATGTTTATATTTTCTTTTTAATTTTCTTTTGTTGACATCTGATTGGCTATACAAGGTTTTCTTGGCTTATGAAAAATGTATAAAGAAAGAAGGAAGCACTTTGGCATAATGGTTAATAAGTTAGAAATATAATTGGTGTTGCACTTTTTGAAGGAACATTAAGGAGGAAATTTAATTAAAAGAAAATGAATGTAACTGGATGACAAAATTAGAAAAAAAACTTTTGCAACTTTTTTTATGATTGATATTAGTTACTAACAAAATACTGCATTTTATTCATGGAAAATTAGATGGTACACTGTGTTGTTGGAATGTATGTTAATAGAAAATTTTTAAAAAATTACCACCACCCCTAAAACAGTCCTTCCTTCCTCTATCCCTCCATTCATTTCATTGTTCCTTCCTTCCTTCCTTGTTCCCTCCATTTCTCCTTCCTTCCTTGCCTCCTTCATTCCTCTCCACTTCTCCTTCCCTCCCTCTCTTTCCATTTTCTTTCTTTCTCTCTCTCTTTTCCCTGTGCTCTTGTCACTCACTGGCGGGCCGGATAAATGGCCTCAGTGGGCCACATGCGGCCCACGGGCCGTAGTTTGGGGACCGCTGCTATAGGGATTCTTCAGCCATCCAGGTCATGGTTTTCCCAAATGTGCCTTTTTCAAAAGGCAAATGGACTTTCTTGGTTTTCAGAAAGTCCAATTGCCTCTTGAAAAAGCACCATTGGGAAAAGAGTCTCTTGCATTGATTCAAGTGGGCAAGGCACATGATTGCTCACTGATAATAAGTGGATCCTCCTTCCAATTTTTTAAATTTGTTCTCATAATAATATGGCAATTATAGAAAGTTAGCACCTACCCAACTCCTAGAAGAATGAAATATTTTGAGTAATATTAAATAGGAAGAATATATTTCCCTGGATGAAGAATGGAGAAATATGTTTCCTTAGAGGGAGAAAGCACCTTCTTTAAAAGCCTGTAAAAATGTCAGTACAGTACTTAAGAGATAAAGACATAGTTATATTCATAGTCAAAAATACCCTGCAGCAAGGTCTGAGCAAAGGCAGAATGGGATTAGCCCTCACTCAAGATGTTAATTAGTCTAAAGAACTTGGTATTTTGTAGCCCAAATATGCCCCATCCACTTTCTGGAGAGTTTAAATGACCTCTCTACTAAAGGGTTTCACTTTATGAGCAACAGTAACTGATAGTTATCCTTGTATTTTAACTATTTTAATTCTTCAATGTGCTCTATCAATTTGCCTGATTTTAAAATCCAGGTTGCAGGTATTGCTGAAGAAAAGGAAGGAAAGTGACTTATGACCATTCTTCACATTTATGACAATAGCAGCACCCCCACAGGCAAGCAAGGCAAAGTGCCCCTCAACATAAGTGACATTCAGTTGGCCTTGACTACCCAGTCACACCCAACTAACCATACCCACCCACCCAGTCATTAGGGCAGAGCTGACAACTTTGTCATTTAAAAGTTAAAGGAAGGGATTAGAGTTAAAACTATACTGGGCCTCATACTGATTAACAGAAAAGTGATAGAGGGAGTTGAAGTTGTTAGAACCTCAGGCAATAGTGACTATGTAATACTGGAATTCAATATTATTTATTTATTTATTTATTTATTAGATTTATATGCCGCCCCTCTCCGTAGACTCGGGGTGGCTATAATGCAGACACAAGCAATAGAATATAATCCAACCAGTGTCTTAAACTTCAAAAGAGCTGCTTTTAAAAAACTCAGAGAAAGCCTAAGCAAAATTTCATGGATAAAAATCCTAAAAGGGGAAGACAACTCAAGAAGCTTGGGAAACAGTGAAAAATATGATCATAAAAGCCCAGTCCAACAGAATATCACTAAAAAAACAACAACAACAGGAAATCCAAGAAGAAACCACCATGGTTGCACAAAAATGTCTCTGATAAACTGAAAGACAAAAAGGATAAGCACAAAAAATAGAAAAAGGGAGGCAGAATATTAGAATAATGCAGAATATCAGCAGATAGCTCGACTATACAAAGTTGAGGTCAGGAAAGCAAAGCTTTAGGATGAACAAAGTGTTGCAACAAAACCCAAAGATAATAAAAAAGTTTCTTGCAAGATATAAGTAAGAAGAAAAAAGTCAATGAAGCAGTTGGTCCACTAAAGAGAGAAGATGGTAAGGAAGTAACAGGCAGTAGAGATAAAACAGCTGCTTAGCTCATTCTTTGCATCATTCTTCATACAAAAAGAAACTATACCCAACCTACCAAAATATAGCTATAAAAGACAGACTAGAAATAAAAAATAAAATAAGCAAGAAAATGGTAAGAGAACACCTGTCTGACCTTGATGAATATTAATCACCAGGACTTGATTGATTACATCTCAGAGTTCCGAAGGAGCTGGCAGATGTTATCTCAGAACCACTGTATTGTATCTTTAAAAAATCTTGGAGCAATAGGGAACTGCCAAAGAATTGGAAAAGAGCTGATCTGTTTCTGATCTTTTAAAAAAGAAGAAAAACAGACCCAGGAAACTATAGACCAATCAGATAATACTTGGGAAGATACTGAAACAACCTCCCCCAGACCTGTGAACATCTAGAAACATATAAAGTTATAACTAATAGCCAGCACGGATCTGTTAAAAACAGATCATGCCAAACCAACCATATTTCATTCTTTGACAAAGTGACTTCATTAGTGGAGCAGCGAATTGCCATGGACATAGTATATTTAGACTTAGTAAGATTTAGTAAGTCATTTGACAAAGTAGATCACAATCTACTTCTTGGTAAGCTAGAAAAATGTGGGATAGACAGCATCACCACCAAAAGGATTTGTAACTGGCTGATAAACTGGCTGTGATAATGGTATTGTCAACCCTGAAGTGAACCTGGGTGAGGCCATCCTTGTGGCATTACTTGGAATCAATGTTCCCCCTAAGCTGCGCTGTGCACTATAGCGCAGGAGGTTTGAGACCTACACGCAGCAGTTTACAATTCCAGCACAGTGGTCTGACCAATTGGCAATTAGAACTGTTGCTGCTCTGCAACCATAGGACAGCAACAGTTCCTCTCTAGTAAAGGCGGGAAAGAAGGGAGCCAATTGTGGGCCCGCTTTCCTCCCTGCCCCTTTAACTCTGGAGCGGTCTTTCTTGTTTAAGGCTCAAGCTCACTGGCTAAGGTAAGTAAGCTAAAACTGTTGGGAGGGCGCGGCCATGGAGCCTGATCCCCGCCAGCGGCCACTGCGGCCCTCCTGCTGCCGCCCAGTCCCTTTTCCATCTCCCCTTCATCCCTCTGCCCTGTCTCTGGCAGTCAAGGGTTGGGTGGGGGGATGGGAGGGTGGATGCAGGTAGGGGGGAATGTCCCCTTTTAAAGCCTAACCCAGTTGCACCAACAGAACTGTTCACCCAGTTGCGCTTTCAAGTCTTCCTCCCAGGCTTTTGCCCCAGAACAAAAGGGAATATGGAATGGTGGGGAGTGTCTCCCGTGTCCCTGTTCATCTCGCTCTATGGCACTTGGCAAAATATCTTCCCCCCATTCACCTACAAGAGGGGTAGCAGGAGCAAGAGTTTATTGTGAGGAGGAGGAGGTGGGCATGGGGGATAGTAAACTGGCCGCTGCCGTGCGCTCTGCTCTATTAACCACAGAACTGGTTTCTCCTCATGGCTTTGCCCTGATGTAATTCAAATACGGCAACAGTTCCAATTCAAAGTGGGCTCTTGAGCACAGAACCTCCCATAAAAAAAGAGCTGGCGAAGAGAACCAAGGGCGGGCCCCAAGGTTTCCCAAAACAATGATTCCCACTTTTGTAATTTCTTGCGAGTGCATGAGGGCTGCCAATTGAGTACTACTCTCACTTTCCCTGGGTCTATCTCGATCCCATACTTGGAGATATGGTATCACAAATATTCTAGTGAAGTCTTGTGGAATTTGTATTTGGAAAGATTCTCATATAATTTGGTGGCTAGGAGTTTTTTCAAAATTTGTTGCACCAGTTTCACATGCTGTTACAGCATCTCACTAAAGATGAAAATATCATCTAAATAGACAAAGCATCGCCTTGAATTGGAAGCTTCCCCGCAGGCAATTGAATGCAGTTTTACATTCATCCCCCTCCCTGATCTGGATGCGATAGTATGTTTCTTTCATGAGGGAAAGACTTGCTGAACACATACTGCATTTATCCTCTGGAAGTTAACACAAAATCTAACCCCCATCTTTCTTCTTCTTGAATAGCATGGGGGCATCAAACTTTGATTTTGCTGGTTGGATGAACCTCCTCTCCAAATTGGCATTGATATACCTCCTCGGCTCTTCCAGTTCCTTTGGGGACATGGAAAACATCTTTGGCTTCGGGAGTGTTGCACCTGGCTCGAATTCTATCATGCAGCCCATCAGCTTTTTTGGGGGAAGTTCATTATATTCTTTCTCGCTAAACACCCTAAGTCTCAATATTCTCTCATCACCTTCAAGGAACCTGGTGGAGTGCCGTCGCTCATAAGGGCTGCCAATTGAGTCTCAGTCAGGGTGGGTCACAGGCATCGACCATTCTTGGTGTTTTGTCAAATCTGGATCTTGAGCCTGTCCTCTAGGGCAGGGGTAGGCAAAGTTGGCTCTTCTGTGACTTGTGGATTTCAATTACCAGAATTCCTGAGACAATCATGCTAGCTCAGGAATTCTGGGAGGGTTTTTTTTTTCAATATAAGATTTTTATTTTTTTCTCCACCATAAAATAAAACAATATACAGTTATAAATACAATAACAATGCTTACAATCAATCATATACAAACTTTTCTTTTCTCATTACTCCCTCAATGGAGGTTCTTATCTCTCCCCGTGTAAATTTTTCTGTTAATTTTATACAATATTAGCAATTCTTAAGTTTCTAAATTAAATTTTCCCCTCACCGTCTTACTACAAAAAGTTACAACAATGTAAAGAATAATAAAATCTCTTTTATCTAAATTTTAATCTTATATCATATAGCTAATTAAAAATTATCTCTCTATATATATATATCTTTAATAAAAGAAACTATTCAAAATATATCACCTACATCATAAAATAAAGTTCTATATGTTTAAGTCTAAGCAATAAGTAAATGTTATGTTATATCATTATATAGTGCTACCACCATTTCTCATCTTTGCCATCTGGCTTGCAAAGCTTAAATCAAATTCTCTTGTTTCAATTTTTCCAAAATTAACCAATTATGTAATACATACATAATATATATCTTAATGTTCTATCCAATCATAAAACTTCCCCCAAATTTTATAATAATCCGAGTCTTGTTTATCTTTAAGTTTCAAAGTCAATCTACTCATCTCTGCACAATCCATAATTTTTCTCAAAACTTCCCTTACCGTTGGTATCCTATTCAATTTCCAACATTGTGCATATACAATCCTAGCTGCTGTAATTATATGTATAATTAAATACATCTCTTCTTTATCAAAATTATCTGGTAAAATACCCAGAAGGTGTATCTCGGGTCTAAGATCAATAGTCTTTCTTAAAATCTTCTGAATACAATGTTGAATTCGTGTCCAAAATTTATGTGTTTCTGGACAAGTCCACCACATGTGATAGAATAATCCAGTTAACTCGCTGCATTTCCAACAGTTCATCAACAAATTCTGAAACATTTTCGGTAGCTTTTGTGGTGATATATGCCACCTATAAAACATCTTACACATATTTTCCTTAAATGCAGTTGACATTGTCATTTTATAATTTCTCTCCCATAATTGCTGCCAACAATCTTTGTCTATCGTATAGCCTATATTTCTCATCCATTTTATCATTGTGTCTTTAACCTGCTCAAATTCTAATTCAATCGATAAGAAGTATAGGTAAAATTTTTTGATCAAGTTAACATTCTGACCCAATAAGATTTGATCTAGTTCTGGTTTTTTGTAAGTTAATACCTTCTGTTTTAATGTCTTTCTCAAATCTTGATTGTAACTGTAAATATATAAACCAATCCAATTTTATGCCTTGTTTTTCTATTATTATTATTATTATTATTATTATTATTATTATTATTATTATTATTAATTAGATTTGTATGCCGCCCCTCTCCGCAGACTCGGGGTGGCTCACAGCAGTAATAAAACAATATACAGTAAGAAATCTAATATTAAAAGTCTAAAATAACAAATCTAATATTAAAAGTCTAAAAACCCATTATTTAAAAAGCATACACACAAACATACCATACCTGTCTCCAGGTCTTGAACGTAGTTTTGATGGGAACAAGGGGCTGCCATCGTGGCGTGTCTGAAGGAGCACGGGCCCTACCCCGACATCTGAGGTGTCAGCCTCCACCACAAAGGGACAAGGGTCTGGATACTTTAGAATAGGTTCCTGCATGAAAGTTTTTTTCAGAGTCAGGAATGCTTGCTGCTTGGCATTGCCCCATTGGAACTTGACTCCCTAGGTCAGGAGTCAGTTGAGGTATACAGTCAGGGTGGCAAACCCTGGGATTAATGTTTGGTAATAGTTCACAAATCTCAAAAGTCATGGAGGTTTCCATGTTTGCAAGGTCTCGAGTTTTCTTGGGTCCATGGCAATGCCTTGGGGAGAAATAATATGTCCCAGGAACTCAATGATAGTCTGGTAAAACTGACATTTCTCCAGCTTAGTGTAAATGGTGGTGATCTCTTAGGCATTTCAGGACTTGTCGTAGATGCTGAAGGTGACATTCCTGCAAGGGGGAGTAAATCAGGATGTCATCAAGGTAAACCACCATGAATCAGTCCAATAAATCTTGGAAGATGTCATTCATAAAGTGTTGGAAAACAACTAGGACATTGGTAAGTCTAAAGGCATGACCATATACCCGGAATGGCCATACCAAGTCCCAAATACAGTCTTCCAGTCATCCTCCTCTCAGATGTGTAACAGATTGTAAGCACCTTGCAGGTCGATCTTGGTGAAGATGGCTGCTGATGGCTACCGATCAAAGTCCCTCCATGAGTTTAGGAATCAAAGGCAAAGTGTACCAGTTATGCACTCTAATGGCATTCAACTTCCACGTAGGTGCAAATCTCTGGTTTTCTGTTTTACAAATAGCACTGGGATGGACAAAGGCAATGAGGAGGGAGGGATGAAATCCCTAGCCAGGTTTTTGTCCAATGCAGGTTTTTAACGCAGCCAATTCAGGTTCTGACATTGAGTAAAGACATCCCCCGGGAAGCTTGGGTTTGGTAGTAAGTCAATGGCACAGTCATAAGCAAAGTCTGAGAGGTGGGCCAGTAGGGTGATATCAGGTTGGGCTGGCACCTGGGCTGCGCAGATTTGGCATATGCAGTCCATGCATTGCAGGCTGGGAAAATAAATAAAGTTCTGGGACCTCAAGATGTGAGGATCATGAGTTCTGACAGGCTAAGCCAAGGAGTAAGGGAAGACGAAGTCCTTTGATAATATAGAATTGGATGGCCTCCTATGTTGTCCAATGGCTAGGTGTACTGGTTGGGTCATAAATTTGATAGGTCCAGACAACAATACACACCCATTTATTGTCTTGACTATCGTAGAAACATAGAAACATAGAACATAAAAACATAGAAGACTGATGGCAGAAAAAGACCTTATGATCCATCTAGTCTGCCCTTCTACTATTTTTTGTATTTTATCTTTGGATGGATCTATGTTTATCCCAGGCATGTTTAAATTCAGTTACTGTGGATTTACCAACCAGGTCTGCTGGAAGTTTGTTCCAAGGATCTACTACTCTTTCAGTAAAATAATATTTTCTCATGTTGCTTTTGATCTTTCCCCCAACTAACTTCAGATTGTGTCCCCTTGTTCTTGTGTTCACTTTCCTATTAAAACACTTCCCTCCTGAACCTTATTTAACCCTTTGACATATTTAAATGTTTCGATCAGGTTCCCCCTTTTCCTTCTGTCCTCCAGACTATGCAGATTGAGTTCATTAAGTCTATCCTGATATGTTTTATGCTTAAGACCTTCCACCATTCTTGTAGCCCGTCTTTGGACCCGTTCAATTTTGTCAATATCTTTTTGTAGGTGAGGTCTCCAGAACTGAACACAGTATTCCAAATGTGGTCTCACCACTGCTCTATATAGCAGGATCACAATCTCCCTCTTCCTGCTTGTTATACCTCTAGCTATGCAGCCAAGCATCCTACTTGCTTTTCCTACCGCCCAACCACACTGCTCACCCATTTTGAGACTGTCAGAAATCACTACCCCTAAATCCTTCTCTTTTGAAGTTTTTGCTAACACAGAACTGCCAATACAATACTCAGATTGAGGATTCCTTTTCCCCAAGTGCATTATTTTACATTTGGAAACATTAAATTGCAGTTTCCATTGCTTTTTAATGTTTCCAAATGTAAAATAATGCACTTGGGGAAAAGGAATCCTCAATCTGAGTATTGTATTGGCATGGTAGGTTTAACTGGGCATGGTAGGTTTAACATGGTAGGTTAGTATGGTAGGTTTAACTGGGCACAAGCATGGAGATGAGCATCCATGAAATTGGTGGTGGCTCCAGAATCCACCTAGGCATGGGCTGGGAGGGTTAGATTGTGGATCTTGAGAATTATCTTGGTTGCTAGGATCAGATGTCTCAGGCGTCCAAGGTTCTCATCTATAGAACTGAAACTTGGCTTGGTGCCTGCCCGACCTTATGTTTCCACTAGGCCGGGCTTTGGTCATTTTCCGGCAGGGTTGCCTTGAACTGTTGAACTGGACCACGGGCTGGAACCAGAACAGGAACTGCGGCACCATGTCTCTTTTGGGGGTAGGCAATGGCAAAATGTCCCACCTCTCTATAGTACAGGAAAAAAACTTCAGCTCAGCATCTGGCTTTCTTAGCTTCAATCAGGCGAGATCTGGTGGTACTGAGATCCACAGGCTCATCTCTGGCAATGGGTGCTGGGCAATTCCAGGGTATGTGGGTGGCAGCTGGAAAACATGTCTTGGTGCAGGGATGGGCGGATTGACAGGTGTGGCCTGGATTCCCCGGTGAGGAGCAGGAACTGGTCTGTTGTCCTTGAAAAATTGTGTCTGTTCCCTGGGTAGATTGAATTCTGGTTTCAATTTCAAAACATAGCTGATACAAAGCATCTAGTGTAGGAGGAGTAGCAGAGTGCATGACCTCAGAATTTTGGCAGACAGTCCATCTTGGAACATCTCTATTGGAGCTCCTTCATTCCAATTTAGGTGAGCACTTGAATGACGGAACTCGGCTATGTAATCAGTTGCACATCTGGAACCTTGTCTTATCTTACGTAGTTGACTGGTGGCATTCTGGATGCGAAAGGAGTCAGCAAACTCACATTGCATCAGCTGGCAGAACCCTGCATAATCTTGTAGAATAGGGTCTTGTCATTCTACCAAAGGAGAGGCCCATTCTGCCACTGGTCCAATTAACAAACTCAAGATAAAAGCAATTTTCATCTCATCATGAATAAAGAAAAGGAGATAATTTTTTACGGTCTCCACTGAATCTCTCGGGCAGGGCCAGATGGCATTTTAATCTCAGAGGAGGCAGGAGTGCAGCAGCCACGGTGTGTGTGTGTGTGTGTGTGTAATCTGCTGCAAATTAGCTATTTGGTTTTGGAGGGCTGCCACAATCTGTTGAAGGTCTTGGATATCAGCTTGCATTTGTGCCATGACATCAAGAAGCCTGGGCAGTGGATTGAGTGGATGGAGAATTAATCTGTTCTGTACATGGGCCTCAGAGCGAACCCCAAGTCAGAAATCACTTATCTCATGATAAAATCAAACACTTTATTTGAACACAAGCATACATATTGATACACAGGGTCTTTTAAAATGGCACAAAAGAAGTTATTTTTCTCTAGAACTAGCTGTAATCTCTGTCTGGGAGGAACGCCAAAAAATCAGTCTTATCTGCATTCCTTAAATAAAGTCCATTCATTTACTTAAGCATATGCTTTTCCTCACCAAAAGCTGTCCCCAGCATAGCATCCAACAAAGAATGCCTTTTTGAAGCAGAAATCATGATTTTAAAGCTTTGTTCAAGCACACACCCCGTTTCATGTCTCTTCCATTGAACAACGTTGATTCTCCACACCCCATTTTCCCACAATCCTTTTCCTTTATACTGCCTGGAAGTGACATCACACCTCAAAGAGGCTAAGGCTGTAAGCTAATACCTTTTACTCTGTAACTCCTCTCGCCTTCGGAGCAATCTTCTATAGCAAGGCTCAATCCAATCTCTCCACTCTTATGTGTTCCTCACTCTCTGACTGGGACCACTCCCCAATTTTCACATCAGGCCCCTCTAGTGGTTTCTCAGTCTCACTTAAGTCACCTTCTGCTTCGCTCTTGCTCTTTGCTTCATCTGGCACCTCCCCTGGCCCAGGGTATCCAGAGGGGCCTGGCTCATCTTTCTCAGAATCTGACATGACCTGAAGTGGACAGGGAGCACTCACAACAGGTGTGGTCAGACTGGCCACAGGGCAGCTGAATGCTTGGCCACAGCACCCCATTCTCACCCAAGAGCCAAGCCATGTCAGCAGCAAAAAGGAAAGCTAGAAAAGCCTCATAACCGGGATGCTGGGCTTTGCAAAAAATGGAACTATTCCCTCCTGAGGACCCTTCTGAGGACCCAGAAGCCTTTCCTTCAGGACCTAGTCCCAACTGGGATGAGTGGCCCAGTGGAGAAGAGGATCTTATGGTGAGTGAACCAGTCCCTCCATCCCTCAAGGCAAAGATTAAAATAATAACCATGGGGGAGGAGGGGGATATACAGGCCCTGATAGATACGGTTGCTCAAGATACCTAATCAGCAAAGCAGTAGTAGATAAATTAAAAATACAAACTAGACCGTTAGCCAACCCCATCCATTTTCAACAGGTAGATGGGTCCCTCGTAGGGGAAGTGCCAGCCACCACCCTGACGGAGTTTGTAGAGTTGCAAATAGGCCGACACCATGAATTCCTTCACTTCATAGTCGCCCAGACGATATCAAAAGCAGTCATATTAGTCTGGCCTGGCTGGACAAATGGACCCCCACTGCAAGCTTTCCCTCCACATCGGGCCTACCTCTCTCCCAGAGGCCTACAGGAGAAAAGTCCCTCCAAGGAGGAAATGTTCCCAGGTTTCAAAAAAGTGCCCATTGAAT
This sequence comes from Erythrolamprus reginae, assembly GCF_031021105.1. Classification (NCBI taxonomy): domain Eukaryota; kingdom Metazoa; phylum Chordata; class Lepidosauria; order Squamata; family Dipsadidae; genus Erythrolamprus; species Erythrolamprus reginae. Next base: position 79,112,084 of record NC_091953.1, read on the forward strand.
ACTGAGACTTGGAAAGGGTTTTCTGTGAGAAAGATTGCAATGAACTACCCCCTCACAGACCAACAGACTGTGCAACAGAATTTAAACCAGGGATAACTCTCCCAAAGCTCAGAATGTATGCCATGTCACATAAGGAATTGGAAGAGCTGAGAAAGTACATAGACACCAACATAAAAGGGAGATTCATTCAGCCAGCTAAATCAAAGGTAGCAGCCCCAGTTCTCTTTAAGGAGAAAAGGGATGGAGGGAGCTGACTAGTGGTTAATTTTAGAAATTTAAAAGTGCGTACAGAACATTCACCAAACTGGATTTGAGAGAAGGTTATTACCGCATTAGAATAAAGGAAAGGGATGAGTGGAAAACTGCTTTCAACTGCCCGTTGGGGAGTTTCCAATTCCATGCTATGCCATTTGGCCAAAAAGGGTCCCCGCTGTATACATAAATGAAGTCTTACACTCCTATCTTTACAATGGCGTACTCATTTATTTAGATTATATTCTTATCTATAGTCAGAATCTGCAATTGATGAGGCAAGTCTTAAAGAAACTTTTGGCTGCTAAACTCTAAATAACACTTTCCAAATGTGAATTTCACAAGACGTCGGTAGACTATTTGGTATATCGCATATCAAACAAAGGCCTATAGATGGATCCAGGTAAAGTGAAAGCTATGCTTGATTGGCAAGCTCCCCACATGAGCAAACAATTACAGAGTTTCCTAGGATTTGAGAATTTCTACCAACAGTTTATTCCAGCTTTCGCTGAAGTTGCCTTGCCCCTAACGGAGCTACTAAAGACCAGGCAAACCCCTATTAAGCCCAAACCATCACAACCTATTAGGTGGACAATGGAATGCCAAAAGGCTTTTGAAAGGCTCAAAAGACTTTTTGCAAAGGAGCCAATCCTGCAGGACCCTAACCCAGAGATCATGATCCAGTCAGATGCCAGCGATGTAGCAATAGCAACTGTGTTGTTACAAGACAATGGAAAGGGACAGCTACTACTGTGTGCATACCTTTCCAAAAAAGCAGGCCCCCACTGAAAGGAGGTGGGCCATTTGGGGAAAGGAAGCCTTTGCTAACACTGGTAGCACTGGTGATGTAGAGGCATTTCCTAGAAGGTGGAACATTTCCTTTCAAAGTGTGGACTGATAAGAACCTTGAGGCATTAAAGACCCCTTGGAGGCTTTCTCCTAAACAAGTACGATGGGCCCAATATTTCAGATGTTTCTACTTCACCCTCAAACATATTCCAGCCAGAAATAATCTCCTTGCTGACACTTTGTCACATAAAGGCCGCACCAGACTTCCGGGGGTGGGGCGAGGCCGGCGCGACGTGCAGACTTGGGGCTCCAGAGCTGCACTCAAAATTTTCCGTTTGTTAACCGTGATAACAGAGATAGTTCCTCACGGTCGAGCGAGCTAAAGAGAGGGGAAGTCTCAAGTGGGGGGGGTGGACATGCAGACCCCCCCAACGAGAGGCACAATCCCCGTGAACAGACAGAGGAAAAAGCTGAGGTTCTCCTTCAGCCCAAAGGCCCAGCACACCAAGCAATCATCGGGCAAGTCAAAAATACAAACGGTAGTATCAGCGAAAACGGTGAAGTACGACTGCAACTTACTTACGTACCCAAACTAGAGGTGTGATTTTGGTGATCTTTATTTTTGGTGCGTTGTGAGTCTCCTGAAGTGTAAAAAAGCGGTGAGCATTGAGAACGGAGCAAAGACAAGAGAAAGCAAAAGGAAGTTGAAGTTGGGGAGCGGAAGTGAATGGCAGATGGTGGATAGCGAAAGAAGGAGAGCAGAGAGTGCAGAGAGGGGTGAACGTAGTTTCCCGTGGCGTTTCCGGAGTTTGTTGGGGTGTGGTACAGAAGAGCTGTCGGAATATCGAGCATCCCTTGAAGGAAGGAGACAGAGATGGAGATGAAGAGACGGAGAGATGGAGTTCGGAGTGACGGAGAGTGGAGAGGCGGCCAGAGGTTAACTCAATGCAGTGGTGTGAAAGTAAAAGAAGAAGATATTGCCAGCCTGTTTTGTTTTTGTTGGATTTGGAAAGAAAGTCGGTGTGTGTGAATTTGCGAGGAGACAGCCAGGAGGGACAATGACGAGCCAACTGAACGGAAGTGTTTGATGACAAGAGAACTGGAGTTTTCATCTCTTTTTGTCTTTTATAAACCCAAATTGAACTTATCTTAATTACCTATTAGAGAATTAACCTAAATTAATTTATAACTGATTAGTATTACAATCTCTCATACATTAATTTACTACTAGAACTCCTTACTGTTTTGATTATTTGTCTATCTGATAAGTATATTCATTTAACTGTAGCATTTATTAGAATTATTGTGTTTAATTAGACAAGAAGATAATATTTATCGATATCTATTTATATTTATGATAATGATAAATTGACAAACTGATTTATTTAATTATATAAGCGATTTAACTATTTCATTGATTTATTTATTGGGCATTTTAATTTTAATTACTTGATGAATTGAAATTTGACAAGGAATTAACCTGATTAGCGGCCAAAGTGATTGTTTAATAGTGAATTATTTGAGGAATTGAAATTTTAGTCTGTGAAATCAATAGTGGTAATATAAGATTGTATAATTAGCATTACTTATGCTTATGGTATATTGTGATAGACACTATAGTATGAGGAAATAGGGGGAAAAAAGAAATGGTCTGAGACAGTACTGAGGGACGGTTCAAACATATAGATATATACAATTTAAATACAAACACAACCAAATAAATTTAGAAATACTGTATATTTAATATATATGATATTTAAGATTTAATAGCAAATACAGTTAGATAAATTTGTGAATATTATGTGATATAAGTGATTGGAGTGATAGTATAACTGATAATTTGTATGAATAATTTTATTAGACTTATAGTAATTTATATTTATAGATAATACCTATTTATATAATATTTATTACTCACCATATACTATTTAAAAATATTAATTACACTTTTGAGAATATTTTGTAGTCAGTGGATAAGAGGAAAACATCACTAAAATAACTGTTTTAAAATACTTATACCTTACCAACTGACAATTAACTAAGCACACGGTAGATATTTTACTTACCCTACAACTTTAAACACTAAACAACAAGGAGAACACATTAAGAAAGATGTGGAATATTCCTTTAAGTATGTCAACAACTTTTACCAAAACACTAAAAAAAAACCAACTTCAGCAGGAAGCCCAAACGTCTCAAGCTCGAATTTGAATACGGAGAGGACATCTACAGACAGAGTCAGTTACCAACTCTTCATTCAATACATGCCTCACTTGAACTTATACAAGAATTTATGGCAAGAAGCCAAGAATCAACAACCATAACACAGCAAACAATGAAAAGAAACCAGGAAGAAACTAACAAGAAATTTGATGAATTGGCAGGGAAGATTGAGGGATTAGAGGCAAGAATGGAAGGTGTCCAGGATGCGATTAATAATCATGAACAAAGGATTAAAAGCACGGAAGCTAACATAATTAAAACTGATGACATCATTGTACATGCTGAAGGAAGACTGAAAGCGGCAAATAAAGAGCTGGAGGGAGCTATTGTGGTGTTAAAGATGGAAAAATCCTCGTAATTTCTCCGTTTCCTAAACGTACCAGAGCAAACAGAAGATCTACCAAGTAAAATGGTGAAGATATTAACAGATAATTTACAACTAGATGAAGATGAAGTGAGAAACCATATAGATGAGGTCTACAGAATTCAGACTAACTATGCAAAGAAAAACAGAGTCCCAAGAGAGGTACACACAAAATTAAAATTGGACAGAAATCAGCAGTCTTGATGGTGATATATGCCCCAAACTTAAACCAGACAGAATTTTATCAAAAAATAATTGACCAAATAACACAATTAGGAGGAAAAAATATATGTATTATAGGAGATTTTAACGCAATTCACAACACACAAAAGGATTACAAAACAGTAAAGATAGGAAAACCTTACCAAACAAATTCTTTGAAATGGTGAGAGAATTTAATCTATTAGATTTATGGAGAGAAAGACACCCGGGAAAAACGGAATACACTTTCTTTTCACCACCACAATAATCATGGTCAAGGATAGTCAGGGCTTGGGGAGATTATGGTTTGGACAATTGTATAGAAGAAGTTGAAATTGGACCTAATATATGAGTGGATCATCACCCAATCATAATTAAAATAAAAGAACCCAAAAAAGATTTCCTAAAATGGTCTCTAAACCAGACTTTACTCAAAGAAAAAGATTATATTGACCACATAAAAAAGGAATTAATTTTTTTTCTTCATGACAATTGGAATGAAGAAACCTCCATACAGAACCTATGGGACACCATGAAAGCGTACATAAGGGGTGTGACAATATCACATTTGGCCAAATTAAAGGAGGCAAACACGCCACAATAGAGGGAAAAAAACAAATTGCTATCAATAGAAGATCATAAAACATATATAACAAAAACGGAGATGGGTGAATTAACAGATAGTGAAAGAAGAACACTAAACAAGGAAATTACGATGATAAAACTAGAAGATATAATAAGGAACTTGAAAAGCAACAAATCACCAGGCCCCGATGGTATTCCCAGTGAATTCTATAAAGAATTCATCATTAATTTAGGAGAACTTCTATTGGTGGTATACAATGAGGTGTTAGAAAAAGGATTAATACCCAACTCCAGGACAGAAGCAACTATGAGCCTAATACCAAAAAGTGAAACAGATAAACATAAAATACAAAATTACAGACCCATATCGCTACTGAATGTAGACTACAAAATATTCATGAGTATCATGGCAAACAGATTAAAATCAATTCTAAACAACAGGATACACTCCGACCAAAATGGTTTCCTACCCGGTAGATTTATCAGAAACAATACAAGGGCAATCTTGGACGTCTTAGAATTTTACGAAAAGCACTCTGAAAAACAAATGGCCCTCATTTTTTTAGACGCTCAAAAAGCGTTTGATAATTTGAACTGGGAATTTATGAAGGAATTGACAAAGCAAATGAAATTTGGCTCTAAATTTATTACAATGATTAAAACTATTTACCAAAAACAATACACAAGAATTTCAATCAATGGGGCCGCAACTGAAAAATTCCAAATTGAAAAAGGGGTCCGACAAGGATGTCCACTATCTCCTTTATTGTATATCTTAGCTACCGAAACAATGTTAAAGCAGATTAGATCTAACCCAAAAATATGAGGGCTGAAAATTAAAAACCAGGAGTTCAAATTGCAGGCATATGCAGACAACTTAGTCTTCATATTAGAAAATCCAATGGAACAGGGAAACAAATAATGGAGGAGATAGAGGAATTTGGTAACGTAGCAGGACTAAAAATAAACATTCAAAAAACCAAAATTATAACCAAAAACATGAATAAAGAACAAGAAAAAATTCTAGAGGATATATTGGAAATTAAAATTGCTAAAAAGGTTAAATACCTAGGTATCATATTAACAAAAAAATGTAGTACAATCAAAGAAAACAATTATGAAGCACTGTTGAAAACAACAGAGAAGCAATTAATCGATTGGAATAAACTCCAAATTTCTTTATTAGGAAGAGTAGCAATGATAAAAATGACAATTCTACCAAAATTCCTCTACCTCTTCCAAACGATACCGGTAAAACTAGATAATCATTTCTTCACCAAATTAAACAAAAATATCTCCAAATTTATATGGAACAATAAAAAGCCTAGAATAAGATTGATATGGTTACAGGATAAAACTAGACAAGGAGGACTGGGTTTACCAGATTTTAAAATCTACTATCATGCAGCCACCCTTCTTTGGATCAAAGACTGGATAGAAATTAAACGTGAAAGACTATTAGCATTAGAAGGCCATGATATGCTAACCAGTTGGCATAATATCTTGTGGAATCAAAACCAAAAAATCCCAACATATTTAAAAAATCATATGATTAGAGATGCCCTAATAGCAACGTCGCTAAAAATTAAAAAAGAACATTACACAAGAATTCCCAGATGGTATTCCGGCATGGAAGCCTTGACACACCCGAACACAACAGAACTAAAAAAAATGGTAACTTATAATCAAATATTAAACTCAGAAGGTAATATCAAATCAAGAGAAGCTTTAGCAGAACAAAATATCAAAATTGATTGGTGGCCTTACACGTTAATACATATTCAAAATGGCAAACTAACTTAAAAAAAGAAGGGATACAGGAAAAAGATAGAGATTTTGACAAATTGATATTAGGAGGAGAAAAAAACTTCATAACAAAAACATACAACTATTTAATACACTATGAAATGGAAACAGAATTAGTGAAAGTATCTACCGTGTTTCCCCGATAGTAAGACCCCCCCGATTGTAAGACATATGGGGGGTTTCAGGGGGGTCGGCTTATATAAGCCATACCCCGAAAGTAAGACATATGTCTTACTTTCGGGGAAACACGGTACTAAAAGCGAGGGAGCAGTTCGCAGCGCCCTGGCGGCGGTTCCCTCCGCTTTGACGGCGCTGGTCCGCTCGCTCGTCCCCGCAACCGACCCACATTTCCGGGTTGGCGAGCCTGGATTGTTTTTCCTGCGAGCGCTGGTCCCCGCTAAGCCTTCGCTTAGCGGGGACCAGCGCTCGCAGGAAAAACAATCCAGGCTGAGTGAGGCTTCGGACCAGCGCCGTCCTTCGCCTCACATTTCCGGGTTGGCGAGCCTGGATTGTTTTTCCTGCGAGCGCTGGTCCCCGCTAAGCCTTCGCTTAGCGGGGACCAGCGCTCGCAGGAAAAACAATCCAGGCTGAGTGAGGCTTCGGACCAGCGCCGTCCTTCGCCTCACATTTCCGGGTTGGCGAGCCTGGATTGTTTTTCCTGCGAGCGCTGGTCCCCGCTAAGCCTTCGCTTAGCGGGGACCAGCGCTCGCAGGAAAAACAATCCAGGCTGAGTGAGGCTTCGGACAGCGCCGTCCTTCGCCTCACATTTCCGGGTTGGCGAGCCTGGATTGTTTTTCCTGCGAGCGCTGGTCCCCGCTAAGCCTTCGCTTAGCGGGGACCAGCGCTCGCAGGAAAAATAATCCAGGCTGAGTGAGGCTTCGGACAGCGCCGTCCTTCGCCTCACATTTCCGGGTTGGCGAGCCTGGATTGTTTTTCCTGCGAGCGCTGGTCCCCGCTAAGCCTTCGCTTAGCGGGGACCAGCGCTCGCAGGAAAAATAATCCAGGCTGAGTGAGGCTTCGGACCAGCGCCGTCCTTCGCCTCACATTTCCGGGTTGGCGAGCCTGGATTGTTTTTCCTGCGAGCGCTGGTCCCCGCTAAGCCTTCGCTTAGCGGGGACCAGCGCTCGCAGGAAAAACAATCCAGGCTCGCCAACCCGGAAATGCGAGGCGAAGGACGGCGCTGGTCCGAAGTTGTAGAAGCGAGCCGAGCGGGCAGCCGGAGCTGCGCCCTCCTTCGCCCGCCTCCTTTCCGGCAGGCAGGTGGGGCTGCCCAACTGCGCAGAGCGGCTCCTCCCCTCCAGACGCGTGTCGGGGAAGCGGGTCGGTTGCGGGAACGAGCGAGCGGACCAGCGCCGTCAAAGCGGAGAGAACCGAGCAGATCAGCTGCTGGGCGGCCTCCATGGGTCTTCCCGACTTCACCCTGTCAATTTGGTTAGTGGAGGCGGGAAACGGCAGGGGGGGGGGTATGTAAGACATACCCCGAAAGTAAGACCTAGTGGGGCTTTTGCGGGTAAAAAGATAGTAAGACACTGTCTTACTATCGGGGAAACACGGTATGATTAGTTGGGCAAGAAATATTGGATATAACATCTACATTGACCAATGGGAGGCAGCGTGGAAAAAGAATTATAAAATAACCAAATCAGCAGCATACAAAGAAAATATTATAAAAATGTTTTACAGGTGGCATATATCACCATCAAGACTAGCCCAAATTTATCCCAAATTAAAACCAAACTGTTGGAGATGTACAAACATAAATGGAACATTCTTCCACATGTGGTGGACTTGTCCAAAAATCAGAACAACATGGATTAAAATTAGAAATTGGATATATGAAATTACTAAAATTAAACTACAATTCAAACTAGAGATTTCTTTACTAGGTATAATAGATTTAAGAGTTAAGAAAGAAGAATACGATCTAATACAACACATAATAACGACAAGCAGGATCATTATAGCACAAAACTGGAAGAAACAAGAATCACCAACAGAGAGAGATTTGATCAAAAAAATGCTTGACTGTGCTGAATATGATACATTAACACAAAAATTGAAAAACGATAAAAAATCACAAGATATAGACACATGGAAAAACTTTTATAATTGGGTCAATGATTGGGGGGAAAACAAACAGAGGTATGGAATGAAAACACAATAACAATCCAAATATAGACAAACATCACTTTATTTGTTGACAATTCTTTTCAACTGGGATATTATTGTTATTTCAATATAAGAATAGATATGTATATATGTACAATTTATAAATATATATGTATGTTATTTTGCTGATATGAATATCTGTAAAAGTATAATAAGATATGCTGCAAAGAGGCAGCAGGGGTAGGGGTGGGATGGAATTATATATTGTATTGTTCTTTAACAGAAAAGTTATAATTGTACTCACAAACTATGAACACAATGCTCTGTTTATGTGTGTCTTTTATATATGTATATAATTTAATAAATTCTATTTTTAAAAAAAGAAAAGAAAAGACCGCACCTGTCCGCAACAGAAACCAGACTAGGAGACAACCCTCACAAGAGGAAAAGGATTGGGAGAACAAACTGAAGTCAGCTTTGCCAACCGACTCATGGTTCAAGCAACCACAAGGAAATCCTAATGCTGAGGGAAGCCTTGGCTTGGAAGGGAACCAAATTATATGTACCTGCTAGCCTGCAATTAGAGATTCTCCAGCTATGACTCCAGACTAGGGGGCCACTTCAGGTACCTAAAAATATTGTACCTAGCGCAGAGGATGAGAGCAGAAGTCAAAGACTATGTAAGGAGCTGTGCCACCTGTGCCACTAGGAAACATAGACCCGGCAAACCTCTTGGGTTGCTGCAGCAAGTCGTCGACTCCTGTAGACCCTGGGAAAAAATAGTGATAGACTTCATCGTGGAACTCCCTGAGATCAAGGGTTACACAGTTATTTGAACTGTTATTGATTTATTCTCTAAACAAGCTCATTTAATCGCTTGTTTGGTACTACCCACTAACAGACATCTGGCTAAGCTATTCCTAAAACATATTTACAGATTGCATGGAGTCCCCATAGAATCATATCAGATCGGGGCGGGGGGTGTCCAGTTCACAGCCAGATTCTGGAGAGAATTTGTTCATGCCATTGGCTCCACCCAAAAACTTAGCTCAGCTTTCCACCCTTCCACTAATGGAGCCCTTGAAAAAGCTAATGCTCTAGTGGAACAATACCTCAGATGTTATGTGGGCTACCAGCAGGACAATTTGGCTTAATTTCCTTTTGTGGAAGTAGCATACAACAACCCAGTACACAGCAGTGCAGGACTAACTCCTTTCCAGATCACCAATGGACAAGATTTCATCCCCATGCCTAAACTACCTAAAGAACCTCTTTCATCACCTTGATGGAGTTGATGGAGAAATTAAAGCGAGGATGGGAGGACACCAAGAAAGCACTTGTTGAGGCAGTGGAAGCCTACAAGAAGCAAGCAGACAAGCATCGATCACTCCAACCCTCTTTTAGAGTGCATTCAGTTAAAACTGTCTGGGCCCAAAATTTCTAGGCTCTTTCCCAATCATGAAAGTGATCAACCTAGTCATGGTGCAGCTTGCATTACCTAGAATCCTAGGGAAAATGCATCCCATATTTCACTTCAGCCTGCGGGTCCATCATTTGGCCACATACACAACCACCCTCTCCCCCTATAGTAATACAGGAGGAAACCCACTATGAAGTAACAAAGATTTTGGATTACCGCTTTTTCTGGTACAATTGCAATACTTAATTCATTGGAAGGGGTACCCTTTGTTGGAAACTACCTGGACTAAGATTCAGGATGTCAAGGCTGATAGGTTAATTGAATGATTCCATGAAAAATATCCAACCAAGCCTAAGTGTCCCCTTGGGGGTGGGGAGAGGGGGTTAAAAGCGATACTAACCTCTGTGTGTTTATTCTGTTGTTTCAGGAGTTGCTTCTTCTTTGTGAAGTGGGATGCCTGTCAGGCTGAAGCCATCATTTGGAATTAGAGACTTTGGCCTGCCACAGTAGAATAGTATCATGGTAACTGTTCTGCCGGCGTGTCCAAACCACCCGTAACTACAGGGTAATTAGTCCAGAAAGACAAACACCACATGATAGAAGGAAAGCCAAAAGTCTTTATCAACAGAAAAGCAGAAAAAAGTCCCTTTTTAAATGTCAAAGGGATTTTCTGGTATACACAAGGCACAGGTTAATTGCAATCCAATTTCTCACCCAGTAACTGGGAAAATTGAGTCCACTTCCAAAGTGCAGAAGGTCCACACACAGTCTTGAACAGGAAAATAGCAAAAACCATGATCTTGACGAAACTATGAATCAGATAAACTTCCACAAGGCTAAACCAGCACGCTGTTCTTTTTATCTGTAGCACTAATTACATCAGCCCCACCCAACCACAGGTGGCCTCACTTATCTCCTGTAATAATCTTTCAGTTGTTCTCTCCTATGCATCACTCTACACATGTGTGGATCTGTCATAAGTTCTTGTTCAGAATCCAGGGATGTTAAGGATGATTGATCTCCTCCTGGGCTGTCTGCCAAACTCCCCCCTTCCTTGCTACTCAGGCTTCCTTCGTCAGAGGAGCCTTCATCGGGAGATTCTATCGGGAGCAAAACAGACCTGTGGCATGTGGATGTTTCCCCCACATCCACCTTCACATTCCTTGGGGCAGGAGCTGGGCCAGAGCTAACCACAACACCAACTGGGAAGGGAAGTTGCATGAGAGAAAAAATCACAACAAATTCCTTTTTTAGAGTCCAAGGTCATCCTTTGTTCTGCACCAGCAGATGTAAGGAGGAGGTCGGTGTAATCCCTGCACTCAGACTGGTCCTTATGATGAACTGTGGGTGTGGGGATGGAGGGTGAAGCTTAACCTGGGTGGGGTACTGGAAGTTATTATCGAGATGGCAGCAGTGTGACCAACATGACTGATAATAAATCAAACCTTGGATGAGAGATTTGGATTAGAATCTGATTTATTTCTCAAATGCTATTTGGGGTGCTGACAGTTGTAGTCTGTAGTTAGTGGTGGTGTTGGTGGTCTGTAAATAGAATATAGAGAATATAGTTTTGCTACAAAGAAAAAGTAAAATTCTTCTCAAAAGTTCCTGCTGTATTGTCTTCCTTCTTCAATGTATTCAGTTCTTGATATCTTGGCTGCTGTTGACCAGTAAGCTTCTGAATGCAACCCTGACAGGAAGTGCCCACTTCCATGTCCCTGACTGAATGATGAAAACCTTAAAGAAAGGATGGGAAACCATCTAGAGTGTCACACTGAATATTGACAGCCCCAGAGACATTCAGAGTCATTCAGTAATTAAATAGTTAACTGTGTGTGTATTTTATTAGATCCTCCCATTATGATGTAAAATCCTGCCATGTCATTATACCTCATATCCGTCTTCATGCTTTTCTCCATATTTGCTAGTTCATTCCTGTCTTAGCAGCCATAATGTGAAGATGTATTTTTCATTTGTCCCTCGTGACATGTTTAATTTTGTACTTTTATAATAAAAAGAAATCTTGCTTTAAGAACAAATGTCTGTGCTCTCAATCCATCACCTCCAGGATGATTTAAGGTTCAAATGGACTTTAATTACCCCCATTCTGACATGGCAGCAGAGGTCGGTTTAATCTCTCTTAAATATACAACTAATGAATCTCTGTAATGCCTGCTAAGTGTAAGAAAGAATTATTTACAGAGTCCTTCTTCACCCAAATGTCAGATCAATTAGATGATATTCAGTCTCTCATAAATAAAACCAAAGAAAAATGGTCTCCAACCATGGAAGGACAAACCTCTGATGAAACCGAAACTCCAGCAGAAGCAGCCTTCTCTGCAACAGATAATCCAGAAACACACCAAAGCGTGAGTAAGATTTACGATCCTATTTCAAGTGCCGATATGGAAAAGATAACTGCTATTTTGGTTCTGTAAAACTAGGAGACAGCTCAGGTCAGCCGATTTATGACCCAAGCAATCTAGAAGGTGTTGTAATGAGCTCTTCCGAGCCATGTAGCCAGGCAATTTCCGAATGCAGTGCGTCCATTCAACATGGCGCCTCACTAAAGGCAAAAATGAAACTGAGACATTCTGATGTCCGAGAGTCTGTAAGGAGTTCAGTTAGCAGTCTGGATTCAATAAATGATATTGGCAGAGTAAGTAGCTTAATAGCACGCTTAGAACAAACCCTTCAAGATACCCAATCCTTTGTCTCAGACTTCTATCAGCAGAGTGGAATTAATCTAGATGAAAAAGAGAAACAAACAATGCACTGTTGTCTGGATGACATTTTTAAATATACAAAGAAGTTAAATAAATTAAGAGATATTCAAATGACTCTATTAGAAAAAGAACTAGAAGCAGAGATTAAGGGGGATGCCAGAGCTGAGATAATGGAAGGATCTCAGAGTTTAACTGCCACGTATGCAATGTCTGCCGAAGCACAGGGAAATATAAACAAAGAAGAAAATCTCAAAAGTTATCCTGTTATCTGGTGGCCAAATAAAGAATTGCAGCCTGTTCAAAAATAAGTTCAAAAAAATCTAAAAGTTATCCTGCAGCACCATCTAGTGGAATACAAGATATTAAATATAAAACTGTTTCTCATCTAAAGCAATTGCCAGCTTCTATTCCAGATCAATCTTTGAAGTATGGAGAACATGTTGTTCATTATTATCCTTCAATTAAGCCACAAGTACCGCAAGCAAGCCAAGGTGCGCAGATGCAAAAGGACCAACAACCACAAGTTCCAGTTCTTCAAATTCAACCACCGCGGGTCCAAGCACCCCAGAGGCCACAACCAGTAGCAGTACCCACTGCAGCTCAAAGGCAAGTCGTTACTTTATCACCATTGAAAGGTGAGTCAAGATTAAAGAATAATGGACAAAATTATAAAACTTGGTTGCATGAAATAAGATTGATTTTACTTGCTGAAGGTGTTGATCATATGGCTTTTAATCCACCCAATAGACAGTGGACTGAAGAAGAAAGAGCTTTAAATACAGAGCGACCATTTTGATATTTATGTCTCTGGACACAGATCTATCAGTTAGATTTTCACATGATATCATTGCAAATGACTTGATCACAGCTCTAGATGAACTTTATAGATCAGTTTCAGAAGAAGGAACATGCTTGTTGTTTACTGACTTTTTTACTGCGAAATTAAAGCCTGGAGAGAAAATTGCTCCACACTTATCTAAACTTCTAGCAATGCAAAAAGATCTGATAGAGAGAGGCTATCAGATAGATCAGATACAAATGAATACAGCAATAATCACGTCCCTCAATTATGAATGAAAAGATGCTATTACAAAATATAATAACATACATTTAGCTCAATGCACAACTTTGAGAGTTTGTAAGCTTTTAACAGAAGAAAAAATGATTATGCAAAGTACACTCAAAACTACAGCACCTGTTTACAAACCTACAATGAGTCGTGGCTACCAACAAAGGGGCTACACTCCAAGATATCCACGGCACAATCAGCCTAGAAGAACAGATTTTCAATGCTCTCAATCTGGTGATTCTCAACGTTCTCAATCTGGTGATTCTCAACGCTCCCAATGTCCTGCTCAGCCCAGAGGAACAGATCCTAGGGGTTCCAGAAGCAGAAGCTCCAGCAACTACAGATCATCTCAACAAAGTTCTAGAGGTGAGCCACATCCTTACATCAATTCTTTGGTCCTGAACAATGTTCCACAAAAAAGTGAACAGTATGACATTCGACATTTATGGACATTAGACAGCGGAGCAGCTTTTCACATCAAAGAGAATTTTTCACAGAATTTCATAAGACTGATATTAAAGAATTACATGCAGTATCAAATCACTTATGCAAAGTTGAAGGAGAAGGAACTGTCTACATAAAAGAATTAGACCAAATGATTCCACATGTTCTATACGTTCCATAAGCTACAAGCAACTTACTCAGCACATATCGCTTAAATGAAGATATAGATTCTGAAGTGACTTTTAAACTAAATGAAGGCTACATTGTCAAGAACGGAAAAGTCATTGCTACTGCTTTTCCAATTAGAGGTGTTTACTACTTAACGCCAAAACCTCCAGTAAAGGTTGATGTAAGTATAAAAGTTCCAAAGAGCGAAAGCACAGGTCCAGAGAAAAAACCTGTTGCCACTATAGAAACAAAGGCTCCTAAAGCCAATGAGGTTCAAGAAGTTCCGCTTGATATTGCAAATGTTAAACCTGTATTAACAAACAAATCTTTTCATTCCAGGTGTGTTCACTGATGGCACCGTTGTTTGGGCCATGCATCTTATCCAGTCCTATCCAATATGCTTGAATTTGTGAATGGTTTTAAGGTTGATAGTAATTGCAAAATTCATTTAGACTGTTCTGTTTGCAACTCTTCTAAATCTAAAGCAGCACCTATTGCTAAGCATGCCACACGTTTGTCTACACGCATTTTTGATTTGGTTCATACCGACATTGTCGGTCCATTTCGGCCTACTAAAAGTAATTGTAAGTATTTCTTGACTATTGTTGATAGTTATTCTAGATATGGGTATGTATACCTAATGAAACAAAAATCTGAGACTTTTCAGACTTTGCTGCAGAGGTACTAACTCAACATGGTGTCCGCATCAGAAGAATACAAAGTGATTGTGGTGGAGAATTCATGTCCCAGCAATTCCAAGGATGGATGAGGAGAAATGGAATCCATCATCAAGCTTCAGCCCCTTACTCGCCAGCCCTTAACGGTATTGTAGAACGACGGCAAGGCGTTTTACAGACTATGTTCCATTGTCTTCTAGAAGATGATGATCTCGACAATTTCTACTGAGGTGAAGCACTCAGGTATGCTAATTACATTGTTAACCACACTTGGAGCAGTGTCTTAAATCAAACTCCTTACTACATGCTTTATGCAAAGAAGCATGATATTCAAAACCTCCACATTTTTGGCACATATGCCATGGTTAACATTCTGCTGGTTCAAAGAAAGAAAGGAGGTCCAGTAGCGGAAAGACTGAGATTTATAGGTTTTGATGAAAGTTCTAAGTACTACAAATTTGCTGACAGTAATCACAGAGCTGTTATTTCCAATTCAGCTAAATTTGAGGAAGATACAAACTGGTCCAGAATACACAGTAATGATACTTCAGTTTATTTTCCTAAGGATGATGTTCAAGGTACAGCGCAACCTGATCCACAGGCAGCTGTTCCAGATGTTGTTTCTACAAAAGGTGATACACAGTCTTCAACAGTCGCAGATGATATTCCTAGTGATGCAATTGGAGATGGAGATGACCAAGATGAAGGATGAACCACAGTTCCAAGACGTTCGGAGAAAACCACAAAAGGAATTCATCCAAAGAGATACCAACAGCAAGTATTACTCAAACCTTTTCCTTTTCTTTGTAACAATGTTAGACTTCCTCCTGAGAACTTTTCTCAAATAAAACATTTACCTGAGTCTGAACAAGAAAAATGGTATGAGGCTATGGAAAATGAACTGGACAGTTTAAAGAAACTTAAAGTGTTTCAATATGGTGAGCCTCCAACGAACAAGAAGATTATTGGTACACAATGGGTCTACAGAATTAAACAAAAACCAAATGATGAGAAAATATACAAAGCAAGATTAGTATAGCACAAGGCTATTCACAGGTGTATCCCGAAGATTACACAGATACATTCTCCCCTACAGTTAAAAATGAAAGTATCAAAATTGCCTTAACCACAGCTATTGCCTTGAATTTAGAAGTTTATCAATTTGATGTTGAAACTGCTTATCTGAATGCTGATTTAAATGAAGAAATCTACGTGAAGAGCGCACCCGGGTTCCAGGATCGAAAAGGGGATGTCTGATACCTGCAAAAAAGTCTATACGGATTGAAACAGTCTGCCTTCATGTGGCACCGTAGTCTCATTGACAAGCTAAATTCAATGGGCTTTATTAAGTCTGACTCTGATGAATGCGTGTTTACAAAAGGGCAAGGTAACGTTTATGAAATTATACTTGTTTATGTTGATGACATTGTTTACATTGGTCCTAACAAACATATGAGTGAAGTTTTTGCAAAAGGTTTAGAAAGACATTTCACATTGAAAAGCTTAGGGCACATGCATGATTATTTAGGGGTTCAGATTGAAAAAACTGAGAAGGGGTTTTGCCTTTCACAAGAAAACAAGATTGATCAACTTTTGCAAAATTGCAACATGACAAATGCACACCCATGTCACTCTCCAATGCAAACTTATTTTTATAGGTTGACACAACAAGATAGTCCTCAATTTGAAGACCAAACACTTTATCGGTCAGTCATTGGGTCACTGTTATACATTAGCAAGACCCAACATTTCACTTAGTGTGAATCTTTTGTCAAGATACGTTGGCAAAGCAACTGCATTTCACTGGACATGCATAAAGAGACTGCTGAGATACATGAAGCACACGAAGAACATTAAGTTGTTCCTAGAGCCGAAACACGACAAGTTTCCTGAGTGAATTTGTTATGCAGATGCTGATTGGGCAGGTGATAAAGAAACACGAAAAAGTACTTCTGGTTATATAATGTTTTTGAATGGTTGTCCAATTTATTGGAAAGTTAGAAAGCAGAATTTTATTTCTTGTTCTTCCACTGAAGCTGAATATACTTGTGTTTCTGATTGTTGTAATGCATTAACCTGTGTTTCTGCTCTCGTTGATAGTATTTGGGGCGATCCCATGAAACCAATTGTTATTATGGAGGACAATGTTTCAGTTACGTTCATATCTGAAACTGAATATGTTGGATTGCGTTCACGGCACATCGACATAAGATATAAGAATGCAAGAGAATACGTAAAACAAGAATTCGTGAAATTACTTTATGTGTCTACAACTGAACAAATTGCTGACGTGCTGAATAAACCACTGCCAGCTGACCAACACGAATACCTATCCAAGAAAATGTGTCTTATGTGAACCAATGTCCCTGATGACTGCCAAAGAAGGAGTGTCACGCTGAATATTGACAGCCCCAGAGACATTCAGAGTCATTCAGTAATTAAATAGTTAACTGGGTGTGTGTTTTATTAGATCCTCCCATTATGATGTAAAATCCTGCCACGTCATTATACCTCATATCCGTCTTCATGCTTTTCTCCATATTTGCTAGTTCATTCCTGTCTTAGCAGCCATAATGTGACGATGTATTTTTCATTTGTCCCTCATGACATATTTAATTTTGTACTTTTATAATAAAAAGAAATCTTACTTTAAGAACAAATGTCAGTGCTCTCAATCCATCACCTCCAGGATGATTTAAGGTTCAAACGGACTTTAATTACCCCCATCCTGACAAAGAGATCACTGACTAATGCTGCCTACAAGAAGCAAGCTTACAAGCACCAATCACTCCAACCCACTTTCCAAGTGGGGGATAAAGTTTTCCTATCCACAAAATACAATGGTTCCTCTACTTACGAACTTAATTCATTTTGTGACCAGGCTCTTATGTAGGAACGTTCGTAAATAGAAGCTATTTTCCCCATAGGAATCAAGGTAAAAGCAAATAATGCATGCAAACCCTCACTGCCCCTGTCCCCAGTCACCACTTCTCCTCACCGCCCGTCTCCACTCTATTCACCTCAACTTGTAGGGAGGTTCTCCTTTGCCTCCCCCCACTGGGATTCTCTTTGTGCTTGCCTGCGCCGCTGGGATGCCCCACCCCCAGACTTCCAGCAAGCACGAAATGAAGAGAATCCCAGCGGGGGGAAGGAAAGGGGTACCCCAGCAGCTAGTCGGCAAGCACGAAATGAAGAGAATTACAGTGGGGGAAAGCAAAGGGGTATCCCAGTGAGGCAATGACAGGCGCTTCTGCCAGCAACATAAGTCTGGAGGTGGGGCATCCCAGTGGCGCCAGCTCGGGTTCATAAGTAGAAAATGGTTCATGGGTAGAGGCAAAAAAATCTTAAACATCTGGTTCGTATCTCGAAAAGTTCGTATGTATAGGCGTTTGTAAGTAGAGGTACCACTGTATATCTGATTGAGATTGCCCAGCAAAAAGCTAGGGCCTAAATTCCTAGGTCCCTCCCAATAGTTAAAATAATAAACCTGGTCACCGTACAGCTTGCATTGCTCAGAATATTGGGGAAAATCCACCCAGTGTTCCACTTCAGCTTAGTAAAACCAGTGACAAGATCTGAATTAAGACTATAAACCCTGCCACTGCCTCCCCCCCCCCATGGTGATACAGTGGAAGATGCATTATGAGGTGAAGAAAATCTTAGACTCCCAAGTATTTAGAGGCCAATTACAATACCTCATTTATTGGAAGGGGTACCCTTACCTGTCTTAATCCACATGGGTAAAAAATTGGAAAGTGAAAGCAGACAGATTAGTCAAACAATTCCATGATAACCATCCAGATAAACCCAAGGGTCTCTCTGGGGGAGGGAGGGGTAGTTAAACTGATTAACCCCTTGTGATCTCTCTCCACTGCAGGATATATCTTTTTCTTGAGGGGAGGCCAACTGTCAAGACACTGCAGAAGTTGGTGATAAATTAACAGCTTGCCACACTATCTATACAAGATCTGATGTGGTGGGAGAAGTGAATATAAGGCATTCTTCAATCGCATTCCACCGTGGTGGAAGTGAAGAAAAGGCTGCCACACTGACACACTCTGTATGGACGATGTGTCATGTTTGTGGGTGGGGGGAACAAGGAATGTAAACTTTCAATTGAGTGAGGAGCTAAGATTCAGGTTTCCCTGTGTGGTACCAGAATGACTCGGGAAATAAATTGGAGCTTTATTTATTTATTTATTTATTTTATTTTATTTGACTTCTATGCCGCCCAATCCCAAAGGAGTCAGGGCGACTTTGAAATACTTTGACTCAGAGTCTGACTTAATTCAGATGTTATCTAGAACATTGACATAAAGTGGAAACAAGCCATGGACAAGGAAATTAAATCCATGGATGAACATAAACAAACTCAAAGCAATTAACAAGTAGCTGTGAAGTCGTCACAGCTACTCTCCTTCAGACATTGTCCAACTCACACGTTTAACTATGATTTACGTTCAGAGTCCTGATATCAAAGCACTGATATCAAATCCAGAGAGTCAAGCCACATCCACTATCACAAACAGATAATCTCCCACACTGAGAGGCCGGCACGCTGCCCATTTAACAGCAGCCCTAATTAGTTGAACCACACCCAACCACAGGTGAACTCTCTTATCTCTTGTAATACCTACGTAGCTGCTCTCTTCTATTCATGGCCCTTCGCATGTGTGCGTCTATAACTGCTTCATCAGAGTCCAGCGAAGATGAGGAGGAAGAATTGCTTCCTAATCGGCTGTCTGCCATGACCCCCTCTGAAGTTCCCATTTCACAGTCATTCCCTCCTTCTGATGATACTTCGCTGTCCGAAGCAGTCAGCAGTAAAACAGGCCTTTGACATTGGGAGGATTCACCCACATCCACCCCCAGAGTCCTTGGGGCAGGAGCTGGCCCAGAGCCAACCACAACAGTATTGTATATAAAGAAGTTTCTTATATACCTGTATAATTGAATCCTATTGAAGTTCATTTATTTGTGTGCTGGTCAGTTGTGTGCTGCAAACTCTGACAGATTAGTATAATACTAGCAATTTGCTGTGCCTAAGAAAACCAGGTGCTGCTACTAACAATAGAGGCAACAGGTCCAGAAGAGATAGCATTATGTGAGAGGAGAGACATTAGCCCCCTTTTTTCATAATTTTCTTTCCTCTCTCTTGAATAAGCTGACCATTGGACAGGGAAACTTCTGCATCAGGTGGGAATTTCTCCGGAAGGCCTAAAATCATAATAGGCTCAGACTCAATCCCAACAAGACAGAGTGGCTGTTGGTTTTGCCTCCCAGGGACAATTTCAACTGTCCATCCATCACCTTGGGGCAGGTCTTTACCCCCTCAGAGAGGGTCCACAACTTGGACATTCTCTTCGATCCACAGCTGAGTTTAGAAGACCATCTCTCAGCTGTGGCAAGGGGGGCATTTGCATGGGTACGCCTTGTGTGCCAGTTGTGGCCTTATCACCTCGAGGTTCGATTACTGCAATGCTCTCTACATGTGGCTGCCTTTGAAGAGTGTTCAGAGACTACATATTGTGCAAAACGCAGCTATGCAAGTTATAGTGGGGCTACCAAGATCTGCCCACATTTCAACATCACTCTGTGAGCTGCACTGGCTGCCAATTGGTGTCTGGGTGCAATTCAAAGTGTTATTATGACCTATAAAGATCTACATGATTTAGGACCAGACTACCTTCGGGACCATCTTCTGCCTCATGCATCCCAGTGATCGGTTAGGTCCCACAGAGTCGGCCCTCTCCAGGTCCCATTGGCCAGACAATATTGTCTGGCAGGACCTAGGGGAAGAGCCTTCTCTGTGGTGGCCCCAGCCCTTTGGAACGAACTCCCTCCGCAGATACATATGCCCCCTCCCTCCTGGCCTTTCATAAAGCTCTGAAGACCCATCTCTGCCGGCGGGCATGGGGGCCATGTGCGATTAGATTGTCTTTAGCCGATATTATGAATGATTGAATATGATGAATGTGTATTTTTATATATGGGGTTTTAAATACTTTTTGTAATCTGTATCAGTCTTTTAAAGTAAATTAGATTTTTTAATATATTGTTGTATTTATAATATTGTGTGCCACCCTTAGTCACTGTGAGAAGAGCAGCATAGAAATCAAACAAATAAACAAATAAACAAACAAACAAATAAATAAATAAAATCAGCTGGCCAGCACACACATGCACGATAGAGCTGTCATAGGGCAATGCCTCACGTGCCCTCAGTTATGGCTCTTCGTGCCACCTGTGGGATGCATACCATAGGTTCACCATCACAGCAGTATATCGTAGACACTATCATCTTTCTAACTTTTATTACATTATGTTCCATAGAGGTCTGAAATAAATCCACAGCTAATCTACAATTAGAGTATTATTACCTCTTCAGAACAATAAAGCAACAGAAACCTAACCACTTTTCAATTTCCAATGATGAGAATTACTGGAAGAAATTATGTAAAATTTGGAGTTAAATTTTGATGTATTTGATGCTGTCTGAGTTCGGATATTTTAGTTGCATTTCATTATCCAATTATTAACATGGGGTGATGATGATGTCACCTACCATATTTTTCGGTGTATAAGATGCACCTTTTTCCTCCCTAAAAGAGGCTGATAACTGGGGTGTGTCTTATACACTGAATGCAGCTTTTTTCTAAGCTTTTCCCCCCAGCCCTAACTAGCTGCTAATGATCTTCCCAGCTCTTACCTTGGAGGCTCTTTCATTGTTCCTCTCTGTGAAGAATGTTTTCCAAGCCCTAAGTCTTTGCAGGGTTTTTCCCCATTATTCTAACTTGCTCTGAAGAAGTTTCTTTCCAGCCCTAACCAGGTACTAACAATGTTCCCAGCTTTTACTGACTTGCTAGCTATTTCATTTCCAAGCCCTGTCTTTGTAGGGTTGTTTTTTCATTGATTTACTTGCTCCAGATGTTTCTTTCCAGCCCTAACTAGGTGCTATTAATGTTCCCAAGCTATTTCATTTTCTCTCCATGAAGAATGTTTTCCAAGCCCTAAGTTTTTGCAGGTATTTTTTACCATTGGTCTAATATGCTCCAAATGTTTCTTTCCAGCCCTAACCAGGTACTAATGATGTTCCCAGCTCTTATCCGCTCACAAGCTCTTTCATTGTTACTTTTTGTGAGGAATGTTTTCCAAACATTGTCTTGGTAGTTTCCCCCCCATTGCTTTACTTGCTCCAACCCTAGCCAGGTGCTAACAATGTTCCCAGCTCTTACCGGCTTGCAACCTCTTTCATTGTTACTCTCTGTGAAGAAGAATGTTTTCCAAGCCCTATGTCTTTGCAGGGTTTTTTCCATTGCTCCACTTGCTCCAACTGTTTCCTTCCAGGTGCTCCCAGCTCTTACTGGCTTGGAAGCTCTTTCATTGTTACTGTCTCAGAATAAAGTTTTTTTTAAGCCCTTAACCAGGGGAGAAAATAATGTGCTGAAGCTGACCAGACTAAGGATGCTAGCCAGATGAATACCTGGTAAACAGATTCCTTTCCCTATTTTCCTCCTCAAAAACTAAGGTGCGTCTTATACTCCAGTGCGTCTTATATTCCAAAAATACGGTAGTTGGTTAATATCAGTAAACAATCAAGCTTAGATAGCAACATCTAGTTCTGATATTTGCTTCTACAATAATCCAGCCCCAATCCATCTATTTCAATTTTCTCAGAGTTCAGTGGGTGGGCATATTTTTGGCAATGAGAGATAACTTTTGCAATACTCTGTTCTACAGTTCCTAATCCTGAGGGTTTGTGAGTTTGTATTTTCTAAAAAGCATATATAACAGCTGACCTAGTTGAATGCTTGATTTATTTAATGGAAAAGACAGAGAATCACTCCTTTATACTTTCAATGTAAGTTTCAACAATATGTTCTACAATATTTAGTAAGTCCTTTTCAATGCACTTTCCTTTAGAAAATTACTGCAAGTGTTTCACCATAAAATATTTTACACTCTTCCTTAACACAACATACTTGGAGGCACTTAAGAAACAAAACATTTAAAGGAATGAACTACAATTCCCCGCATCTGTCATGAAATTTGGATGCTTCGTCCCATTTAGTTTGCTTATGAAAAATAAAACAAACTATAGCATTTGTGTTCTTTTCATATTATACATTCAATGAATAGAGCTCTACTTTTTCAAACTTAATTCAGATCTAAATTTTAAAGTGAAATGGATTAGACATATCTTGTACTTGAACTTAGCTAGATTGGATGGTCTTGGTATATCTATCCCATCCCACTTATTAAACTCCTTGTATTTTAATGTTGAATATACCATAGCAAAGTAAACATAGATACTGATAGACAATTTCTGAAGATTTATTGACTACAAAATAAGCATAAATAAGGTACCCCAAATCTGAATGATTGCTAATGATTAAACAAAATGAGAGGGCTAGCAAATTGCTAGAGTTATTTTGTCATAATAAAGTAGATCAAATAAATATTGCAGATAAATCCAAAGTAATAACAGAATGAGATATAGTTACCTAACACGATGAAGGGAATTCCCAGGAAGGTAGAATTATATTTTCCACCAGTCAGATTAATGATTCCAGCTGCAGTGAGAGTGGCCAGAGTCACAGTTAATAAGCCAAGGAAGCCAAGCCAAGGTTTGCTGCGAACACAGTCTTGCATGGAACAACAGAGCATTGCCAAGATCACCACAAGGACTAGGCTTGTGGTTAGGTAATGTTCTGATATCCTACTTGTCTTCTGGAAGTCTTTTTGAAGGGATGATGAAGTGAAAGGATACATTGTGACATTATGGTTGGATTTCTGGAAACCTTCTACTATGTCACAGAAGTTGGATTCCCATTTTTCTGCTACAATGTCATTTAAGGAATTGATTGCCTGCAAGTAATAGGTAAGCTGAATGGCTTCGGCAGACTTCACCCGATCTTTGCTGTGCACAGTGACTCCACCAAGCTGGTGCCCATTGTATACTTCCCTGCCATCCTTTAAATGTGTGGTTGGATATCTGATAGCAAAATTAGTTTGATTAGACAAGCGAGCAGCCTTCAGTTCCTTCAGGATATGTACAATATCATCCACTATGCAGGACTTGTCATTATTTAGGATGCAGATATGAGCAAATGTGTAATTGAAACCAGGTCTTTGTACTTGGATTTTGGTCACAGCAGAATGCAACTACAAGGGAGAGAAAAAACCCCCCACACATGTTATTTATCATCTGATAATCTTGCATTATATCAACAGAATAGGAGCGGCAACTAGAACACTATAATGTTTTTTCCCCTTATATATCCAACCAAGAAGAATTTAATAACCAAAACAGTAATAAATACCCTCTGAAAATAAAAAAAAATGCATTCAAGTACAGTGATACCTCGTCTTATAAACACCTCTTCATACGAACTTTTCATGATACGAACCCGGTGTTTTAAGATTTGTTTGCCTCATCTTAAGAACCATTTTCATCTTACGAACCCGAGCCTGGGTGCGTGGGCTCTCTTACTGCCGCAAGGATTCCCTTGCCTCATGACTGCTGCCGGTGGGATTCCCCAATGGACAGCGGCGGCACCCCGCCTCCCCCTCCCGCAGGCTTGAGAACTGTCTTAATTGGAAATAAAAGCTGTGAAAAGAGAAGCAGAAGCGAGGAGGAGAGACATGCGCCCTCCTCCTCCTCCTCCTCCTCCCAGAACATACAAGAGGCCAAAAAAAGTGAAAAGGCTTCTCAATCAGCAGGAAAGAGCACAGCTATTGGGGATGAGGGTGTGCAAGAGCGGTGGGGAGAAGAAGGAGGTGGCAGAATGAATGCCATGCAGCTCGGGGCCACAGAGCTGCCCCCAGACCCAGTTCTGTAGTATGACCCCCCCCTTCCAAACTTCATGACCAAGTTTCTTTTTTTTCCCCTCCCTTGGCTTCGGAGGCATGTTAATGGAAGGATTTTTCAGTCCCTCCCACCAGGCCTGTGTGGAAGTCAGGCTGATGGGAAACCCCACCGGCAGCTGTGCTTGACACGGGACCAGAACTCGGAGTGCTCCTGGCACACGTGAGGAATTAGAAAGGGTCAGTATGGGCAGAGCTGGGCAGAGGAGGAAGAGAAAGAAAGGAGGAGGAAGAGGAGGAAAGGAAGAGGAGAAAGGGAGGAGGAAGAGGAGAAGGAGAAGGGGAAGGGAAGAAAGGAATCCCCTAACCAGCCCCTATGCCCCTCCCCAAAGTCCCTTCATTCCTTCTTTCCCCAAGCTGTGCCAGCTATGCCCTGCGCTGCAGAACACACAGGGGAAAAGAGATCGCTTTCTTCCCAGCCCTGCATGCCAGCAAAGGGGGAAAACAGCGGAGGAAGAGGAGGGGGCAGACGTTTGGACAGTGGTGGAGGAGGAAGAGAAAGAAAGGAGAAGGAGGAGGGGAGGAAGCGGAGGAAAGGAAGTGGAGAAAGGGAGGAGGAAGGGAGGAGGAAGCGGAGAAGGAAGAGGAGGAATTTCTCTGCCTTCTTCCCAAAGCCCCTTCGTTCCTTCCTTCCCCAAGCTGTAACAGCGCTGCCCTGTGCTCTAGAAGACGCAGGGGAAAAGAGATCACTTTCTTCTCAGCCCTGCATACCACCCCCCACACCTCCTCTTCCTCCGCTGTTTTCCCTTGCTGTTTCCCCCCCTTTGCTGGCATGCAGGGCTGGGAAGAAAGTGATCTCTCTTCCCCTGTGTCTTCTGGAGCGCAGGACAGCGCTGGCACAGCTTGGGGAAAGAAGGAACAAAGGGACTTTGGGAACGGGGAGGAGAAATTCCTCCTCTTCCTTCTCCTCTTCATCCTCCCTTCCTCCTCCTCCTTCTCCACTTCCTTTCCTCCTCTTTCTCCTCCTCCTCCTTTCTTTCTCTTCCTCCTCCACTGGCGTTCAAAGGACCGCCCCCCATGCCTCCTCTTCCTCCGCTATTCCCCCCCCCCATTCCCCCCATTTGCTGGCATGCAGGGCTGGGAAGAAAGCGTTCTCTTTTCCCGTGTCTTCTGGAGCACAGGACAGTGCTGGCACAGCTTGGGGAAAGAAGGAATGAAGGGGCTTTGGGAAGGGGATGGATAAATTCCTCCTCTTCCTTCTCTTCCTTCTCCCTTCCTCCTCCTTCTCCTTTCCTCCACTTTCTCCTCCTCCTCCTCCTCCTCCTTTCTTTCTCTTCCTCCTCCACTGGCATTCAAAGGACCGCCCCCATGCCTCCTCTTCCTCTGCTGTCTCCCCCGTTTCCCCCCTTTGCTGGCATGCAGGGCTGGGAAGAAAGCAATCTCTTTTCCCCTGTGTCTTCTGGAGCACAGGGTAGCGCTGGTACAGCTTGGGGAAAAAAGGAACGAAGGGGCCTTGGGGAGGGGGGGAGGGATTGGTTACAGGATTCCTTTCCTCTCTTTTTCCTCCGGTGGGAGAGGAGGTGGGGGGCGGTCGTTTGGACACTGGTGGAGGAGGAAGAGAAAGAAAAAAGGAGGAAGAGGAGAAGAAAGAGGAGGAAAGAAGGGGCGGAAAAAGAGAAGGAGGGAGCAGGGCTGTCAAGGAGTGTGGAAGCTCTGCTGGCTGACAAACCACCAGGCAGCTCCCCACACTGTCAATCCACCCACGAGGCTCCTTCCTGGCAGCCTACACTGTCTTCCCCCCCTCCACCCGTCCCTGAACAAGGATCTGAATGCCAGCAGTAATGAGGCAAAAGGGGTGAGTTTTGGGATTGCACGCATTATTCGTTTTTACATTGATTTCTATGGGAAACATTGTTTCATCTTACGAACTTTTCTACTTACAAACCTTGTCACAGAACAAATTAAGTTCGTAAGATGAGGTATCACTGTATTGTTATCATTCTCCAATACTATTTTGCACAACTTAATTAACTTATGGCAAAGGAAACACTCTGGGTCTCAATTTGTTGGTCTGTCTCTTTTAACATCCAAATAGACTTTCTCCACCTTTAAGAAAGCAAACAAATTTCAGTTTAGAAGTTATCTCTCTATAAGGAGCAAGAAACAATTTTGTTGGAATCTGATGAAAAACTGCTTTCTTATCTAAAAGAAAATGAAACACATCAATAATATTCCCTGTTCTGCCGGCGTGTTTCAACCGCCCGTAATTACAGGGTAATTAGTCCAGGAAGACACACACCACACTATAAAAGGAAAACCCAAAAGTTTTTATAAACAGAAAAACAGAAACAGCTCCCTTTTTAAATGTCAAAGGGATTTTCTGATACACACAAGGCACAGGTTAAATGCAATCCAATTGCTCACCCAATAACTGGGAAATTTGAGTCCAATTCTAAAGTCCAGAGTCCACACACAGTCTTGAACAGCACAAAAACCACGATCTTGACGAAACAATGAATCAGATAAACTGCCACGAGGCTAAACCAGCACGCTGTTCTTTTTATCTGTAGCACTAATTACAGCAGCCCCACCCAACCACAGGTGGTCTCATTTTCTCTTGTAATAATCCTTCAGTTGTTGTCTCCTTTGCATCACTCTACGCATGCGTGGATGTGTCATTAATTCTTGTTCAGAATCCAAGGATGATACAGATGATTGATCTCCTCCTGGGCTGTCTGCCAAACTCCCCTCTTCCCTGTCACTCACGCTTCCTTGGTCAGAGGAGGCTTTGTTGGCAGATTCCATTGGGAGCAAAACAGGCCTGCGGCATGTGGATGTTTCCCCCACATCCACCTGCACATTCCTTGGGGCAGGAGCTGGGCCAGAGCTAACCACAACAATTCTCATTCCATTAACTACAATTGTGTTTGAATTGAAATAAATCCCTGGTTAATGCATGGTCAAATCTGTGTATTTTTCTTGGCAACAACATACTAATTTGTCCAAGATGTTTTCTGACTCTCCAATCCAATCTACAGTCCTGATACTTTATGATAGTCTCCCATCCAAGGACAAGCTAGGTCCAGTGGTCACATTACTATGTGGTTGCTGAATGATAGATTGACCAATATTCAACCCACCTTTGGAGGTGGATTATTGCATTTAGGATACAGTGATACCTCTATGTAAGAACGCCTCTACTTATGAACCTTTATAGATAAGAACTGGGTGTTCAAGATTTTTTTTGCCTCTTCTGAAGAACCATTTTCCAGTTACAAATCTGAGCCTCCAAAACTGTAACTGGAAAAGGCAGGGAGAAGCCTCCTTTGGTCCTCTCTAGGAATCTCCTGGGAGGAAACAGGGCCGGAAAAGGCAGGGAGAAGCCTCCTTGGGGCCTCTCTAAGAATCTCCAGAGAGGAAACAGAGCCTGAAAAGGTGGGGACAAGCCTTTGTGGGGCCTCTCTAGGAATCTTCTGGGAAGAAACGGCCTCCACCCTACCAGTGGTTTCCCCAATTGCACACATTATTTGCTTTTACATTGATTCCTATGGGAAAAATTGCTTCTTCTTACAAACTTTTCTACTTAAGAATATGCTCACAGAACAAATTAAGTGGGTGGGAGGAGGAGGTGGAAGAAGAGGAGAAGGACAATCACTGCCAAAGGAAGATGGTGAGGTGAGGTGAATAAAAAAAATCCAAAACTTTAAGGCTTAAAAAAAAGAAGGACTCTGAGGCAGCGAGGAAGAGCACGTAGCTCCCTTACACCCAGCGCAAGACTGCCTCCCATACACTGCACCAGAGAGAGAAACCCAGGCGGTGGATGATGGGCGAGGACTCCCTGAGCCTCTTCCTTCTTGGGCCACGAGGGAACTGCAGCTCCAGAAGTTGTGGCACCCCCGCCATAGTTCCCTCTAAGCTGAGCAGTGAGCAATCGCTCACTTAAAAATCATCATCAACTCAGAGTTTTCCAAACCTGCCCAGAAGACGAGAGGGAAAGAGTGAGAGGGAAGGAGAGAGAGAGGAAGAGAGGAAGAGAGAGAAACAGATAGAAAAAAGAGAGGAAGGAAAAGAGAAAGAAAAAGAATGGGAGTAAGGAAGAGAGAAAGAAAATCAAAATCTAGTTTGAAACTAGCTCAACTATTTAAGTGGCAGTTTGATATTGATAGAGTTGCCCTATTATGAACTCACTGTTATAGACACACAGTACAGTATTTTATTTTGAAATTCTCTGAGGCAAAACAGGGTGGGTTTTTTATTTATTTATTTGTTTGTTTGTTTATTTATTTATTATTTCTGTGCCGCCCAGCTGCCGCTCAGACACTATACTTTTCCGCCCACCCCCAAAAGAAATTAGAGGGAACACTGACCCCCGCCAACTAGTCAAGGAGAGAGAGAAGCCGTCAGGCAGGTGGAATAGGGCAGAAATTATTTGTTTAATAGAGTGATGGTATTCAGGAAAAAAACTGTTCTTGTGTCTAGTTGTCTTGGTGTGCAGTGTAATAGTAACCTCTCCAGCCACAAGGGTTTGTGGCTCCTGGTGTTTTCTGTGGGAAATGTTTTCCTTCCTTCTTTCCTTCCTTCCTTCCCTCCCTCCCTTCTTCCTTCCTTCCTCTCTTTCCCTCCCTCTCTTTTTCCCTTTTCTTTCTTTCTTTCCACTTCTCTCTTTCTTTTCCCTCTCTCTCATTTCTGTGTACCTCTCCCTCTCTCTCCTCCTTTTTGCTCTCATTTCTCTCACTTTCTTGTCAGGTTTCTCTTTCTTTCCTTTTCCTCTCCCCTTTTCTTTCTCTCCCGTTCTCTCTCTCATATGTTTCCCTCTTCTCCTTCTCTCCTTCTCCCTCTCTCAATCTTTCCCTCATTTCTCCCTCACTCTCTCTCTTTCATTTCCGTTTTTCTCTTCCCTCCCCCTCTCTTTTTCCTTCTCTTCTCTTCCCTTCTCTATCTCATTTGTTTTGTTCTTCCTCTCCCCCGTTCTTTCCCTCCTTTCTCATTTTTCTCTTTCTCCTTTTCTCTCACATTCCTTCCCCCTCTCACTCCCCCCTCTCTTTCCCTCCATCTCTGTCTTTCTGGGGACAAGCCAGCAGTCTACCCACTTCTTCTTAGCTTGTCCTCTGTTTCACGCAGAAATTGCAGCACTTCCGGGTTTTACGGCCAGCCAAACAGGATCACCTCTTCTGCACTCTGCGCTGTGATCTGTCTCTGGCCAGGTTCTGCCCCCCAAGATGCGACAAGGGGAAGCTTTGCCTGGTTCTCCACAGCTTAGGAATATTGCGAGTCTGCCTGGTAGCCCCTGGCAGGAGGCAGGTGGCTCAGCCCTGGGGATGCCCCCGAAGGTGGGAGATTGGAGTGGGGGCTGATGGAGCTGAGTCCCTTCCTGCGGGACAATCAGCATCACATTGAGGACCTCCTCTGCGTCTGGATGTGCCGAGGGGAATACTCCACGCGAGCGGCTCCCTCTGGGTGGTAGAAATGAGGGGACAAGCCCCTGAGTTAGCAGGTCCCAGCAGAGACACTGGTGGAGGCGGTGGTGGTGTGTGTGTGTGTGGACGTGATATTCCCGGTGCTGCTGCTGCTCCTCGAAGGGAAACTGCCGCCTCCACCACTGTCCCCACATCCTGCCCAGAGGGATGGAATCTGCCAGAATGCTGCAGCCCCCCCGGCGCCCCTTTGGGATAGTAGGGCTAGAGCAGAGGGGCAGCTGCAGGAGACCCCCCGCATCATTTGGGAGCTCAGTCCCAGTCTTGAAGTGCCCCCCTGCTTGAAGCCACCCTCAGATTAAGAGTCCGAGGCGACTGGCACATCCTGAGCCTCCCTCGGGTAGAGGAGCTGCGCAGCCCTGGGGGAGGAGAACTTTTTTAAAAAGCAGGACATTTTTCAAAGGCCCTGGGACATGGGACAAATAATCAAAAAGCGGTTCTGTCCTGCCAAAAGCGTGATGTCTGATCACCTAGGTTAATGGCAATTACTGTACACCATATACATACTTCCTTGGAACACTAGCAGTGTTTTCAGATGTAAATTCTACGTAGAGTTCTCCAAGCAAGTCATATTAAAATCAAATGACACTGTGTTAGATCCTGGATCAAAGATTTTGTTTAGTTTTGACATAAATCACATATAAAGCATAATATTTTATAATAATTAATTTGTTGTTGAAAGATTATTTGTTGTAGATTTGAAAAGGTATAGATCAGGTCAGATATGGTATCTCCCTTTCATCAACACAGTTTGTAAAAGTCTATGCTGAGTAGAGCAGTAGTTGTAATCTAAATTATAAATAATAATAAAAAAAACCCTTTACCATAACTAATTAAAAACATTCATAATAAGAATATCCAATAAAAAAATCTAGAGAAGTTTAATCTCTTCACAGCAATAGCATGAAAAGTGAGTTCATTGAATCCTGGCACTCCAGAAGCAATTCCATCATTGACCTACAACTAGCCTACAAACCTCTCAGAATCCAAATCAATTGCGCAATCAACCAGAGATAGCACTGACTCTCAACCAACCCACGCAAACTCCCTACCAGCAGTTCACCTCCCAATGGCCCTGGCCAGATGTACAGATGAAACTCAAAAAATTAGAATTGTTGACTCTCTGAGAGAGGGTCCACAACTTGGGTGTCCTCCTTGATACACAGCTGACTTTAGAAAACCATCTTTCGGCTGTGGCAAGGGGCACGTTTGCCCAGGTTTGCCTGGTGCACCAGTTGCAGCCCTATTTGGACAGAGAGTCTTTGCTTATGGTCACTCATGCCCTTATCACCTTGGGGTCCGACTACTGCAATGCTCTCTACATGGGGCTACCTTTGAAGAATGTTTGGAAACTCCAAATCGTCCAAAATGAAGCCGCGCAAGCATTTCCAAGGCATACCCATATTTCACCATCACTCCACAGAATGCACTAGTTGTTGATTAGATTCCAGACACAATTCAAAGTGTTGGTTATGACCTACAAAGCCCTACATGGCATTGGGCCAGATTACCTCTGAGACCGCCTTCTGCCCAGTCAGGTCCCACAGAGTCGGCCTTCTCAGGGTCCCGTCAACCAGACAATGTTGTTTGGTGGGGCCTAGGGGAAGATCCAGCTCTCTGGAATCAACTCCCTCCAGAGATTTAGAGTTTCCTTGCCTTCCGTAAAAGTTTAAAGACCCATTTGTGCCGCCAGGCTTGGGGCCATTAGATCCTAGCCCCCGATCGACAAGTGTATTAGTATGTTTTGTTGACTGAACGGTGATTAATGTTTTTATATCATAAAATATTTATATTAATTATATCAGAGCTTTTTAAGTCTTTTTAGCCATATTAATTGAATTTTTAGATGTATTTGTTATATTGTTTTGATATATTGTGAGCCGCCCCGAGTCCTCGGAGAGGGGCGGCATACAAATCCAATAAATAAATAAATAAAATAATGCAATTTAAAAAGTGAAACATATATATGAGAGAGACTCATTATACGTAAAGCAAGATAGTTCAAGTCATGATTTGTAATACTTGTGAGGAATACGGGGTGCAGCTCATGAAAAACCCCAATCCAGTCTCAGAAAATTAGAATATTACATGCAATCAATAAAACAAGGATTGTACATAGAACAATATTGGACCTCTGAAAAGTATAAGCATGCATATGTACTCAGTACTTGGTTTGGGTCCCTTTTGCAGCAATTACTGCCTCAATGCGGCATGGCATGGAAGCTATCTGTCTGTGGCACTGCTGAGGCGTTATGAAAGACCAGAATGCTTCAATAGTCACCTTCAGCTCTTCTGCATTGTTCCATGTCATATCTCTCATCTTTCTCTTCACAATGCACCATAGATTCTCTATGGGGTTCAGGTCAGGCGAGTTTGGTGCCCAATCAAGCACAGTAATCCCACAGTCATTGAACCAGGTTTTGGTGCTTTGGGCAGGTGCCATGTCCTGCTGGAAAATGAAGTTAGCATCCCCATAAAGCTAATCTGTGAAGGAAGCATAAAGTGCTCCAAAATTTCCTGGTTAGAAGACTGCATTGACCCTGACTTAATGAAGCACAGTGGATCAACTGCAGCAGATGACATGGCTACCCAAATCAAGACAGACTATAGAAACTTCACACTGGACTTCAAGCATTTTTCAGTGTGTGCCTCTCCAGTCTTCCTCGATACTCTGAGTTCTTGGTTTTCAAATGAGATGCAAAAGTTGCTCTCATCAGAAAAGAGAACTTTGGACCATTGAGCAACATACCAGGTCTGGTTTTTTTAAGCTCAGGTAAGACGCTTCTGATGTTGTTTGTTGTTCAGGAGTGGCTTGACAAGAGGAATACGACATTTGAAGTCCGTGTCCAGGATCCATCTGTGTGTGGTGGCTCTTGATGCACTGACTCCAGCCTCAGTCCATTCCTTGTGAAAGACCACAACACTTTTGAATGGCTATTTATCTATCTATCTATCTATCTATCTATCTATCTATCTATCTATCTATCTATCTATCTATCTATCTATCTATCTATCTATCTATTAGATTTGTATGTCGCCCCTCTCCAAAGACTTGGGGCGGCTCACAGCAATAATAAAAGAATATACAGAGAACAAATCTAATATTTAAAATCTAAAAACCCATTATTTAAAAGAACATACAACACAACCATACCATACAAAAAAGTATATAGGCCTGGGGGGAAATGTCTCAATTCCCCCATGCCTGATGGCAGAGGTGGGTTTTAAGGAGTTTGCGAAAGGCAAGGAGGGTGGGGACAATCCTAATCTCCGGGGGGAGCAGGTTCCAGAGAGTCGGGGCCACCACAGAGAAGGCTCTTCCCCTGGGTCCCGCCAGATGACATTGTTTAGTCAATGGGACCCGGAGAAGGCCAACTCTGTACGACCTAACCGATCGCTGGGATTCGTGCGGCAGAAGGCGGTCTCGAAGATATTCTGGCCCGATGCCATGAAGGGCTTTATAGGTCATAACCAACACTTTGAATTGTGACCGGAAACTGGTCGGCAACCATGCAGACTGCGGAGTGTTGGTGTGACATGGGAATACCTAGGAAAGCCCATGACTGCTGTCGGAGCTGCATTCTGCATGATCTGAAGTCTCTGAATACTTTTCAAAGGTAGCTCCATGTAGAGAGTGTTACAGAAGTCGAACCTCGAGGTGATGAGGGCATGGGTGACTGTGAGCAATGACTCCCAGTCCAAATAGGGCCGCGATTGGTGCACAGGCGAACCTGGGCAAACGCTCCCCTTGCCACAGCTGAAAGATGGTTCTCTAATGTTAACTGTGGATCGAGGAGGATGCCCAAGTTGCAGACCCTCTTTGAGGGGGTCAATAATCCCCCCCCAGGGTGATGGATGGACAGATGGAATTGTCCTTTGGAGGCAAAACCCACAGCCACTCCATCTTATCAGGGTTGAGTTTGAGTCTGTTGACACCCATCCAGAGCCCAACAGCCTTCAGGCACCGGCACATCACTTCCACTGCTTCCCTGACTGGACATGGGGTGGAGATGTACAGCTGGGTATCATCAGCGTACTGATGATACCTCACCCCATGCCCTTGGATGATCTCACCCAGAGTTTTCATGTAGATATTAAATAGCAGGGGGGAGAGGACCGACCCCTGAGGCACCCCACAAGGAGAGACCTAGAGGTCGACCTCTGACCCCCCCACTAACCGACTGCGACTGACCGGAGAAGTAGGAGGAGAACCACTGAAGGAAAGTGCCTCCCACTCCCAACCCCTCCAGCCGGCGCAGAAATATACCATGGTCGATGGTATCAAAAGCCGCTGAGAGGTCAAGGAGCACCAGGACAGAGCATAAACCCCTGTCCCGGCCCGCCAGAGACTATCCATCAATGCGGCCAAAGCAGTTTCCATGCTGTAACCAGGCCTGAAAACTGACTGCTGAGGGCCTAGATATTGGCTTCTTCCAAGGACCGCTGGAGCTGCAGCGCCACCACCTTCTCAACAACCTTCCCTATAAAGGGAAGGTTGGAGACTGGACGATAGTTATTGAGTTCGGCTGGGTCCAGGGAAGGCTTCTTGAGGAGGGGGCGCACAAGTGCCTCCTTGTATGGAGCCAGAAGGACCCCCTCCCCAAAGAAGCATTGACAATCTCCTGGACCCAGCTCCGTGTCACCTCCCTGCTGGCCAAGACAAACCAGGAAGGATACAGATCCAGTAAACAGGTGGCGGAACTCACAGCTCCAATGGCCTTATCCACTTCATCAGGTGTCACCAGATCAAACTCTTCCCAGACAGGTGGACAAGTACGGGCCCCAGTCACCTTGACTGACTCATTGTCAGTCGACTCCGTTATGCAAACAGAGTCGAGGTCTGCCCGGATCTGAGCGACTTTATCAGCGAAAAATGTGTTAAAGTCCTCGGCACTACTCTGCAAGAGCTCCCCAACTCCCCCCTGGTTAAGAAGGGAGTGGGTCACCCTAAACAGAGTGACCGGGCAAGATTCTGCTGATGCAATCAAGGCAGCATAATAAGCGCATCTTGCCACCTTGAGCGCCTCTTTGTAAGTATTATTATTATTATTATTATTATTATTATTATTATTATTATTATTATTTATTAGATTTGTATGCTGCCCCTCTCCGAAGACTCGGGGCGGCTCACAACAGCAATAAAAAACAGTATAACAATGGGACAAATCTAATAATAAAATATATAAAATCCCCAACAATTAAAAACCATACAGCACATACACACCAAACGTGAAATATAATAAGCCTGGGGGAGATGTCTTAGTTCCCCCATGCCTGGTGATATAGGTGGGTCTTAAGTAACTTGTGAAAGACAAGGAGGGTGGGGGCCGTTCTAATCTCCGGTCTTAATATGAGCTCTTACAAGTGTTTCATCGGATTCGGACTTACTCTTCCTCCATCGCTTCTCTAGACGTCTCTTCTGGCGTTTCAACTCCCAGAGCTCCTCGTTGAACCATGGAGCTGTACGGGGTCTAATGCCATGGAGAGGTCGCAATGGCGCAATCCGGTCAAGAGCCTCAGCAAGAGACTCTGCCAAACTGTGGACGAGTGTATCTGGAATAACCCCAAGCACCCTCTGAAAGCCCTCTGGGTCCATCAGGCATCTGGGGCGGAACCACCTAGTCAGTTCCGCCTCCCTGCGGGGAAGGATTGGAGCCAGGAAGTCAAGCGGCAGTAAAAAATGGTCTGACCATGACAAAGGCAACACTTCTAAGCCCCTTAGTCTCAGATCATTACTCAATTGCTCAGAGAGGCATACCATGTTGGGTGCATGCCCCCCCTCGTGAGTCGGACCCTGTATTACTTGAGTCAAGTCCATGGCTGTCATGGTGGCCATGAACTCCTGCGCTAGCCCAGAGGTTTCTCTGAGCGATGGAGTTCCTCTGGTGGGATATGCATTCTTATAAAGCAAGAGTTGCAGTGGTAGGGGGAGAAACTATAAAATGAAGATACAGGGTGCGTTCCAAAAGTAATGCAATTGAATTTCCTGCACCGCTTCTATTGGTCAGAGTGGGACTGAAGCACTTGGACTAGGGGGGGGATGCTAAGCTTTGCCACGAAACCATTCTCAGTGCTCTCCAAGCTGTAGAAGTGGCAGGACATCAGTTATTGTAAACCTCTGCGCACCGACCATGTCACCAAAAAAATGGAATCAACGATCAAGAAATGTTATGTGATTAAGTTTTGTGCTAAACTGAAATTGAACCTGATTATTTGGACAATGTCATCATTGATGATGAAACCTTGGTTTTTGAATACGATCCAGAAACAATACACCAAAGCTCTGAGTGACACACCAACCAGTCTTCCAAGCCCAAAAAGGCAAGAATGAGCAAATCAAAAGTGAAAACAATGCTTATTGTCTTTTTCGACAGTAAAGGAGTGGTCCATAAGAAGTTTGTTCCTCAAGGACAGACAGTTAATGCTGCCTACTACTGTGCATGTGCTGGAAAGACTCCAAAAAAGGGTCATCAGGATGAAAAAAGCCATCTCCGCTACCTGGCAACTCCATCATGACAATGTGCCTTGCCACAACACGCTACGAGTCTGCGAGTTCCTAGCCAAACACCAGGTGCCAACGCTGCCCCACCCCCCTATAGTCCTGACATTGCCCCAGCAGACTTCTTTTTGTTCCCTTGGATTAAGGCAGCCTTGAAAGGACCCCATTTTTCTCCCATAGAAGAGATCCAATCAGCCGTGATGAAGACCTTGCGAGAGGTCCCTGAAGACGCAATTCAGGGCGCTTACCAGTCATGGCAGAATCACTGGAAAAAATGTATAGTGGCCCAAGGACAGTACTTTGAAGAATTTTAAGTGTTTGTGCAAATCTGTTCAATAAATTACTTTTTTTTAAAAAAAGTGCATTACTTTTGGAACGCACCCTGTAAGTATTTGTACTTTCTAGCTGTCAAATTTGAATATGAAAAGTTCAAGTTAATACTGGTAAATGTGTATATCCCTCCAAACACATCCCGGTATTATAACTCTGAATAATATATATCTCTCTTGTACCCTCAGTCCATAGTTATATTACTTGGAGATTTAAATGCTAGGTTGGGTCCCTCTTTGTATGAGCTCACCTGCAAGAAGGGAGTCCCAGGGAAGTTTTTTGTTAACCATCCTCAGTGGCACTTGAGAGATTGCAAAAATAGTGCTGCTGGCCTGTTCCCAGTCTCCTTCATTTTTAAGGGTAATTTCCAAATTCTGGGAGGTAAGGATAAGAATTGCATGTATCCATATACATACCACTTGGCCAATTCAAGCAGTGTGCTGGATCTTTTTTGTGTGTCTAGAAATAAATTCGACCTCTTCGGAGGTCCCAGTACATCTTATTGACAATAGCAGTCATCAGCTTGAACAAGCATGGAAAAGTGATAATATACTGAAGGAAGTAGAGGTAACTGAAAAAATAAGAGCCTGTGCTGAAATTGATAAATTAACATATGAACTTAAAAATAAAGAAGATTAGACTGGAATAGATTTTATTGTTGGATTGAAAAATGGAAAAGTTCAAAATAGATAGTTAAAAGAAAAGATGTAACAATTAAGGAGAAAGAAATAGAAGTTTAGGTATTGGGGGAAAGAAAAAAGGGAGAAAGAGTAAAAGACCTATTTGAAAGGATGTTTAGGAATTGTAAATGAATTGTTAATATTCATTTACAATAAG
This sequence comes from Erythrolamprus reginae, assembly GCF_031021105.1. Lineage (NCBI taxonomy): Eukaryota > Metazoa > Chordata > Lepidosauria > Squamata > Dipsadidae > Erythrolamprus > Erythrolamprus reginae. The sequence goes on from NC_091953.1 coordinate 79,149,864, forward strand.
TATTAAGTTAAGTTATGTCTACTACAGCAAATAAAATTACAATCACAAATCCCCTGGTTCACCAAACTAACAAATTTTGTAAAAAGCTGTGGCCTTTCTGTTTCTTGTGTAACAGGAGAACAACTCAAAAAAAAAAAAGAACTGCCCCCCAAAATAAGGGTATAGAAGCACAAAATGATATACAGTAGCTATCCTTAGTAACATAATGTGGATAACGTGAAATAGCTGAATAAATCAAACATACTTTTCAAGTAGACAGCTATTTGATGTTACAACTGCCAAAACATCTTAGTGTTGTGGCTTGCCAGAATCCCATGCAGCTGGGAGTGGATCCCGCCCAAGAAGAGAGTGATGTAGTGATGCACCTGCAGCCAGTGCAGTTGGTACCTAAGTTGTACAGTGAGGAGGCTGGAGAGGACTTGGTGCTAGAGGCAGAGATTCAGCTAGAATCTCCCCAAAGGCCCTGATGGAGGGCGATAAAGATGAGCTTAAGGTTGACATCTTTCAGAGCTGCACCTCCAGGGGAGCCCCTCAAGACATTCAGTGCTGGATGGTGTTGGTCCTTTCAGAGGGTGCACAAGATGTATCATTAGGCCCTCAGCAGTGAGGATTCAGGCCCGGCTACAGCACGGAAACTGCTTTGGTCGCGTTGATGGATGATCTCTGGCGGGCCCAGGACAGGGGTTTATCCTCTGTCCTGGTGCTTCTCGACCTCTCAGTGGCTTTTCATACCATCGACCATGGTATCCTACTGTACCGGCTGGAGGGGTTGGGAGTGGGAGGCACTGTCCTTCAGTGGTTCACCTCCTACCTCTCAGGTCGGTCGCAGTCGGTGTTAGTGGAGGGTCAGAAGTCGACCTCTAGGCTTCTCCCTTGCGGAGTGCCTCAGGGGTCGGTCCTCTCCCCCCTGCTATTTAATATCTACATGAAACCGCTGGGCGAGATCATCCAAGGGCATGGGGTGAGGTATCATCAGTATGCGAATGATACCCAGTTGTACATCTCCACCCCATGTCCAGTCAACGAAGCAGTGGAAGTGATGTGCCGGTGCCTGGAGGATGTTAGGGTCTGGATGGGTGTCAACAGACTCAAACTCAACCCTGATAAGACGGAGGGGCTGTAGGTTTTGCCTCCCAGGGACAATTCCATCTGTTTGTCCATCACCCTGGGGGGGAATCATTGACCCCCACAGAGAGGGTCCACAACTTGGGTGTCCTCCTTGATCCATAGCTCACATTAGAGAAACATCTTTCAGCTGTGGCAAGGGGAGCGTTTGCCCAGGTTCGCCTGGTGCACCAGTTGCGGCCCTATCTGGACCAGGAGTCACTGCTCACAGTCACTCATGCCCTCATCACCTCAGGGCTCAACTACTGTAACGCTCTCTACATGGGGCTACCTTTGAAAAGTGTTCATAACAAACATGACAATAAAATTAAAAACCAGAGAGATCTATTAAAACATAACTGAACACACTCAAAACTGTAGAAATGGTGGTAGACTTTAAGAGAAACCCTTCCACCCTTCCACCTCTCACAATACTAGACAACACAGTATCAACAGTAGAGACCTTCCAATTTCTAGGTTCTATTATATCTCAACACCTAAAATGGTCACCTAACATCAAAAACATCATCAAAAAAGCACAACAAAGAATGTTCTTTCTGCGCCAGCTCAGGAAGCTCAAACTGCCCAAGGAGCTGCTGATACAGATCTACAGAGGAATCATTGAGTCTGTCATCTGCACCTCTATAACAGTCTGGTTTGGTGCTGCAACACAACAGGATTGACACAGACTTCAGAGGATAATCAGAACTGCAGAAAAAACAATTGCTGCCAACCTGCCTTCCATTGAGGACCTGTATACTGCACGAGTCAAAAAGAGGGTGGGGAAAATATTTACTGACCCCTCACATCCTGGACATAAATTGTTTCATAGAAACATAGAAACATAGAAGTCTGACGGCAGAAAAAGACCTCATGGTCCATCTAGTCTGCCCTTATACTATTTTCTGTATTTTATCTTAGGATGGATATATGTTTATCCCAGGCATGTTTAAATTCAGTTACTGTGGATTTATCTACCACATCTGCTGGAAGTTTGTTCCAAGGATCTACTACTCTTTCAGTAAAATAATATTTTCTCATGTTGCTTTTGATCTTTCCCCCAACTAACTTCAGATTGTGTCCCCTTGTTCTTGTGTTCACTTTCCTATTAAAAACACTTCCCTCCTGGACCTTATTTAACCCTTTAATATATTTAAATGTTTCGATCATGTCCCCCCTTTTCCTTCTGTCCTCCAGACTATACAGATTGAGTTCATTAAGTCTTTCCTGATACGTTTTATGCTTAAGACCTTCCACCATTCTTGTAGCCCGTCTTTGGACCCGTTCAATTTTGTCAATATCTTTTTGTAGGTGAGGTCTCCAGAACTGAACACAGTATTCCAAATGTGGTCTCACCAGCATTCTATATAGTGGGATCATAATCTCCCTCTTCCTGCTTGTTATACCTCTAGCTATGCAGCCAAGCATCCTACTTGCTTTCCCTACCGCCTAACTGCACTGTTCACCCATTTTGAGACTGTCAGAAATCACTACCCCTAAATCCTTTTCTTTTTCAGTATTTGCCAACACTGAACTGCCAATACAATACTCAGATTGAGGATTCCTTTTCCCCAAGTGCATTATTTTACATTTGGAAACATTAAACTGCAGTTTCCATTGCTTAGACCATTTATCTAGTAAAGCTAAATCATTTACCATATTACAGACGCCTCCAGGAATATCAACCCTATTGCACACTTTAGAGTCATCGGCAAATAGGCAAACCTTCCCTACCAAACCTTCCCCTATGTCACTCACAAATATATTAAAAAGAATAGGACCCAGAACAGATCCTTGTGGCACACCGCTTGTAACCTGACTCTGCTCAGAATACTCGCCATTAACAATAACTCTCTGATGTCTACGCTTCAGCCAGCTGCAAATCCATTGAACTATCCAAGGATTAAGTCCAATCTTCACTAATTTATCTATCAGCTCTTTATGTGGAACCGTATCAAAGGCTTTGCTGAAGTCCAGGTAGCTAAAATGCACGGCACCACCTTCATCCAACACCTTTGTGACATAGTCAAAGAAATCAATGAGATTAGTCTGACATGATTTGCCTTCAGTAAAGCCATGCTGATTTGGGTCTAATAAGTTATTGTTTTTTATATGCTGATTTATCCTCTTTTTGAGTAGAGTCTCCATCATTTTAACTACAACTGATGTCAAGCTAACTGGCCTGTAGTTACCAGCTTCTTCTCTACTGCCCTTCTTGTGAATAGGCACAACACTGGCCATTCTCCAATCCTCAGGAACTTCTCCTGTTAACAAGGATTGGTTAAACAAATCAGTCAGGGGGGAAGCAATGACAGATCTGAGTTCTTTAAGAACTCTGGGGTGGATGCCATCTGGACCCATTGCCTTATTTATCTTTAATCGTTCAAGTTCTTCTAAGACATCGGCTTCTAAGATCACTGGAGCTGAATCCGTACAGCTGGAAGCAATGCTATATCCCTCTATAGTATTATTTTGTAAGGTGTCTTTTGAGAAAACTGAACAGAAGTAGCTATTGAAATGGTCAGTGATCTCCTTATTCCCATAAATGCATGTATTATTCCCGGTACTAAGCTTCGTGATGCCGCAGTTTTTCTTCTTCTTATCATTAATATATCTGAAGAAGGTTTTATCCCCCTTCTTTACAGATTTGGCAATTTCTTCCTCTTTTGAGGCTTTAGCAGCATATATTATCTGTTTCGCCTCCTTCTGTCTCATTTTATATACCTCCCTATCAGCTATACTTCCAGACTCTTTATACCTCCTATAGGCAGCCTTTTTTTCATTGACTATAGCCCTTACATCATTGCTAAACCATAGCAGTTTCTTCTTCCTTTTACCTTTAGTTATTTGTCTTACATACAGTCCAGTGGCTTTTAAGATGGCCTTTTTTAATACAGTCCACTGGATGCTCGCTCCTGCCATTTTATCCCTCCCCTTTAATTCATTATCTAAATATTCTCCCATTGCATTAAAATTTGTTTTTCTGAAATCCAATACTTTGGTTGCATTATAGGATTGCTCACAATGAGTTTTTACATCAAACCACAAACATAGATGGTCACTGCAACCTAAATTTTCTCCCACCTTGACATGTGAAACCCAATTCCCATTCGTAAAAACTAAATCTAGAATATTCTCCCCTCTAGTTGGTGTCTTAACCAGCTGTGCCAGAGCTGCTCCTGTAAAGGCCTCTACTATATTCTTACTTTTGCATGTAAGGGCACTGGGGATATTCCAGTCAACATCAGGCATGTTGAAATCACCCATAACCACAATATCTCCCTTTACTGCCATTTGGGTAATTTCATCCACCATCTTGTTGTCATATTCCTCGGATTGCCCTGGAGGCCTATAGATCACCCCAATTCTAATGACAGAACCTTCTTTATTTTGCATGCAAATCCAGAGAGTCTCTAGATCTTGACACGTGTTTTGAATTAGTGTTGTTTTTAGACTTTCTTTAATATAAATGGCTACTCCACCTCCCCTTCTCTCTATTCTATCCTTCCTATACAGTGTATATCCTGGTATGGATATTTCCCATTCATTAGAATCCTTAAACCATGTCTCAGTTATGGCAACCAGGTCCAAATTATCTCTAGTTATTATGGCCATTAATTCACAGAGCTTGTTGCTCAAGCTTCGAGCATTTGTGCACATTACCTGAAGAACATTATTTTCGTTATTAGTTTGCCCCTTATCATCAACAACTACATCTATATTATTTGCAGCTCCCTTTTCATAAGCTTCCAAAAACTGCTTTATCCTCATTGGTCGGGGACAGAAATCACCCACATCAGTTACATCTCTGTCCCCTTTACCTAGTTTAAATGCCTGTCCAAAAAAGTTCTGAATTCCTCACCGAGCACCTGGGTACCTCTGTATGATGGATGCAAACCATCCCTCTTAAACAACTCCCTATTAGACCACCTACTGACATCATGACTTACATAGCCAAAACCTTCAGCTTTACACCACTGCCTTAACCACACATTAAACTCTCTGATACACGTTGTTTTATCCTCTTGGCCACAAACCGGTAACACCTCTGAGAAAGTCACTGAATCAGTTATTTTACCCAGCTCCACACTTAGACATTGAAAATCTCTTTTTACTACATTAACATTTCTCTGGGACAAATCATTTGTGCCAAGATGCACCACCACATCAACGTTATTACCTTTACTCACAGTCTTAACAATGTTTGCAATCCGTCTCCTGTCCCTGCTGGCAGTGGCCCCTGGGAGACACCTCAGCACCTTAACCACATCCTTGCTCTGTCCCAAATCAACACCTCTAACGGTCGAATCACCCACAAGAAAATGTGTCCTCTTTTTATTTCTACTAACTGTACTTGATGGTTTGGTGACATTTACGACAACTTCCCCTTTGAACATCCCCTCATTCTCTGCCTGAGGGACCTTGCTAATATCTCCAACATCCTTACTATTTAAATCCGCAAGAACACTATAGGAATTCGATACAGAGAGACCAAAATTGCTATGTTTTTGCTCAACTGCACGCAATCTTCCTGAACCGACAGTTGTCCACACAGCCCTCCTCCTCGGGGGGCGCTGTGGAAGTGGAGGCTGGACACATGGCTGCATTACAGCACGTGGCTGGGACAATCTTTCCACTTCTAACTGCAAGCTACAAACTAAGGACTGCAATCTACAGATCTCGCCATCTAACCTAGATGTCCTTATGCAAAGAGGGCAGTACCCCAAGTTCCACAAGGTACTACGGAAGACAACAGCCAAACAAATGTTACACTGCACCAAGCCAGTCATCTTAACAATGTATTGAAATACAAGTACTTAGCAGGAAAATCCACAACCCCTATTGCTACCAAACTTTGCTGATTTTGGTTTATAGTTATATGATTTGCGCGCCGTTAGGCGCACGGGCCACTACCTTCCTCTCCTTCTCTGTGATCTGAAGTGCAAATTAAAATGGCTTTTTCCTGCCTTTTATACTTCCCAGTCTAATCCTGCCCCAGCCTAATCTGATTGGTCTGTGTTTGAAAACAAACTGCTAATAAAATTGTCTGTAACAGCCAGTTATAAATGCCCCTTCTCCTTGAATTCAAAAAATGCAAATGCAAAAAGTAAACAGCACTACCTTCCTCTCCTTCTCTGTGATCTGAAGTGCAAATTAAAATGGCTTTTTCCTGCCTTTTATACTTCCCAGTCTAATCCTGCCCCAGCCTAATCTGATTGGTCTGTGTTTGAAAACAAACTGCTAATAAAATTGTCTGTAACGGCCAGTTATAAATGCCCCTTCTCCTTGAATTCAAAAAATGCAAATGCAAAAAGTAAACAGCACTACCTTCCTCTCCTTCTCTGTGATCTGAAGTGCAAATTAAAATGGCTTTTTCCTGCCTTTTATACTTCCCAGTCTAATCCTGCCCCAGCCTAATCTGATTGGTCTGTGTTTGAAAACAAACTGCTAATAAAATTGTCTGTAACAGCCAGTTATAAATGCCCCTTCTCCTTGAATTCAAAAAATGCAAATGCAAAAAGTAAACAGCACTACCTTCCTCTCCTTCTCTGTGATCTGAAGTGCAAATTAAAATGGCTTTTTCCTGCCTTTTATACTTCCCAGTCTAATCCTGCCCCAGCCTAATCTGATTGGTCTGTGTTTGAAAACAAACTGCTAATAAAATTGTCTGTAACAGCCAGTTATAAATGCCCCTTCTCCTTGAATTCAAAAAATGCAAATGCAAAAAGTAAACAGCACTACCTTCCTCTCCTTCTCTGTGATCTGAAGTTTCAACTCCTACCCTCAAAACGTCACTACAGAGCACTGCACACCAAGACAACTAGACACAAGAACATTTTTTTTTCTGAACGCCATCACTCTACTAAACAAATAATTCCCTCAACACTGTCAGACTTTCTACTAAATCTGCACTTCTATTCTACTAGTTTTTCTCATCATTCCTTTCACCCATTTCCTCCCATGTTGACTGTATGACTGTAACTTGTTGCTTATATCCTAAGATTTTTATTAATATTGCTTCTTCATTGCTTATTGACCCCTATGACAATCATTAAGTGTTGTACCACATGATTCTTGACAAATGTATATTTTATTTTATGTACGCTGAGAGCATATCCACCAAGATAAATTCCTTGTGTGTCCAATCACACTTGGCCAATAAATTCTATTCTACTCTATAAAATAAAGTTGATAGAAGAAGAACAAATGGCAGAAAAAATAAAAAGAGCGAAACAAGAATATTTTAAACATGCAAACAAACCAGGAAGATGGCTAGCTTATAAATTAAGGAAAGAAAGAAAAATTAGAATTATTAAAAAATTAACAGATAGTAAAGGTGTAATAAAACATAGAATAGATGAAAAGAAGGAAATAGCATTAGAGTATTATAGGAAATTATATGAAAAAGAAGAAATAAATGAAGAGGCGATTTCGGACTATTACCTAAATTAACTGAAGATCAACAACAAAAATTAAATAAACCCTTTACAGAAGCAGAATTACAGCAATCTATTAAAAATCAGAAAAATAATAAAGCTACCGGCCCTGATGCAATACCAGCAGAATTTTATAAGCTAGATAGTGAAATACTTTTTTGAAATATGTTGGAGATATTTAATGAGATAATAGCAGATGGTAAATTACCTAAAATATGGACAGAAACTTTAATAACATTAATACATAAACCGGGAACAGAAAAAGAAAACATTGAAAACTACAGACCAATTTCATTATTAAATGTAGATTATAAAATCTTTACATCAATATATGCATTTAGGTTTAAAAACATTATAAATGAAATAGTACATGAAGACCAGAATGGATTTTTACCAGGTAGACAAATTAAAAATAATTTGAGGACAATTATAAATACCTTAGAATATTATGAGCAACAGCCCAAAAAACAAAACAATATTTTTTCCACAATTAAAATGAATATTCTGCCCAAAGTATTATTTCTATTTCAGGTAATCCCAATCAATCCAGGTGGGAATTTTTTAAAAGAATTAAACAAGATTACTAAAAAAATTATATGGCAGGGTAAGGAACCAAGAATAAAACAAAGTTCATTAGAAGATCGGAAAGAGAGAGGTGGGCTAGCCCTCCCAAATTGGAAGTTATATTACCAAGCATCCGCATTGTCGTGGATAAAAGAATGGCTAACCCTGGAAAATAGAAGATTATTAAACCTAGAGGGCCACGATTTAATGTTAGGCTGGCATGCCTTCGTATGGTATGAAAAGTCCAAAACCCATTCATACTTTAACAGTAATATAATTAGGAAGACATTAATAGAAGTTTGGAATGAGATTTTAAAAAATCACTCTTTAGTAATGCCGGAATGGATCTCACCGATAGAAGCCATCTCCCATCCTAATTTATTAAAAGAAGGGGAAATATGGAAATATAGAGATGTACTTGAAAATCAATTAAAACTGAAAACAAAACAAGAATTACAGGAGTCAGGGGTGGAAATAGATTGGTGGCAGTACACCCAGATTAACTCTAGATATCAAAAAAACACAAGAATATTCATTTTCAAGAAGGATAATAATACAGTTGGGAAATTATTAATCCAAAACCAAGGAAAATTGATTGGGAAATTATATAAATATTTAATAATTATAAGACGATAGGTTGGATATTGAAAGATAATATGATTAGTTGGTGTAAAAATTTTGCAAAAGGAAATAAATTTAGATACATGGGAAAAGGTTTAGCTATATAACTGGAAAATAACTAAATCAATTTCCTTTAAAGAAAATCAAATTAAGATGTTTTATAGATGGCATCTCCCACCAAATAGGATTTCAAAGATGTTTCGAAGTGCCTCACCTATTTGCTGGAAATGTAAAAAAGAAATTGGCACATATTTTCATGCGTAGTGGACATGCCCAAAATCTAAGATCTATTGGAATAAGGTAGAAAATTGGTTAAAGGAAATTACAAAGCAAGAAATCAAGAAGACCCCAGAATTTTTTAAATTAGGCATTACTGATGTTAAATCTAAAAAAGAAATATACTACTTAATAATTCATATATTAGTAGCGGCAAGAATAGCATTTGCACAAAAATGGAAAGAAAAAGAAACTCCAAAAGATGAAGTCTTTAGAAAAATTATGGAATGTGCGGAATTAGATATTATAATAAGTGAGGCCTCCGGTAAGTCAGAACACTTTAATCAGAACTCATGCCAGGCTGGCAGGTACAGGCTTAGAGTAAGAAAAACATTACAGAAGCTTTTATACACATAGCTGCCTGAGGCAGCAACCAATTAACAGCAGAGAAACTTCCCACTTACAGTGTATCCAGGGAGGCGCGCCAATCAGCACCTTGGATAGCCCGGCTCGCTGAACTCCTAGCGGCCGGCTGTTAATAAACAGACAGACATAACACTCCTCTCCCCTTGGCTCGCGCATACATAATCCTTTAAGTAAGATGGTCTGCGGCTAATTCTCTCTGAACGACTTGGCTCTGCGCCGCGGGGCGAACCTAGAATTAACCCTTCCGCTTTCTGACTTAACTCAGCACTTTGGGGTAGCTCTGCCTCTCGCCCGGCTCCAGCGGTTGCTTCCCTGGTTCTGCAAGCCTCGATAGAAGGCTCCTGGAACCCATCTTCGAATTGGTCCTCGTTTGTCCGTTCTTCCCCATCAGCACTCTTATCCAGGCGTACCTGATCCAGGTGCCTTCTCCAGACCCTGCCATCTTTAAGCATCACCTCAAACGAACGGGGCCCCAATTCTCTGCTAATAATTCCTTTTTCCCATGTCTTGTCTCCGGAATAAGACCGCGCATACACCACATCTCCCACCTGTATGTTCCTTCCTGACTTATCCGGCCATTGCACCCCCAAGGTGTAACCAGGGTGCAACCTATCCAGAATAATCCTCAGTTTCCGGCCCATCAATAGCTCGGCCGGGGTTCTACCCGTGGACACACATGGAGTCGAATGCTGGGCCAGCAACACATCTGCCAATTTCTCTTTCCACAAGCCCTGTGGCATCTTCTTCAAAGCCTCCTTAACCATCCTAACTGCCCGTTCTGCCTGACCATTACTGGCCGGATGCCACGGCGAGGACAAGGCATGCCTAATACCCACTGATGCCAGGAAGGACTCAAACAGAACTGAAGTAAACTGTGGCCCATTGTCCGAGACTATCAGATCCGGAAGGCCATGCGTGGCGAAAAGGCCCCTTAAAACATCTATCACTGTCTGAGCCTGAGTGGATCCTAACTGGGCCACTTCTACCCACTTGGAATAGGCATCAATTGTAATTAAGAATGTCTGGCCCATAAACGGACCTGCCAGATCTATGTGCACTCTAGTCCAGGGTCCTGATGGCGGCTCCCATGCCAATGGCTCCGCCCGCGGTGGAAACGGTCTGCTCTCCTGACAACTCATACAATTGGCCACTCTCTGTTCTACTTCCCTGTCTATACCAGGCCACCAGACGTAGTCCCGGGCCAATCCCTTCATCCTCACAATGCCTGGGTGGCCCTTGTGTAACATAGCCAGCACTTCATTCCGTAATCTGCCTGGCACGGCGACTCTCTCACCTCTTAGTATGGTGCCCTTCTCCACCGAGAACTCCGACCTGCAGCGCCAGAAGGGAACGAGAAGATCGGCGGGGGTCGAATTCGGCCATACCCGCAGCACCCACTGCCTCACCTGTGACAAAACACGGTCTCTTCCTGTTTCTCTGGCCACATCCCTTGCAGACAAAATTGAAGACCCTTCAGATAAAGCAAAAACTGAGCAGGACGGGGCGGGGTCGGACAATAATTCGGCCAGGGGGCATCGGCTGAGGGCATCAGCATGGGCTATGTGGCAACCCGGTTTGTAAATCAAGGTATAATTGTAATTGGCCAGGAACACAATCCATCGAGACATACGTGGTGAAAGAACGGTGGGACTCTGGCGGTTACCAGCTAATAATCCTAAGAGGGGCTGATGGTCAGTAACTAACTCGAAACTCCGCCCATAAAGGTATTCATGGAATCGACGGACTCCAGCGATGAGTGCCAACGCCTCCTTGTCTATATGCCCGTAGTTCCTTTCGGCCTGGGCAAGGGTTCGAGAAAAGAAGGCTATGGGCGCCTCCGAGCCATTTGGCAGACGATGACTTAGGACAGCCCCGACGGCGTACTGCGAGGCGTCGCATGTTAAGACCAAGGGTAACCCCGGGGAGTATTGAGCCAGAACATCATTTGACAGGAGAATTTTCTTGACCGCCCCAAACGCGGCTTCCTCCCTCGGACCCCAATGCCAATTTGAACGGGAGTCCAGCAGCCTGTGAAGGGGTTCGGCCACGGATGCCTTATGCGGAATAAAAACCGCATAGAAATTTTAAAGCCCCAAGAATGCCTGGAGTTCAGCTTTTGAACGGGGCCTGGGGGCATCCTGGATTGCCCGAGTTTTCTCCAAAGTCGGGTGTATTCCTTTTCCATCTACTCGGAATCCTAACAACTCAACCTCCGAAACTCTTGGGTTTGAGCTTCAACCCCGCCCCTTGGAATTTAGCTAATACCCTTCGAACTCTGGAGAACAGTTCGTCCATGGAACTCCCCGACACCAGGACGTCGTCAAAATATGGTACAGTTCCCTCTAGCCCATACAATAACCGTTCCATTAACCCCTGAAATATTCCCGGCGCAATGGAGACCCCAAACTGAAGGCGATTACATCTGAAAACCCCCCTATGGGTAACGATAGCCTGGGCGTCTGCTGTTTGGGGGTCCACGGGAAGCTGCTGATAAGCTTGGGAAAGGTCAAGCCTCGCAAAGACCTTGCCATTTCCCAGAGTGTGGAGCAGCTGCTGCACCACCGGCAAAGGATAAGAGTGGTGGGCTAAAGCCCGGTTGACAGAACATTTGTAGTCCCCGCATAGTCTTATACCCCCATCCCCCTTAAATGCAATGACCAATGGGGTCTCCCACGCTGCTTGGTCCACAGGCTCCAGTACACCTTGAGATATAAGACGGTCCAGTTCCGCGTCCACCTTTGGTCTGAGAGGAATGGGGACCCTGCGGGCTTTCAGCCGCACCGCCGGTACCTGGGGGTCAAGGCTGAATGAAATAGGGCTACCAGTGTAACAGCCCAACCCTTCGTTGAATACTGAGGGAAACTCCTTAGCAAGTTTCTCAAAGGCTGCAACCCCATGTACCAAATTAACCCCCGTGACAGATAACCCCAATGCATTAAACCAATTTAACCCCAAAAGAGTTGAGAAAGGTCCATCCACCACTATTAAAGGCAGCTTGCCCACAAAAGATTTGAATTTAACCATAAAACGACCCTCCCCCAAAATTGGAATTGAAGAGCCTTGGTAGTCTCTGAGAACTGAGCTGCAGGGCTGAAGGTGATTCTTGCTTAACCGAGGGAAACAACGCTTCAAGGTAGACCATGAAGCCAAAGAGTGCGCTGAGCCAGTGTCAACTTGCATTGAGCACCAAGTGTTTCCCAGACGAAAATCAACAGAAATTTTCTCTGTGCCGCTCGACGTCTTCCTGACATACGAGGTAGCTTGACGCGGAAAACTGTAGACGGTGTTGCATTCATCCCGGCAGTTTGATGAAAATTGCTTTTGCCAGCGAGAGTTGTAATTCTGGGACTCCCTCTGCTCCCTTCTCGGGGTTGGTGGGGATCTACGGGAACGGCAGACCCTCGCAATATGCCCCCGGGCACCACATCGCCTGCACGCAGCGTCCCTGAACGGACAACTCGATCTAAAATGGCTTCCCCCGCAGCCCCAACACGGAGACAGCGGAGGACGGGGACGGGCAGCAGGCAGATTTCGGCTGCGGTTAGCTGCCAGCCGGCAGACCTCTTCCTCCTCCCCGGCATTGGAATCCTCCTTGTCTGCCACAGGCGGGGGCTTATCTGGAAGCGGCAGACCTTTGCTTGTGACATTTACCGAGCTGTCCATGGCAAGGTTGACAGCTCGAACGCATGGGCTTCTGCCAGAGCCGTTTGAAAAGTTAAGTCTTGGGTGGCCAGGAGATGCCACTTAAGGCGTCCATCCCTCACCCCAAAAACCAATCTATCAAGTAAATAGTCATTTAGATCGGTGAATTTGCAGTATAAAGCAGCCCTGCGGAGAGCGGCGACAAAATCATTGATTGACTCCCCTTCTGCCTGGTTCCTCTGGTAAAACTTGTATCTCCGGGCACAGCGGGACGGGGCAGGGGCATAATGATCCTGCAGCGTAGACAGGAATTGCTGCCACGGAATGTCATGTATTGAGACTGGGGCGAACAGAGCCCTCGCCGTCTCAAACATCTCTGGGCCACAAAACCCAAGGAAATATGACCTCTTCCTATCCCCTGATATTTCAGTATATCCATTAGAAATTAGAAAACAATCGAAGCGGGCCACGTAGGAGTCCCACGTCTCCCCTTGAGGGTCGAAAGGGGGAAAGGTCAGCTGTACGGACATCCTCACTTACTGTATATTACTTAGTAAGACTTCGCATGGATTGCTTGCCTCTCGTCGCCAGTATAATAAGTGAGGCCTCCGGTAAGTCAGAACACTTTAATCAGAACTCATGCCAGGCTGGCAGGTACAGGCTTAGAGTAAGAAAAACATTACAGAAGCTTTTATACACATAGCTGCCTGAGGCAGCAACCAATTAACAGCAGAGAAACTTCCCGCTTACAGTGTATCCAGGGAGGCGCGCCAATCAGCACCTTGGATAGCCCGGCTCGCTGAACTCCTAGCGGCCGGCTGTTAATAAACAGACAGACATAACAGATATGATGACAAGACGGTTGAACAATCAAGTGGAAACGGAGTTTTATAAAACTTGGGAGAAAGTATACAATTGGTGGAATGAAAAAAAGGACTATTAAAGATATTAAGATAATGCATGGAATAGTTAAAGTTATTAGGTTGAATATATTTTATAGTGATATTTAATGGATAAGTTTAGTTTTATTACTTGATTATAATTATCTTAATTACAGTTATATAATGAAATTGTTTGAATGTCTAGATTCATGCATTATTGTAGTATACCAAGAGATATTTTACTAACAAATTTTACTTTTCTGTATTGATCTAAATTATAATTAGTCTTTCTTTTTTGTATTAGGAAGACTTCTATGCTTAGCTCCTTTACATGTTAAATGTTGTTTGTCTTCTTTTGTGTTATATTTTTAAAAATCAATAAAAATTATTAAATAAAAAAATGAAAAGTGTTCGGAGACTTCAGATCGTGCAGAATGCAGCTGCAAGAGCAATCATAGGCTTCCCTAAATATGCCCATGTTACACCAACACTCCGTAGTCTGCACTGGTTGCCGATCAGTCTCCAGTCACAATTCAAAGTGTTTGTTATGACCTATAAAGCCCTTCATGGCATCGGACCAGAATATATCCAGGACCGCCTTCTGCCACACGAATCCCAGCGACCAGTTAGGTAGAGTGGGCCTTCTCCGAGTCCCGTCAACTAAACAATGTCATTTGGCGGGACCCAGGGGAAGAGCCTTCTCTGTGGTGGCCCCGGTCCTCTGGAATCAGCTCCCCCCAGAGGTCAGAATTGCCCCCACCCTCCTCGCCTTTCGTAAGCTCCTTAAAACCCACCTCTGCCGTCAGGCATGGGGGAACTGAGATATTCCTTCCCTCTAGACCTATACAATTTATGCATGGTATGTTTGTGTCTATGTTTGTTTTTTAATAAGGGTTTTTTACTGGTTTAAAATATTAGATTTGTTACATGCTGTTTTTATTATTGTTGTTAGCCGCCCCGAGTCTACGGAGAGGGGTGGCATACAAATCTAATAAATAAATAAATAAATAAATTAGCCCCAAGGTGTTGTGGTTAGCTCTGGCCCAGCTCCTGCCCCAAGGAATGTGCAGGTGGATGTGGGGGAAACATCCACATGCCACAGGCCTGTTTTGCTCCCTCTGGAATCTGCCGACGAAGCCTCCTCTGACCAAGGAAGTGTGAGTGACAGGGGAGAGGGGAGTTTGGCAGACAGCCCAGGAGGAGATCAATCATCTGTATTATCCTTGGATTCTGAACAAGAATTAATGACACATCCATGCATGCGTAGAGTGATGCATAGGAGACAACAACTGAAGGATTATTACAAGAGAAAATGAGGCCACCTGTGGTTGGGTGGGGCTGCTGTAATTAGTACTACAGATAAAAGTGCAACCTGGTGTTTTAGCCTCATGGCAGTTTATCTGATTCATTGTTTTGTCAAGATCGTGGTTTTTCTGCTGTTTTGTGCTGGACTTTAGAATTGGACTCAATTTCCCAGCTATTGGGTGAGCAATTGGATTGCATTTAACCTGTGCCTTGTGTGTACCAGAAAATCCCTTTGACATTTAAAAAGGGAGCTGTTTCTGTTTTTTTGTTTATAAAAACCTTTGGGTTTTCCTTTTATCGTGTTTTATCGTGTTTTATCGTGTTAAAGGTTTATAAAAACCTTTGGGTTTTCCTTTTATCGTGTGGTGTGTGTCTTCCTGGACTAATTACCCTGTAATTACGGGCAGTTGAAACACACAGGCAGAACACAAGGTAGCAGAGAAACTGGCACTGAAAACACTGACGGTGCCAATAGCATTTTGCCAGCTGGATGGGTCAGTATCTGGGGGAGGTCCAGCTCACTTTGTAATCAATGGAGATTTGAATGAGGGATCACCAAGAGACACTGAGTTTTATTGTAGCCCCTGGAAAGGAGCAACCCCTCTTGCTTGGATTACCCTGGCTCAAAAAATGAAACCTTGTTGAAAAAGGACATAGAAATTTCTGTGGCCTGTTGTCTTGTGTGTTCTTCGGTTAAGAGCACTGTCGAGAATCCTGATGGACTTTTCCAGAGTTGCCAGTACTAGTGGCTCATGGAAGGAAATATCCATGGACTTCATTGTCATGGACACCTGAGAGCAGGAGGAGCACAATCATTTAGGTGATCACAGACTTATTTTCCAAGCAGGTGCACTTTGTACCCTGCTCCAAAATCCCCTCAATATCACTCATGTCAAGGAGTACCTCACCTGGGCCCTCCCCTCCCAGCCATTCCTTATAATGCTCAGCCTCAACATATCTATAGTCCTGTAAAAATGTTGTTTACCTTGTTTCAACTTTATTATCTACATAGTATAGATATACTTTCATGGACCACTGAAAGGAGGAAATGGCTCACATGCTTTGCCCAAGTATGTGACAGACAACAGGCTTTTAAGGGACTGCCACAAAGAAGGTTGGGGCAATGTATTTTCCAAAGAAGCAGAAGGCAAACAAGAAGCAATGGATAGAAACTGAAGAAAGAGAGAAGCAACCTAAAATTAAGGAGAAACTTCCCGACAGTGAACAAAATTAACCAGTGGAATGCTTGTCATTGGAGGTTTTAAAGAAAAGACTGGACAGCCATTTCTCTGAAATGGTATAGGATCACTTCCAAAGTCCCTTCTAAGTGTTATTCTGTTATTCTGACACCTTTCCCAGGCCCCCCACTCCAATTCAAAATGTGGCTGTGATAGTTGATCAGAGCTTCTGTGTTTTTATGTGCAATAGTTTAGGATCAGAGCTAAGTTATCAGCCTTTCTATTAATACTTAAAAGTGCTCTCCTGTAGGAACTCTGCATGATCAAATTCAGAGATACCCAATCGTTCTGGCACCAGGGACTGGTTTCATGGAAGACAACTTTAACTGGATCTGTGTGTGTGAAAGAGAGGTGAGGAGGGGAGACAAGTATATAGTTTGGGAAAGATGCACAGAAGTGATAGATTAAACAGTTGGTGGGCCATGCATGGAGTAAAATAAATGTGGGATTGTTACTTAAGGCCTGCCACCAGATGATTTAGCTCCAGTCCAGATGAAAATCAGAATAAACACCCAGAGAATACTTCACTAGAAAGAGCTCTCTTTTGCTCCAGGAAAAAAATCAGAATAAAGAACTGAAAAAGCCTTCACATGAAGAGCTTGCAGCTTGCAACATTTTAACGAGGTGATATTTGCTCTTGGTTGAACACCCAGACATCTCATTAAAGCTAGTATTCCTTTCCCTGCTTGGGGGATTGGAATGGTGAGGAAGAAAATGGCACACAAAAAAATCTCATTTGCTGTTTCTTAGCTCAGCTGAGGCTCCATTCTAGTGCGGGAATCAGCTGAGCTAATAAACAACAGAATATATGAAATGTGAAAGATGGGGGAGGCAGGTGGGTGGGGCCAATCAAAATTTTCCCTACTGATTCTCCAAACCAATTTTAAAAAGTCCCTACCTGGACACCAGAACTAGTTTGAACTGGTAGCATTTCCCCCATCACCTATATAATTTCAGATAAATGACTAGTCACTTTTTAAAAATCTCCAATGACAGAATAGCCATGATTTCTGAAGGCAAGCTGTTCCACTGGTTAATTGTCCTAACTGTTAGGAAGTTTCTCCTTAATTCCAAGTTGCTTCTCTCTTTAATTAGTTTCCAACCATTGTTTCTTGTCCTGCCCTCTGATGCTTTGGAAATAACTCCTCTTTCTAGCAGCCCTTCAAATACTGGAATACTGCTATCATGTCACCACTAATTCATCTTCTCTTTAGATTAGCCAAACCCAAATCCTGCAGCCATTCTTCATATAGTATTTGGCTTCATCTTAGTTGCTTGTCTCAACATCTTTTTTGTAGTATGGTGATCAAAACTGGTTGCAGTATTCCAGGTGTGGTCTTATTATGATTTTATAAAGTGGTACTAATATTTAATATGATCTTGATTCTATGCCTCTTGTTTATATAGGTGAAACTCAAAAAATTAGAATATCATGCAAATGTTCATTTAGTAATGTAACTTAAAAGGTGAAACTTAATACAGTGATCCCCCGTTTATTGCGTCCCCAACCATTGCGAACAGGGTACTTCGCTATTTTTCAACCCGGAAGTCAAAAATACCATCTACGCATGCGTGCCGGGCACGCATGCGTAGATGGCAGCGGCTTCCCTGGGTCTTCCCCCTCTTGCTGGCGTCAGCGAGGAGTTTCCCCACCGCCCACGCAAACTCCTCGCTGCCGCCCGCCCTTCGCCCGCCCACGCCGTTCATTCTCGCCGCTTTTGAGCTGAGTCCGGGAGCGAATTCGCTTCCGGACTCAGCTCAAAACCGCCGATAGCAAGCGGCAAGGAACGGCTTGTCTCGGCGCTTTCGAGCTGAGTCCGGTCAGCTCGAAAGCGCCGAGACAAGCCGTTCCTTGCCGCTTGGTATCGGCGGTTTTGAGCTGAGTCCGGAAGCGAATTCGCTTCCGGACTCAGCTCAAAACCGCCGATAGCAAGCGGCAAGGAACGGCTTGTCTCGGCGCTTTCGAGCTGAGTCCGGTCAGCTCGAAAGCGCCGAGACAAGCCGTTCCTTGCCGCTTGCTATCGGCGGTTTTGAGCTGAGTCCGGAAGCGAATTCGCTCCCGGACTCAGCTCGAAAGCGCCGAGAGCCAGCACCCCCCGGACCCCCAACCCGGGTTTGGGGGGCTGCTAGGAAGCCCTCCATGCCGGCGGCAAACAGCCGCCCCGCCCCCAATCTTCGGCTCCTCGCTAGCGCTGTGGGAGTAAAAACGCCATCTGCACATGCGCAGATGGTGTTTTTACTTCCGCAGCGCTACTTCGCGAAAACCCGCTCGTTGCGGGGGGTCCTGGAACGGAACCCTCGCAACGAGCGGGGGTCTACTGTATATGAGAGATACTCATAACATGCAAGCAAGATAGTTCAAGCCATGATTTGTCATAATTGTGATAAACTTTTGCATCTCATTTGGAAACCAAATGAAACCAGAGTATGGAGGAAGATTCTTGAGGTCCAGTGTAAAGTTTCCATAGTCTGTGTTGATTGGAAGAGCCATGTCATTTGCAGGTGTTGGTCCACTGAGCTTCATTAAGTCCATGGTCAGTACAATCATCTACCAGAAAATTTTGGAGCACTCCATGCTTCCATCCACATACAAACTTTATGGGGATGGTGACTTAAATTTTCCAGTAGGACTTGGCACCTGCCCACACTGCCAATAGCACCAAAACCTGCTTCAATGACTGTAGGATTACTGTCCTTCATTGGCCAGCAAACTCACTTGACCTGAACCCCACAGATAATCTATGGGGCATTGCCAAGAGAAACATGAGAGACATGAGACTGAACAATGCAGAAGAGCTGAAGGCCGCTATTGAAGTATCCTGGTCTTCCATAACACCTCAGCACGGCCACAAGCTGATAGTGTCCATGCCACACTGTATTGAAGCAGTAATAAATGAAGTACTGAATAAATATACTTTTATTATGCTTATACTTTTCAGAGGTCTGATATTGTTCTATATACAATTCTTTTTTATTGATCACATGTAATATTCTAATTTTCTGAGATGGGGGATTTGGGGTTTTCATGAGCAGTACCCCAAAATTATCACAATTATGACAAATCACGGCTTGAACTATCTTGCCATGCATGTTATGAGTATCTCTCATATATTAAGTTTCACCTTTTAAGTTATATTACTGAAACAAATGAACTTTTGCACGATATTCTAATTTTTTGAGTTTCACCTGTGCAACCCAGAATTGTATTAGCTTTTTTGGCTGCTGCCACACACTGCTGGCTTATATTCAAGTGATCATCCACTAGGACTCCAAGGTCCCTCGCGCACTTGTTTTTGAACCATGTCATGCCTAATTTGTATTTATAGTTTTTATTTTTCCTACCTATCTGTAAGTGTAAAAATGTATTTTTCACAATATTAAAATTCATTTTGTCAGATAGGGCCCATTGTTCAACTTTGTCAAGATTATTTTGGATCCTGAGCTTGTCTTTTGGGATGTTGGCTATTCCTACCAGTTTAGTGTCATCTGAAAATTTGATGAGTTCCCCTTCTATTCCCTCATCTAAATCATTTATGACGATATTGAGGAGTACTAGGCCTAACATGGAGCCTTTTGGTACACCACTGGTTACTCCTCTTCATGTGGATGTAGGATTAAGGACTACTCGAATATGGTTTATCAGCCAACTACAAATCCATCTGATGGTAATGTTATCTATTCTACATTTTTCTAGCTTAATTGTGGTCTACTTTCTCAAATGCCTTACTGAAATCTAGGTATGCTGTGTCCACAGCAATTTATTTTTTAAAATTTATTTATTTATTTATTTATTTATTTATTTATGTTGAGAAGGGTGGATTAGAAGTGTAATAAATAAATAAATAAATAAACAAACAAACAAACAAACAAACAAACAAACAAATAACTGTCCATCACTTAACTGGACCCTGTAAGAACAAGGTCTAGTTATCTTGGAAATCCAGCCCGGTTCCCAATGCAGATCTCCTCCCCCATAATTTTGGGCATAAATTAGATCTCCCTGAGAAAACCCTCACAAAGGACTGGAGCCATCCTTTCAGTACTAGGGGAATATGTAGGAGGAATACGATCCAATTTTGTACCAATACGCTGGCCCATAAGAACCTCTGCAAGGCTTCTGTTTGTACTAGGACAGGGGGTTGAGTGTTGAGCAAGCAGATAGACATTTATTTTACCCTGCCAATCTTACCCCCTTAAATGGCCCAGGGCCTCTTTGGCCGCCCTTTCTGCCCTTTTTGCCTGGCTAGGATGCCAAGGGGCATTAATACTTGCCTGATGCCCTAAGGTGCCAAAAATAATTGGAATTGGGAGGATGTAAACTGTGGGCCATTGTCACTCACTAATGTGTCAGGCAACCCATGGGTTGCAAAATACCTTGACAAGGTATTAATAATACACTCAGAGGTGGTGGACCTTAGGACATCTACCTCAACCCATCCAGAATAGGCATCTACAAGTACCATAAACTGGTGACCATGTAAAGGGCCAGCTAGATCAATATGAACCCTAGACCTCCCATGCCCTTGGGGATGCTGCAGGTGGCATGGGCCTGGAATTTTGGCAGTCCGGGCAGAGATTAGCCCACGTCTGGATGGCCTGCTCCAGCCCTGGCCACCAAACATAACTCCGGGCTAAGGCCTTCATGAGCACAATGCCCAGATGTCATTCATGCAGAAGTTGTAAGACTGTATCTTGGAGTGTAGAATAGAATAGAATAGAATTTTATTGGCCAAGTGTGATTGGACACACAAGGAATTTGTCTTGGTGCATATGCTCTCAGCATACATACAATAAAATATACATTTGTCAAGAATCATGTGGCATGACACTTAATGATTGTCATAGGGGTCAAATAAGCAATGAAGAAGCAATATTAATAAAAATCTTAGGATATAAGCAACAAGTTACAGTCATACAGTCAACATGGGAGGAAATGGGTGATAGGAATGATGAGAAAAACTAGTAGAATAGAAGTGCAGATTTAGTAGAAAGTCTGACAGTGTTGAGGGAATTATTTGTGTAAGAGGAACTACAACTCTTGATTGTAGGGTAAAGGAGGCACCCTCTATGGGTCGAGAGCTTACACTGGCAAGCACCAAACATCAATACAAAACAATGTACGCACTGTGCACTGTTATATGTTTGTTTTATGTAACTATTTTATAAAAATCAATAAAAAATTTATTTTAAAAAATCAATACAAAACAATTTATACTGAATACAAAGAGGAGCTTAGATAATTTTGGAGGCTTAGTGTTTTTAGCTGGGGATTTTAATATACAATTAACAACGGGATGGCAAATAGAAGAATGCTGCACTTAAACAAATTTAATATGGTGGACCTTCATCGGCATCTTCTGAATAGAGGTACCTTTTATTCTGCAAGACATAACACGTTCAGCTGCATTGATTATATATTAATGAGTAGGACAGGGAATGTGCAAGTTAAAAAATCTGAAATTAAAAGCATATGGTTGTCAGATCATGCCTCATTAATAGCGGTGGTTACAATGGGTCAGGCAAAGAATAAAAGAATCTGGAGATATAATACAACAGTAACTGCAAATGAACAAGATAAATTTAAATTGCTAATGGAATTATATGAGTAATAAATTATGTACGGCAGACTAAGCAATCAATTGTATGGGATGCATGTAAGGCAGTTATGAGGGGACATTGCATAAGCTTAGAAGCTGATATAAGGAAGAGATGGGGAGAGAAAGGGAGGCTAAGATAAGGGAAATAGATTTGATACAAGAGCAATTCAGAGTTACTAGAGGAAGGGAATCAAATACTTTATTGAAATTAAAGAAGAAACAGTTGAAAATGTTTGATGAGCTACAATGGAATAAAATGAGAATGTCACTGAGACAAGGGATTATGGGATGGGGGACAAAATCAATGAAACAAATGGTAAGATATTTAAAGAAGAGAAAAGAAAAATCCTGTATAATGACATTAAGAGACTTCAGTGGGGAGGTGAGATATGGTAAAGATCAGTTGGAGAAAATAATGAGGAACTACTATGAAGATCTTTATAAAGAATGTTGAGTGAATGTTGGAGTCATTAATGTTGGGGGAAAAGTGAATGAGGAAAATAGACAAATGATAAATGCAGAAATTACACAAGAGGAAATAGCTAGAGTAATTAAAGGGTTGAAACCAGCCAAAGCACCGGGCTCTGATGGGTATACAGGGGAATTTTATAAGACTTATATGGATGAATTGATACCGCATTTGGGGAAGTTGTTTAATAATGTACTTAAAACTTATAGTATCCCACAGACTTGGAGAACAGTAGAGATTATTACCATCCCAAAAAAGGATCGAGATTTAAGGGACCCGGGTTCCTATCGTCCTATCAGTTTGGCAAATCAGGATTACAAAATGTTTATGAAGGTATTGGCGAACAGACTTGAGAATATTTTGCCGAAAATTATTGCGGAAGATCAATATGGGTTTGTAAATGGAAGGAAGATAAGTGAACCAATAAAAAATGCTAATGTGATGCAATATGTTACTGTAACCAAGAGGAAGTTGGGCATTTTGAAATTAGATGTGTATAAAACCTTTGATAAAGTCAATCACAGTTATTTATATAAATTGTGTAAGGAGTTAAATATGGGGGATATATTTTGTGAGATCATAAAGGCAATTTATAGTGAAAATGTAGCATACATAAGAGTGAATGTACAAAGAACACATAGTTTTAAAATTCAAAATGAGACCAAGCAGGCTGCTCGTTATCCCCAATGTTATTTGTAATGGCAATAGAGACATTAGCCAATATGATAAGACAAGATAAGAAAAGTCTTCGGAGAGGGGTGGCATACAAATAAAAATAAAATAAATAAATAAATAAATAAATAAATATATATATATATATAAAAATAAATGGAATGGAATGGAATGGAATGGGATATAGAATTGGAGATTTAAAAATAAAATTAAATCTATTTGCAGATGATGCAATCATATTGACTCAAACTCTGATAGAAATGATTAAAGGAATAAAGAACATATTACAAGATTTTAAACAACAACCGGGGCTATCAGTCAATATGACAAAATCAGAGATTATGTTTCTGAATGTTGGTCCCAGAGAACAGATACTTACTAGGAAAGAGTCTGGATTGAAGTTGAGACGAAAGAAAATGAAATACTTGGTGTTCTGTCTGGGTGCCCCCAGACTTCAACACCAACTGGAAAAAGCAGCCAGACACACTGGTAAAAGCAAAAGCACTTTATAGTTTGAAAAATAAACACAGAGAAAAACCTGTTCTTCCCAACAGGCAGGCTATGAGGCTTCACAGCAAAGTCCTGACGGCCAGACAATACAGCAGACTTCTTGCTGGCACACACACCACTGTAGAGAATAAGCCCCCACGCCTTTTTCCCCAAGGTTTCAGCCTTCAAGGCCACAAGTCAGAATCAGAGACGCCAAAGATCACAGCCAGGTCCCAGGACTCCCAAAGATAATACTCCACAATACAGGAAGGGTGGGTCTGCCTTTTCAGCCTTTCTGGGGAGAACCACACCCAAACGCAGCTGTTACCTATTTAGGACTGGAAGTACCTGGCTAATTGTCCCCTTCGTTGTTCTGCTCTTCTCTGCCTGTGATCGATGATGGCTTGAGCATTTTCATCTAAGGACTCCAGGCTGCTTGCTGGGGAGAGCTCCACCCCGGGGGACTCTGGCTGTTCTCCCTCTCCCTCGGCCTGATATTCCTCCTCCCCTTCTGCCTGGGCCTCCTCCTCCTCCTCCTCCCCCTCTGAGCAGGGAGCCGGCAGAGGTTCAGCCGTTCCCTGAGGAGCCTCAGACGGAATCACAACACTTGGGAATATGGTTATTAAGGAATTTGGAGAAAATGGTAGAGGTTAATTACAGACAGATATGGATTAAAATGATAAAACATATGAAGAGCTGGAAAAAGAAAGGGTTAAGGAAAATGGCAAAGGACATTAAAAATGATGATAATCCCAAAGATGATGTATCTGTTTCAGGTAATGCTAGGTGCTTTACCTGGGGTAAAATTAAAAGAATGGGATAGAAGACTAAATTTTTGGATAGAAGAGGATAAAAGGCCAAGAATAAAAAAGAAATGGCTAATTGTAGTAGAGAAAGATGGGGGCTGTGTAGCCCATGCTTAGAATTATATAGTGATGCGTTCCAAGTTGAAAAATTAATGGACTTGCAAGTATGTGGAACTAAATGGGTAAAGTTGGAAAAGGAGATCAATGGGATAAGTAATAGAGAGTCAATATTTACAAGTTGGAACAAAAATGATGTAGATAAATTAATAGGCCCTTTGAAAGGGACCTTAGAAATCTGGAAAAAGTGTCAGGGGAAAATAGGATTAAATAAATCTAAGCTCACAGCATTGTATGTTATAAAGAGAGATAACAAAACAAATCTAAATAAGATAATAGGTGGGCTGAAGAGTAGGGGCATAAATAGGATAGAAGGATCATTGAACCTACCTGAACGGTCTTCTCGATGCACTGTGAGAAGAGTCCAATGTGGGTAATATTTCAGCCTTATTGGTAGGGACTGAGTTAAAATTTACATATTAGAGAAGTCCTGCCCTCTAGCTGCCCCAATAGGCCAGTCAGAAAAAACAAAGACATGGTGTAAAAGAACAGTAACTTTATTAACCATATGCAATGGAAAGCACAACTGAACCTCAACTAAAACAGCACTCCACTGCCTGGAGGGTTGGGACTCTCCTCGCAGTGCATCAAAAAGACCATTCAGGTAGGTTCAATGGTCCTTCTCCAATGCACTGCTACAGAGAGTCCAATATGGGATATACCCAAGTTCTAGTTAACTGAGTGGGAAGGCTGGACAAGAGGTGATGGAGAAGTGCACACCCTTTGTAAAACCTGCCTCCTAAAGAATGCCTCAGCCACCCAGCAAAAATTGAGGAGAAGAATTATAGATTAATATGGAGGAAAATGTTGAAACAGATGAGGAGCTGGAAAGAGAAAAAGTTAAGGAGAATCTCTAAAATAAGAGCTTTAAAAAAGATGATAGTTCCCAAAATGATGTACCTATTTCAGGTGCTGTTAGGGGGGCTATCAACATTTAAGTTTAAAGAGTGGGACAAAAAACTTAATTACTGGATTGAAGAAGATAAGAGAACAAGAATAAGGAAAAAGTGGTTAATTGCGAATGAAAAAGTGGGGGGATGGGGAGTTCCTTGTTTGGAGCTGTATAGGGAAGCTTTTCAAATGGAAAAGTTAATGGAGTTGCAACTATGTGAAAACAAATGGGTGAAATTGGAAAAACAGATAAATGGGATGAAGAATAGAGAATTAATTTTTTTATAAAGTGGAATAGGAGCGACTTAGGTAAATTAATAGGTCCCATGAAACGGACTATGGAAATTTGGAAAAAATGGCAGGGGAAAATAGGATTATATAAATCTGAACTATCATTGCTTTATGTAATAAACCGAGATAATGAAACAAATTTGAATAGGGTTATAACAGAGTTGAAGGGAAGAGGGACAACCAAGATAGAACAGTTATACAAGAAAGACGGCAGGCCAAGTAGAAATCGTATAGAATGGTGGTTAGGTAAGGAAAGATGGCTACAAATAAATGCAATATGTAAATATCTTAATGAAAGGGAGAATAAAGAAGTAGTATTGAGGGAAGAGACAGGGTTAGAGAAAATAATAAGAGAAAAAAGTGAGGATAAAAAGGCACAAGCAACCAATATATATAAGCCATTAGTGCAGTCAGACGGGGACATGATTCAAGGATTGACCAAATGGTGGCAAAATGAGATACAAGTAGAGGTACAAGAGATGAAAAATATAGTAGATATAAGGAAAATTAAGAATACAAGAATTAGGGAAATGAGAAGGAAAATATTACATAAGTGGTATTATACTCCCGTTCAACTCGCACACTTTCAGCAGAAAGTTAGGGGTAATTGTTGGCATGGCTGTCCAGATAAAGGAGTGTTTATGAATATGATTTGGGAATGCCCCATAGTGCAGGAATTTTGGCAAAAAGTGCAAGAGGACATTAATAGAATGTTAAATATACAATGGACAATCACTAAGGAAATGGCAGTATTAGTTAAAAGCAATGCGATGGGAGAATTTAGAGAAATAAAACATGCAACAATAGAAAGCGCTCAGGCGGTAATAGTTTTGGGTTGGAAGGATGCGACAAAATGGACAATGCAAAATTGTTACAGCTACATGGTGGACCATATTCAATTTGAAATGATGGATAAAAGAATAAATTTGGATAATGAAACTGAATTGAAACAACTGATGGGATGATGGGACAAAGTAAGAAGATATATGACAAGTAGAATCTGAGACCAAGCTACAAGAAATAAATTGGAATCACTCTATAATATGTAAATAGATAATTTGCTCTTGGCTTACAGTAGGTTATATAAGAAACACCCCCGATATGGTGGTGGGGTATGTGTGTGTCGGGGTGGCGGGCATTTTTCACCATGCACTGTTTTTTGTTGTGTGTATATTAAACTTGTTAAAAATCAATAAAAATATATATATTTTAAAAAAAGAATGCCTCAGCTGAGGCAAATCAGTCAATGTGGTAATGCCAAATAAACGTGGATGGAGCTGCCCATGTTGCAGCTTTGCGAATGTCTTCAACAGATATTTGGGTGGCCCATGACGCCTTAGCTGCTGTGCTGCATGTGGAATGGGCAGTAATTCCAGTGGGTAGTGGGTGAGAGCCTGCCTTATAGGCATCTACAATGCAGGCTCTAAGTCAACAACTGAGAGTCTGTGTGGAAACTCTTGAACCCATGGACGATGGATGGAAAGACACAAATAAAGTCCCTGTCCTCCTCAATGAATCCCTAATGCCCTGTGAACATCTAGCTTGTGCCATTTTATATTAGAGGGATGCGTGCCGTGGGTGCAAAAGTCTGGCAAGACAATATATTGTGATCTGTGAAACACGGTGTTGAGTTTCAGGATGAAAGCCGGGTCCAGACGTAGCACGACCCTGTCGGGGTGGAAATGACAAAGGTCTGGGCAGACAGAAAGTACAGACAATTCGGACACCCTCCTAGCTGACATGATGGCCACCAAAAAGGCCGTTTTGATGGAAAGGAAGAGGAGGGAGACCTGTCTCAGAAGTTTGAAAGGTGGAGCCATAAGGGCTTGTACAATCAATTGGAGGTTTCAAGTAGGAAAATGATGAATGGCCAGGGGATGAAGGTTAGTTGGCCCTTTGAGGAAATCTCTGATCCATGAATGATGAGAAATGGATCTAAAGTCCTCCAGTCTAAGTATTGTAGCTATAGCAGCTACCTGCCTGTGCAGGGTATTGGGCACCAATCCCTTGTCCAGCCCTGTCTGCAAAAATTGAAGAAGCAGGACTACAGAAAACTTCTGAGGATCCAAAGACTGTGCCCTTTAGAAATTGCAATAGGTTCCTCACGTGGACTGATAAATCTGGGCTGTGGGTGGGTGACAGGATGCCTGCATGGTTGCGATGACATTGTCCGGCAGATTGGCATGCTTCAAATGGTCCCCCTCAAGTGCCAGATGGCAAGTTTCCACCACTGAGGGTCAGGGTGCAGTATTGATACCTGACCGAGGGAGACTCTGTGACCCGGAATACGCCACAGTGGGGATACCGACAGGCCCATGAGATTTGCAAACCAAGGGTGTCGAGGCCAATACAGAGCCACTAATAAGATCTTTGCTTGTTCCAAGAGGATCTTGGCCACAACCCTTGGAATGAGGCACATAGGAGGGAAGGCATACATGAGTCCCTCCAGCCAAGGGCTCCACAAGGCATTGATTCCTTCTGCCCCTGGAAATGGGAAACGGGAGAAGAATTTCAGCAACTGGATGTTGTCTTGTGTTGTGAAGAGATCTACTACCGGCCTTCCAAATTTGTGAGACATTTCCTGGAATATCTCTGGGGCCGAGTGCCACTCTGCGGGGTTGATCATTGAGCGGCTCAGCCAGTCTGCCTGAACATTCAACACACCTGAAATGTGTTCAGTCCAAAGGGACCTCAGGTGTGACTCAGCCCATTGGATCAGTGACTCCGCTTCCTGCACGAGTCAGTCTGACCTCGTTCCCCCCTGGTGATTGATGTGAGAATGGGTCGCCACGTTATCCATTAGAATATGGATGTGGCAACCCTCCACCAGGTGGGCAAAGGCTTGCAGGGCCAAGAAGACTGCCCTTAGCTCCAGCAGGTTGATATTGATGTCGGAAAGGTCCTCCGCAGTTCAGAGGCCTTGTGCTACCTGCGAGTCAGAATGGGCAACCCAGGCCAATAGGCTGGCGTCGGTGGTTATAGTGACTTCTGGATGCCTCTGGAAGGGAGAGCCGCATTGTAGGGCCAAGGATGTCCACCATGGAAGTGACTGCCTGACCTCTGTAGCAGGAGACACCAGTCGGTGGGAATGACTGGTTCATGCCCTTTGGAACGGGAGCAGGTACCACTGTAGAGGCCTTAAATGAAGGCGTGCCCAGGGAACTATGTCGAGGTAGGAGACAAACATTCCCAGGAATTGAGAAAGTAAGGCCAGAGATACCAGTCTCTGGTGT